>NC_083236.1:17243649-17852696 GCF_032191835.1 Heteronotia binoei | reverse complement strand
TCCTCCCCCACAACAGACACCCTGTGAGGTGGGTGGGGCTGAGAGGGCTCTCACAGCAGCTGCCCTTTCAAGGACAACTCCTGCGAGAGCTACGGCTGACCCAAGGCTATTCCAGCAGGTGCAAGCGAAGGAGTGGGGAATCAAACCTGGTTCTCCCAGATAAGAGTCCCACGCATTTAACCACTACACCATCTAGTCCAGCCCCCTGCTCAATGCAGCATCAGCCCAAAGCATCTCTGACAATCTTTCATCCAGTGGCTGCTTGAGGACTGCCAGCGAGGGGAGCTCAACACTTTCCTAGGCAACCAATCTCACTACTGAACCATTCTAACTATTTTAAGTTTCCCTTAATTTCCAGCCAGGACCTTTCCACCCATCATTTAAACCCATTATTATGAGTCCTCTCCTCTGCTGCCAAGAGGAACAGCTCCCTTGCCCTCCTCTGAAGAAGAATTGCAGATTTATACCCCCCCTTCTCTCTGAATCAGAGCAGCTTACAATCTCCCATATCTTCTCCCCCCACAACAGACACCATGCGAGGTGGGTGGGGCTGAGAGGGCTCTCCCAGCAGCTGCCCTTTCAAGGACAACCTCTGCCAGAGCTATGGCTGACCCAAGGCCATTCCAGCAGGTGCAAGTGGAGGAGTGGGGAATCAAACCCGGTTCTCCCAGATAAGAGTCCGCGCACTTAACCACTACACCAAGCTGGCTCTCTGAGTGATTGCAGGATCCAGCAATGAGAGGCTCCCTTCCCATATCCAACCCCTAATTTAGGGTTGCCAACTTCCAAGTGTTGCCTGGATTTATAGCTAATCTCCATACCACAGAGTCCAGTTCCTCTGGGGGAAACGCAGCTTCGGCAGGCAGACTCTCTATGGCAGGGGTGGCCAACGGCAGCTCTCCAGATGTTTTTCTGCCTACAACTCCCATCAGCCCCAGCCATTGGCCATGCTGGCTGGGGCTGATGGGAGCTGTAGGCAAAAAACATCTGGAGAGCTACCGCTGGCCACCCCTGCTCTATGGAATTGCATCCCTGCTATGCTCCTTCCCTTCCTCAAGCACCATCCTGAAAGTTCCGGGTGTTTCCCAAGCCAGAACTGTGGCAACCCCAATCCCACCACGGCTTTGATCTGCTGGGATCAAAAGAAGAGCTCTTCCACAAGCCAACGTTTTGAGGAGCAGTGCGACCTTCTGCCCCTCTGGATGGCTAGCGGCAAGGATGACTCAGGGCCAGATGTGGTGACTAGCACCTCTGGAGGTCTCGGTCTGGAAGACGAAGCCTGTACGAAGGAAGAGGTTCTGCTGTTCTTGTCCAGGAAACCAGCTTTAGGCTTTCTGCAGCTTGAGAGGAGAGCGTGCCAGCAAGGATGGCCAGAGGGTCCCATCTGCCACCTCTCCAAAGGGCAAGAAGCAGACTTCCCCCACCTGGGCTTCCTCACCCCTTCCCCTACTCTGTGGCCTCAGAGAGAGGGGAAGGGGTTCTGGGACAACAGCATCTCCCTCCTCTGCAGCCATGTCCTCTTTGACCCCGGGGCCTTCCCCCCTCTTTCAAGGCACAGTTTTGCAAAGGGCACCGGGGGAGGCAGCTTCCCAGGCAAGGGCCGGGTGGTGCCTTAAAAGGCAACTTTTTCCTCCACCCCATGAGAGTTCACAGCTGGAGTCAAGGACTGCCTTCCCCCGTGGTTATATCAGCCAGGCTCTTGAGGGATCGGCACAAAAGCTGCCCACAAAGCAAGGCCAACGTCTGGCTGCTCTCTGTCCACTTCAGTCATGCGGGCTGGCCGGGCAGAGCGGATTGCTGGGGAAGGGGCGGGAAGAACAGAGCTGCAAGCAGGGAACAACTGCAGCCCAAGGGAAAGAAACAATCCCCAGCCCAGCTGCTACAAAGGGCTATGGAGCAAAGCTGCCACGTCCACACGCAAGGCCCCGTTTCAGGGCTGCCGGCTCTGGGTTGCAAAATACCTGGAGGATTTTTTGGGGGGAGGGGGGTGGATAGAGCATAGGGAAGGTGGGGGTGGGACTTCAGCTAGGCTATGATGTCATAGAATTCATCCTCCAAAGCAGCCATTTTCTTCAGGGGAACTGATCTTGGTCATCTGGAGATCAACTGTAATCAGGGCTTTCTTTTGTAGCAGGAGCTCCTTTGCATATTTGGCCACACCCACCCCTGATGTAGCCAATCCTTTTAAGAGCTTACAGGGCTCTTAGTACAGGGCCTACTGTAAGCTCCAGGAGAATTGGCCACATTGGGGGTGTGGCCTAATATGCAAAGGAGTTCCTGCTACTAAAAAAGCCCTGACTGTAATAGTGGGAGATCTCCAGGTGCCACCTGGAAGTTGGCAGTCAGTCTAAGAGCAAGGCACCAGGTGAACAGAGGGCCAAGCAAAGCAAAATCATGGTGTGCATCTGCTTCCCCCAGCAAGCCCTGCCATGCTCCAGAAATCCCTCCCCCTTTGCTCTGGGGAAGGGCACCCGACGCTGGAAAGAACTGGCCAGTCCTTCTCTGCCTGCCTGCCCCTCTCACCTGGCATCCTGCCATTCAGGATGGCTGGCTGTTAAGTGCCAGTTGCAGAATTCACCTCCACCACCATCGCCACCACTCACCCAGAAGTGGAGAAGTCCCTTTTCTCCCAACTCCGCAAGCCACGACCAACAGTGAGATGCCCCCCGCCCAACACACACACACACAGGATCCAAGCTGCTGCCTTATTGGCTGCAGTTGCACAAGATTATTTAAAAGGCTACAGCAAAATAGGTCAACAGAGCGGGGCTACTTATTGGAACAGCCCCAACAGATAAGCAGGCCTCACCCCTTGTCTCTTCCCCCCTGGTGAGGACTTCCTCCATCGGCGAGCAAGAAGGGCTGGGGGGGGGCTCATCAGATCCTCGGGGAGAGGAGAGGCAGCTCTAATCACTTCCGGATGGCTGCAATCAGCACTGGAGAAGCCTCCTGGCACAGCTCTGCTTGGGCCCTAGCTTCAAAACCACGCAGCCCCCAGCACCCCCTCTCCATCCAGCTATGCCTGACAGCATTACAGTTCCTCCCTGCCCACTGCTAGTCCCCCGAGGACAGGATTCAGCCCAGCCTCCTCTTGCCAGCTCCAATGTATTCATTGATTTCCTTTATCTCCTGCCTTTCTCCCCAGTGGGGACCCAAAGCGGCTCACCCTGTTTTCTCCTCTCTGCCGGTTTATTCTCACAACAACCCTGTGAAGTGGTTTAGGCTGAGAGAGGACAACTGGCTCAAGGTCGCCTAGCCAGCTTCCGTGGCACGAATGAGGACTGAAACCCAGGTCTCCCCAACACTAGTCTGACACTCTAAACCACGACGCCAAACTGGCTCTTCAAGCTTCAGGCAAAGATGCCCAGCCAGGAGCGCTGGCTAATATAACAGGTATATTTATCATCTATTGACTATTATTGAAAAAGGAAAGGAAAGGTCCCCTGTGCAAGCACCAATCGTTTTCGACTCTGGGGTGACGTTGCTTTCACAACGTTTTCACGGCAGACTTTTTACGGGGTGGTTTGCCATGGCCTTCCCCAGTTATCTACACTCCCCCCCTCCCCCCAGTACTCATTTGACCGACCTCAGAAGGAGGGAAGGCTGAGTCGACCTCAAGCCGGCTACCTGAAAACCCAGCTTCTGCCGGGGATCGAACTCAGGTTGTGAGCAGAGCTTAGGACTGCAGTACTGCAGCTTTACCACTCTGCGCCACGGGACTTTTCAAGGAAGGGAAGGGCGCCATTAAAGCCACGCTGAGAAAACTAAAGTTCCCCTGTGCAAGCACCAGTTGTTTCCAACTCTGGGGTGATGTTGCTTTCACAACATTTTCAGGGCAGACTTTTTACGGGGTGGTTTGCCATTGCCTTCCCCAGTCATCTACACTTTCTCCCCAGCAAGCTGGGTGCTCATTTTACCGACCTTGGAAGGATGGAAGGCTGAGTCAACCTCGAGCCAGCTATCTGAAAACCCAGCTTCCGCCGGGGATCGAACTCAGGTCATGAGCAGAGCTTAGGACTGCAGTACTGCAGCTTTAACACTCTGCGCCACGGGGCTCTATACTGACTATTATTAGTTGGCTGTTAATTGTTGATTATTTATTACCATTTTAATTGAAGGTCTGCATTCATTACAAGCTGCCTCAGAGCCTACCAGCTGAGTGCCCTGGAGGGTATATTTTTAAAAGCACTTGGCTTCTGCATGAAGGGACTTCTTTGTGGTGGCACTTGGCCTGAGATTTCCCACCTCTTTGGAGGCTGTGCAGTCTGACCAGGGCTGTATCGCATGATTCTTTTTCTAAGTGGGCAGGTTGGCCCTCAGTTCTGGTCTGCCAGTTCTAAGACTCCCAGTTCTAAGATTCCCACACTTTTCCCATTCCCATCTTAGAATCACAGAATCATAGTTGGAAGGGACCTCTAGGGTCATCTAGTCCAACCCCCTGCGCAATGCAGGAAATTCACAAATACCGCTGCCCCCCCCCAAAAAAATTCACAGGATCCGCATCGCTGTCAGATGGCCATCCGGCCTCTGTTTAAAAAACCTCCAAAGAAGGAGAACCCACCACCTCCTGAGGAAGCCTGTTCCACTGAGGAACCACTCTGTCAGGAAGTACTTGCTGATGTTGAGCTGGAAACTCTTTTGATTTAATTTCAACCCATTGGTTCTGGTCCTACCTTCTGGGACCACAGAAAACAATTCTGCACCATCCTCTATATCAGGGGTTCCCAACTCCCGGGCCGTGGACCGGTACCAGTCCGTGGCCTGTTAGCAACCGGACCGTGAGTTGTATAATTATTATATATTACAATGTAAAAAAATATTAGATTTATATCCCGCCCTCTGCTCCGAATCTCAGAGTGGTTTACAATCTCCTTTATTTTCCTCCCCTACAACAGACACCCTGTAAGGTAGGTGGGGCTGAGAGAGCTCTCCCAGAAGCTGCCCTTTCAAGGACAGCTCTGCCAGAGCCATGGCTGACCCAAGGCCATTCCAGCAGGTGCAAGTGGAGGAGTGGGGAATCAAACCCGGTTCTCCCAGATAAGAGTCCGCACACTTAACCACTACACCAAACTAATAGAAATAAAGTGCACTCTTGTATCATCCCAAAACCATTGTGCCCCCGACCCTGGTCTGTGAAAAAATTGCCCCTGGTGCCAAAAAGGTTGGGGACCGCTGCTCTATATGACAGCCCTTCAAGTACTTGAAGGTGGCGATCATATCGCCTCTCAACCGCCTCCTCTCCATCTTGCCGAATTGCACTGAGATTTATATATCTGAGAGGGCGCAACCCCCTCCCCCGGCACGAGAGCCGATCTCCCACTCGAGCAGCAACCCAAGGAGAGCCCCCCTTCCCCACTTTGCAAGCTGCTGAAGATCTGCACCGGGCCCGGCGGCGGGAGGCGCAGCCCTTCCTTTGACTCCCCCGCCCAAGCAGCGGCTCACCTGCAGCACGGAGTGGCCGATGGGGCTGTTCTCCGACAGCTCCGCTTCGTACAAGGGCTTCTCGAACTTGGGGGCGTTGTCGTTCATGTCCAGGATGGTGATGCGCAGCAGGGCGCTGCTCGCCCGAGGGGGGCTGCCCCCGTCCTGCACTTTGATGGTGAGGTCGTAGGACTCGGACTGCTCCCGGTCCAGGTTGCCCATGACGATCAGCTGCGGCTGCTTCTCGTCTTGGTCCTCGGCCACCTGCAAGCCAAAGAGCTTCTGGGAGTCCGAGCCGGGCATCAGCTCGTAGGAAGCCACCCCGTTGGCTCCGGTGTCCCGGTCCATGGCCAGCGGGATGGGGAAGAGCGTCCCGATGTTGGTGTTTTCGGGGATGGCCAGCGTGATGACGGGAGAGGCAAAGTTGGGGGTGTTGTCGTTGATATCCAGCACCTCTATCTGCCCCTCCAGCAGGCGGGGGCTGTTGCTCATCAGGTCTGTGATGGAAACTTCGAACTCTAGGAAACAGGGCTCCCCCGGAAAGAGCTGCTGGCACTCGCGCAGGCTCTCCCGGTCGATGGAGGTCTCGGTGGTGTAGATGTCGCCGGTCTTGCCGTCCACCCGCAGGTAGGGGGCCCCCACCTCCAGCTTATAGAGGTGCCCCATGTCCGGGAAGCCGTAGTCCGCTGCCAAGCTGCCGATGAGGGTGTTGGGCGGCTGCTCTTCCGGCACTTTGTAGACCACCCGCGTCCCGGAGCCCAGGTAGGGGAGCTGGAGGAAGAGCCACAGGCCCAGGCAGGAAGCCAGCTGCTGCATGGCGAACCGTGGCGGGGCTGGAAGGAAGCAGAGACAGGGAGGGCGTTACAGAGAACACAGCTCGCCGCCCTAATCTTTCTGCACGGCAGCAGGTTGGAGGCTCACGGCTACAGCTGCGGTCTTCCGCAACGCAGGCGGGCAGGCGCTTGCATGTGCCTCGCTGCCTCCTGGGAACAGGTGAACTGTTCTCAGCCTTGGAGTGCCTGAGTAATAACCCCAGCCCCGATACCAGACTGACCCCGCCTTCCTGTCACCGTACCAAGCTTCGCCTACCCGCTGCTCTGCACCTTAGTCATCCCAGGGAGGCTTGGAACCTTGGGCAGAAAGGCGAGGAGGGAGGCGTCGGCCTGCAAAGGACGTGCCAGTGACGGCAGCTCCTTCTCCCATCGCCACTGATCCAAGCACAAAGGGATGGGGGCTTTGCTTCACCCGGAAATACCTCTAACACAGCAATCCCCCAAAGAGCACGCTCACTTTCTTCCCACCCCTGAGGGCTGCCAGGTCTTATCTAACCATCAGCAGTGGGACAGTTTCCAGATGCAGGTTGGGAAATGCCTGGAGATTCGGGGATGGAGCCTGGGGAGGACAGGGAGCTCCGTGGGGCACAAGGCCCTAGAGCCCATCCTCCAAAGTAAGTTATTTTCTGATCTCTGTAGCCTGGAGACGAGCTGTAATTTCAGGGGATCCCCAGGTCCCACCTGGAGGCTGGCATCTCTACCACACACTGTACTGCACACATACACTCCTGTCAATCGTACACAACAATTAGACAGGGCCTATCATACATCCTACACAATACCACAACAGCCTTTCATACTGTGTATACCCCATAACTCGCATGACGCAGGTCTTAGCAATACTACAGAAGAACTGCAGATTTATACCCTGCCTTTCTCCTTGGATCAGAGACTCAGAGTGACCTACAATCTCCTTTTCCTTCCTCCCCCACAACAGACACCCTGTGAGGTGGGTGGAGCTGAGAGGGCTCTCACAGCAGCTGCCCTTTCAAGGACAGAGTCTCAGAGCGGCCTACAATCTCCCTTCCCTTCCTCCCCCACAACAGACACCCTGTGAGGTGGGTGGGACTGGAGAGGGCTCTCTTTCAAGGACAACCTCTGCCAGAGCTATGGCTGACCAAAGGCCATTCCAGCAGGTGCAAGTGGAGGAGTGGGGAATCAAATCTGGTTCTCCCTGATAAGAGTCCACACACTTAACCACTACACCAGTGGTCCCCAACCTTTGCGGCACTGGGGACCAGCAGGGTGAGGGCACCGAATTTGGCCCCGCCCCCCCATGGCCACGCAACCTCGCCGTCCCACCCCCCACTGTGCAGCCTCGCTGCCCGCCCCCACACAGCCCCTCCCGCAGCCTCGCCGCCTTTCCTGCGGCACCTCCAGCACCCTCCGGTTGTAACGATTTTAAGGCCAGGGAAGGGGCGAAGCGCCGCCTTCCACAGCTCTTTAAAGGCTGACAAACCCCGCCCCCCCCGCCAATCGGCAGCAAAAACCTTTGTAGCAGCAGCGGGCAACCCCGCCCTTGTCTCCTCCCCCCCATGCCCAGAAAGAAAGTGGAGAGGAGACAAGGGTGGTGGCACTTCTTCAGTGGGTTGCCCGCTGCTGCTACAAAGGTTTTCGCTGCCAATAGGCGGCGGGGGGGGGGGAGGGTTTGTCGGCCTTTAAAGAGCTGTGGAAGGTGGCACTTTGCCCCTTCCCTGGCCTAAAAATCGTAAAACCGGAGGGTGCTGGAGGTGCCGCGGGAGGGGCGGCGACGCTGTGGAAAGGGCAGCAAGGCTGTGTGGGGGCAGGGCCAGGCTGCAGGGCCAGGCTGTGGCCCAGTTGCCAACAGGCCACAGATCGGTAGTGGTCCGCAGCCCGGGGGTTGGGGACCCCTGCACTACACCAAACCAGCTCTCAAGTATATCAAGTAGCCACTTAATTACTAAAAGGCCCATCTGGGACAGAAATGGGGGAGTGTGGCACTGTGGCAGAATGACTAGGGGTTCCAACGGGGGGTGGGGGAGGGCACAGGGGCAGCTAGGCCAACCTAGCCCAAATACCGGGGGCTGTTCGCACCACTTGCCTCTAATTTCTATTCTACTCCACCGTCACTGGCTTCTGTTGCTTATTTCAGTTGGTTACATGGTTTGAGTTAGACGCCTTAGCCACCTTAAAGTCTCATGTGAGTAGGAAGGCAACCCACGAGTTTCCCAAACCACCAAACCAGGTTGCACTAATTCCCACAGGAGCAACAACATCGGCTATCACTCTTTAAAAGAGAGGCAGAGTTCGCACACAGTACACGGGGACTCCAGAAGGTGACAGGGAAAGCGACAGCAGCCAAGAGGAGGTCCCAGACCTAAAGCCAGCCACTTGTGGCAATCTTCCCTACCCCTTCAGAAAGGTCCTATGTAACTACCTGCTCCAGAGTCCTCTTATGCCTGGGGCTGCCAACCTCCAGGTGGTAACTGGAAATCTCCTGGGATTACAACTGATCTCCAAGTGACAGAGATCAGCTCACCTGGAGAAAATGGCTGCTTTAGAAGTTGAACCATATGACATCAAACCCCATCAAAATCTCTCCCCTCCCCAAACCTCACCTTCCTCAGGCCCCACCATCAAAATCTCCAGGTATTTCCCAACCTGGAGATGGCAACCCTAGTTCTTCTCCAAATTCCTCAAGATACCAGCCATCCTTCCTTCTGACCCTCATGCTGGTCCAGCCAGTTCTCCCCTGACAAAGATTGGAGTGGGGGTGGGGGGAAGAAATCATTCCGTTTTAATATTTCAGACACTGATACACTTTTGTCCACCAGTGGGATTCCCATTCTGGTTTACACACACCATTCAGGCTACACCATGTGGAAAGAGAAGAATCTGGATTAACTTTGGTTGACCAGATAGGCACTGCATCCCTGGCATAAACAATCTATAGCAGGGGTGGCCAACGGTAGCTCTCCGGATGTTTTTTTGCCTACAACTCCCATCAGCCCCAGCCAGCATGGCCAATGGATGGGGCTGATGGGAGTTGTAGGCAAAAAAACATCTGGAGAGCTACTGTTGGCCACCCCTGATCTATAGCATTTGCAAGGTGCTTTCGAGTGTTCCTCGGGTTTTGCCTATTATTTCAATAATCTTACCAACAATCTTGCAAAGTAGGTCAACATTACCACCCACAAATATGGCAGGGAGCTTGCTAAGTGAGTTTCATGGCGACTGCAACATTCAGACCAGTTCTCTTCCGGGCTTATGGCTGAGATAGGGGCAGTATGGGCAGAGACTGAACCCTGAAGTTATTGTTCGCATATCTGGCCACAGATCACCTGCTGAACCTATTCTACGGTTTAGAGGAGATATCAAATCTCCATCCATTTAGCCCTATGACATTCCCAGGAAGATCTTCTATTTAGCACAGTTCAGGCAACAGCAATTAGCCACCGCCTATCATTACCTGAACAAGATGGGAGGGCCTCAGTCCCCACAGCTCCCACCCCATAGACTGCTCAGTAATTAACGCCAACCACTTTGGGGACAAGCCACGCCCCAGAATCACAAACTACGGTTTGTTCTCTTTGCTCTAAACCAGGATTCTAAACCAGCTTGTGAGCCTGAAGTGGCGACAAACTGCAATTGCTCCCCCAAAGTGATTGTCTTTAATTGCTACAAAGGGAAGTCAAAGGGAGGGAGAGCAGCATGCCAGCCCCAAAGACCCCCCCCCCCTGCTAATTCATACAACCAATTTGGGAGTATTGTCGGAGCTGAAGCACAGCTCAGCCCAGAACCAGCGCTTCCAGGGCAAACCTCACAAACGAATTAGGTGGACTACAGCTAGGAAATACACGTCCTTTTGTGATTCACCTAGATTTACAGAAACACCAATTGGCAGAGGACTTTATTACCTTTTATGGCTATCCAGACCAAATGGCCAAGCCACACTGGATTACCATGTGATCAGTCTGGATACTTAATCAACAAACTGCTTGTATTTCAGCCCACAATACCCGATCCCCCCCACTGATGAAGTGTGCTTAGAAAGCACACAAAAGCTTACATTCTGAATAAAACTTGGTTGGTCTTAAAGGTGCCACCTGTCTCCTGCTTTGTTCACTCACAAACAAAAGCACTGCACAGAACTCTTGGTGCCGCTGTGCACGAGTGGTCATACAGCCAGTGGCTTCAGACTGAATTCTACTGCCTCAATTCCTCTCCTGTGCCTTCCTTCCCCCTTTCTAGCATGGGAGTGTCCCGGCAGCCGTGTCCTTCGGCACTCTTCCTTGCTCCATTTCACAGAGGAAGTTGTGGGAGCGAATCGAGAGCTGTGAAGTGACAGTTCAGTCAAATGGAATGCTATTTGCTAAATGAGCATACCACACCTCTTTGTGGACTGAGTAATTTTGACACCGACTACTGGGAAGTGCAAATTACCCGGCCTGGCTCAGCATATACTGTCCTCCACCACTGATACCTTCATAGCACAGCACATTTACTAACAGCTGAACGCTGGGGAAATCAGCGCCTCCCTGGCTAGGCGGGGACGCTCTTCCAGCAGTCACTAACCCCAGTAACACCCGCTTCCAAGACATGCGCTAATGAAATTAGAACACACTCCATGTCATGCAATATTGTCGGCTGCTAGCAACAGGCGACTGGTCTAGCCTGGTAGGGCTTCATAACATTAAGCAAACGTGTCAAGTCACAAACTTTACAAACTTAACAAAATCTATGCACTCGCTTGAATCAATTATTAAGGACTGTGGTCTATACTGCTGTGTTTAGCTTATTGTGAGTAGGAGTCTATTTCTGTAATCGCTGTACCGCTTAATCTGTCATGTGAATACTTCTGCTCTGCTTCGGTTGCTTCTAGTGGTTTCAGACTTCTAAAGTCCTAATGGGTTGGTTATTGAACATCCCTTTGTTATTTTTGCATTTTTAAGTGCAGGCATGTGTGCGTGCGAGTGAGGGCGTGTATGAACCCGGATGTCATGGTGACCTCTGGGGACTGACCCCTACTGGGGGTATGGATGATATTCAAAGAGGCGGCTGAATAGAGCCTGCTCCTGTCCTCCTGACTGCTGGTATTCCTTGGAGGTCTCCCATTCAAATACTAACCACAGTCAACCCTGCTTAGCTTCTGAGATCTGATGAGATCAGGCTTGTCTGGGCTATCCAGGGCAGGGTGAATGTCCTGTTTTTTGTGAATGTCCTCTTTCACTCTGTGTCACCTGCCTTGAGTGAGAAAGGCAGACTATAAATAAACAAAAATAGAGATGTGCGATTTTTCTGTAAAACTAACTACTCATGATCAAGATTGTTACGTGGAAATGGAGATGTTACTAATTTAAGATCACTTTTTGGAAAACTGAACCAAGTTTGAGTCCAGTCGCATCTTTAAGATCAACAAAGTTTAATTCTGGGAGTCAGCTTTTATGCGCATGCTCACTTCTTCAGATGCGTTCAGAAGAGTTCAGATCAGAAGAGTTCAGATTCAGGTACCTGGAGAAGTGTGCATGCACGCAAAGGCTTATATCCAGAATTAAACTTTGCTGGTCTTAAGAAGAAGATATTGGATTTATATCCCGCCCTCCACTCCGAAGAGTCTCAGAGCGGCTCACAATCTCCTTTCCCTTCCTCCCCCACAACGGACACCCTGTGAGGTAGATGAAGATATTGGATTTATATCCCGCCTTCCACTCCGAAGAGTCTCAGAGTGGCTCACAATCTCCTTTACCTTCCTCCCCCACAACAGACACCCTGTGAGGTGGGTGGGGCTGGAGAGGGCTCTCACAGCAGCTGCCCTTTCAAGGACAACCTCTGCCACAGCTATGGCTGACCCAAGGCCATGCTAGCAGGTGCAAGTGGAGGAGTGGGGAATCAAACCCAGTTTCCCCAGATAAGAGTCCGCACACTTAACCACTACACCAAACTGGCTCTCCAGTTAAAGATGCCACTGGACCCAAACTTTGTTCTGTTGCTGCAGACCAACATGCCTCGAATCTCTTTTTGAAAAACTGTCAGTGTAAAATAATGCCCACTTTAATAGAAGGGTATAACCCTTAAGAATATAGTCCAATACGTCCTCTGTTGTTGTTCATCACAGTACCAAAAAAGAGCTTCCAAAAACCCATCCAAGTCTGGCCACAGCTTAGACCCCTCAAAATGACTGATCTGCTATCACCAATTAAAACTGATTAATCTGTACATTCATTCATTCACTGCAATTGTTCATCACTCTCGTCTTACTAAATGATTATTTAACGCCAACTGGGAGCTGTCCCACGCGTAGCAGACCTCCAACATTTATTGAACTGGTTAGACCAGATAGCAAAAAACGCTCACAGGGAACTGTTTCCTGAGGGCTGCAGTCTTTTCTTTTTAAAAAACTACAAATACTTCCCAAATGTTCAAGTACTCTACACAAATAACTGCAATGTAAAACGAGATTGGGAGCCAACCACACTCCTCCACACCTTCACTGCCTACTGCACAGGGCCCTAATTCCTTGCATCCTCCCCCCAGCAGCCTTGATGCCATCCACACCCTCCCCCATGGCCTCCAAACAAAGTACATTCCTTCCTCAAAGGACATCCAGGCACCATCCTGTTTACATCCAGGCCACCGCCACTACCCAGCCTCAGCTTCTCCTCAGGCCCCCGACCCTCCCATGTGCTCACTTCCTGTTAGAACCAGCGACTCCCTTCCCTTCCCATCCCAATCACCTCTTGCCTCCCACTGGCCAGCTACTCCTTCTCTAAATACATCCACCTCACCTCTGGGGCTTAAAGTCAGAATTTGGAATGCTTGCCATAGCATGCCTCCATCTTGCACCAAGAGACACAACCAACAGGTGCAGGATGTGGGGTGGTGGTGGTGGTGACTGTCGCAGGTTGTGGAATCTGGGTGCAGCAGAACAGGAACCAGGCCTGACCCCCATGGGTAGGACCTGCCAGCCGCGTGTCAGGAAATACCTGGATATTTGAGGGGTGGAGCCTGGGGAGGTGGGGTTGGGGGAGGGATCTCAGCATGGTACGATGGCATGGACTCCACCCTCCAAAGCAGCCATTTTCTCCAGGGGAACTGATTTCTACAGTCTGGAGATCAGTTGTAATAGCAGGAGATCCTCAGGCCCCACCTGGAGGTTGGCAGCCCTACCCATGGTGTGCGGGGACCCTCCTGGTGGACTGTGCCTGTGCGAAGGAGTGGGAGAAGGGATGCTACTCAGCTGTTCTGCCTCAGGCACTTGGATCAGGGTTTGTTCCGGCAATCCAGTCCCTCCAGCACTTCCCTCTCTCCTAGAAGACAAGAGCTGCCTGGGGCAACTGAGGGAAATGATGCGAAACATATGCCCCACAAGTGTATCAAGGAAGCTGCCCACGTGTTTATGTTCTCTGACCCCCTCAATAGAAACAAAGGCCATTTTGCAAATACTGGAAATTTAAGAGCGGCTTGTGATTTCCTACATTTGCAAACGGAGCAAAGAAAGCCATGCTGGCCAGGACAGATCTTCCACATCCAAATGGATCTCTTCCAGTTTTCGTTCCCCACCCCCCCATCTCAGCTCAGCCCGTTCCTCTGTTCCATTTGTCATTCTTTGAGATGAGTCACACAGCTTCTGCTAGGCTCAGGGACACCACACAGAGTCTTTTTAAAAAGGGACACACCGCACATCACAGGCTAGGAGCACTGAACCTCCACATCTATTGTTCCACACCACAGACTCTCTACAAAGTCTTCTCTCCTGGCACACGATGCCCAACTCTTCAGCCTTCTAACTTGCCCTGAAAATGGAGGACCGGGAGATATTACATTATCCCTCACATGGGTTGTTCACAGGGGTCCCTAAAGAGAACGCGTTTTATTGATCCTGAGCTCACCAGAGGGTTCACTTTTCAAATTCAGTCTTATTTATGAAAGATTTATTTATACCACACCTTTTCTCAAACTCAAGGCACATATTTTTATTTTCTTAGTTCTTTAAAACATTTCTTATCTGCCTTTCTGCTCTGCAGAACTCAAGGCGGCCTGCAACGGTAAATACAATAATTATAAAAAAAAAAATACATAAAAGTCGGTGATTTAAAATATCAGTCAAGACTGCCAATAAATAAAAGCTAAATTAGTCAAATGTGCAATTGCCAACAATACTGTTTTCAATACTTTTTTTTGTCAACAATACTGGACTGATCAAACATTCGGGATACTTATTTCTCTCCATGTCACTATTTGGTCCAGTGACCACCAAGCCTGGCTTCTGAAAAGTTCTGGATTCTTTTAAGAAAGCATGCAGAGGACTGAGCCATAAGCCTACTTTCTGTCCTAAGAGTCATAATATTTCTGCCATAAGCTATCTCACTTTGTTCCCTTGAATATATACAGGCTGTAGAGAGAGCCAATCAGAAATCCGCCTCTCTCTATACTTCTGCAATTGATGGCACGTTGACTGCTTCCCCAAAAGGTATCAGATTAGACCCCTAGGTTGTATAAAGTTGCAAACTTTAGCATGTCATTCTAATTGTTATAGCATCTTGTTAGCATGCATGCTTGTTCACAGCACAGCAGATTAATGGTTTGAATCGCCTTGGTTTAAATCAATCCAACCTGATTGTGAAGGCTATTATATTCTGAACTGGGTAAGAATTCGAGTATGTCAGTTTTCTATAAACGACAGAGGTAATATCCCAGTGGACTGGTGAGAGGAGAGTGAACAGCAGAGAAGATAAGCAGAACGGGGAAGGGGATGGAACATAGAAGGGATTTGTGAATCAGTGATAGGAAGGAATCTCTCAACAGATGTTCTCCAACCCAACGTTTAGCAGCACACAGAAATACTCTGCAATTAGTATCTGATACTTCAAAACTAGGCCAGTTGGGGAAAAGAACCCTCAGTTAAGTGCAGAGTTCAGCTTACCAACAGTTCAAAATCCAGAACACAAAAATTCTCAACAGCTTGCACAGTAGCAGAATATTCTGTCCTAAAAGGAATGCGTATCACTGCCAACTCAGAGCCTATCCGCTCTATTCATCTGATAGTAAGACACCTCACAAACATTCCTTTTGAGAATTTATGGGATGGAAACATAATTTTATTACCATGTGCACAATCAGATGTTAACTGCATTGTGTAACCACAGGGAACCACAATACGAGGGAGTCTGGGATGGTGGCCTTAGATGGCAGCTTCACAGCATGCAAGGAGAACTCCATTCGTGGTGGGTCAGGGCCCAGGGTGATGACTAAGACGGAGTCACCATTTGAACTTTCTGCCACATCTTGGATTACCTCCGAAGGGATGGAGTGAGCCAATCCAGCTCTTCTCTTTTCTAGGAAATTTACACAAGCTAGCCTAGCCTTGATACATCCAAAAGATAAGCCCAATCAGATCTTTCGAAAAATGACTCATGTCTTCTTCACTGTGACAGCCAATACAGAATACGCGGCCAGGTTTTCCATCTCTTCATGTCTGACAGTTCAGTGATGGCAAAATAAATTCAAGCTTCTAAGAATGTATCCACCCGGTGATCAGTTATGGACGGCACCAGCTCCATCCATAACCACCAGTGAAGCATCGTTATTGGTTCCGGCATTTGCCCATGAAATATGCACTGGTCCTCATCCCGAGAGCACATGCATGCATACAACTCCCACTGCCATGCGTTATCCCTCTGCTGTTGATGCACATAAATCCTTTTCATGCCCGAGCCTCTGAAGTAGCCCTATAGATGCTCAGCGATACACCACCACAATGTAAACTTCCACGCTGAGGATCACTTCCCGCTTCACTACAGTATGTGTGGTCTTAGAGAAGCCATGTTTTATCGGGGGGGGGGGGGGGGAAGAGACCAATATCAAGAACTACAGATCAGCAATCCAGTGTGACACCATGTCAACACCCACTTCAATAATGCTATGAAAACAGTGCTGCCTCTATGCAGTCACGCATATCTATGAATCTCTTTGCCTTGTAGGCCCTGTCGCAGTTTGTCTGAAGACAGACTTTTTTTCCAAAGGCCGGCCTGCCTGCGGAGTCTTGGAGGGCCTGCACAAGATTAGCCCTTTCGAAAATAAGGGAAGAAAGCATAAATCTCCTCCTTCCCTCTTCAAACTGGTTTTAAGGGACCGTGCTCCAACTCTGATCAATCGAAACACATTAGCACACGCAAAAGCATGCAAAATGCTTCAGGTCTCCCAGCTCCAATTCCTGATTATCGCCACAAGCCATTCCGCCTGCAGGGGTGTGCCAGCCACACACCGCACATTAATTTTGAATCGCATCTGTGATAAAAGATCTGCCTTCAGATGTCATGGACAGCAGTGTGGATTTCTCAAGAGCTGCATATTCTGGAATGCCTCGGGATCACCAGCAGCCAGCAATGGCTTCCCAATGTCCAGTTCCCCCTGCCAAAGCACAGAAGGTGCTAGAAATCTAGAACGATGCATCGACCAAAAGCATCATGCAGCATCCCCAGGAAACATCTGAGGCTAACAAGCTCTCTGGATTACCCATACACACAACTAGGAGCAACAGGAAACTGAAATGAGAACTGGGGGAGATTTGATGGTGCGGCTCCCTACCAGAGCAACTGCCCAGTTTGCACAGTGACAGGGGAGCTGAACGACAGAACGGAGGTATTGCAAATGCGTTGGAATGAGAGTCTGTTTTGTTTTTTAGCCTCATCAGAGGTTACATAAAGGCTTCTTACAGTGCAATCCTAAGAACACTTTACTGTCCATAAGCCCCATTGAATGGACTTGAGTGGGATGAAGAGCACCGCTGAGGAATGCTCTCTCAGCATGAAATGCACGGTGCTAGCTCTGGGAAAAGCAGAAAGTGCCGGCTGTGGAGCAGATCTGCTAAAAGGCTGGGAACTTAGGAGCGACCACAAATGGAGAGAGGAAAAGCAAACCTGTGCATCTGCCTCTCCGTCCAGATCCTATAATCATCAGCTCCAAAAAGGGCTTCGCAAAGACCCCACCCCAGCAGATCCTGGTATTACTATTATCTCCAAGCCTCCAATGGGCAGAGTTTGGAGGCAATGACCAAAATGACACCGGGCTTGTCTTCCACACAACACTCAAGCAATATGCTTTCTCTCCTAACACAGACCTGATCCATCCTTCACTCACGGCTACGGCCCCAAGGGTCCTATTCCCACAGGTAGACTCACGCACCATACATGGTGTGCATTCGCTTCTCTCCCAGGGTTATCCCAGGGCAAGCGACATCCCCACACCTTGCCTTTCTTCCTGGCTGCCCACACATCACGTTGCGCACACACCTCTTCCAGGGAGACTTCGCCGACAACGTGCAACAAACCAGCGTTCTCGCCAAAGAGCCATGCCCGTGCGGCAAACGAAGTTCACGGCCAACCCCATGCAAGCGCACCCCTGACCCATCTCCCACGTCCCCGCCTCCTCCTTTCACGCTCCCCCGCGCAGGCCCCCCAGACTCACCGCGGTCCATTTCTCTACCGCACCTCCCCTACCGAAGACCGGCCACAAGATCCCGGGCGCTTCCCTTCGGCTTCCTTCGGTGGCCTCCCCTGCACTTGCTCGGGGCGCATGTCCAGGAGAGGCCCGGGGCCATCCAAAGGCGCCACGGAGGGGGGCGCCGGTGCCTCTCTTCCCCAGGAGCAAAGCCCCAGCCCGGGAGAGCGGCGCCGGGGAGAGGCCTGCAGCTCGCCCTCGGCCACCCCGTCCGGCAGGCTCCGGGAAGAGCCGGCGCTCTCGCACTCCTCGCTCCCCAGCGCAGCTCTTCACGCTAGAAGCCCCAGCCGGGCACGCGGGCGCGCACCCCCCCGCGCGCGCTCTCTCGCTCTCTCTCTCTCTCGCTCTCACACACGCACACGTCGCTGCCGAGGCTCGCGCGGCTCTGCCCCCCTCGCCGTTCACTCGCACTCGCCAAATCTTGCTCGCCTCCCCCTCCCCCCCCCCGAGGACGTCCAGCGGCTTTGCACAGCCCCAGCTGCCCGCCGAGGTCCCCAAGCCGACGCCCAGCCCCCCCCCCCTCCGCGCCTCGATCCGCAGGGCTTCCCGGGTAGCGGCGGGACTTCGGGGGGGGGGGACACAAGCGACGGGGCGCTCCTGCCTTCCCGCCCCGGCGCCCAACAAGTGGCGACAACCTGCCCGGGGGGGGCGGAGGGGAGGGAGGATGGAAAGCGAGACCCCCCCCCCCGGATTTCCCTAAGCGCGGATTGACTGGGGGGGGGGGTCTGTTGAGCAGCGACCCTCGCAGGGCGCGCCTCGGAGCGGCCGCTCAGGCACCCCCTCGCCAAACCCCGCCGCCGGCCAACGGGGGACCGGGCAGGCGCTGCCGGCGGCGACTCCGAGCTGCCTTTCTGCGGGCTGCAGGAGAGCAGCCCGAGGAAGCGAGCAGGAGGAGAGAGAGCCCGGCCGCCAGGCGAGCTGCAGCCGGGAGCGAAGGCGAGCAGCCTTCCTCGCTCGCCAACCCCTCCGCTCCGCCGCGCCTCCCTCTCGCCCCAGGCTGGGCTCCCGCATTCCGACGCACCCCGACCTCCCTCCCTCCCCCGCTCCCGCTCGCTCGCCGCCTCCTTACTTAACGGGAGCCATCCCGGAGGCGCCGGGGACTTGCTCCCGGCGCGCCGCTCCTCGGCGGGCATCTTCTCCTCCAGCGGCGCCGGGACCAGCTTCCCCCTGGCGGGCGGGCGGCTGCAGCGAGCAGGAAGGCAGGGCGCTGGGGCGGCAGAGCGCGCGGGGTGCGAGCCGGAGCTCGTCTCTCGGCGTGTGTGAGGCGAAGGCTGTGCAGAGGCAGCGCAGCCCAGGGATGCCCCCCCTCCCCTCCCCTCCCCTCCGCCCGCCCCGCCCGCCCGCCTGCCTCCGCCTCTCTCGCGCCGCCGCCGCCGCTGCCCGAGGAGAGGTGGAGCTCCGGCGCCTTATCAGATCCTGCGGGCAGCCGAAGCGGGCAGCGCGGGCTCTCTCTGCAGCCGCCTCGGCCCCAAGACCTTCCCGGGGACTGCCGGCTACGAGGATGCTGCCGCGGCGAGAGGCGCCCGGCGGCCCGCAACGGCCCGGCGAAGAGAGGCCGCCCGCCTGCTCGCCATCTCCCGGTGCCGGGCTCGCCGGGCCGCGCCTGCCTCAGTCCGTCCCCGGGGTCGCTCCCTCCCTGGCCCGGGCTGCTGCTGCTGCTCCCGCTCCCCTGCCGTGGCGAGCTTCAGGCAGCAGCAGCCACGAGGTCGCGCGCTCGCGCCCAGCGGCGGGCAGGCAGGCGGGGCCCCGTTCGTTGCTCCCCGCTCGGCGCTGCTGCCGGCCCCCCCGGGCGCCTGACGCCGCCGCTAGGGGCGAGCGAACCCCGCTCCCCGAGCCCGCCGCCTCGCTTGCGCCCTCTCGGCGTCCGGGGCTCGCCCGCCCTGACCTTCGCCAGCCAGCCAGCCAGCCGGGGCCAAGGCCTGCGCCCTCCCCCGGACTTCGTGCCCAGGCCCGGCTCTTCCCTCTCGGGCTGCAGCAGCCGGCCGGGGCTCCCTTTCGGGGGAGTCGCCTGTTCATGCACTGGGCCTTGGAGGAGAGCCGGCCTCGCCCGTTCCCCGAGCCCTTTGAGGCGCCGGCTGTCCTGCTGGGCGAGCCGGTTTCAGAGCTTTGGCCAAGCTCCGGGCGCTCTTGAACATGCAGCCGGGCGCTCGCGGGAGGTGACTGGCCGGGCTGGCTGGATTCCCGGGCCGTGATGGCGCGCAGGAACTCCCGGGGCGAGCAGGCCGCGTTCCCTGGGCAGCCAAGCTCCGGGATCTCTTGCGATGTTGGCTTTGCGGTCCGCGCTCCGGATGGGTGGGGGGGGGAGAAGATCTGGAGGGCGCCTTGCAGGCTCGGGGTGACTCCGGGGGCAGGATTGGGTCACGACCCGCCCCGGGAAAAATCCCCGCTGCCTCTTCTTTCCCTGCAGCCCAAGAAGCCTCGCTTGCGCCTTCCACCTGTTACGCAGCGCGGCCCCCTCTCTCCCTTCCCTTCCCTTCCCAGCCCGGCTCCGCTCGCCTTCCATAACCCGGTGCTCCATCTAGAGGCTGCTTTGTCTTCCCGGGCAGTGGCTGGCCGGATGCCAAAGGAGGCAGCCAGCGCCAAACTCCAAAGACTTCGCGTTTGCTGAAGCCAGAACAGCGGCTGCTGCTCCCTTTTGTTGCTCCAGGCGGATCCACCACGGCTTTTCTCCGTGGCCTCGGGAGCTTTTTTCCTTGGCTTTTGTTTCATTTCATCTGACATCACACCCCAAATCTGAAATTTGCCTTTCCACAATTCAGCACAGAATACTTCCTTTTTCCTGGGGGGGGGGGGAGGTGAGGGAGCCCCGCTTCTTGGGGACTCGCTTTTTCTGGATTTGAATGGGACTTTTCACTGGCTTAGGGCTAGGCTGTCTAGGTATACCACACCTTCCCCGCTGCCGCTGCAAATGGGAGTGAGGCGGAAGGGCCCGCAAGCCCAGTCTCACTTGACTCGCCCCCCTCCAATGTTTGCTTTGCAGGTTGACACGCAAAAAGTTTTTGCATCAGATAACCAGGCAACTGGCCGCACCTACCAGGAGGCTAAGAAAAGGTTGGGCTTGCAGTCAGACCTTCAGACAAAGGACCAGATGCACCGCATTCGTTTCCTTTTTTGTTTGGAAAGCCTGCCGGAGAGACGATGATGGACTGGGATCGCTCTGGCCTTGCCAGGGTGGGGCAGCTTGGCTGGATGGGCGTTTGGCTGCTCGGGAGGTAGGGTTGCCAATCTCCAGCTGGTGCCTGGAGTACCTCTGGAATTACAACTGACCTTCAGGCAACAGAGATCAGTTCCCCTGGAGGAAATGGCAGCTTTCAAGGGAAGCCTCTATGAAATCATATCTCTTCCCCCACCCCAGCTCCCTCTTCCCAAATTTTGCCTATCACAGGCTCTCCCTCCAAATCTCCAGGAATTTCCCAAGACAGAACTGGCAACCCTATCAGGGAAACGTGCTGGCCTCTGGCCTGGAAGAAGAAGAAGATATTGGATTTATATCCCACCCTTCACTCCGAAGAGTCTCAGAGCGGCTCACAATCTCCTTTACCTTCCCCCCCGCCCCACAACAGACACCCTGTGAGGTAGATGAAGATATTGGATTTATATCCCGCCCTCCACTCCAAAGAGTCTCAGAGCGGCTCACAATCTCCTTTACCTTCCCCCCCGCCCCACAACAGACACCCTGTGAGGTAGATGAAGATATTGGATTTATATCCCGCCCTCCACTCCAAAGAGTCTCAGAGCGGCTCACAATCTCCTTTACCTTCCCCCCCCGCCCCACAACAGACACCCTGTGAGGTAGATGAAGATATTGGATTTATATCCCGCCCTCCACTCCAAAGAGTCTCAGAGCGGCTCACAATCTCCTTTACCTTCCTCCCCCACAACAGACACCCTGTGAGGTAGATGAAGATATTGGATTTATATCCCGCCCTCCACTCCGAAGAGTCTCAGAGCGGCTCACAATCTCCTTTGCCTTCCTCCCCCACAACAGACACCCTGTGAGGTGGGTGGGGCTGGAGAGGGCTCTCCCAGCAGCTGCCCTTTCAAGGACAACCTCTGCCAGAGCTATGGCTGACCCAAGGCCATTCCAGCAGGTGCAAGTGGAGGAGTGGGGAATCAAACACGGTTCTCCCAGATAAGAGTCCACACACTTAACCACTACACCAAACTGGATCTTGGTGTTGATGTCTGAAGCAGGGCATCCACGCAAACATCTCGTGCAATCCCTCCGTGGTTCAGTGGTGCTTGCACAGCAGGGTCTTCAGTGGGATTGTGCCCCGAGGAGCGGACATTTGTCTCCCTTGGTGCTGCCCTTTTTGATCATCCCTGATCTCTCCCCACAGTGCCCCCCACCTCTCAGCTGCCTCTGAATGCTGCGCTGGAGGAAAGGAGACAAATCAACGGGAGACAAAGTGTGTGTGTATGTGTGGGGGTGTCAGCCTCTCAGTGGTTCTTGGCATGGGTTTCTAGAAGACTCATTGATTTTGACAGGAGGGCTCAGAGGGCTTTGCATAAGGCAGTGTCCCCTGGGCCAGGCTTGCTCTGCCCCATCAGAGGGCCGGTGGGGCCTTGCCAGCGAAACAAAGCCTGTGCAAGAAGAGCATCCCGATAAATCTCTGCGAAGGGAAGAAGAAAGGGAAACACGGCGAGCAAATGAACCTTACATGAGAATAAATACTCCCCGCTCCCCCTTCCACGCACAAATGCTAGAAACCTGGCCGCCTTCTGCTGTGAACGGTTCAAAGGCTCCTCTGTTCTCTCCCTCCTCAGCTCTGGGCTCCGCAGGGGAGAGGAGGAGAGAGAGCGGCGTGGATTTGGGCAGCTAATGCTAATAACACAGATGTTCTGACAATTCTCTCTTTCCTACAATTAAAAACAAAAGGCGCTCAAAAAACAAACACGAGGAAATGAGCAACGCGAAAGGCTGGTAGCCATCTTCTCTCGCTTCCCCCTGCAGGACAGCTCGGCCTCAAATAGAAAGGAGGCGGACAAAGATGGGCAGAGGAAGGTCTGAGGAGCCCTGCTAGGACTTGGGGAGGGCAGGGAGGGAGGGAAAGGCACCTGATGGGGGGTGGGGCAGCATGGATTCACACTGGTGGTGGGGCACAAGGAAAGAAGGCCTTGCCACCGCTTTAGGTGGAGCGCTCAAAGGCCTTGTGCTGCTTTGGAGCTGGAGTAGCATCGCCAACCTCCAGGCGTAGGCTGGAGATCTGGAATTATCCACTAATTTCCAGAGTGTGTGAATTCTTTCTTTCTTTAAAACCTGTATTCCACTTTGACCAGCGACTGAAAACGGCTGCTTTGGACAGCTGACTGTGGCACTGGACCCCTCCAAGGCGCCTTCCCTTCCTAACTCTCCCTCTCCCTGGCTCACCAATCTTCAGGTATTTCTAAGCCTAGGGTTGGCAGCCCTAGGCTGGGGGTCGGGGCTGGCAGGCGACAAGGAGGGGGAAGCTGGTTTGCCCCCTTCTGCCGGCACAGCTGCAAAGGGCTTCATCTGGAGTCCAGCTTGCGGCCTGGAAGTTCTCAGCCCATTTGCCAATGCTCAGGATGGGAGGGTTTTTGTACTGGAGGGAGGGCTGTCCTGAAGTCTCCTTCAACAGTGAGAGTCCAACCAGGAAGTAATGATGCCTGAATAGGCCTTTTCCTGCACCCCGGAGGGTTTTGATGGAGACCCCGGCGGGTGTTCCTTCCTGGGGAGGTCTCTCTCTGCTTTTCTCGCCTGCAGGATGAGTGCTGCCAAATTACTGAGAGGTTGTTTTTATTACTGTTTTAACTTTTTTTTTTAACCTTGTTTTTCTCTCTGCTGCACTTTCACTCACTCATTAATTTTGGTATTTTTCTCACGGTATATAACCCCTGTCACGGCTGCCATGGCAACAGGAGGGAATGCGTTCAGTGCTAAAATATCCTCTCAAAAAATAACAAAAATAAGAAAACACAGGCAGCTTGTGTCGGCCACCGCAAATGCCAGTTGGAGGCAGGCTCGGCGGGGCGGAGGGAGGAGGACAGGAGGAGGCCGCCAGCAGCGGGGAGGGGCCACCTGTGTCTTCCCAGCACCCACAAAACTCTGCCCCCTCTTCCCACCCCAGAGCCGGCGCTTCTGGTCTCTTGCTTGAAGATGGCCAGCTGGTGGGTCACCTGAGGGAGGCGGTGGTGGATACTTCATGATGTCTCCATCTCAGCAAACAGCATTACCACTTCTTGTGGGGTTGGCTCCCCACATAGAAATCTAGAGAGAAGGTGCTCAAGTCGCACCCCCAGGGACTCTTGATACTGGCTTATTCACATAGGTCCTGTTCTGATTTTTGGAGCCTTCAGATGCTGGCTGAAGATTTCAAATCCCGCTCTAAGCCCTTCCCTTTGGAGGTCTGAGTCCAGGAGGACTGCTCTTCTGACAGACAACCTGTCATTTCTGCTCTCCCTCTCCTCCCCCACCCCAATCAAGCTGACTCCCTCCTCTGAACAGCTTGGCATTGAATGCTTGCCCCACGGCAAAGCTCTTTGACATAAGAGAAAGATATGAATGGGTGAGAAGGGCTACTATCTCTTTGGAGCAAGAGTTCCCCAAATCCCCAATTCATTTGCTCTCTCCCTCTTTTAGCACATTGCACTCATTCTCAAACAGAAGTGAACTTTATTGGAGGGCCTTAGTTATATGGGAAGACGTTATATAGAAGAAGAGGAGGAGGGTTTTTTATACCCTGCTTTTCTCTCCCTTAAGGAGTCTTAAAGAGGCTTAAAATTGCCTTCCGCTCTTCTCCCCACAACAGGCTTCTTGGGAGGTAGGTGGGGCTGAGAGATTTGTGAGGGACCCATGACTGGCCCAGTAGGCTTCAGGAGGAGGAGGAGGAAGGGGAAACCAAAACCAGTCGTCCAGATAAGAGTCCCCTGCTTTTAACCGCTATGCCATGCTGGCTCTCAGGAGACGGGGAACAGTACGGAGCCCCAGCAAAAGGACATGTGAACATCAATATCTAAGCAAGCCTCCAGCCAAATACCTCCCAGCATGCAACACACAGACTGAGGTCCATTTCTTTCAGCCAATTTCCTGCACCAGAGCCTGGCTGGGAGGAAAATGTGCTTCAGGCTGTGGAGTGGAGCAAAGCCAGGCGGGGCAGGGTTGGTGGACAACATTAACACATTCCTGGCACGTTTTCAACACACACACCACTTTAGATGTGAGGAAGCAGTTTGATGCAAATCAGTTCTCCCCCAACAGTTGTATTGCTTCTAAGAAAGGCATACGGAAAGGTGGTTCATTGGTATACTGGCCGTCTGATCCCCGAGTATCACTGATTTCTCCCCCACCCTCACGCCATGTGCCAAGAGACGGTGTAACGATTGGCAGAAAATGAAAACGTCACGTTCAGAAATGCCAATCGGAACGATCTTGTTCAGTAAAAAGATCAGCAAATTACTCCATTTGGATAACGTCCCTGTCAGGCACAGATACGCTGAGTTTCTCACTGGCCTCACTGCCTGTGGAAATGTAACCAGACAGCTGAGCACTAGCCTGACTGAGCACTCAGAAGGTTCTTAACTACTGTCACACAGAAACTGTAGCATTTACTGTATCTGGAAAGTGTAGTTCAGGTTGGGTCTTAATTAGTAGATCTCTGACTGCATATCCCTAGCACGCACATGGAGGGTTTATAGCTGGAGGGGAAGAAGTGCCTTGCCTGTTCCCAAGCAGAAACCAGGGGGTTTGGCATTGATTTTCCTCCCCACCCTGAAAAACCTGGAGTTTGGGAATGACTTCAGGGCCCATAAATCCTTCAGCCAAAAGCAGGCTCACTCCTGCCCTTCTGGTTAATGAAAGCAGGCCTTCTCCATTCTCCAGGGCCGTAGCCAGGATTTTAGAAGTCGGGGGGCTTTTCAAAATGTCAGGGGGGCAACCTTTCCCATCCACTTCAGGCCTTGCCACTTGTCAGAAGCTTTCTGGGGTAGAGGCAAAAGCTGGAGGCTCTGAAAGTAGCCTAGTCGAGGCAGCCGGCCCTAAAACTTTGGCATTAAGAAGGGAGTGCCCCTTGTGTAACGAGGAACAAGCAACCATCTCCCTCTCCCCTACCCCAGCACTGCAGCCAGCAGCTCCTTCCGTTCCCCCCTCCCCAGCCCATTCCATGCAGCTTCCTCTGCCTCCCTCCTCTCCACCTCCTTCTTTTGCTACTGCAGTGCCTCCCTCCTCTCCACCTCCTTCTTTTGCTACTGCACTCTGGAGAGCCTCCTGGAAGTTGGGAGGCAGTGCCCCCAAAGGCCCCCGTGTGGCTACAGGCCTGCCGTTCTCTAGGAATGGCAGGCAGGGACTCACAGAAATGGGGATGGACTTGACTTCCCCCTCTTATGACAGGTAGGAGCTCACCAGTGAGAGCTGCCAAGCTTCCAGATCACCAGGAGGGGCTGCGGCTCAGTGGCAGAGCATCAGTTTGGCATGCGGAAGGTCCCAGATTCAATCCCCATCATCCGTTTTAAAAGTTTTATTGGTTTTCTTAAAAGTTGGGGTTAATGGGTAAGGGGGAATGGAAAATTATAGTTACACATATACCGTAATCTGCATGTAGTGTCCTTTCTTAGAATACAGATCTGCATCTAATATACTTTCTTGGAATACAAATATTGTCACGTTATTATCTCTTAACTTTAAATCATCGACATTTTGATACATTGATGTTGTAAGTCTTCTTGCTGAAGTGCCTATTCAAGTTGACATTTCCAACAAAAGCAGTCTTATAGGAAAAGATACAGGAGAAAGGAAATATAAGTTCACACCAAAGAATCTTAAGAGTCTTGAGTATGTAGCCAAATATGTCATTTCACCCAATATTTTCTCGCTTCTTCCTTAGATTTCCCAGCCAACAACTGGGATAAGTAGTCCAGCTCAGCCATTTCCAGAATTTTCCCCACCAAGTCCATTCTCATGGGGATCTCCTGAAGTTTCCATTTCTGTGCCAAAAAAATCCTGGCCGCCAATCCCCATCATCTCCAGCAGTAGGTGATGTGAAAGTCCCTGAGATCCGGGAGAGCAGTGGCCTCTCTGAGTAAGCAATATGGACTTTGATGGACCAAGGGTCTGATTTAGGACAAGGCAGCATCGTGTGTTCCCGTCAGAGCATTAGCCGGACAATGTGCCAGATGGTAGCCGGGAACCAGTCACTTAGCTTTAGGAACTCTAATTGGCAGTCCTCGCTTTGGATCTAAAACTGGGCTGGTTTTAACTGAACAATTTTCTAGTGCAAAGAATCTCACCACTGAGAGAAAGGCAGAGACAGACTGACAGAGAGAGAGAGAGAGAGAGAGATGCAACGCTGGGCTGATGGACAATAATAGCCAAGGGTGGTTTTCAGATGAATACTGGATGATCTGGTTTTGCGTGATGCTGATCTGCTTCTATTTCCGTCAGCTGCTCTGAATGATTCCCCAGGCCCCCTCCCACCCCAGGTTCAGTCAGCCTCTATCCAGAAGTGGTTAACCAATAAGGAATTTGCTTGCTGCCTCTACTGCAAGGGGTGAGACTGATTAGAACTTGGCCCCAGGGCCTTTGGAGGTGTGGCACACTGTGCAATCAAACTACCCTCTCTGGCCTGACCTTGGAGGCCATGGACATGCAATGCAAAACCTTGAGTTAAACATGCTTTGACAGGGTAGCTAATGTGGTTCTCATTGAATTGTAGAGCATGCACCATTTGCTATGCACACTACCAAAAGTGGCTGCCAAAGAGTGCGGTGGGCACCAGCAAGGAGGGGAGGGCTTCAGTTGGATACCAGCCTCCAGGTGGGATTTGGAGACCCCGCCCCCCCCAGAATTACAGTTTGTCTCCAGAGATCAGTTCCCCAGGAGAAGATGGATGCTTTGGAGAGTGGGGCTCTACAGGATTGTACCCCATGGAGGTCCTTGTCCTCCCCAGGCTCTACCTCCAAATCTCCAGGAGTTTCCTGATCTGGAGCTGGCAACCCTGCCACCTGCACCCCATCAATGGGCAGAGAGGATCTGGTAACCCTAGGGCCCATATGATAGTTTAAATAGGGCTTTTTTGTAGATAAAGCTCAGCAGGAACTCATTTGCATATCAGGCCACACCCCTGATGTCACCATTATTTTACACAGGGCCTTTTTGTCAAAAAAAGCCCAGCAGGAACTCATTTGCATATTAGGCCACAGCCCTGACACCAAACCAGCCAGAACTGTGTTCCTGTGTGTTCCTTCTCCAGAAAAAGCCCTGGTTTAAATCAAAATGGAGGTGCTCGGGTTGCAAAGTCTGAGAAGTTGGGTTGCCAGCTCTGCGTTGAGAGATAGCTGGAGACTTGGGGAGTGGAGCCTGGGGAGTCCAGGGGTTTCATCAGAGCACTGAACAGAAGAGCTTCTGAACTCTTTCCCTTCCTGCTTTTCCAATGGGGGGTAAAAATCTGCTGGGGGAGGCAGATTCATATTGTTAGGAAGGGCCACCCATGTAGGGGGAAAAGAGCTTCTCTTCTGGTCTCTTCCTGTTGTTGGTACTGTGACCAGGCCTCTAATTTAATATGTTCGAATCTCATTAAATGCACTATTTACTCTCTCTGCAAGATCATTAGGGAAAGGTGGTTAAATAAGATCACAGCGCTTCACAAACAGACACCGCCCCGCATCTTGAAGCGCTGACACTTCTCATTACCTTTTATTCAAGGGGCTTCAAGCCAGCTTTCTGTCCAACTGACAGCTACACATCCAAGCCAATAGAATTAATTTTCTGAGCAGGACTTCATGAGACAGTGTCTCAGACTTGTCACTGACACCCAGAGAGCTGCCCTTCCACTCTTCTTCTCCTCAGCCAACCAGGTGAGCTCGACTAAAATTATTCTCCAGCCTCTGCCTTGTTTTCTAACAGCCCAGTCCCATTTATGACTCAGAGGTCCACTTAACCCAGAGATGGCTTCAATGGGAGGATCCAGAAACACAGAAACTGATAAGTGCATCCTCCTTCGAAATGCTACTATGCCAGCCATATCGTGGTCTATACAAAAATACAAAATATTGTGCACAAACAAACACTCTTGACTGGTGTATACAAAGTTCTATTATCATGAAATGAACAGCCTACAACAGTGGGCATACATTCATACAGTATAAATAGAAAACAAACAACAGTCTCAAAACAATATTCCAAGGAGGACCCCACACAGTCACTGAGTTTTCCAAACTGAGTACTAAGACTCAATAATAAAGTTCCACAGGAGTCCCTCCGTTGCGGAACGTTGACTGCGGGGTGACATGATAGAGGTTTACAAGATAATGCATGGGATAGAGAAGGTAGAGAAAGAAGTACTTTTCTCCCTTTCTTACAATACGAGAACTTGTGGACATTCTATGAAATTGCTGAGCAGTGGGGTTAGAAGTGATAAAATGAAGTACTTCTTCACCCAAAGGGTGATTAACGCATGCAATTCACTGCCACAGGAGGTGGCGGCGGCTACAAGCATAGACAGCTTCAAGAGGGGATTGGATAAACATATGGAGCAGAGGTCCATCAGTGGCTATTAGCCACAGCATATTGTTGGAACTCTCTGTTTGGGGCAGTGATGCTCTGCATTCTTCATGCTGGGCGGGGGGGGCAACAGTGTGAGGACTTCTAGTGTCCTGGCCCCACTGATGGACCTCCTGATGCCGCCTGGGTTTTTTGGCCACTGTGTGACACAGAGAGTTGGACTGGATTGGCCATTGGCCTGATCCAACATGGCTTCTCTTATGTTCTTAACTTTAAATGCATTCTCCAAGCCACTGACTGGCTTGGCTTGGAGAAGTGATTTGAAGAGACAGTGCCTTCTCCAAGCTGGCCGACAGGGCAGTGGGAGCCTCAAGAAAGAGCCACAGTTTGGCCACCCCTGAGCTAGAGCCACAGTCACCTGTAAAGCTTCCTGGAAGTGAAAGAGCTGCTGTTCATCTCAGTGGGGTTTGTGCAAGAAATCTGCCCAATGAATGTGGCTGGCAAGTAGGATTGCCAGCCTCCAGGTGGGGCCTGGAGATCTCCTGCTTTTACAACTGATCTCCAGCTTGGCAGAGATCAACTCCCCTAGAGAAAATGGCTGCTTTGAAGGGTGGACTCTATGGCAGCAGGGCTTTTTTTTTTCAGGGGGAATGTGGCAGAATGGAATTCCAGAACCTCTTTGTGGAAACAAAATTCTCAAAAAATGTTTAAGACTTCATGGGTAGCCTGGGTAACCAATTTCACACTAGACCTTTAATCCTGGTTTCGTTCTGTCCCCAAGCTGACATTCTACACTAAAATCATAGAATGATAAGAGTCATGGAATTGGTTTCTCTGATTCTCTGGTTCTAGTGTAGAATGTCTGTTTGGGTACAGGGCTAAATCAGGATTAAAGGCCTAGTGCGAAATTGGTCCAAAAGACTTTCCATCTCTCAAGACCAATCCCGTGCTTATCCAGAAGGGGTCTTCTAGTTAATATAGGGCAATTAGCAATATTTTAGGCCCAACCCAAACATCCAGTAAATGAAGCTGAAAATAGCAAACAATTTGATTGATATGCTAAACATACGGCAAACCTTGGGGGAAATCTGCTCTTTTTTTGAAACTGGTAGATTTCTCCCTGTTTAGGTCAAAAGCACCCATATTTATGAAACTAATGAGCCAAAGAGGGCATGCTGTGCTCAAAATATTCAGAAGATTATGGAGAACCATTTTAGAGAGGACTTCAAAACATAGGTTTTAGCCGTACTTTCCTTCCTTATGTTTATTACGGCTATCAAATATGTTTCCTTCCTTATGTTTATTACGGCTATCAAATGCACATACCCTGCCATTTTCAAGTATTTCTTATGAATGTCTGGGCCAAATGTTAATTTCAGTGGACCTTGTAACTACTTTGGCTCGGAAACCGAATTGGGCATTATTGTTGTGAAAGTACTGGTTTCTGTTTCAAGGCTCTACAATGAATAGTAAAAGAATACAACAGTTTTGCTCATAAGCATAGTCTCGCCCCAGTCTCAGTATCGCGAAAGCTGAGAGCCAATTTTGCTATTGTACTTTGATTGGACCACAACTGTACATGTTCCTGCCCTGGGCATTCTCTGTTTCACGGTATAAAAAAGTCACCCAGTTCTCTAACTGTGCACAAAAGGCTGTGTTTGTTGTTGGTGAGCAGGCAAGATTGTCCTCAGGGCTTCGCCTTTGCTTGGCGAGTGCACGGTCAGCTCTTGTGTTGTGCACAGCGTACCCTCTTTGAGACTGTCCATATCCACAGGCAGGCAATCGCTGCCGCCCTCTTCAGCACAATGGGCAAAGCATGCCTCGCACACTCACCGGTCTGGTTGCACGTGACAAGATGCAAGAAGTATTTTGGCGCAGGGTGTTTCTGTGATGTCCTGAGTGATTAGAGACAATGGCCTTCAAGCTCTCTCCAGCACTCCAGGCCATCACAGTTTCATGCCTCTCCATTTCAGGACATGACGAAAGACTGGGAAGGAGCCTCTCGTTGCTGCAGCCAGGGGAGGAGGAGAGCTGCTGAGTCACGCTGGGCGTGCACTGGCTGCCACAGGGACCAGTTGGTGCCTGGGTGCATCAGCTATCTTACTGCCCCACTGTGGCACGCAGCCCCGAGTGGAGTCCAGAGGTCCCACCTACTGGGCAATGTTCCCTCGAAGCTGTGGAGTCTGGTGAGCAAAAATTCTACTTTGTGAGCCGCTGGCATCAAAAGTTGTGAGCTACTGCATAGATTAGTGTGCCCTGGGGTCCTCCTTCCTGAGCAGAGACAAAAATATGTGAGCTGGAGGCTAAAAAATTGTGAGCTCGCTCACGCTAACTCAGCTTAGAGGGAGCACTGCTACAGGGTGAAATGACCGATCCATTAGGATTTTAGAAGACAGAAAGAACTGAAGCAAAGCATACATATTTACATGACACACGAAGCGGTACAGAAATGACATAATTAGGATCCTGCCTACAATAAGCTAAACCCAGCAGTGTAAGAATATAAAAAGACCCCTGCTGGATCAGACCGATAGTCTATCTAGTGCAGCCTCCTGTCTCACACAGTGGCCAGCCAGTTCCCCTGGAGATCCAAGAACAGGGCCTAGAGGCCAAGGCCTTCCTCTGATGTTGCCTTCTGGCACTGGGATTCAGAGGCTTAGTGCCTCTGAATGTGGAGGGTCTCCTCAGTCACCAGGGCTAGTAGCCATTGAGTGACTGATTCTCCATGAAGGCTATCTCATCCTCTTCTCAAGCTGTTGATTCCTGTGGCCATCACCACATCCTCTGGCAGCAAGTCCCACATTTTAATCACACCCCTGTTTAAAGTAGGCCTGCCTTTTGTCTGTACTGAACCTAGCGCTTCATTGGATGCCTTCAAACTCTAGTGTTTAGAGAGAGGGATGCTATTTGAATATGTAACCCCTACGGAAAACCTCCCTGGCGTCATTGACTTTCACCAAAGCAGATGTAGCATGAACTCAGCAAGTGAACATAAGAGAAGCCATGTTGGATCAGGCCAACGGCCCATCCAGTCCAACACTCTGTGTCACACAGTGGCAAAAAATTTTATATATACACACACACTGTGGCTAATAGCCACTGATGGACCTGTGCTCCATATTTTTATCTAAACCCCTCTTGAAGGTGGCTATACTTGTGGCCGCCACCACCTCCTGTGGCAGTGAATTCCACATGTTAATCACCCTTTGGGTGAAGAAGTACTTCCTTTTATCCGTTTTAACCTGTCTGCTCAGCAATTTCATTGAATGCCCACGAGTTCTTGTATTGATCATGGTCTTCCTCGTTCTCTTCAATATTTTACCTCAGGACCAATACTTCCTCTAAGCTGTGGAGTCTTGTGAGCAAAAATTCTACTTTGTGAGCTACTGGCATTAAAGTTGTGAGCGATTGCATAGATTAGTGTGCTCTGAAGCCATTTTTCCTGAGCTAAAACAAAAATGTATGAGTTGGAGGCTAAAAATCTGTGAGCTAGCTCACACTAGCTCAGTTTAGAGGGAACATTGCTCAGGACCTGTGCAAAATCCAAGACCAGAACTCAGCTGACCTCCAGATTACGGAACATCCCTGACACACAAACGAATGAAACCCTGAAGTAAGCGCTGTTGTTTCTAAGGAGTTTGTCTGCTGTCGGTACACGTGTGCTGACAGAAAGATTTAAGTAGCCGGCTGAATGCAGCAGCAAGCACAGGTCCCGGTCTCCTCAGTACACTTTGCCGTGACAAACATACACACACATTGCATCACCTCACCAGTAAACATTGCCGCCCTGCTTGACGCAGCGCCTTCCGCTTTCTGGTCAAGCAGAAAGTAGCTGATGAGCACTTGTAGGTTTGAACGTCAGCTCGGATTACTTCAGTATGAAGCTGCGCATCGTAGGAACTCTTCAGCTCTTGAACCAGATTGGAGTCGTTAGCACTTGAGAGAGAGGTTTCGAACAGCGGCATTAAACAAGAGCAAGTGGGATAATGAAGTGGGCGCATAACACGCCGGTGTAAACATGGTCACTTACCGAATGCACCACACTGCCTGGCGAATACGCTCTTTCCCATACCGCTCCCGTCCACTTGTAGCCATAATGGACTCTTTTTGCACCTGTGAAAGGTTCTAGTAGGTGAAATCCTTCAGGGTACACAGCCTCACAATGGAAGGGTGCTTGTTCCCAGCTGGCAAAAATGTCACTTGCGCACAGTACGGGGACTGTGATGGGTCCTTAAATAATGGTCATCGGTGCACATACCGTGTGCTGCCATTCCTTGTTATTTACAAAGTGCTTGAGCAGCTCCGGAAACTCATTAGGAGACCCTTAATTATGGGTTATGGCAGGTGAGGATGAAGTGGGTGACTGAAGAGCATGTTGGGAATATAGCTCCAGTTTGGTGCCATGGTTAAGAGCAGCAGACTCTAATCTGGGAGAACCAGGTTTGATTCCCCACTCCTTCACATGCAACTGCTGGGGGGAACTTGGCAAGCCACAGTTCTCTCAGAGCTGTTTTCTTAAGAGCAGTTTTTGAATGAGCTCTCCCTGCCCCACTTACCTCACAGGGTGTCTGCGGTGGGGAGAGGAAATGAAGATTATAAACCACTCTTATTCTCCAAGTGAAGGGCTGGGTATAAATCCAACTCTTCTTCAAACTAACACAAGGTGGAACCATGTGTAAAATGGATTACAAGGTAGAAGAAACAGGACATGCGGGGGATATGTACAATAACCAATGCAGTTCAATACACGCTTGAATAGGGTTGGCAGACTGAACACCCCTTCCCCTCCAGATCTAAAATGGTGTAGTGGTTAAGAGCAACAGACTCTAATTGATTTATTTATTTAAGTATATTTCTATTCCGCCCATTCCCCGTAGGGCTCAGGGCGGAGCACAACGTATGATCAAACAATAAAATACAATAAAAACATTCTATAAACAGACAATTCAACAGCACTCAGATTACCATGTCATCACATATTGCCCAGTCTAGCCATCTCACATCATGGCAGTTTTTAATCTAGAGAACTGGGTTTGATTCCCTACTTCTCCACATGCAGCTGCTTCAGTTACCTCGGGCAAGCCACCAGTTGTTCTCTCAACCTCAGTTTCTGTCAGAGTCTCTCAGTCTCACCTACCTCACCAGGGTGTCTGCTGTGGGGAGGGGGAGGGAAAGGAGATTGTAAACTGCTCTGAGACTCCAAGTGAAGGGCAGGGTATAAATCCAATCTCTTTTCTTCTTTTTCTTTCCTCAGTCTGCTCTGCAGGCCCATCAGGATTTGGGAAGTGTGTCCCCACCCATCAGTCCCCTTCTTAGCTACGGAACAAGCAGAGTCTACCATGACAAGTTAGATTCAAGTCCAGTCACACCTTAAAGACCAACAAGAGTTTGGGGGTCAAAAAGAGTCAAAGCTTCTGTAGCGTATTGCGCCAGCAACCATTTCGTTATAACGCAACAACGTAGAAGCGTTAGTCCGTGCGAGCCGCGGAGGCGACGGGGGACACCCCGGCGACTCCGCGCAGGGCGCTGAGCATCCGCCAATCACCATCTGTGGCGGGAAAATGGCTGGCCAGCATTGGACTGGCCAGTAGGAGATATAGTTCCGGCGCTGTATATATGCGGGGCCCGGCCCGCGTGATCTCTCTCTCCATGTTGTAATGTACCCTGAATAAAGCATGTTGCCATACGCCCGTTTCTCCGCGTGGTACATTATAGTGGCAACAAGGATGGGATTCTAGCCCTTCAGACAACCGGGCTACTGAGGAGACTCAAGGGCAACTGAGCGCTACCTCGCTACATCGCTACGTCGCTACGACCACCGCCGCTACCGCCACCATGGCCAGCTCAAGCGGGAACACCGGTCACATCGAAGCATTCAACCCCGCCAATCCCGAAGGATGGGAGTCCTATTTGGAAAAGGTTGATTGCTACCTGAGGGCGAATCGCATAACCGAGGACAGCATGAAGAGGGATGTTCTCCTGAGCGTCTGCGGGGCCGCCAACTTCGAGATTGCAAAGGGTCTCTCGGCCCCCGCCCGCCTCACGGAGAAGACCTACGTAGAGGTAGTCCGCCTCCTCACGGGACATTTCCTGCCACAGCCGTCGAGGGTGGCCCGTCGGTTCCTCTTCCACAAGAGGGACTAGGTCCAGGGAGAGTCGGCCGCGGACTTCCTGGCCGCCCTGCGACAGATCGCCGGGAACTGCAACTTCCCGAACCTGGAAGAGACCCTGGCCGATCGGTTTGCCTGGGGCCTCTGCGACGAGAGGCTCCAGCAAAAGCTCTTCGCGAAGGAAGAGCTCACCCTCCAGGGCGCCTTCAGCGAAGCTGTGGCGTTCGAGAGGACCACCCGGACCTTTCCCAGGGCAAAGACCGAGGCCACCCACCACGAGGAGCTAGACCCCGACCACCAGGACGAGGGAGAAGCATTCCAGAGGCACCGCACCACAGGACCAACCAGCCGAGCTCCACAGCGCCCCTGAACGAGCGAACGAATGAACCAACGCACTAACGAACGAACGAAATGCGCCAGCTGCGGCGACCCCCATGACAGACGGGACTGCCAGTACCGGACCTGGGACTGCAGAAGCTGCGGGAAGACCGGCCACATAGCACGGGCTTGCCGAGCCAAGTCCAAACACCAGAGGCCAACCACGCACCACGAGGCTGCTGAGTCCCACTCCACGGCCTCCACCACACTCCAGGTACTGAACTTGCCCTTTACCACCCCCAACAAGATCAAGATGGCGGTCCTCCTAGAAGGAGCCCCATGCCTCATGGAGGTGGACTCAGGCTCCTCCATCTCCATAATCGCGGAGGAGACCCTGAGGAAGCTGTGCCTCCGTCAGAGGGTACCGCTGCGGCCGGCCGATTTTATTTTACGAGACTTTCAGAAAAACCCGGTACAAATCGCGGGGTGGGCCAGGGTACAAGTAGAGCGGGCGTCTTTCAGGGGCCCGCTGGACATCCTAGTGGTCAAGCGACCGCTTACCACCCTGTTGGGCCTCACATGGTTCGGCCCCTTGGGAATCCACATAGAGGAGGTAGCGCAGACGGTCTCAGCCGGAGGGTTCGGGGAAGTGTGCAGAGAGTTCCCCGATGTATTTGACGGGTCGCTGGGTAGCTATAAGGGCCCGGCCATCTCCCTACCGCTCGACCCAACGGTCAGGCCGATCCGGCTCAAGGCGAGGAGGGTCCCCTTCACCTTAAAGCCCAAAATTGAGGCAGAACTGGACCGCCTCATGGCTCAAGGGGTCCTGGAGCCGGTCGATTATGCCATATGGGAGACCCCCATAGTGACTCCAGTCAAACCGAATGGGGAGGTGCGGATATGTGCAGACTACAAGTGCACAATAAATAAGGCACTCCAGGATAACTCCTACCCAGTGCCTGTAGTCAGCCACGTTTTGGCAGCCCTGGTGGGGTCAAAGATTTTCGGGAAGCTGGACTTGGCACAAGCCTACCAACAGCTCCCGGTGGATGCCAAAACAGCAGAGGCCCAGACTATAGTGACCCACAGGGGAGCCTTCAGGGTGCGGAGGCTACAGTTTGGGGTCAGTGTGGCTCCGGGGATTTTCCAGAGTATAATGGATGCTCTCCTCAAAGGGATCCCTGGAGTCCAGCCCTTTTTCGACAACATTTTAATCGCCGCCCCGGACCCCGCAGAGTTCAGCAACCGCCTCCGGGAGGTGCTCCGTCGTTTTCAAGCTGCTGGACTAAAAGTGAAGAGGGAGAAATGCTTGCTGGGAGTGCCGCGGGTGGAGTTCCTGGGCTTCGCAGTGGACACGGAGGGCATCCACCCGACTGAGGAAAAAACCCGGGCCATCGTGCAAGCCCCGGCTCCCACGTGTAAAGCAGAGCTACAGAGCTTCTTGGGGGTGCTCAATTTTTATCACACATTCATACCCCACAAAGCGGCCATCGCTGAACCCCTACACTGCCTACTGGACAGAAAAGCTCCTTGGGTGTGGGGCAAGCGACAAGCCGCCGCCTTCCAGGCAGTGAAGGACGTTCTGGTCTCCAATGCAGTGCTGCATCACTTCGATGAGCGCCTACCGGTGGTCCTGGCCTGCGACACATCGCCTTACGGGGTGGGCGCAGTCCTGGGGCACCAACTACCGGCCGGCCGGGAGGTACCGGTCGCTTACTACTCCCACACCCTCACATCGGCGGAGCGTAATTACGCTCAAATAGACAAGGAGGCTCTGGCCATCGTAGCTGGGGTTCACAAATTTAACGATTATCTGTATGGGCGACGGTTCACAATCGCCACAGACCACAAACCACTCTTGGGTCTGCTGGCCCCGGACCGCCAAGCCCCCCAAATCCTGTCCCAAAGGGTGTTGAGGTGGAATCAATTCCTCAACTCCTACACGTACACCTTGGTACACAGAGCGGGCAAAGCGATGGGCCACGCAGACGCGCTTAGCCGCTTGCCGCTCCCGGACACGGGCCCCGATCCTGCCCCAGCACACCATGTCATGTCGATCGAGTCACTCCCGGACCAGCCACTCCATGCCGCAGACGTAGCCAAAGCCACCGGGAAAGACAAGACTCTGGCAAGGGTTCTCGACTGGGTGGTGAGGGGGTGGCCGGAAGGGAACATGGGGGAAGAGTTCAAGCCCTATAAAATGAGAAGGGAGGAACTAGCAGCCCACAAGGGGTGCCTGCTATGGGGGGGCCGGGTGGTAGTCCCCCCCCCTACGGAAGCGGGTCCTGGAATCACTCCACGAAACACACCCCGGCATAGTTAGGATGAAGGCCCTGGCTAGGAGCTATGTTTGGTGGCCTGGAATGGACGGGGAGATAGAGAACTGGGTCCGGAGATGCAGCGCATGTCAGGAGTCGCGGCCGGACCCACCCAGCGCCCCGGCCACACGGTGGGAAACCACAAGGAAACCTTGGTCCAGGCTCCACATAGACTTCGCGGGGCCATTCCAGGGGCAGATCTTCATAATTATAGTAGACGCATACACAAAATGGCTAGAGGTCATTCCTGTGGGGTCCACCTCTTCCGCAGCCGCTATCCGAGCCCTGCGCAGGGTCCTGTGCACCCACGGCATCCCAGACACTATAGTCTCGGATAACGGGGCAGCCTTCACCTTGGGGGACTTCCAGGCGTTCCTCCAGAGGTACCTCATAAGACACATAAGGTCTGCCCCCTTCCACCCGGCCACCAACAGCCAGGCGGAGCGGATGGTCCGTACGACCAAAGAGGCCCTGGGCCGAATCGTGCAGGGCGATTGGGACCACAGATTAGCCGCGTTCCTCTTTGACAACAGGGTCATTCCAAACCCAGTCACCGGGGTGAGCCCGGCAGAGCTCCTCATGGGGCGCAAGCTCACAACAAGGTTGGACCGGCTGCACCCCGACCGAGCCTCGGACGTGTGAGGGTCCCCAGAGGTCAGAGACGCGGCTAGGGGGTTCTTCGCTGGGGATCCCGTATTCGCCTGCAACTATGCCACGGGACCTGAGTGGCTAGCGGGGCGGGTACTACGGGTCGTGGGGTCCCGCCACTACGAAGTGTCCACCGAGGGAAGCCAGATCCTACGCCGGCACATCGACCAGATGCGCCGCCGGACACTACCGGAGATCCCCACGGAAGCGGCAGAAGAAGCAGGGACCGGGGAGTCACCCCCAACCGCTGCACCAGCCGCGGTGTCCCCCCCGCCGCCAGAGGAGAATCAAAACCCCGAACCAGCCCTGCAGCCCACTGACACTCCAACCCCCGGAGGAACCCCGGACGCTGAAGTCACCCAGCCACCGCAAGCAACCCCACGGCGCTCAACATGGGAGCGCCGGCCTCCCGCCTATCTCCAAGATTATGTGCAGTAACTAAGGGGGGAGGAGTGTAGCGTATTGCGGCAGCAACCATTTCGTTATAACGCAACAACGTAGAAGCGTTAGTCTGCGCGAGCCGCGGAGGCGACGGGGGACACCCCGGCGACTCCGCGCAGGGCGCTGAGCATCCGCCAATCACCATCTGTGGCGGGAAAATGGCTGGCCAGCATTGGACTGGCCAGTAGGAGATATAGTTCCGGCGCTGTATATATGCGAGGCCCGGCCCGCGTGTTCTCTCTCTCCATCTTGTAATGTACCCTGAATAAAGCATGTTGCCCTACGCCCGTTTCTCCACGTGGTACATTATAGCTTCCTTCCTCAGACACAAAGTCAGACTACCCATCTCTGACAAAGGGAGTTTTGACCCTCGAAAGCTCATATCCCCAAAATCTTGTCGGTCTCTAAGGTATGACAGGACTTTAATCAACTGTTCGGCGGCAAACCAACATGGCTTCCTTCTGAACCTATCCTATTAAGAGTCCTCCAGTCACCACAGGGTTTTTTTCAAGTTTGTTTGAGGCTTCATCAGTCACTGACCCCCAGCAAGACTGTTTCTTAAAGTCAAAATCTCTCAGTTCTTATCACTGATGCTTTGGGGTCCAGTTTTGTCACACACTGAATGTTTTCTTTGCATCTGATTTAGTGTAGTGGTTAAGTGTGCGGAGTCGGACTCTTATCTGGGAGAACCGGGTTTGAATCCTCACTCCTTCACTTGCAGCTGCTGGAATGGCCTTGGGTCAGCCATAGCTCTGGCAGAGGTTGTCCTTGAAAGGGCAGCTGCTTATAAGACCTCTCTCAGCCCCACCCACCTCACAAGGTGTCTGTTGTGCGGGAGGAAGGTAAAGGAGATTGTGAGCTGCTCTGAGACGCTGAGATTCGGAGTGGAGGGCAGGATATAAATCCAATATCTTCTTCTTATCTTCTTCTGATACAGTGTTTCCTTTTCAAAATGCCACCTGTTCCAAACTGACGTGAGTTCCCAGGGGTTTCTAGTCCTCTTTTAACAATGACTGTTTTGCCATCTTCAGGCTTATCCCCTCCCCCAATAAAGCATGTGTAGTAGGGACTTCATGATGATTAATGATTAGATTGGTGTTTATTCAGCTGTCCTTCTGCACTGTACCATGAACTGTTGCCTTTACAGATCAGTAGAATCAACAGTGTTATCTAAACACGTTTTTCATATTTCAAAAGTAAGTTACTTTCAGAGAAATAGGCACCACTTAAGCAGAGAAAGCTGCCGTTTTCCAAGATAGTGGCTGTTCCCCAAGTGACAGCCAGTGTAGTATAGCGGTTAAGACCGTCAGACTAGGATCTGGGAGACCTGGTTTGAATCCCAACTTGTAGCATGGATGTTTGCTGGGTGACCTTGGGCCAGTCACCCACTCTGTGTAACCTACCTCACAGGGTTGTTTGAGGAGAACAATGGGGGTGAGGAGAACGATGTAAACCACTTTGGGTCTCCAACGGGGAGAAAGGCAAGGTACAAATGAATGAAATGAAAGTGAGGTTCTGGGGAGTCTTTGCAGTAGGGCTGCCAGCCTCCAGATGGAACTTGGGAAACGTCTGGAAAGACAGCTCTTCTCTAGACTACAGAGATCTGTTCCCCTTGAGAAAATGGATACTGTGGAGTGGGGGGGGGGGGGAGACACAGGATTTATTGATTTATTTATTTTGTTGGATTTATATCCCGCCCTCCCCGCTGAAGCAGGCTCAGGGCGGCTCACAACAGTAAAAGCACGTACAAATATTAAACATTGACTAATTAAAACCTTAAACAATATAACAATTAAAACATTTTAAGGAAACAATTTGGTGCTAATAAAACATTCCCGTAGTTTCAGTTTCAGTCTTCTTGAGTATCCTCATATATGGCTATTGATTAAAAACAAGTTGAACTAAAGCTGTCTTGCAAGCCTTGCACAACTGGACAAGGTCCCGCAAGGCTCTTGCTTCTTCCGGCAGTTGGTTCCACCAATAGGGGGCCGCTATAGAGAAGGCTCTCCCTCTTGCCTCCCATGGCCCAGGGGTCGATAACAGGTTCTGTGACCCTGATCTGAGTACCCTCTGGGGAACATATGGGAAGAGCCGGTCCCTAAGTGGGGTACAATGCCTAAGGGTGGCATTGTACCCCACTGAAGTCCTTGTCCTCCCCACATGCTGGACTGCCCGCTAGGCAACTTCGTCAATCGCATAGGACTCCAAACAGTCCAGGGGCACAGAATTCGATGGCACCCACCCTGCGCCTCCTGGAGTCTCCAAGAGGCGTGGGTGGTGGGGCTTTCTTCCTGCTTTTGCATCCCAGGGTGCAAAAGCAGGAAAAGGATCTCTCCCTGCCCCCGCCCCCATGCCTCTTGGAGTCTCTAAGAGGCAGAGGCTGGTGAGGGAACACCTTCTCTGGGGTTGGGCCACAGTGGTGGCCCAATCTCTCCAATCTGTGGATAGAATGGAGAGATCGGGTCACTGCTGTGGCGCACTGTTGTGGGAGGCAAGTAGTTAGCCTTGCCTAGGGTACTGAACACTCTAGGTCAGGGGTGTCAAACATGCGGCCCAGGGGCCGAATCAGGCCCCTGGAGGGCTTCCATCAGGCCCCTGAGTAACTGGCTGTCATCTGCTTCCTTCTCCTTCTCTCTTGCTTCCTTCTGCATAACAGCTTGCTTTGCAAGGCTTGCTCAACCCCACAGCAAAGCTACTGAGCCGAGCCTCTCTTCCTTCTATTGGCTGAGACTCCTCCCCCTCCTGGTCCCCTGGGGAAGGAAGGAAAGAGCCAGAGCTTCCTTTGCCCAGTTCTCTCGATCCCATGGGAGAGATACAAAGAAAGCACCTATAAGACCAACAAGTGCTAATGTTTTAAGCATGTTTTATTTTAAGTTTTTTAAAAAATCTTTAGTCATGTTTGTCTGTGTCCTCTAAAAAGTTCATATCTCTACTACCTAATCTTGAATAGGTGCACACATGGCCCGGCCTGACACGCCCGGCCCGGCCTGGCAAGGTCTCATTTATGGCAGATCCGGCCCTCATAACAAATGAGTTTGACACCCCTGCTCTAGGTCCAGCCCTGCCTCCCTAGGCTCCATTCCCAACCTGGCTCTAGCCCACCTCCCCCACCAGTCAGGGGGAACCTAGCAACCCTACTCTGTAGAGTAATCCTGGGTATTCTTCCTTGACATTTTCACCTTCCTGTTCTAATTGTTCAGGACAGACCCTAATATCGTGTGAACCTGGCAGTGAGGTCACAGGCCCTGCCCAATAAAAATATTCGCAAAGGGACAATTTTCCAACAGTCAGGCTGCTGGATGCTCCCTTTAAAACTCGCTCCCTCTAAAACAGGGGTGGCCAACGGTAGCTCTCCAGATGTTTTTTGCCTACAACTCCCATCAGCCCCAGCCAGCTGGCTGGGGCTGATGGGAGTTGTAGGCAAAAAACATCTGGAGAGCTACCGTTGGCCACCCCTGCTCTAAAACATGAACCTCATCCCTCTCAAACAAGAGTGCTTGCTTGGACAACGGCAACAAACTGCTTAGCAACAGCAAAGTCCTCCCTGCTTCCCGCCCCCCCCCTTTCCAATTGCACCCTAGAAAGCTGGTGACTGCTGCTAGTTTGATCTATGTTACTATCACCCCCCAGGCGCCAGGGGTTGTGTGCATGTTCAGTTTCCTGATAGAAACAGCGAGGCCTGCTTGATTGCAGTGCTACTGGTTGCTCTGAGCCACTGGCACCCACTTACTGAATAGCAGGAGATAGAAAGCGCCCCCCCCCCTTCAAAAAATCATTGACCCTCTATGAAGGCAGGTCTTAGTTGCATGGTTGTCCCAGACACTGGGGCTAAAAAAGATGCTTGGAGAACATGGAACATCTACGTGGGATTGCTTTATGGAGCAGTATATTCCCACAGTAAAGCAAGCTGGTGCTGTTTGGGAATTTATTTTTTCTTGCAGCTGGCTATTCCTCTCATTTTATATTTCATTCCGCACATACCTTTCGTTTTTATCTTGGGGGTGGGGGCAGATTCCAGAATTTACTTTCAGTGCTAAAGCAGCCAGGACCCCATGATGTTCCGATTTACTGCATGCAGAAAGAGAGGAGGCTGGCTGAGGGAGAATAGTGTTGCCAATCTCCAGGTGGGAACTGGAGATTTCCTGTTATTACAACTGATCTCCAGGTGACAATTCAGTTCCACTGGAGAAAATGGTCACTTAGGAAGGTGAACTCTATATGATATTATACCCAGGGCTTTTTTTGAGCAGGAGCGCACAGGAATGCAGTTTCGGCTGGCTTCGTGTCAGGGGGTGTGGCCTAATATGCAAATGAGTTCATGCTGGGCTTTTACTCTAAAAAGCCCTCTGTGAAACAATGGCGCTGTCAGAGGGTGTGGCCTAATATGCAAATGAGTTCCTGCTGGCTTTTTCTGCAAAAAGCCCTGTGTGAATCAATGCTGTTGTCACAGGGTGTGGCCTAATATGCAAATGAATTCCTGCTGGTTTTCTACAAGAAGGCCTGTGTGAAACAATGGTTATGTCAGGGGTGTGGCCTAATATGTGAATGAGTTCCTGCTGGGCTTTTTCTACAAAAAAAGCCCTTATATCCCATTGAAGTCCCTTCCCTCCTCGAACGCTGTCCTCCTCAGACTCCGTCCACAAAATCTCAAGGTATTTCCCAACTGGGAGCTAGCATCCCCTGGGAGGGGGGGGACCTGTTTACTGAAGGTTTTTAGAAATACCACCCCCCCACCCCCACACACAAACGCATCACAGGAGACATGAGCTCCAGCTATTGGAATCAGAGCCCCTAACAACTCCTACAATGAAAAACGGAGCAACGAAAAAGATTAAGGGCAGGTCCGGCTTGAAAGTGATGTTTGAGATGAAAGTTAAGGATCTCCAATGTATTTTATGAAGCCATAATTGTCACCCTGGGTAAGACTCGGTTCTTCCCAAGCAAGTATCGCCATTCTCCAGAATGGCCTGGAGATTTCCCAGTGTTTATAACTGATCACCAGAGCTCAGTTCCCTTGGAGGAAATGGCTGCTTTGGAGGTTGGACTCTATGGCATTATAATCTGATGATGTCCCTCCCCGCCGCCAAAAAAGAACCCCTGCTCTCCCCACAGGCTCCATCCCCAAAATCTCCAGGGTATTTCCTAACCCAAAACTGGCAGCCCCATCATGTAGACACCCTTTCTGACTCTGCCGCACTGCACCCCTGTGCCCCACTCCTCCATATAGATTTATTTCTTTAAACTATTTGTAAACATACATACATACAAAAGTCCATATAGTCAAAGCGATGGTATTCCCAGTAGTAATGTGTGGCTGTGAGAGCTGGACCATAAGGAAGGCTGAACTCAGAATAATAGATGCCTTCAAGCTGTGGTGCTGAAGAAGAATCTTGAGAGTCCCTTGGACTGCAAGAAGATCCAATCAGTCAGTCCTAAGGGAAATCAACCCAGACTGTTCCCTGGAAGGTCAGATGCTGAAGCTGAAGCTCAAATCCTTTGGCCACCCAATGAGAAGGGAGCCCTCACTGGAGAAGACACTGATGCTGGGAAAGACAGAAGGCAAAAGAAGAAGGGGACGGCAAAAGATGAGATGGCTGGACAGCGTTACTGATGGAACAAACACGAATTTGAGCAGACTTTGGAGGATGGAGGAAGACAGGAGGGCCTGGCGTGACTTTGTCCATGGGGTCGCAAAGAGTCAGGGCGTTTTCCCACAGAGCTTACCTCGGAGCGACGTCCCTCTTCACCGCGCAGCGTCTGCGCAGATTTCCCACCAACTGCTCCGCATAACCAGTAAGAGCCGCGGCTTTTGTGTCACTAACGTAAACTGGTTTTTAGCGGTTTACATCTGCGACGCAAAAGGTCCGGCACTTCCTGGTTATGCGGAGCAGTTGGCGGGAAATCCGTGCAGACGCTGCACAGTGAAGAGGGACGTCGCTCCGAGGTAAGCTGTGTGGGAAAACGCCTTCAGACTCAACTGTGCAACTGAACAACAACAAAATACATACCTTTGTCCCCGGCATCCTGAGACTAAAGTAGGGTTGCCAGCTTCAAGGTGAGGCCTGGAGATCTCCCACTTTTACAACTGCTCGCCAACTCCCCTGGAGAAAATGGCTGCTATGAAGGGTGGGCTGTATGGTACTGTACCCTGCTGAGGCCCCTTCCCATGCCCCTCCCTCTCCCGACTCCACCCCCAAAGTCTCCAGGTATTTTCCGAAACAGACCTGGCAACCCTAGACTGAAGGTAGGTTCCCTTCTAGACTCCACTAAGCAGAGGCAGCCTGAGCCCTTTGGGAGCCTGAGACAGAAATCCAAAATCTGGGTCACCCTGACCCAAGCGCCCCCCCCCATCACCTTTTTTACTGCCCCAAGAGTAGACAGAAAGAGCCCCATGGCAGAGTGGTAAAGCTTCAGTACTGCAGTCAGAGCCCTCTGCTCACGACCTGAGTTCGATCCCAGCGGAAGCTGGTTCAAGTAGGCGGCTCCAGGTTGACTCAGCTTTTCATCCTTCCGAGGTTGGTGAAATTGAATACCCAGCTTGCTGGGGGGGGAAGTGTAGATGACTGGGGAAGGCAATGGCAAACCACCCCGTAAAAAGTCTGCTTTGAAAACGTAGTGAAAGCAACGTCACCCCAGAGTTGAAAACAACTGGTGCTTGCACAGGGGACTACCCTTTATTTTTAAAGTAGGCAGGAGGAAGAGGCTTGCAAGGAAAGAAGGAAGGATGAGTCCTTCAAGGCCGCTATTCCCTAACCATAGGATTGGCTGCTCCAGGTTTGGAAATAGCTGGAGATCTGGAGCCTGGGAGGGTGGAGTTTAGCAAGGGGAGGGTATAATGCCCTGCACTCCCCCTTCCAAAGTAACCATCTTCTCCAGGAGAAGTGTTTTCGGTAAAGAAGTCATAAATAAATACTCTCTCTGTAGTCTGGAGAGATGAGTTGTAAAATTCCAGGAGATCTCCAGCCCTCACCTGGTGCTTCAGTATTTATCACCAGCCTGGAGGATGGCAACCCTATCAAGGTAAAATCCAGACTTTTGACTTGCATCTGAAAATGAATGGGAAGCCAGCGCTGATCTGATCTTTCAGCACAAGGGTGATCTTCCAGCACTAACAATCACCCAGCTGCCTTGTCTTCATAACATTTTACTACATAATAGGTGTGCATGGGAGTTTTTTTAAATTGGGAACTATTCTTCCACATTCTTTTAAAGTGCAGGCAGGACTACTGGCTCCCTTTTGCCCCCCCCCCCCCAATTGTGGCTTGTTTTGTGTGGGATTTTTTAAATCTCTATTGTTGCAAAGAAGAATAAATGTTAATGACTTTAATGTTGCACCTTTGTAGATGGTGGGAAGAATTCACACAGAGGGTGAGAGAGGGCTTCCCCCTCCCCTCCTTTTCCTTTGAGGCAGATTTCTGAAAATCAATGGGAGTATTTGGGCGTCTGAATACTTGTCAATGCCTGCTTCTTTGCATAAACCTCTGGGCTTTCTCTGCATCCCTTTGCATTTTAGAAGCACACAATTCCACCCCGCCATGCATGCCTTAAGGCCATGCAAGCCAGTTGGTTGAGGTGGTGTGTATAAAATCCAGGTCCTCAGCTGCAGCCCTTGGCAGGCTACCTGGAATAAGCCCCCCCCCCCCACTCACATTTAAAGGAAGGGACTTAAGAACATAAGAGAAGCCATGTTAGATCAGGCCAATGGCCCATCCAGTCCAACATTCTGTGTCACATAAGAACATAAGAGAAGCCATGTTAGATCAGGCCAATGGCCCATCCAGTCCAACATTCTGTGTCACATAAGAACATAAGAGAAGCCATGTTAGATCAGGCCAATGGCCCATCCAGTCCAACATTCTGTGTCACATAAGAACATAAGAGAAGCCATGTTAGATCAGGCCAATGGCCCATCCAGTCCAACATTCTGTGTCACACAGTGGCCAAATATATATATACACACACATACACACACACACTGTGGCTAATAGCCACTGATGGACCTCTGCTCCATATTTTTATCTAACCCCATATTTATCTAACCCCATATATGCTCCATATTTTTATCTAACTTCTGAGTAAACCTGTAGGGATGCCAGCCTCCAGAGTACACCTGGGGATCCCCTGGAATTAAAGCTCAGCTCCAGAGACCAGTTTTATGGTCTTGTACTCCAAAGCAATACTGCAGTCGGAGCTCTCTGCTCACGACCTGAGTTCGATCCCAGCGGAAGCTGGTTCAGGTAGCTGACTCCAGGTTGACTCAGCCTTCCATTCTTCCGAGGTGGGTCAAATGAGTCCCCAGCTTGTTGGGGGGGGGGGAAGTGTAGATGACTGGGGAAGGCAATGGCAAACCACTTGGATCTAACCACCCTGTAAAAAGTCTGCCGTGAAAACCTTGTGAAAGCAACATCACGCCAGAGTCAGAAATGACTGGTGCTTGCACAGGGGACTACCTTGACCTTTACTTTTACTCCGCTGAGCTCTCTGTCCTTCCCAGCCTTCAGCCTCAAATCTCCAGGAGTTTCCCAACCTGGAGCTGGCAACCCTACTCCCCCACACCCATCAGTGGCCAGGGAGGAGGACGGAATCACAGGGGGAGACCCCCAAGGTCCTGCTGCTGTGCCCTCCCCTGATGTCTCAGCAGGCACTGGGTGCTCTCTGGCTGGAACTCATTTGGGTGCTCTGGAAGGAAATGCAGTCCAAGAGAGGCAAACTCAAACCAGCTGCTGCCCACAAAGGCATCTGACAAAGCTCCCCCCCCCCACCAAGATTGTTAAAAAAAAACCCAGCAGGGCTGGGGTGGTGGTGGCCCCCCCCCCTTGCAATTTTGAGGAGTAGGGAGGGAAGGAGAAGAACTTCTCTTGTTGGACCATTTTCGACTGGAAAACACCTCTTGCTTATAGATAGATCTATTTTTAGAGTAGGCAGGAGGAAGAGGCTTGCAAGGAAAGAAGGAAGGATGAGTCCTTCAGGGCCCCTATTCAGGGCCCCTTGCCAGCCTTCCAGCCTTCCGAAATCGGTAAAATGAGTCTCCAGCTTGCTGGGGTGGGGGGGAAGTGTAGATGACTGGGGAAGGCAATGGCAAACCACCCCGTAAAAAGTCTGATGTGAAAACCTTGTGAAAGGCCCCTTGACAGCAGCCTCCCTGCTTAAAACACGAGCTACGGGTATGCATTTACGAGGATTAAAGGACACCCGCACACACTGAGAGTCCCCAGCTGTGGGAGAAAGGAAAGGAAAGGTCCCTGTGCAAGCACCAGTCGTTTCCGACTCTGGGGTGACATCGCTTTCACAACGTTTTCACGGCAGACTTGTTACGGGGTGGTTTGCCATCGCCTTCCCCAGTCATCTACACTTTCCCCCCAGCAAGCTGGGGACTCATTTTACTGATTTCGGAAGGATGGAAGGCTGAATCAACCTTGAGTCGGCTACCTGAAAACCCAGCTTCCGCTGGGGATTGAACTCAGGTTGTGAGCAGAGCTTAGGACTGAAGTACCGCAGCTTTAACACTCTGCGCCACGGGGGAGTAAATGTTCCAGGAAGACGCAAACTCATGTGTTCCCATCACTCCCCCTACAAACTGCAGCCTCTGAGTCAAAGGGCCTTTGCTGAAAAGGATTTCCAGAGGTTAGAAGTGGGGCGGGGGCTGGGGGGGGGGTCAGCTAGCAAAACCACAAGTCATCCCTTTGTGTTCATCCACAGGCATCCACCCACTTCCTCCCAGGAGCTGAGGGCTGTATACTTCATGCTCCTAGCCATTTTTACCTTCACAACAATTTTGTAAAGTGGATTGGGCGAATGGAATGCAACTGGCCAAGCAGGCTTCCACAATGGGATTCATCGTGGATCTCCCAGATCCGAGTCAGACAGTCTAAGGCAGTACTGCCCCATTCTGGCTCAGCCTCTACATAGATTAGAGCAGGGCTTTTTTTGAGCAGGGACACACAGGAATGTAGCTCTGGCTGGCTTGGCATAGATGCAAAGGAATTGCTGCTGGGCTTTTTCTACAGAAAAGCCCTATGTGAAATAATGGTGACACCAGGGGGTGTGGCCTATTATACAAATGAGTTCTTGCTGGGCTTTTTCTAACAAAAAAGCCCTGGATTAGAGATAGGAATAAAAGTTGTCCTGTCCTAGATGGTCTAGGGCTGTGATCACACACACTAAATAATGCACTTTTGAACTAGCAACATCCAGTTGGAAAGTGCATTGAAAGTGGATTGAAAGTGCATTGGAAGTGGATTGAAAGTGCATTGAAAGTGCATAGGAAGTGGATTGAAAGTGCATTGAAAGTGGATTGAAAGTGCATTGGAAGTGGATTGAAAGTGCATTGAAAGTGCATAGGAAGTGGATTGAAAGTGCATTGAAAGTGGATTGAAAGTGCATTGGAAGTGGATTGAAAGTGCATTGAAAGTGCATAGGAAGTGGATTGAAAGTGCATTGAAAGTGGATTGAAAGTGCATTGGAAGTGGATTGAAAGTGCATTGAAAGTGCATAGGAAGTGGATTGAAAGTGCATTGGAAGTGGATTGAAAGTGCATTGGAAGTGGATTGAAAGTGCATTGGAAGTGCATTGAAAGTGCATTATTTAGTGTGTGTGATCAGCTAGCCTGATCTCAACAGATCTTAGAAGCTAAGCAGGGTTGGCGCTGGTCAGTACTTGGATGGGAGAGGCAGGCCATGGAGATTACCCCTGCTCCCCTTTTGCCTTGAAAACCATACCAGATTGCCATAAAGTTGGCTGTGCCTTGACAGCAGTTTCCACCACTGGTAAAAGGTGCACAAGCAATCACGCAAAACGAAGGGGGAAAAACCCATTATCTCCGCTTTCTCAGTTTTTTCATCTGTCTTTTTATTTATGTTATTTATAGTCTGCCTTTCTCACTGGGACTCAATAAGCAATGCGGTAGGATTAGGGTTGTAGAACCAACCAGAATTCTAAAAACAGAACTGAAGCAAAGCATAACATGACACATTAAAGGATTGCAGAATTCCAGAGATCCCAGTTTCAGCAAGCAATACGTACTAGTATAGAGCACAGTTCCTAGCAATTTTCCGAGTAACGTTGTGAAGCCTTTGGTAAGAGGGCTACCCTATTGCCTGCATAGAAAAGCCATCTTGAATAATTCACTTTTGCTTAGCTTGCAGAAAGCCAGGAGAGTGGCAGCCTTCTTGACCTTCTCAGGTGGCCCATTCCACAAGGTGGGGGCCACAACAGAGAAGGCACGTGCATGGGTAGTGGTTGACTTTTGGCCCTTTGCACGTTGGCACCTGCAGAAGGCCTTGCTCAGACGAGTGAAGCTGTCATGGCGGAACACAGGGGGAGAGAGAGTCTCAGATATGAGGGTCCAAGGCCACCAAGGGCTTTGTGTGGTCGAACCAATGAGCTTGGTAACTGACGGGAAGCCAGTGGTGTGACTGGATAGAATTGATTTTATATTAAATGCTACTCACAGCTTGTTCAGCCCAAGTATTGCAGTCCTGCTGGACCCAGATGCGTTTGAAAGCCAGAGTGGGATTGTGGTTAGAGTTTTGGATTAGCATTTGGGAGACCCAGGTTTGAATCCCAGCTCTGCCACCGAAGCCTGCTGGGTGATTTTGGGCCAGGTACACCAGCTCAACCTAAATGACCTCAAAGGGTTGTTGCAGGGATAAGATGGAGAAGGAGGTAATGCTGTAATCCACTTCGGGTCCCCATTGGAGGGGCATAAATGAAGTAAATAAAATAATTCAATGGTTTATAGGATTATAGCTACTATTGTTGCAGGGGAGTAGTTTAGGGTGGCCAATCCTCAGGTGGGGGTAGGGGATCCCCTGGTTTGGAGGCTTTCCCCCTTTTCAGGATTATCAGAAAGTGTGTGTGTTTGGGGGGGGGGGGATGTCTGCTATAAAAAGGTAAAGGTAGTCCCCTGTGCAAGCACCAGTAGTTTTCGACTCTGGGGTGATGTTGCTTTCACAACGTTTTCACGGCAGACTTTTTACGAGGTGGTTTGCCATGCCTTCCCCAGTCATCTACACTTTCCCCCCAGCAAGCTGGGGACTCATTTGATCGACCTCGGAAGGATGGAAAGCTGAGTCAACCTGGAGCTGGCTACCTGAACCAGCTTCTGCTGGGATTGAACTCAGGTGGTGAGCAGAGGGCTCCGACTGCAGTACTGCAGCTTTACCACTCTGCGCCGCGGGGCTCTTACAATGTCTGCTGAGCACTCTGTTATTCTCTACGGAGAGCAATTCCCATAGGGTATAATCAGGGGTCATTTTGTAGAAAAGTAGGTGATGGAGCTCATCCAGGGATTGTTATGCAGCTGCACCCACTATTGAATGGAGAAGGTAGGTAGGTGGGGAGGAAGAAGGGAAACCCTCAGAAAGGTTCAGAAGCTGTGCTCCTGTGAGCTCCTGCTGAATTCAAGGCCTGGGTATAATGGTAGGATTGCCAATCCCCAGGTGGGGGCAGGGGATCTCCTGGTTTGGAGGCCCTCCCCCCACTTCAGGGTCGTCAGAAAGCAGGGGGAGGGGAGGGAAATGTCTGCTGGGAACTCTGTTATTCCCTATGGAGATTTATTCCCATAGAAAATCATGGAGAATTGAACCACAGATATCTGGGGCTCTGGGGAGGCTGTTTTTTGGGGTAGAGGCACCAAATTTTCAGTGCCTCCCACCAAAATACCCCCCAAGTTTCAAAAAGATTGGAGCAGGGGGTCCAATTCTATGAGCCCCAAAAGAAGGTGCCCTTATCCTTCATTATTTCCTATGGAAGGAAGGAATTGAAAAGGTGGCCAGAACTCCCTTTGAAGTTCAATTATGCTTGTCACAGCCTTGATCTTGGCTCCACCCCTAATGTCTCCTGGCTCCACCCCCAAAGCTTCCTGGCTCCACCTCCAAAGTCCCCAGATATTTCTTGAATTGGACTTGGCAACCCTATATAATGGAGAATTATACTGGCTCCACTCCCAAGGCCTCCAGAAATTTCTTGAATCACACCTGGCAACCCTAGAGTAGCTGCATTAATCTGGTGCAGCTGAAACAAACACGAACCTTAAAGATTAATTAATTTGAGCAAAAACTTCTATGGAAGTGGGCAGGGGCCCCCAGTCTTCCTGAGCCAGCAGGCACTCTGGAAATTCTGACCCAGCATAGCCAGCTCCAAGAGGGGACGGGATAAATATATGGAGCAGAGGCCCATCAGCAGCTATTAGCCACAGCATTTTATTGCAACTGTCTGGGGCAGTGATGCTCTGTATTCTTGGTGCTTGGGGTAGGGGGGCAAAGTGGAAGGGCTTCTAGCCCCACTTGTGAACCTCCTGATGGAACTTGGGGTTTTTTTGGCCACTGTGTAACACAGAGTGTTGGACTGGATGGGCCATTGGCCTGATCCAACATGGCTTCTCTTATGTTCTTATGTGACACAGAGTGTTGGACTGGATGGGCCATTGGCCTGATCCAACATGGCTTCTCTTCTGTTCTTATGTGACACAGAGTTTTGGACTGGATGGGCCATTGGCCTGATCCAACATGGCTTCTCTTATGTTCTTATGTGACACAGAGTGTTGGACTGGGTGGGCCATTGGCCTGATCCAGCATGGCTTCTCTTATGTTCTTATGTGACACAGAGTGTTGGACTGGATGGGCCATTGGCCTGATCCAACATGGCTTCTCTTCTGTTCTTATGTGACACAGAGTGTTGGACTGGATGGGCCATTGGCCTGATCCAACATGGCTTCTCTTATGTTCTTATGTGACACAGAGTGTTGGACTGGATGGGCCACTGACCTGATCCTACATGGCTTCTCTTATGTTCTTATGTGACACAGGGTGTTGGACTGGATGGGTCATTGGCCTGATCCAACATGGCTTCTCTTATGTTCTTATGTGACACAGAGTGTTGGACTGGATGGGCCAGTGGCCTGATCAAACATGGCTCCTCTTATGTTCTTATGTGACACAGAGTGTTGGACTGGATGGGCCATTGGCCTGATCCGGCATGGCTTCTCTTATGTTCTTATGTGACACAGAGTGTTGGACTGGATGGGCCATTGGCCTGATCCAACATGGCTTCTCTTCTGTTCTTATGTGACACAGAGTGTTGGACTGGATGGGCCATTGGCCTGATCCAACATGGCTTCTCTTATGTTCTTATGTGACACAGAGTGTTGGACTGGATGGGCCACTGACCTGATCCTACATGGCTTCTCTTATGTTCTTATGTGACACAGAGTGTTGGACTGGATGGGCCACTGACCTGATCCTACATGGCTTCTCTTATGTTCTTATGTGACACAGAGTGTTGGACTGGATGGGCCACTGACCTGATCCTACATGGCTTCTCTTATGTTCTTATGTGACACAGAGTGTTGGACTGGATGGGCCACTGACCTGATCCTACATGGCTTCTCTTATGTTCTTATGTGACACAGAGTGTTGGACTGGATGGGCCATTGGCCTGATCCAACATGGCTTCTCTTCTGTTCTTATGTGACACAGAGTGTTGGACTGGATGGGCCATTGGCCTGATCCAACATGGCTTCTCTTATGTTCTTATGTGACACAGAGTGTTGGACTGGATGGGCCACTGACCTGATCCTACATGGCTTCTCTTATGTTCTTATGTGACACAGGGTGTTGGACTGGATGGGTCATTGGCCTGATCCAACATGGCTTCTCTTATGTTCTTAAGTGTGACACAGAGTGTTGGACTGGATGGGCCATTGGCCTGATCCATCATGGCTTCTCTTCTGTTCTTATGTGGGCGCATCAACAAAATGGCTGCTGCAAGAGTGCAGTCGCAGGAGGTGGCCAGCCACAAAATGGCAGCCACAGTTTACCTTCAGGCACACGATGAAGAAAGCAACATTTAAAAAACCCTGCACAGCCAATCAAACTTCTAGGAGTCAATCAGAAGCCTTGCTGGGCAAAAGCCCCACCTGGCCCTGCCTCCCTACCCTTGGTGGGGTTGAGGGGGAAATGTGTTGGTGGGCACCATGTTGCTCCTGCACACCCCGTGGGGACTCCTGGACTAGAGCCCACTTCCATTGTGTGGTGTCATGTTGTGAGTGGCACTCTTTCGCTGATTTTGATTGATATCTGGCTTTTCTTCCCAACATATTTTTAAAATTTTTGTAACCTCGGCAAGAAAGGCAGGCTATAAATGAAGTAAAGCAATACATAAACAGAATAACTGGGACCCAACGCAGCTTGTTCTCCCCTCCTCCGCCTTACCCTCGCAACAACTGCCCTGTGAGGTAGGTTAGGCTGAGAGTTTGTGACTAGCTCAAGATCACCCAGTGTGCTTCCATGGCGGTGGTTTGTTGCAGTCGCACAGTCGAGTCTAACTCTTTGCTTGTCAAGCCCTCCTTGTCACTATGAAATGTAAATCAGGTGCAAATCAAACTCTCAATACAGATGCAGAGGAGATCACTCAAGGCAGTGAGCCAAACCACATGTTAAACTGAAGTCACAACATGAAATAAATGGTCATAGAATCTAGCAGATAGAAAACAAACAGATGACTAGACAGGTGTGAATTCTTTCATGAGCAACACAGCAACACAGTGTCAGCAGCATTTCTGCCTTAAACACAGCACAAACACAATATAGACTGCAGGGTTGCCAGCCACTGTCTGGCAATCAGCATGAGACATCTTGTCAGTGGGATGGCATTACATCACTCCTGGAGAAAACCTGGAAGTGATGTCATGCCACTCTTGGAATTACTGGGAACTCTATGGCTATCATGGGGTTTCTGTTGATTCCTAGAGTAGAGGTTTTTCCTTTCGAGTGATGCAACACTGCCTCACACCAATTTTTGTTGTTGTTGTTGTTCAGTTTCACAGTCGAGTCCAACTCTTTGCGACCCCATGGACAAAGTCACGCCAGGCCCTCCTGTCTTCCACCATCCTCTGAAGTCTGCTCAAATTCGTGTTTGTGACATCAGTAACGTTGTCCAGCCATCTCATCTTTTGCTGTCCCCTTCTTTTTTTGCCTTCTGTCTTTCCCAGCATCAGGATCTTCCCCAATGAGTGCTCCCTTCTCATTGGGTGGCATTTGAGCTTCAGCTTCAGCATCTGACCTTCCAGGGAACAGTCTGAGTTGATTTCTCTTAGGACTGACTGATTTGAGCTTCTTGCAGTCCAAGGAATTCTCAAGATTCTTCTCCAGCACCACATCTCAAAAGCACCTATTCTCCTGTGCTCGGTCTTCCTTTTGGTCCAGCTCTCATAGCCATACATTACTATTGGGAAAACCATCGCTTTGACTATACGGACTTTTAGCGATTTTTAAAAACTTCCTTTCCCTCTGCCAGCTGCCAGAATGCAGCAAGCAATGGAAACAGGGGAGTGGGAGATCTCCTGCCCTCAGTGGGATCTCCTCCCCCTCCTCACACCAACCCTGGTCTTTCACTCAGGCACGCAGGCAGTGACAGCAGCAGCACCTTCCTTTGTGCCCCCCCCCCCCCACAATACTCTGCCCTCCCCCCAGCTTGCAAAGGGCTGGGCTACCTTCCTTCTCAGGTTACAACTCCCCCCACCCCCAGAGAACGAAGCTCCCTTCAGCCAGGAGTTGCCATCTTGCTCCCTCTCCCTTCCCCTCTCACAAGGCCGGCTTGCCAAGTAGATCGCTTCTCACTTAGAATGGAAGCCTATAGAAATACAAAATGGATTTTCGCCCTACTGGTGTTCTTGGATTTTTAATACAATTAAAAATCCAAACTATTTGGAAGAGATATTTGGGTACAGACGCTGTCCGACAGAAGCAAAGACTTGCAAGGCAGTGGGAACTGTCTTTCTCCCACATGTGAACTTTGACTCCTCCTTAGATTCTCCGTCCTGATAGGACAAGTTGTCTGGAACGAATGACGGAGAAGATTTGTCGGGTGTTTTAATCAGGGTTATGAGCATACACCCTAAGGCTACAACTGTTGCTGCAGCTGTATTATAAGACATTCCTGGAAGATGTCCCTCTTGTGCCTCCGTAGGCTTCAAAGCTAGGGTGGGAGATCTCCCACTATTACAATTGATCTCCAGACCAGTGCTGTGGAGAAAATGGTCACTTTAGAGGGTGGATTCAATAGCATTTTATCCTGCTGAGGTCTCCCCCCCCCCTCCCCAAACCCTGTCCTTCCATGCTTCACCTCCCCAGATTCCCAGGTATTTCCTGTCAACTCTATTTCCAGCGTGGCCTCCTTGGGGAAATGTGCATATGTAGACACACTGGCAGGCCTCTTTTTGTGTGCCTGCCATCCAGATGCCAACCCAGCATATGAAGCTCAGCCAGAAGCAGTCCCCATGCTGCAGGCTTGTACAGTAATATCCAAATCTGCTTACTGTCTGCCACTGTGATTGAAGAAGTTTCTGTAATAATGTATTAGCTAAAGCTTCCAGATTATCCCCAAAACATCAGCTTGAACAAAGGGGTAATGCTTCTTTAATCCCGGCATGATCCAGGTTCCAGTCTCGGCAGGACATTAATTCACAGCTAATACACAGATTCCCCAGCAGTCTGCTTCTGGGCTCTGAGGGGAGGCCCCGGCCCGTCCAGTCAATCCAGTTCCGAGCCTTCACTGGGTCAGTCCAGGTCTTCGCCAACACCGATCTTGCCTTTTAGCTGCTCCTCCCGCAATGGCGGTCTGAGAAGCAGAGAGAGGAAGGCTGGGCGGTCAAGCCCTTTTTGATTTCTGCCTGCTTCCTCCCCTCACGGTCCACAGGAAAGCTGTAATGTACTGAGTGACGAGACGTGTTGAAGGCCACATACTTTATTGGCGAGTACATCACAAGGCAAGGAACCGTGGGCCGGGTCCCGATTATATACTATGGTTGCCAAGTCCAATTAAAGAAAAATCTGGGGACTTTGGGGGCGGAGCCAGGAGACTTTGGGGGTGGAGCCAGGAGACATTGGGGGTGGAGCTGAGAACAAGGATGTGACAAGCATAATTGAACTCCAAGGGAGTTCTGGCCATCACATTTAAAGGGACAGCACACCTTCTAAAATGCCTTTCTTCCATAGGAAATAATGAAGGATAGGGGCACCATATTTTGGGGCTCATAGAATTGGACCCTCTGGTCCAATCGTTTTGAAACTTGGGGGGTATTTTGGGGAGAGGCACTAAATGCTATACTAAAAATTTGGTGCCTCTACCTCAAAAAATAGACCCCCCCCAGAGCCCCCAATACCCACGGATGAATTCCCTATTATTCCCTATGGGAATCGTTCTCCATAGGGAATAATAGAGTGCCCAATAGACATTTCCCTCCCACCCCCCACGCTTTCTAAAGGGGGAGGGCCTCCAAACCAGGGAATCCCCTGCCCCTCCCTCTCTCACACACACAAATACTTACCAGATCTTCTTCTGGAGAACTCTTGCTGTGAAAACGAAAGCAAAAGAAAGGGAGGGGCCGTTCTCCCAAGCCCTTCCTGCTTCCTGCCCAGCCTTAAAGGGGCATATATTTTACAAACGGCTCAGGAGCTCTATAATAACATGAAGCCTACAGGTATGTTCTCCCCCCCTCCACCCCCACCCCCCGCTTCCCAATTTTTGAAGAGCGGGAGATGATGCTGTGAACCCAGGGGTCTCCCGCCAGAGCGGGAGGTTTGGGAAGCCTATTATATACATACCCCGGAACAACCCTCCATCTGGCCAGGTCCAATCCTGGCCAGTTAAACTTCCCGCCACAGATCTTGATTGGCGGAGCGTATTAGCGAGCTACATCCGGGGACCAGTGGGCTTCCACCGGTCGCCTCTGTAGCGTTCGCTGTGTTGTAACTTCAAGACTGAAATGCAAGACATAACAAAAGCCATCCTCAAGAACGCTGCAACCCAAGGAAAAAAGCAAGAGTCGAACAGCACCTTAAAGACTAGCAAAATTTCTGGCAGGGGTGGAGCTTTCGTGATATCTAAGAAAGGGAGCAGAGACTCACAAAAAGTTCCTTCCCTGAGACAAATTTTGTTAGCCTTTAAGGTAGATGACTGGGGAAGGCCATGGCAAACCACCCCGTAAAAGTCTGCCGTGAAAATGTTGTGAAAGCAACGTCAACCCAGAGTCGGAAACGACTGGAGCTTGCACAGGGGACTACCTTTACCTTAAAGAGCCCTGTGGCGCAGAGTGTTAAAGCTACAGTACTGCAGTCTTAAGCTCTGCTCACGAGCTGAGTTCGATCCCTGGTGGAAGCTGGGTTTTCAGGTAGCCGGCTCCAGGTTGACTCAGCTTCCCATCCTTCCGAGGTCGGTAAAATGAGTACCCAGCTTGCTGGGGGGGAAGTGTAGATGACTGGGGAAGGCAATGGCAAACCACCCCGTAAAACGTCTGCCGTGAAAACGTCGTGAAAGCAATGTCACCCCAGAGTCAGAAACGACTGATGCTTGCACAGGGAACTACCTTTACCTTTTAAGGTGCTTCTGGACTCTTGCTCTTTTCTACTGCTACAGACAGACTGACACGGCTTCCCATCTCAGTCCATTTGCAGCCCGGTGCAGAAGTGAGTCCTTTGCCAATTTGCCTCCTTTAGACTACATCTTTATGGATATTTTGGTACAGGAGCTCACAGCTCCAGAACCTCTGGATTTTATTGTGCTCTTTCTTTCTCTTTCTCTCTCTCCCCCCCCCCAAAAAAAACCTTGCTTCTGGGCTCCATTGTTCAACCCCACTGTGAGAATTTTGCTGAACTCTAAGATTTGACAAACTTTCTAATATTTTTCTCCACAAAAGATAAAGAAGATGAAGAAGATATTGGATTTATATCCCGCCCTCCACTCCGAAGAGTCTCAGAGCGGCTCACAATCTCCTTTACCGTCCTCCCCCACAACAGGCACCCTGTGAGGTGGGTGGGGCTGGAGAGGGCTCTCCCAGCAGCTGCCCTTTCAAGGACAACCTCTGCCAGAGCTATGGCTGACCCAAGGCCATGCCAGCAGGTGCAAGTGGAGGAGTGGGGAATCGAACCCGGTTCTCCCAGATTAGAGTCCGCACACTTAACCACTGCACCAAACTGGCTCTCCAAAAGGGGAGGGGGGGCAACTAACCAAAACATCGAACGCAGGCAGATGGAAATCTTCCTCATGCCCCTGTAGCCACATAGGAGAAGGTAATTTTAAAAGTTTGATGGGAGCAAAGCTTTATTATGACGCTTATAACTCAAGAAGCATTTTAAGGTAGGTGCTGAGCTGATATAATTTAGTACACCTTCCGGTGATTTCAGGGTGTGTGTGGCATATGCAAATGAGTTGTACAAATGAGTCGCGCTAGTGAGCTCCGGCACCTCTTTTTCTACAAAATGACCCCTGCTTTGGCACCTTTTCAGGGCCCTCTCGGACACAAAACAGGTGCCCACAAGTAACAGTCCTGAAAAGTCGCGTCTCAAGTGCCACCCTGGAAGCTTCTGCATCCCGCAGCTGCAGTCCCTGTGAAGAGGGCACCTCCAATGCATGGAAATGGGCTGAGGCATCATGGCCAGCAGATACAATATAGCGTTGCCAGCCTCCAGGCGGGTCCTTGGTATCTCCCAATTACAGCTCCAGACCACAGAAATCACTTCCCCTGGGGAAATGGCAGCTTGGAAGGCATCACATCCCCACTGAGCTTCCCTCTTTTCCCAGAATTATACCCCCCACAAGCTCCGTTTCCAAATCTGCAGGAATTTCCCAGTTCAGAGTTGCCAGCTCTAGCAACCCCTAATCCCTGCACATGTCAGCTGGGGTTGTCAGGTCCCCCCAGTCAATGGCAGGAGATACGGGGGCAGGCAGGGGTTTGCCACCAGGCCAACACGACAGTAGTAATAATGTCAGCAATATGTGAGGGCCAAAGCAATAATAGCAGCGGGATGGTAAACGAATCTTGGATGATCAGTTTATAGTTTTGTAAATTGTTATATGGTTGTTTTATCATTTTGTCTTGTTTTTAAGCTGGATTGTTGTTTCTAAAATGTTGTTAGCCGCCCTGAGCCCGTAAGGGGAGGGCGGGATACAAATCTGAATGAATAAATAAATAAATACATGAATGAATGAATGAATGAATGAATGAATGAATGAATGAATGAATGAATGAATGGAATAACCTAGGGTGCCGGCCTTCTGGGGGCACCAAATTGGGTGTCCCCCATGTGACTCAGTGACGTTATAAGTGCAAGGGGAGGGGGATGCCAGAAGTTAGCCGTGCCTAGGGTGCCGGACAGTCTAGGGCCAGCCCTGGGGATAGGGTTGCCAGATCCAGGTTAGGAAACTCCTGGAGATTTGGGGGTGGAGCCTGAGGAGGACAGGAACCTCAGTGCGGTACAATGCCATAGAGTCCACCCTCTAAAGCACCCATTTTCTCCAGGGGAAGTGATCTCTGTAGTCTGGAGGTAAGCTGTAATTCTGGGGGATCTTCAGTTCCCACCTGGAGGCTGGCATCCCCAACCCAGACAGCCATATCAGCTCGGACACCATCTGCACAGAGCATCCATGGTATTCCATTACTCTTGTTCCGGTGTACTTGCACGGTGGCACAGTTTCCCTTCCCTTCATCCCTCACAAGTGATCCTCTTCAGAAATTCTATGATTCAATCAATAGCTGTAAATAAGGAACACTTTCCTAATGCCTCAGTGTAGAATGGCCCATGGCAGGTCATGCCCTGAGTCTTGTCTCAAGTTTTTAGGGGAGATTTTTGGCTGCTGGGACTGCAATTTCCAACTGGGAGCAGGATTATCAGCTCCGGGTTGGGATCTACCTGGAGATTTTGGAGGTGGAGCCTGGGGAAGGTGGGGTTTGGGAGGGGAGGGACTTCCATGGGGTATAATCCCATAGAGTCCTTCCCAAGTGACCATGTTCTCCAGGTGAACTAATCTCTGTCACCTGGAGATAGTTGTAATCCCAGGGGAGCAGAGGTCCATCTGTGACTGTTAACCACAAGGTAGAGATGGAACACTCTGTCAGGGGCAGTGATGCTCTGTATTCTTGGTGCTGTGGGGGGTCAAGAGTGGGAGGACTTCTGGCCCCACTGATGAACCTCCTGATGGCACCTGATTATTGGCCACTGTGTGACACGCAGTGTTGGACTGGATGGACCATTGGCCCAATCCAAGATGGCTTCTCTTAAGTTCTTAGGAGATCTCCATAGAGTCCTTCCCAAGTGACCATGTTCTCCAGGTGAACTAATCTCTGTCACCTGGAGATAGTTGTAATCCCAGGGGAGCAGAGGTCCATCTGTGACTGTTAACCACAAGGTAGAGATGGAACACTCTGTCAGGGGCAGTGATGCTCTGTATTCTTGGTGCTGTGGGGGGTCAAGAGTGGGAGGACTTCTGGCCCCACTGATGAACCTCCTGATGGCACCTGATTATTGGCCACTGTGTGACACGCAGTGTTGGACTGGATGGACCATTGGCCCAATCCAAGATGGCTTCTCTTAAGTTCTTAGGAGATCTCCATAGAGTCCTTCCCAAGTGACCATGTTCTCCAGGTGAACTAATCTCTGTCACCTGGAGATAGTTGTAATCCCAGGGGAGCAGAGGTCCATCTGTGACTGTTAACCACAAGGTAGAGATGGAACACTCTGTCAGGGGCAGTGATGCTCTGTATTCTTGGTGCTGTGGGGGGTCAAGAGTGGGAGGACTTCTGGCCCCACTGATGAACTTCCTGATGGCACCTGATTATTGGCCACTGTGTGACACGCAGTGTTGGACTGGATGGGCCATTGGCCCGATCCAAGATGGCTTCTCTTAAGTTCTTAGGAGATCTCCAGCTACTACCTGCAGGTTGGCAACCCTGGGGGGCTGGGGAGAAGCTATTTAACCCTTTCCTGCTCATGTTGTCTTCCCATTGAAAATGAGCCTTGTCCAACTGTTTCATACCTTGGCTAGGAAACCTTCAGGTTTGTCCATGGAAAGTTGTGGAAAGAAAAAGGGGGAACGAGAAGGGTGGAGAGCAGAGCAACAGAACAAAGCAGAGCTCCATGCCTGAATAAGCTTCTTGTCTCAGTCAGATTCCCCGCTTTCATTACAGCCGCCCTCCAGAGCAGATCGAAATTCTAATCTTAAACATTCAAATACAACAAGGCAAGCAGCAGAACTGTTAGGTTTGTCCAGGAGGGGGTTCTTTGTATTTATCTCCTGGCTTATATGAAAGTCAGCTTTCTATTTTTATGTGCCCCAGAATTCTGCTGTAAAAGTTGGAAAATAATAATAAAAAAAGAGAGAGGGTGACTATCTCACATGTTGTCTCTTGCTCCGGCTCCAAGGGGTGTAGGGCCACCGTAGTCTTTCCTGCCACTTTGCCCTCATTGAGAAGAACAAGCCTGCAAAAGAGAGACTTGCCCAGCTGAGGCCCCCGCAGACTGTCGTGGCTGTGCAGGGACTCGAATCTAACTCTTGCTTTTTGTTAGGGTCGCCAGGTCTGTGTTGGAAAATACCTGGGTGGAGACGGGAGAGGGTGGGGTTTGGGGAGGGGAGGGGAGCGGCCTCAGCATCATACAATGCCATAGAGTCCACCTTCCAAGCAGCCATTTTCTCCAGGCGAGCTGCTCTCTACCAACTGGAGATCAGGTGTAAAAGCGGGAGATCTCCAGGCCCCACCTGGCGGCTGGCAACCCTACTTTTTGTTCAGTGCAAAGCAAAACAGCAAGGGGGGCGGACCCCAACCTTAAGAAAGAAGAATTCCCCCACCCTCACTCAGTCTTTGGGTACCCGACTTTCTGTTCAATGGGCTGTCTGAATAGTGTAGAGTTAGACAAAGTCTGTAATTCATTTCCAGGTTCTGGTTCTCCCCTAGAAAGCCTGTGGCTGCTCAGATGGTCCAGCAGGGGCCTCCTGGCAGCAGGGTGCTCCCAACAGCCTGGCAGGAAGTCAAAATGGCCGGGCCCGGGGAGGCAGGCATGCTGCTGCCAGTGGAGAGGGGCCTGCCCAGGTCTAGGGTTGCCAATCCCCAGGTGGGGACAGGGGATTCCCCGGTTTGGAGGCCCTCCCCTCGCTTCAGGGTCATCAGAAAGCGGGGGGAGGGGAGGGAAATATCTGCTGGGAACTTTATTATTCCCTATGGAGATGTATTCCCATAGGAAATAATGGAGAATGAATCCGCAGGTATCTGGGGCTCTGGGGGGACTGTTTTTTTGAGGTAGAGGCCCCAGATTTGCAGCATAGCATCCAGTGCCTCTCCCCAAAAATACCCTCCAAGTTTCAATAAGATTGGACCAGGGGGTCCAATTCTATGTGCCCCAAAAGAAGGTGCTCCTATCCTTCATTATTTCCTATGGAAGGAAGGCATTTAAAAGGTGTTCAGTCCCTTGAAATGTGATGGCCAGAACTCCCTTGGAGTTCAATGGTGCTTGTCACAACCTTGCTCCTGGCTCCACCCCGCAATGTGTCCAGGCTCCACCCCTAAAGTCTCCTGGCTCCACCCCCAAAGTCTCCAGATATTTCTTGAATTGGACTTGGCAACCCTATCCAGGTCGCCTGCAGCTTTCAAAGGCCGGGAGCCAGGGCGGCTGGGGGAGGGCTCTGGAGACCGGCGGGAGGTCAAGGCAGGACCGATGCTAGGCTTTCTGGCGCCCTAGGCGAATCACCCCTAGCGCCCCCCCCCCCATTATTAAAAATATAGGGAAAATGAAGAGCGCCAAACTTGAAACTTTTCACATTTTTAATTTACTGATTTTTAACTTTCATTTTTTTAAAAAAAACAACAACCCACAGTGATATGTTATAAAAAAAATGTGAGAAGAAGTGCTTGCTGGCCACACCAGGAAAGAGGGTGGTGGGACAGTTCCCCATCTTATTCTGAACTGTCTTTTCCATACAGAGGTAAGGTACAAACTTCTGCGGAACCACTTAATGTTAGCTGAATCTTTAAATCAGGCCCAAGTCTTGCACTTCCTCTTAGGGGACGGGTGTGATCAACTTTCCCTGGATCTTGCTAAGTTCCTATATGTTTCCGACCTTGACAGGAAGAAATTTAACACTGCTTGTATTTGAAAGAAAGTTGCCCTTAGTTAAGTATTGCCTATATTAGAAAATTTTATTACTACTTTGATGGTTGTACATAGTTATTATATTGTTTTGTGATATTTTAGCTTGGTGTTGTGTTGTTGTTGTATTGTTATCGATGTGTTGTGTTGTTGTTGTTGATTGGCCTAGAGCCGTATTAAACTGACTGACTGACTGACTGACTGACTGAGAGGGTGGTGGGACAGGATGAGGTGGGAGGCCAAATCGCTCATCGGGGAGAGGGGGGTGGCTTGGCTTTGTTGAGGGCAGCTGGGTGATGGGAGAGGACAAGGTGACAGTGGTCAGAAGCCAGAGTCATGCGTCGGGGAGGGGGCGCCCAGTGGTGACCCCTAGGCCAAGTGGCGCCCTAGGCGACTGCCTACTTTGCCTATTCCCACGCACTGGCCCTAGGGAAAGGCCAGAAGAAGGAGACCCAGGAAGGTGCCAGATGGAGCTGGGGAGGCAGCGTCAAAGGAGGAGACACCAGAGGCCTGGGCAGAGTGTGCAACTGGGGCGGAGGACTGGGGATGGCCCAGAGGACCAGGAAAGATGGCAGAATGGGGGAAGAACAGATGGTTGTCGCACCCTGGGCACCCCTCCCAGTCTCCGGGTGCCACCGTCGCCCCTCCCGGGCACTCTGGGGCGTTCCCCGGAGGTCTCAGAAACAGGGGGTGGGAGCCGGGTTACTTCACCGCAGGCCCCCGTTCCCCTCCTGGCTGTGCTGTGGCTCCTGTCCCTCTCTTGCGCGAGGCAGCCTCAATAAGCACCGGCCAGCTTCCTCCCCGACCTCCTGCCTCCCTTCCCTTTATGCTCCTGTTCCAAACCTCCCCCTTCCTGGGTTCCACCCATCTCTGGCTCCTCCCCCGCTTCAAAGCCCCAGACGCCCGGGCGAGGCGAGCTGGGGCTGGGCTGCCTGGGCATGCCTCGGGCATCCTGGACCTTGGCAGCGTGCTGGGGTGTGGTGTCTCTCGCCGCGACGGGTCGTGCGGCTCTCCTCCTCTCTGCCCAGCGCTGGGCTCAGCTTCTCCCTCCTGCTCCCCGACGTCTCGCTCTGGCCAGGCTCCGCGGACTCGGAGACGGGCTCGTCGGCTGTGCAGCATTGCTCGAGCGGCTGTTGGTGCCCCGTCAGCCCAGGTGAGGGGTGGGGCCGCCCCGGGGGCTTGGGAAGGTGTGGGAGGCTCTCGGGGCGGCGATGGGGGCCTGGAACGGCTGGCAGGCGCCGGGGGGGTCCCCCTCGCGCAGTCCTCGCCCGGGCTGGGTGGGACAATGGTGTTATTAGAAGCTGACACTGTTAAGGCACCCAGGGAGACAGTCCAGGAGCAACCCAATAGACTTGGGGGAAGGCTCTAGGGTTGCCAAGTCCAATTCAAGAAATATCTGGGGACTTTGGGGGTGGAGCCAGGAGACTTTGGGGGTGGAGCCAGGAGCAAGGTTGTGACAAGCACAATTGAACTCCAAAGGGAGTTCTGGCCCTCACATTTAAAGGGACGGCACACCTTTTCAAGTCCTTCCTTCCATAGGAAATAATGAAGGATAGGGGCACCTTCTTTTGGGGCTCATAGAATTGGACCCCCTGGTCCAATCTTTTTGAAACTTGGGGCACTAGATGCTACACTGAAAATTTGGTGCCTCTACCCCAATAAACAGCCCCCACAGAGCCGCAGATACCTGCGGATCAATTCTCCATGATTTTCTATGGGAATAAATCTCCATAGGGAATAATAGAGTTCCCAGCAGACATTTCCCTCCCCTCCCCCCGCTTTCTGATGACCCTGAAGCTGGGGGAGTGTCTCCAAACCGGGGGATTCCCTGCCCCCACCTGGGGATTGGCAACCCTAGAAGGCTCCCACCCAGAGGGACATACCTGATGGGGCAGAAGGGCCCAAGGGAGGCTGGGGAGGTACCAGGCCAGAGGAGACCTACATAGAAGAGGCCCAGGCACAAGACCCACTTGCTGGACAGCAGCCGAAAGGAAAGGCAGGCCTGAACTCAGTGTTGGGAACACCTGGAGGTGTAACCGGGTTTGATTCCCCACTTCTCCACATACAGCTGCTGGGAGACCTTGGGCAAGCCACAGTTCTTGCAGAGCTGTTCCCTCAAGAGCAGTTCTCAAAAGAGCTCACTCAGCCACGTCTACCTCACAGGGGGTCTGTTGTGGGGAGAGGAAGGGAATGGAGATTGTAAGCTGCTCTGAGGCTCTGAGGGAGGGCTGGGCTATAACTCCCATCTCCTCCTCCTCATCTTCTTCAATCAGTAGGGGCAGTGGGGCTGCCAGTCATCAGATGGGGTGCTGCTTGATGTAATTAGTAGTGTAATTAGGGTAATTAGTGGTGTAATTAGTAGACTGATCAAAGCCACCAAGTAATACACCATCTTTCAGTTTGCAAAAATATATTACAAGCAGGCCTCAGATACGCAGGAGCTAGGGTTGCCAATCCCCAGGTGGGGGCAGGGGATCCCCCGGTGTGGAGGCCCTTCCCCCGCTTCAGGGTCATCAGAAAGCGGGGGGAGGGAGGGAAATGTCTGCTGGGAACTCTATTATTCCCTATGAAGATTTATTCCCATAGAAAATCATGGAGAATTGATCCGCGGGTATCTGGGGCTCTGGGGGGGGGCTGTTTTTTGAGGTAGAGGCACCAAAGTTTCAGTATAGAATCTAGTGCCTCTCCCCAAAATACCCCCCAAGTTTCAAAACAATTGGATCAGGGGGTCCAATTCTATGAGCCCCAAAAGAAGGTGCCCCTATCCTTCATTATTTCCTATGGAGGCAAGGCATTGAAAAGGTGTGCCGTCCCTTTAAATGTGATGGCCAGACCTCCCTTTGGAGTTCAATTATGCTTGTCACAGCCTTGATCTTGGCCCCACCCCTAATGTCTCTTGGCCCCACCCCCAAAGTCTCCTGGCTCCACCCCCAAAGTCCCCAGATATTTCCTAAATTGGACTTGGCAACCCTAGCAGGAGCTCACCGGAGCACAGCTCCTGAACCTTTCTGAGGGTTCCCCCTCCTCCTCCCCACCTTGTCCATTGAATAGTAGGTGAAGCTGCATAGCAATTCCTGAATGAGCTCCACCATCTATTTTTCTACAAAATGACCCCTGATTACAAAGACTGTGTACAACACATAATAAACAATACAATAATGATAAAGGCCGGCAGAGCTAGGGCCTTTTAAAGTAACAGTTACTTTCTGTTACTTTAAAAGGCCCTAGCACCACCGGCTTCTATCATTATTGTATTGTTTATTATGTGTTGTACACAGTCTTTGTAATATATCTTTGCAAACTGAAAGACGGTGTATTACTTGGTGGCTTTGATCAGTCATCAGATGGTGGCTGAAGATCTCCTGGAATTACAACTGGTCTCCTGATGACCGAGATCAGTTTCCCTGGGGAAAACAGCTGCTTTGGAAGGTGGACTCTATGGCTTTATGCCCCATGGAGGTCCTTCTCCACCCCAAACCCTGCACTTCCCAGGCTCCACCCCCAAATCTCCAGGAATCTCCCATCCTAGAGCTGGCAGCCCAAGGGCAACACTATATAGAAGGGGTGGCCAACGGTAGCTGTCCAGTTGTTTTTTGCCTACAACTCCCATCAGCCCCAGCCATTGGCCATGCTGGCTGGAGCGGATGGGAGTTGTAGGCAAAAAACATCTGGAGAGCTACCTTTGGCCACCCTTGCTATATAGAGTCATTGGACCAAAATGAAATGAAATAAGGAAGTGGGCTGGGAGGGAACTTGGGAGGGAGCCCATGTGCAGCTGGAGCAAAGGGTCCCTGGTCTGAGGCCATAGGGGCTCATCCAGGATCCGAAAGGCCGGGCAGCCCTCCGGCAAGAGGAAGACTGGTGACATCAGGACCATGCAGTCCATCAGCAGCGCTGGCAGCCAACCCAACTTATTTCGGCAAACGGCTGGCCAACCCTAAAGCTGCAAACCTAAAGCCATTTTCCTGGGAGTAAGGCCTACTGAATAATAATAATAATAATAATAATAATAATAATAATAATAATAATACGCCATTTCCTTGGCTTTTTTCCTACTGGAGGGATAATAATAATAATAGTAGTAGTAGTAATAATAATAATAGTAATAGTAATGATAATAATAATAATAAGCCATTTCCTTGGCTTTTTCCCTACGGGAGGGATAATAATAATAATAATAATAGTAGTAGTAGTTGTAGTAGTAGTAGTAGTAGTAGTAGTAGTAATAATAATAAGCCATTTCCTTGGCTTTTTTCCTACGGGAGGGATAATAATAATAATAGTAGTAGTAGTAATAATAATAATAGTAATAATAATAATAATAATAATAATAATAATAAGCCATTTCCTTGGCTTTTTTCCTACGGGAGGGATAATAATAATAATAATAATAGTAGTAGTAGTAATAATAATAATAGTAATAGTAATAATAATAATAATAATAATAAGCCATTTCCTTGGCTTTTTTCCTACGGGAGGGATAATAATAATAATAATAATAGTAGTAGTAGTAGTAATAATAATAATAATAAGCCATTTCCTTGGCTTTTTCCCTACGGGAGGGATAATAATAATAATAATAATAATAGTAGTAGTAGTAGTAGTAGTAGTAATAAGCCATTTCCTTGGCTTTTTTCCTATGGGAGGGATAATAATAATAATAAGCCATTTCCTTGGCTTTTTTCTTACTAGAGGGATGATGATGATGATGATAACAACAACAACAACAATAATAAGCCATTTCCTTGGCTTTTTTCCTACAGGAGGGATAATAATAATAATAATAAGCCATTTCCTTGGCTTTTTTCCTACTGGAGGGATGATGATGATGATGATAATAATAATAATAATAGGCTTGCTATGAAACATACTTGCTTAGAATGGCTTTGTAAAATACTAACACCTTGAAGGCAGCAGGCCAAGTTGTCAGCAGCAAAACTCACAGCTTGCTCAAGGAATCATAGAATCATAGAGTTAGAAGGGACCACAAGGGTCATCTAGTCAGGGCCATCTTAACAGCATGACGGGCCCCGGGCAAAGCAGTGTCCTGGGTCCCTACGACAACTACTCGCAGGAATAAAAATGTAAATGGTCGACCTATACAAAGGATCTTTGTATAGGTCTACAAGACTATATTCCACATTTTCTCAGCTTGCACAAATAAAAAGCTTATCCATTCATAGATTCACAAACTATCAATACCTGGTTATTAGTACTACATCATACCCAGGTTAGTATGGGGCCCCTATGCTCGTGGGGCCCACGGGCAAGTGCCCATCAGGCCCATGCGTTAAGACAGCCCTGCATCTAGTCCAACCCTCTGCACAATTTGCAGGGAATTCAGGAATACCTCCCAGCCCACACACCAAGTGCCCCCTGCTCCATGCTCAGAAGGTGGCAAAAAACCCTCAAGTAATTCTTAGGTGTCTCTGTCATTAGAAGGTAATCTTTCACAAATGCCCTGCAATCCTTCACTATTCATATGTTAACCTGAAAGCACTGACGCCTGCACATTCCTTGACATCATGCCTTGAGCACCCCTTCTGTGTAAGGGCCACTCTTTCCTACTGTCTATAGGACCAAATGGGCTCAGAGCTACGGGTAGATTTCCAGCTGCGCTGGAAGGAGCCAAGCCGCACCTGGGCGAATGCTCTTCCATCTCATCTACAGACTGGATGCTAAGTGACACCCAAAGGCCTCCAGCTGCAGCCCCAGAAACACTCTCCCTCCCCTCTGCTTGGCTGCCTGAACTCTCTTGCTCCCCAGCTCAGGGTGGGTGCAAGTGGGGTTGCCAACTAATAATAATAATAATAATAATAAATTTATTTTTATATCCCGCCCTCCCCTGCCAAAGGCAGGCTCAGGGCGGCTCACAGGACATGGTGTAACCATGATTACAATAAAATACAATCATTACTATAAAACGGATTAAAATACAGTTGAATTACACTTATAAATTAAGTTAAAAATTAGATAAAACAGTTAACCATTATATTGGATCTTTCTTTTAAAATGCCTGTGATGATACCCAAAAAACACAGATTCACAGTGCCTGGCAGAGGCCCCCACGACAGCTCAGACAGGCTGCACCCAAACCATATTTGTTTATTTAAGGCAGTATCTATACATGTCTACAAATGAGGAATCCAAAAGAACTTGTGGTAGGGTTGCCAATCCCCAGGTGGGGGCAGGGGATCCCCCGGTTTGGAGACCCTCCCCCCTCTTCAGGGTCGTCAGAAAGCGGGGGGAGGGGAGGGAAATGTCTGCTGGGAACTCTGTTATTCCCTATGGAGATTTATTCCCATAGAAAATCATGGAGAATTGATCCGCGGGTATCTGGGGCTCTGGGGGGGGCTGTTTTTTGGGGTAGAGGCACCAAATGTTCAGTATAGCATCTAGTGCCTCTCCCCAAAATACCCCCCAAGTTTCAAAAATATTGGGCCAGGGGGTCCAATTCTATGAGTCCCAAAAGAAGGTGCTCCTATCCTTCATGATTTCCTATGGAAGAAAGGAATTGAAAAGGTGTGCCATCCCTTTAAATGTGATGGCCAGAACTCCTTTTGGAGTTCAATTATGCTTGTCACAGCCTTGATCTTGGCTCCACCCCTAATGTCTCCTGGCTCCACCCCCAAAGTCCCCAGATATTTCTTGAATTGGACTTGGCAACCCTAACTTGCGGGCCTTCTCTATAGCGGCCCCCCTACTGTGGAACCAACTCCCGGAGAAGGTACGGGCCCTGCGATGTTTAGATCAATTCCGCAGGGCTTGTAAGACCCGCCTCTTTAAAACAGCCTTCACTTAATACCGAGCCAAGAAAGTCCTGCTGGATATGTTCTATGTTTTATGTTTTAATCACTGGATTTTATGAAAGATCTTAACTATAGCACCATAATCTTAATTGTCTAATGTAATTTAATGATTTTAAGGATGATTTTATAACTGGAATTGTATATGAATCTAAAACTGGAATTTATAATTGATTATTGCACATGGTTTTATTGTATATTGTATTTACATGTTGTGAGCCGCCCAGAGCCTGCTTGCGGGGAGGGCGGGATACAAATAAAAAGTTATTATTATTATTAAAAGAACTTGCAGGAGGCATTTCCTTTTTCCCTTCCCCGAAAGCCTCTTCCCCTTTGCTGCTTCCTTCTCTCCCATCAGGCAATCTTCCTTTATCTCCTCCCCACCCCTATCTCCGGTTTCCCTTATTCCCACCCCCTAGGCTATTTTGGGTCTTGAAGATGGTGTGGGAGGAGGGCAGGAGACCCCCACACATTGGGTTCCAAGTTAAACATGCACATGATGGAATGGTGAGTATCTTCCTGAACTTAACCCAAAAGCGATGCAGTGATGCAGGAATAAACAGCTTCAACAGCAGATCAGGTATTCATGGAAGAGAAGTCTATCAGTGGCTTCTAGCCATGGTGGCTGAGGGGAACCTTCCCATTCAGCGGCACTAAGCCTCTGAATCCCAGAGCCAGGAGGCAGCATAAGGGGAAGGTCTCAACCTCTATGCCCAGTTATTGGCTGTCCAGAGGAACTGGTTGGCCACTGTGTGAGACAGGAGGCTGGATTGGATGGACTATTGGTCTGGTCCAGCAGGGCTCTTCCTATGTTCTTCTGGGAAGATGGGCAGGCTCATAATGGTGGATCGAAGAGAACAGGCATTTTGGAACAACTAGAAAAAAGCAACAATTTCAAAGGACCCCAGAAGACTGAGAGGTCCTCCCATAAGGCAAACTCATCCAACTTCAGGGCGAGGAGTGCATTCTGACAGGGAATTTTCTGTGCCTGGTTTGAGAGTTCAAGACACTGCTTCCTGCATGCCCAACTTGCCATCATTTTTCAATGTACAATGAGCTTTTACTGTAAGGAGGGGGAGGAAAGGGACTTCTGAGGGTTAGAAATGTCACCAATATCAGTGTCTGCTCTAGTTCAGGGGTTCCCAACCCTGTTGAGCCTCTGCTACTCCAGGAATTTGGAGAAAGGATAGTGGGTGGTATCACAAAATGGCTGCCCCTAGGCTTACCAGGTGCATGATCACCCCCACCCTAGATCAACGGAGCAGCAGGAGAAAAACAGGTCAAGGTGCGGGGACAACAGCATCTTTGGTGCTCTAGGAATTTCCCCTAGTCTGTATGGTATAATGATTAAGAGTGATGGATTCTAATCTGGAGAACAGGGTTTGACTCCGCACCCTTCCTCCCCATGAAGTCTGCTGGGCGACCTTGGGCCAGTCATAGTTCTCTCAGAACTCTCTCAGCCCCACCTACCTCACAAAGTCCCTGTTGTGGGGAGAGGAAAGGAAGGTGACTGTAAGCTGTTTTGAGACTCCGTAGGGTAGAGAAAAGCAGCCAACGTGTCCTCCCAGAATACTTATATATTAACGTTATGGACTTTTTGCCATGTACATTATAAGCTTCAAAGCATGTGGATTTAAAGAGACATTGTCTATGCAGAATCCTGGAAACCTGGCTATTGCAATCTTTGTAACCATAGGACAAAAGTGATCTGATGAATTTATATTGTCAATGTTAGATATTTATTGTCCTGTACAGCATTCTATAAATTGTGTATTTTGCATTCACATCTTGTGCAATTTGCATTGCACTTCAATGAAGATTGTTTCCGTTGCCATTGATACCAACGCCTTTCAGAGTTCACTATTTCCAAACCCAGAGCTGGAAACCCTCACCTCAGTTCCGTTTGCAAGACACGGAGATGTGAAGGAGAGGCCTCTAAGTTCCCTTTCCTCGGACCCTTCCTTCCTTCCTTCCTTTCTTTCTTTCTTTCTTTCTTTCTTTCTTTCTTTCTTTCTTTCTTTCTTTCTTTCTTTCTTTCTTTCTTTCTTTCTTTCTTTCTTTCTTTCTTTCTTTCTCTCTCCCTCTTTCCCTCCCTCCCTTTCTTTCTTTCTCCCTCTCTCCCTCTCTTTCTTTCTTTCTTTCTTTCTTTCTTTCTTTCTTTCTTTCTTTCTTTCTCTTTCTCCCTCTCTCCCTCCCTTCCTTCCTTCCTCCCTTCCTTCCTCCCTTCCTTCCTCCCTCCCTCCCTTCCTTCCTTCCTTCCTTCCTTCCTTCCTTCCTTCCTTCCTTCCTCCCTCCCTCCCTCTCCCTCCCTCCCTCTCTCTCTCCCTTCCTTCCTCCTCCCTTCCTTCCTTCCTTCCTTCCTTCCTTCCTTCCTTCCTTCCTTCCTTCCTTCCTTCCAGTGAGGTGAAGAAATGGGGGGTGGGCTCCAGGGCCGACCTGCCACTAGGCGAACTAGGTGATTGCCTAAGGTGCCAGCCTTCTGGAGGTGATGAATTTGGTGCCCCCCCATGTGGCTCACTGATGTCATCAGTGCGGGGGGGGGGCAACAGAAGTTAGCCTTGCCTAGGTGCCAGAAAGTCTAGGGCCAGCCCTGGGTCAGCTGACACCAACCTGACAGATCAGGCAAAGTGAGGGCAAGAGAGAAGCTGTGGGCAGCCGTCTAATGTCCCCAGACAGGCAAGCCAATGGGCAGCCGCAGGTTGAGTCAGGAGGCACTGCCAGGCAGGGAGTTTGGCCCACAAGAAGAGGTCTGGCAGCCAGCAGCACTCAACATGAATAGTAGAGAAACCACCGAAAGCAATGAAATTTACACGTGAACGTGTAAACTTAAACACAACAAAACTACAGAACACTGAGCTTTCAACACATGAAATTTCCCCACACAGTCTTGTGAATTGGCTTCCTTCGAGTAGACTCAGTTGTGGGTGAATGCTTTTCTCCTCAGTGTCCGACTCCTAAGGATGCAGAGAGAGTAAGGAAGGAACCGCTTATGAAAGGAGTCCTCACAGTTTCGATCACTTCGTCAGCCTCCTTCTCCCGAAGTTATACGGAGCCTCAGCTCATTTCTTTCAACATGAGTCTACGCATGCTCTCATCAGCTGCTGCCAGCTCTCCTCAACATGGCTGCTGCTTTCTCCTCCTCCTCCTCCTCCTCCTCCTCCTCCCCCTCCAGCCTTTGCCTGCATCTCCTTTAATGCCTGTCAGAGGAGGGAAGCTAGATGCTGGGAGATTCACAGGGAAAGGCCATGGTGCCCTGACTCAGCACACATGAACACACAAACACCTTATACTGCATCAGACCCTTGGCCCATCAAAGTCAGTATTGTCTAGCCAGACTGGCAGCAACTCTCCAGAGTCTCAGCCAGAGGTCATTCACATCTGTTCCTTTTTAACTTGAGGTGCCAGGGATTGAACCTGGGACCTTTCGCATGCCAAGCAGATGTTTTACCACTGAGTCACAGACCCTTCCCGAAATGCTGGGGGTTGGTGCTCTGTAATAACTGGTGGAAGGTGGCACTCTTTGGATTTCTCACTCAAAAGTCTTGGACCGGACTTGGTGCCATCACGATAGGGAGATGGCTCCGGGTGGGCCAGCATGGTAGCAGAGACCATTGTTTCAGTCCCTGGCACTGCTAGTTCCTGCTGGTTCAAAGGAACCCCAATGGGAGGGCTCGGAAAAGACACAGCCTTAGTCCCTGGAGCGCCACTGTGAGCCAGAGTGGGCAGTCCAGGGCCTGGTGGTCTGACGCCAGAGAAGGCAGCGCCAGCGTTCTCTGCTGCTTCTGTGATGTCAGTAAAGCCAGAGAGTCCCTTTCCCCTGCACTGCATTGGAGTGGTGCTGAGGGAGCCACGCGGCTCCCTAATTAGCTTCCTTGTGCGATTTAAGATGTTGGTTTTAATTTTATAAAGCTTTGAATGGTTTTCCTTAGAGGCCCACACCTCTCCTTTTGGTGCCGATACCCAGGCTGCCAAGCAACACGGAGGCCCTTAGGTCTGTTTAGAAATAGAATAAGGCACGGGGGGTTGTTTGTTTTATTAAGTTAACGTTTTCCGTTAGCAGAGTTGCAGAGCTCTGATGTGGATGTGTAAAGCTGACCATGTTAGCGCTCAGGTTCCCTTTAATCAGCACGCGTGCTCAGCGCAGCCGGATTTGCATGTTGCTGAAATGGGCTTTGAAACAAATTGGGAGCTGGCACGGATGAAACGAGATTGGAGTGATACCGTCCCTATGACCTGCACTGAGCAGGATTCTCGCTGCAGCATCCGGTAGTCTCTGGACCAGGTGTGGCTACATAGAATAAATGAACTGCAAGACATGAGTGTCAGATCTTTGACACAAGGAAGGAAGGAAGGGAGGGAGGGAGGGAGGGAAATAGATGGGGGAGAGAGTGGTAGAAGGAAAGCAACTTTAACTTTAAACACATTCTTCAAGCTGATGGCTGGCTTGGATTGGAGAAATGATTCAAAGAGACACATGCCTTCTCCAAGCTGGCCAACAGGGTGGTGGAGGCTTCAAGAGCCATGCAATATGTGTGTGTGTGGGGGGGGGGGGAAGAGCCACATGTGGTTCCTGAGCCACAGTTTGGCCACTCCTGCTCTGGACACTGTTCTAGGGCATAAGAACATAAGAGAAGCCATGTTGGATCAGGCCAATGGCCCATCCAGTCCAACACTCTGTGTCACACAGTGGCCAAAAAATTATATGTACTATATATATATATATATATATATATATATATATATATATATATATATATATATATATATATATATATATATATACACACACACACACACTATGGCTAATAGCCACTGATAGACCTCTGCTGGGGGGGAAGCGTCAATGGCTGAGGAAGGCAATGGCAGACCACCCCATTAAAAAGTCTGCCATGAAAATGTCATGATGCGACATCACCCCAGAGTCAGTCGCCATAGGGAATAATAGCATTCCCAGCAGACATTTCCCTTCCCTCCCCCCGCTTTCTGATGTCCCTGAAGTGGGGAGAGGGCCTCCAAACTGGGGGATCCCTTGCCCCCCACCTGGGGATTGGCAACCCTATACAATGTGTGTTGATTGCCACTTGGGAAGGCAGACTCTATGGCAGGATACCCTGTTGAAGTCCCTCCCCTCCCCAAACCCCGCCTTCCTCAAGCTCCGCCCCCAATCTCCAGGTCTTTCCCAACCGGGAGGTGGCAGCCTTATATCGCCCAGTGCCCCCTCTCCTGTTCAAAATTAAACCAGGTGCCCTATTTACAAGCAGATTTTAATATATATATATTATTTGCATTAGCTCCTTCCCGTTCCAGTGGAGCTCTCCAGTCGAGCTATTTATGTTGCATTCCTCTAAATGCTGCTGCTTCAAGAGCCGGCGTGATTTCTTGGAGACGCTTTTCCCCCCATTGTTTGTCATTAAAAGAAATATCAAGTTCTTCTCTCCATCTCCATTTTAATGGCGCCATAGGAGGGGACTGTGTATTTTCCCTCGTAGCTGAGTAAACAAAAGAAATAAAGGCTGCGATGATTAAACTGCCAGAGAAAAGGGCCATTTTCAAAAGGCAAAAGCTTCCCCCCGCTGATCAATAGAGAGCTGCAGGGAAGAAAGGCACCAGCCGGGGGGGAGGGCGTTGGGCCCCGCCGAGATCCCTCCCTTTTGCCCCTGGAGGGTGGCGGCAGGACGGGAGCACCGGGGAGGGCGCAAAGGGGGGCTCTGGGACCGGGTGGGATTTCGGTCCTTCCTCGCCCCGTGCAGGTCGTATCTGGCAGCCGCTTCTCCTGCGTAAGTAATCCCCGCAGAGCCCGGGCTTATTCGAGCGATTTAAATGTGTAGGTGTTTTTACTTTGCAGGCTGCAGGGTTAAGCACCGTAATCAAATGGCTTTACAAGGCCGCCGCCTTGGTTAAAGGGAATGGCGGGCTGCAGAGAAGGGTGGGCTGCCTCCGCCCCGCACGCTCCCTTCCCCGCTCGCACGCCGAGCAAAGACTGGCAGAAATCATTGCGGGGCTGCTCGGATCGACAGGGTTGGCCGGGCGCCATGCAAAGGCCTGCCTTTCCATTGGCTGCGGAGATCCTGGGAGGCTGGGCAGGGGTTGTTTCGGGTAACTGCATTTGTTTAAGGATCAAAAGCACCAGCGACTTGGGCCACTCTAAATACTCTCTCTCTGGCTGATTTTACAGTGGGCAAAAGATCCAGTAATGCTGCGCTTTCAAAAGTGATCGTCTACATTACAATGTGCCTTGACTTCTGTCTTGCTCCAGTGTTTTGACTGTCATTTACTTTTAAATTCCTGAATTGGCTCTGACACCTGTTTTCAGCCCGGAGTTGCCCCTGACTTTCCAAGGCTACTTTTGAATGAGGGTTTGCCAGGAAGTTCATTCCACAGGACCATAAAGATGATATCTTTCCTGGGAAACAGAGCAATAAACTCATTTCTCAAGAAAACAAAGGAACTCTTAAACCTGCCCCCTTTCCTCCCCCCTCCAGTAAAGCAAGCAAATGTGGAGGGGTAGTCCAGGAGCAAAATTTTGAGTGTAGATGAAAAAATACACTCTGGATTTCTAGAAGGCGATTTCAGTGCTCAGAAAATCAGGCGCAAACATGAATGTAGAATCAGCCTCTCTCTCTCTCTCTCTCTCTCACTCACACACAAAACCACCCCTACCTCCCTGCAGTGTTATTCCCACTAGGGTTGCCAGCCTTCAGGTAGTGGCTGGAGATCTCCTGGGAACGGATCCCCAAGCATCAGAGGTCAGTTTATTTAGAGAACATGGCCACTTTTTTTTGGCCACTGTGTGACACAGAGTGTTGGATTGGATGTTGGCCTGATCCAACATGGCTGCTCTTATGGTCTCTATGGCATTATAGGCTATTGAAGCCCCTCCCCACACCCTGCGCTCTCCAGGCTCCACCCCCCCCCCCCCAAATCCCCCAGTATTTCCCAACCCAGAGCTGACAAACCTATTACTCCCTACAACTGCTATAAAGTACAGGGCATCTCTCTTGCTAGGGGGATAGATCCCATTATGGAACAGCGGGCTCTTCAGCAGCCAGAACCGCCTCCCCGCCCCCCCCCCCTTGGAATCTTAGCTGTTACACAATTCAGAAAGACAGGAGAAAGGAAGAGAGAGAGAGAGAGATCACAACCAAGACATGCTGCTAAAGACGCCTCTCGTTGTTTTCATACAGGGTAACTAGAGTTGCCAGTCCCCCCCCCCCCCCCCGCCGCCTACCCCGCCTACTCCCACGCGCCAGCCCTGGAGGAAGGGAAAGGAGATTGTAAGTCGCTCCTTCTGGTAGTGAAGGGTGGGGTATAACTCCAATCTCTTCTTCTCTTCCAGGCAGCAGGAAGCTCTGCTGGGAAACATGGTCGCTTGTTGGGAAACCTCACACAGACACACACACCATGTATGTTTTCTGACTAGCTGTAAAACAGCTAAAGGTCTGAATTTGTCCAGAACAAAAGAGTCATAAGAACATAAGAACATAAGAGAAGCCATGTTGGATCAGGCCAACGGCCCATCAAGTCCAACACTCTGTGTCACACAGTGGCAAAAATTTTTATATACACACATACACTGTGGCTAATAGCCACTGATGGACCTGTGCTCCATATTTTTATCTAAACCCCTCTTGAAGGTGGCTATACTTGTGGCCGCCACCACCTCCTGTGGCAGTGAATTCCACATGTTAATCACCCTTTGGGTGAAGAAGTACTTCCTTTTATCCGTTTTAACCTTTCTGCTCAGTCCTTGAAAAAGGGTTGGGGGTATGACATCCCGTCTGTGCCCCTTCTTCTGATCCAAGGGCTGGCTGCTGGGGGCCCTCTTGCTTTCCTGCCAGTTGCTCTCCTTTGACTCAGACAGGCTTGCATCCTCTCTGGCCACCAGTAGGTAATGGAGGGGAGGGTTGGATTGCCAGAGCCAGGTTGGGAAACTCCTGGAGATTTGGGGACAGAGCCTGGGGACGAGTGGACCCTCAGTGGGGCAGAATGCCATACAGCTCACCCTCCAAAGCATCCGTTTTCTGCACAGGAACTGATCTCTGTCGTCTGGAGATGAGCTGTAATGCCAGAGAATCTCCAGGTCCTACCAGGCTTTGGGTTGCCAGCTCTGGGTTGGAAAATACCTGGAGATTTTGTGGGTGGAGTTTGGGGAAGGGAGAACTTCAGCCTGGTACAATGCACGAGAGTTCACCTTTTCTCCAGGGAGACTGATCTCTGAAGTCTGGAGATCAGTTGTAAAAAGGGGAGCTCTTCGGGTTCCACCTGGAGGTTGGCAAACCTAGGAGGCTGGCATCCCTACCTGTATGAGATCAGGCGTGCTGTCCCTCAGAACCATCCTTAACAGCCCGCTATGCACATATATTAAACAAAGAAGCATACCTATAGAGCAGGGGTGGCCAACGGTAGCTCCCTAGATGTTTTTGCCTACAACTCCCATCAGCCCCAGCCAGCATGGCCAATGGCTCTGGGTGGGGAAATACCAGCATTTTCCCTTCAGCAGTGGACAATGCCACACAGTCCACCCTCCAAAGCAGCCGTTTTCTCCAGGGGAACTGATCTCTGTTGTCTGGAAGGAAAGGCAAGGTCCCCTGTGCAAGCACCAGTCGTTTTCGACTCTGGGGTGACGTTGCTTTTCACAATGTTTTCATGGCAGACTTTTTACGGGGTGGTTTGCCATTGCCTTCCCCAGGCATCTACGCTTTCCCCCCCAGCAAGCTGGGTCCTTATTTGACCAACCTCGGAAGGATGGAAGGCTGAGTCAACCTCGAGCCAGCTACCTGAAAACCCAACTTCCGCCGGGGATCGAACTCAGGTCGTGAGCAGAGCTTAGGACTGCTGTACTGCAGCGTTAACACTCTGCACCATGGCCCGCGGGTTGTCGTCTGGAGGTCAGTTGTAACATTGAGTTTGGTAATCCTAAAAGCAAAGTGCTCTCAATACATGAAGTACACTTTTATGCATTATCAGGGCAGCGCTCTGGGAGTAGCCGGGTGCATGCAGGGCTCTGGAGGAAGCGGCGGCACGGCCTGACCTGCCTTTTCCTAGGACCTGCTCCCAACATCCCGGGCTGGGAGCCTCCGCTCTGCAGAGGAGCGTGACCCCTGCGCTACACCATTTGTATTCCTGCTGGGTTAATGTTGCGAGGTCCGAGCTTGGAGACTGACTTGCCCAAGCTCAGCATTTTCCTGGTCAGAAGGTTCTGAACTGAGCTCTCCCACCGGACCACCCAGTGCCCGCTTGATGCAGCAGGAAGAAACATCACCCGCCCACTCCGCTCCTGGGGAAGCAATGGGGAGTGCAGCTGCTTCCAAGTCCCCAGGCTTAGTTAGGAGGGACATTTCTAGGAGAAAGGTTCTGTTTGCTTTGCAAAGCGCTGATTTCAGAGGAAGCAACCTTTTGGTTAAACGCTTGGGCATCTACAGCCCTTTCTTCCTGTTCCTTTCTGCCAAGCCCCCAGTCCAGGCGGGGATTCCCCCGCCTGGGAGGTTCCCAACCCGCCCCCGGCATCGCCAGTGCGATGATGTCACCCAGAAGGTACCACAGAGTTTCCCCCTCCCAATGGCTAGAGTGTCTGGGAAAACCATAGAGTTTTCCCAGGAACGCCTAGAGTGGTCGCCGTGTGATGTCGCTGGTGCAATGTCGTCACTTCTGAAGAGAGTCTCCTGGCGGAGAAAGTGAGGGACTTGGCAACCCTAAGCAGGAATCAAGGCTGTCCCCTTGTCCCCCTAGGGTTGCCAGCCTCTATGTGGGGCCTGGAGATCTGCTTTTGCAACTGATCTCCAGCTGGCAGAGATCAGCTCTCCTGGAGGAAATGGCTGCTTTGAAGGGCGGACTCTATGGCACTGTACCAAGTTGAAGCCCCTCTCCTCCCCAAAGCTCCCCCAACCTCTGCTGGATCCAACCTCCAAAGTTTCCAGGTATTTTCCAACACAGACCTGAGAACCCTCCCCGCCCCCCACGCAAAAGCTCAAGTGCATCAGAACAAAAGCCCATCTTTTCCTGCATTCCATTTGCAGCAGAGGCCCAACAGATGCCTCTAGGCATGTCAAGCAAGGCATGGCAGCAACAGTGGGGTGTAGGGGAAAGAGCAGGGCTCCCCAACATGGCACCCTCCAACACCTTTCCTGGAGCTCAGCAAGTGTTTTTAGTAGGGTTGCTAATGCCCAGTTGGAGGCAGGGGATCTCCTGAATTGGAGGCTCTCCCCCTGCTTCAGGGTTATCAGAAAGCGGGAGTGGGGGGGAACTGTCCACTGGGCACTCCAGTATACCCTGTGGAGACCAATTCCCATAAAGTATAATGGAGAATCAATCTGTGGGTATCTGGGGCCCTGGGGAGAGCTGTTTTTTTAGGTAGAGACACCAAATTTTCTAGCATAGCATCTGGGGCCTCTCCTCAACGCCCCCCCCCCCCATTTCAAAAAGATTGGACCAGGGGGTCTAATTCTATGAGCCCCCAAAGAAGGTGCCCTATCTTTCGTTATTTCCAAATGGAGGGAAGGCATTTAAAAGGAGTGTGGCCCTTTTAAACGCGGTAGCCAGAACTCCCTTTGGAGTTCAATTGTTCCAGTCCTGGCTCCATCCTCCAAGTCTCCAGATATTTCTTGAGTCAGACCTGGCAACCTTAGTTTTTAGGAAGTGGGTGGGGTCAGGTGGGGCTTTTGCCCAGCGGGGCTTCTGATTGGCCATTGAAGATCAGATTGGCTGTGCAGATTCTTTAAAATGTTGCTTTGGCAGCAGCGGCCACCACAGCACAAGGAACTTCACCATGTGACTGAAGGTGAGCTGTGGCAGCCATTTTGTGGCCAGCTCAGCCTTCTGTGGCAGCCATTTTCTGGCAGCCATTTTGTTGCTGTGCCCACCACATTGTGTCAGCATTCCAAAATGCCCGGGGGTTGAGAAAGGTTGGGGACCCCTGGGTTAGAGTACTGGATCGTAGCCAGGGTTCTGACCATTCCGCTGTTCCTGGGTGACCTTGGGCCAGTCAGTTCTCTCAGCCATAGGGCTGATGTGGGGCTAGAGAGGGGACAATGTCGGCCTCTCTGATTGGGATAAAAATCTAGTAAACAAGGAAACCAAGAGTTGGCTGCTACACGGTACCTGGAAGAGGTGAGTCTGGGGCTCTGGCCTTGAATGGGATCTGTCACACCTCCTCCGACACCCACCAACATCTTGCACACAGACTTCAACCATCAGCCAACAGATACACAACAGCACTCCCCACCCCACCGCCCAACAGAGACAAGGGCAGGGGAGTGAGAGTGGGATGGTTTCGGTTAAAAAAAGACACAGAATGCCTCCTGAACAAAAAAAACAAAAAACGGCAGAAATCCACGCTTAGCCAAAATCCAGCATACAACAGGAAACCGCTGCCGTTACCATGGCAACTTCGCACCAATTACAACTTCGCTGTGGACACACTGCGAGAGCTGAGATGTTAATCGTGATGAAATGAATCCCACAGAAAGCCTGGCTGAGTCAAGCGACCCCTGTTCCCAGGAGTGTGCAGAGATGCTCCTACACACCCGGAGCCCTTCAGACAAGAGGGGATAGGAGCGGGGACAGAATGAGATTTAATAAGCAGGAAATGCGAGTGGGGGCAGGCTCCTTCTCTGGAAACACGGGGGGGGGGTGCACAGGCTTCCCAAGCCAGCCCCAGACAACAAGAAAAAGAGCAGGCTTTTATACCCTGCTTTTGTCCACCCTAAGGAGTCTCGAAGCAGCTTACAATTGCCTTCCCTTCCTCTCCCCACCACAGGCACCTTGTTAGCAATGTTCCCTCTAAGATGAGTTAGTGTGAGCCAGTTCACAGTTTTTTAGCCTCCAGCTCACACATGGCTGTCTTCGTTTAGGAAAAATGGCCTAGGCAGTCTTCCCTCTAAACTGAGTTAGTGGGAGCTAGCTCACCCTCCGGCTCACACATATTTGCCTTAACTCAGGAAAAATGGCCCCAGCGCAAACTAATTTTATGCAGTAGCTCACAACTTTAATGGTGGTAGCTGACAAAGTGGAATTTTTGTTCACAAGGCTCCACAGCTTAGAGGGAACAGTGCTTGCAAGGCAGGTGGGGCTGACAGAGCTCCAGTCACCCAGCCGGCCCCATGTGGAGGAGGAGAGGGGAATCAGATTAGAATCTGTGGCTCTTGACCATGACATCATGATGACCAGTGTGTAAGAGACACACGGAGTCCCTCCTGCCATGGCTTCTGCACTGTGAACTTAAGTTCTAGGGTTGCCAGCCTGGAAGTCTCCTGGGATTACATCTCTTCTCCAGACAGACTACAGAGATCAGTTCCCACGGAGAAAATGGCTCGCAGGGCTTTTTTTTTTGGTAGCAGGAACTCCTTTGCATTAGGCCCCACACCCTGATGTAGCCAATCCTCCTGGAGCTTACACCAAGCCCTGTTCTAAGAGCCCTGTAAGCTCCAGGAGGACTGGCTACATCAGGGATGTGTGGCCTAATATGCAAAGGAGTTCCTGCTACAAAAAAAGGCCCTGGGCTGCTTTCAAAGGTGGACTCTATGGCCAGCTGAGGGATCTCCCCTCCCTGAACTCAGGCTCCATCCTCAAATTTCCCCCCCAAAAAATCTCCACCTGAAGATGGCAACCGTAACCGCAACACAGGACTTTGGTGTACCTGCCAGCTTTTCCTCCTGGCCCCGAGTGGTGCCCAAGGCGCACTTCTCTGGCAAAGCTTGGCTCTGGGAAGAAATCTTGTTCTAAGTAGGGACTGTATTTAAAAGCAAGGAAAAGCACGTAACCGAACTCCCGGGGGATCCTGTGGAGCATAAACATGAATCTAGCAAGCCGCGTGGCTGGAAAGCTCCCCTCTCACTTTTATTGTTATGGTTTATCATTTTGCAACACCCTGACGTGTGCTAGGCATTTTATAGAGATAGTCAAGCATAGAAGCGAAGCTGCAAAGAGCTTATAGCTAAACATTAGGCCAGGGGACCGGGGGTGGGGAGCAGAGAGACTCACTCCCCCTACGGAAGCCTGGAGGATTCCAATGAAGTATTGCATCCAGGGCGGGACTAAAGATTAGGCCAAGTAGGCACTGGCCTATGAGCCCCCATGCCTTTAGGGGCCCCGGGCTGGCTTCTCCCCCACCCCTGGTTTCCCCCCTGCTTGCAGCCCTCCCAGCCTGCACGTGCAGCCAACAACGGGGTCGCTCTTTGCCCAACATGCCTCCTGCGGCTGCTGCTAAGTTTGCCTCTCTCTGCCTCTCCCCTGCAGCTTTGTCAAAGGGGCTTTTGAGAAGGTGCCTGCAGGCCGCAGCAGCTGCTCCAACTCTGAGATAATTTGGAAGGCCCCCCCCCCTCCACCGAGATTTTGACCGCCTAGGGGCCTCCACAGGGTTTAATCCCGCCCTGATTGCATCACGACCTGGAGGCTGCACTGCTCAGGATGTCAGCTCCAATAGATGGGAGAGACCCTGGCCATGGGCAGCTGTCCTGACTCCAGATTTCTGCATCAGTGGGCCTGGAGGGCACATGGCGGAGAACAGGCTAAGGATGCACAGCTTCACTACTTGCAACTTGTTGGGAACTGCTCCGAGCCAGGCTATCGGAAAGGGTGGTCAAAAATTCAGTGAAATAAATACTAAAGAAGGAAGGGGTCGTGGGATGAAAGTCTCCTCTGGCGACTGAGTGGGAAAACCAGAATGGGCCAGTGCGATGCAACGGAGTAGGACTTGGAAGACCTGAGTTTCAATCCTCTTCCAAGCTTGGTGGGTGCTTTCTGGGTGGCCTTGCACCAGTCTTAGCCTAATTTTCATTCCAGGGTTGCGCTGAAGGGAACATGGAGGCAAGGAGGAGGCGAGAAGCCGCTTTTGAGGAGACAGGCTGGATGGGAATGAAGTGAAAAAATAAATACAACAAATAACAAAAACAGAAATAAACCATCGGTGAAAAGTAGGGCAGAGCAGCAGTGCAGATGGCTTGGGAGTGACTCAGCTGCTTGCTGCACCACCTCATCAGCTCTCCATGCAACCGGGGCCAGCTGCAGCTACTAGCAGCCCTGCTCAAGGGTGGCCACACTCCCTCCAACATATAGTAGATTGAGGATGGAGGGCTGAAGCTAGGGGTTGCCAGATCCTCCCAGCCTCCAGCTGGGGATAAGGGTATTAGGGTTGCTCGCTCCCGGCTGGAGAAATCCTGGAGATCTAGGGGTGGAGACCACAGGACCCTCCGTGGGGCACAGTGCCATAGAGCTCACCTTCCAAAGCCTCCATTTTCTCCAGGAGGACTCCTCTCTGTAGCCTGAAGAGGAGCTGTAATTCCCCAGGCCCCACCGGGAGGGAGGCTGGCATCCCTCGGTGCCACACACGATGGGCAGACTTCCTTGTTTTTATTTGAAGGACTCTGCAGAAGCTGAAAATGCAAGGATCAGCACCACGATGGGGTTTGTTAGAAGCTTCATGATAAAGGCGCTCCCTTTGTGCTGCCTGAGCAGCCATTCCGAAGCTCTTTGAGGTGACTGCGTATTTACACTTCAAACGGAGGAAGCGGAAAACATTTTGCTGTTGAGGAGCCTCCCTCCCGCCCCCGGCCAGAGGGCAGCCTCCTGCACTGTTGCCATGCTTTGGTGCTAACCTAAAAGGACTCAGAAAGACATACAGAGGCTCAGTTCTTGCATTAGCAATGTTGATTCCATCCCCACCCCCCAAAAAACACAGCAGGTGAGTGCTGGAGAGGCCCTCAGCATGCTGGTAGTACCTGAAATCAGTGGCTTGGGTGGGTTGCATGGAATGCAGCTCTATGCTTGCCTTCCAGAATGGTTGCCAGCAGTGTTCCCTCTAAACTGAGTTAGTATGAGCTAGCTCACAGACTTTTAGCCTCCAGCTCACACATTTTTGTCTTAGCTCAGGAAGGAGGACCCCAGAGCACAGTAATTTATGCAGCAGCTCACAACTTTAATGCCGGTAGCTCACGAAGTAGAATTTTTGCTCATAAGACTCTGCAGCTTAGAGGGAACATTGGTTGCCAGTCTCCAGGTGGGGCCTTGAGTTTCCCTAGAATTACAACGGCTCTCCAGACTACGGAGATCCGTTCCCCTGGAGAAAATGGCTGCTTTGGAGGGTGGATGCTATGGCATCAAACCCCACTGAAGTCCGTCGTCTCTTCAAACCCCGCCCTCCTCAAGTTCCACCCCAATATCCAGGATTGGCCAACCAGGACTTGGTAACCCTGTGCCCAGAGCCACACCAGAATGAGAGCTGCCCCAAGGAATCTTCCGGAATGAGAGAGTTCCTGGAAAGAAAGGTTATTATGCAGCATCCCTGCTTCACTGCACTGGATGCAGCATTCTTAGATATGGGGCGTTTTCACACTTACCTTACGCCAGAGCGACGTCCCTCTTCACCGCGCAGCGTCTGCGCGGATTTCGCACTAATTGCTCCGCAGAACCTGGAAGAGCCGCAAAGTCCTGCGGCTTTTGCGTCGCAAATGTAAACCGCCAAAAACCAGTTTACATTTGCGACGCAAAAGCCACGGGACTTTGGAGCTCTTCCGGGTTCTGTGGAGCAATTAGTGCGAAATCCACGCAGAGGCTGCGCGGTGAAGAGGGACGTCGCTCCGGCGTAAGGTAAGTGCGAAAACGGCCATAGTCAGGGCTATAAACAGCAGAGTCAGAAGCACTGCCTGCTGGGAGATAGAGTGGGGGAGGGAATCGTGGAAAATTGGCCACAGAAGGGAGGAGATGTGACCTGGTTCAGGTGGACTGATACAGCCGCTGTTCTTGTGCCTACCGAAATCTCCCTGGGAACCTAAATTGGACTCTGTTGCTTGATACGGCACTAGGCCTAGAACTAGGGTTGCCAAGTCCAATTCAAGAACTATCTGGGGGCTTTGGGGGTGGAGCCAGGAGACTTTGGGGGTGGAGTTAGGAGACATTGGGGGTGAAGCCAGGAACAAGGGTGTGACAGGCATAATTGAACTCCAAGGGAGTTCTGGACATCACATTTAAAGGGACAGCGCACCTTTTTAAATGTCTTCCTTCCATAGGAAATAATGAAGGATAGGGGCACCTTCTTTTGGGGCTCATAGAATTGGAACCCCTGGTCCAATCGTTTTGAAACTTGGGGGGGTACTTTGGAGAGAGGCACTAGATACTATACTGAAAATTTGGTGCCTCTATCTCAAAAAACAGCTCCCCAGAGCCCCCGAAACCTCCGGATCAATTCCCCATTATACCCTATGAGAATCAATCTCCACATAGGCAATAATGAAGTGCTCAGCAGATGTTTCCCTCCCCTCCCACCCCATTTCTGGCGACTCTGAAGTGAGGGATTGGCGTCCCTCACGAGTTGCTGCCAACTTCTTCCAAGTAACACAGACACACCATCCCAAGAGGAAGCCTTTCAATAGGAGACTGAAACCTCCGGAGGGGGAAAGTCACATGGTGGCTTTGGGGGTGGGGCTTCCCCCCACTGGCCAGCTGACTGGGGGCAGGAAGGAGCCTGGGAAAGCGGAAGAACCCCTGCTGGGACCTGGGGATTGGCAAGCCTACCTAGAACGCTGAACAGCCATCACCAGGCTCAGATATTGGAGAAGCTCAAGCCCTTCTCCACGACAGGCCTCCCATCAGTTACAGAGCTGCCAACATCCAGGTGAAGCTTGGAGTTCTGCCACAACTATGACTGATCTACAGAGATCAGTTCCCCTAGTGCAGGCTTTATGGTATCACGTCCCCTCTGAGTTCCTTTCTCTCCCCAAATTCCACCCTCTCCAGGCTCCAATCCCCCAAATCTCCAGGAAGTTCCCAAATCAGAGTTGGCAACCCTACAGTCAATGTGTCTGATGTGCCCCTGTTAGGATTGCCAGCCTCTAGGTGGTGGCTGAAGACTGCAGGGATTACAACTGATCTCCATGTGACAAAAAAAAAGTTCCCCTGGAGAAAATGGCCGCTTTGTAAGGTGGACTCTATGACACTGTACCCCAGTGAAGTTCCTCCCCAAATCCACTCTCCACTCTCCTCAGGCTCCACCCCCTAAATCTCCAGGTATTTCCCAACCCAGTGCTGGCAACCCTAGCTGCAGCAGCCGAAGGGAAACCACACAATCCTGTTCTTGTGTGGAAGCCACAAACAGTCGAGAAGACTCAAAGAATCATGAAGTTCATAAATCAAGATTTTTGCCAAAGCAGGACTTCAGTTTAAAAACCCCATCCTCAATGCAGTGTGTGTGTGTGTGTGTGTGGATGCGTATTATATATAAACCCAACGAAGGTTACTTTTGCTTCCCTCTCCTCCATTTTAATCCTCATAACAGCTTTAATAACAGAGTGGGGATTCAAACATGGGTTTCCCAGCTGCCAAGCTCCCACCGGGGGTGGGTTTCCCCCCAGTTTGGGGGCCTCCAGCCCAGTGGCACGGAGCGGGCCGCTGGGGAGATCCCCACCCCCAAAAAGCTCCATTGTTGTGCGACATACCCAGTGTGATGACATCACCCAGTGACACCATCATTGCCAGGCACGTTGCATGGGGGACGCTCTATGATTCAGGGTAAAAAAACCCTCTATGGCACCATAGAGTGTTCTCCTGAATGCTAGAGCATCCCCCGTGCAATGTGCCCATCACGATGATGTCACTTCCGAGTGACATCATGTTGCGCATGCAGAGGACTCCTCCATCTACCATAGTGGTGCGCTCTAGAAAGAAAGAAAGAAAGAAAGAAAGAAAGAAAGAAAGAAAGGAGGGAAGGAAAGAAAGAAAGAAAGAAAGAAAGAAGGAGGGAAGGAAAGAAAGGGAGAAAGAAAGAGAAAGAAAGGAAGGAAGAAAGAAAGAAAGAAAGAAAGAAAGAAAGAAAGAAAGAAAGAAAGAAAGAAAGAAAGAAAGAAAGAAAGGAGGGAAGGAAAGAAAGAAAGAAAGAAAGAAAGAAAGAAAGAAAGAAAGAAAGAAAGAAGGAGGGAAGGAAAGAAAGGGAGAAAGAAAGAGAAAGGAAGGAAGGAAGAAAGAAAGAAAGAAAGAAAGAAAGAAAGAAAGAAAGAAAGAAAGAAAGAAAGAAAGAAAGAAAGAAAGAAAGAAAGAAAGAAAGAAAAGGCTTTAATAGGCCACTGGTGTCCTGCCATGAGGGAGCTGGCTGTAAATCCAAAGGCAAGAGTTCTAGAGAATAAAGGCAGCTGCCAAGAAAAGTGCAAGGCCTAACTTACCCTGCAGAGTGGCTGTGAGGATAAAAAAAGAGAAGAAGAAGAATTGCAGATTTATATCCCACCTTTCTCTCTGAATCAGAGAATCAGAGCGGCTTACAATCTCCCATGTCTTCTCCCCCCACAACAGACACCCTGTGAGATGGGCGGGGCTGAGAGGGCTCTCCCAGCAGCTGCCCTTTCAAGGACAACCTCTGCCAGAGCTATAGCTGACCCAAGGCCATTCCAGCAGGTGCAAGTGGAGGAGTGGGGAATCAAACCCGGTTCTCCCAGATAAGAGTCCGCGCACTTAACCACTACACCAAACTGGCTCAGAGAACAATGTATCCTTCTTTAGATCCCCATTGGGGTGAAAGGTGGGATATAAATGAAGTAAATAAATAAAAGGCAGACTTTCTGTGGGTCCCCATCAGTCTTTGAGATCTTTCAGTATGGCCTCCTCTGCCGACCTTGAATATGCCCTTGGAGGCAGTTTTTCAGCTACTCTGGACTCAAACCATTTAGGGCTTTAAAGGCGATTATCAGTACTTTGAATTGTGCTGCCAAACAACCTGTAAGCTGGCGCGATAAACTAGGCATGTGCTGCATCCCAGAGACCCTAATTAGCATTCTGGCTGCTAGTATTTTGAACCAGTTGCAATTCTAGACTGTCTTCAAAGGCCACCCATCAGACAGCATTTTACAGCGTGTGGTTGTTGCTAAGCCCCTGCGCAACTGTGGTCAGGGCAGGTCCAGATGCTCCAGAAATGGCCACCGTCTACGCCACTAAAAGATCATTTCCGCCACCTCCATCATCTGAGCATCCGAGAGCATTCCTAAACTGTGACCTTGCTCTTTCAAGACAAGCACAACCCTATCCCAAACAGGCTGCACACCTAGAAGAAGAAGATATTGGATTTATATCCCGCCCTCCACTCCGAAGAGCGGCTCACAATCTCCTTTCCCTTTCTCCCCCACAACCGACACCCTGTGAGGTAGATGAAGATATTGGATTTATATCCCGCCCTCCACTCCGAAGAGTCTCAGAGCGGCTCACAATCTCCTTTACCTTCCTCCCCCACAACAGACACCCTGTGAGGTAGATGAAGATATCGGATTTATATCCCGCCCTCCACTCCGAAGAGTCTCAGAGCGGCTCACAATCTCCTTTCCCTTCCTCCCCCACAACAGACACCCTGTGAGGTAGATGAAGATATTGGATTTCTATCCCGCCTTCCACTCCGAAGAGTCTCAGAGCGGCTCACAATCTCCTTTACCTTCCTCACCCACAACAGACACCCTGTGAGGTAGATGAAGATATTGGATTTATATCCCGCCCTCCACTCCGAAGAGTCTCAGAGCAGCTCACAATCTCCTTTACCTTTCTCCCCCACAACAGACACCCTGTGAGGTGGGTGGAGCTGAGAGGACTCTCATAGCACCTGCCCTTTCAAGGACAACCTCTGCGAGAGCTGTGGCTGACCCAAGGCCATTCCATCAGGTGCAAGTGGAGGAGTGGGGAATCAAACCCGGTTCTCCCAGATAAGAGTCCGCCCACTTCACCACTACCCCAAACTCGCTCACCTATTCGTAGTCAAATGTAGTACAGCCCTCAAGCTGTCTCTGAGTGCCTCCAGATACTGTTTTATCTACCACCTCCCTGACCTTGTATAGACAGATGGGGTAGAGCTGGGCTGCATGTCATCATATGATTCATCCCAAAGCCTCTGGTAATTTCTCCCAGTGGTTTCATAGGAATGGTAACACAGCAAGACAAGAAGGACAAGAATGGTAAACAACAAGACAAGAAGGAACCTTGTAGCCCAGGGATAGAAGTCTCTTAGCTCCAACTTCTGGGACCTGCCTTCTAGGAAGAACCATTCTTACCTTGTAGCCCCGAAGGATACCATGATGACCTTGTAGACAAGGTGGTAAAACATAGACTGGATGAGACTATGGATTCATAGGTGGTTGGACAACTGTACCCAGCAAGTGCTCATTTAATGGCTTCATGTCAAACTGGAGGGCGTTGCAGCCCGTGTTGTTCATTATTTTTTAAAAAATGACTTGGATAAAGGCAGAGAGAAGTTGTTTATCAGTTCTGCAGATGACACAGAACTGGGAGGAATAGCCAACACCAAAGAAAACAGGATTGAAAATGATCTTGACAGCCCGGAACAACTGAGCCAAAAACAACCGAAGAGTTTAATCAGGAATAAATATAAAATCTTAAACTTAGAATCAAAATAACCAAGGGATGAGTATAGGATAGGGGAGACATGGCTTGACAGCAGTACATGTACAAAAAAAAAAAAATCTAGTGGTTTTATAGTGAAATCCTATAAACCCTGAAATTCTACCAAAGAGCTTCAAAGAGAGAATCCAACGGGAAACTGCTGAATGAGTATACATCATGGAGGTCAGTCTTCCAGCCAGGCCTTAACAAGAACTAAATATAGCATCACTACAAGAGGAATCACAGTATTGAATCCACCAGTATGAAAAGAGAAACCACAGGCTGCTTACAGATGGGCAGTTTGAGGCGAATAGGAGGCATCCCAAATTGGGCAGGTTCAAACAGACACGTCCTAAACCGTCCGCATGCTCCAGCACAAGGCGTCCCTATCCCGCCTGTGGGGTGCCTTGTTGTGATCAGACAGCTGTAGTGCACCATTCCCTTGGTACAGTTTGGGTTTCTTTTTTTCCCATACATTTTTAGGGGTCATGCGCCTATGAGCTCATGTCCTTGGGGCAGTTTTTTTTTTAAATACCAGTGAGCACCTAGAGAGGATTGGTGGGTTCACACCACCAATCCGCCTTGCTTGCACCCTGCTGCGTCCAGACACCAAAGAGGTGCCTGGCATGCCACTTCAAAAGAGGGAGCTTTTGGAGCCACTCTGAAGATGCCGGAGGGCGGGCCGAGTAAGGGACAGGGGCAGGTGGCACAAAGGTGCGTTTCCACGGGTTTTTCTAGTCAGCTTCTAAGGCATCTCTGGGTTACCCCAAACTGCCCATCTGTAAGCAGCCACTGTGAACCAGAATGCTACATACAATTAAATTTTGGTAATTAATAAATTATATAACAATAATTTTAATTTTTTGGTGTAATTTTATATCGAGAACATTCAATTTATATGGATTCAAGTATATAATATCAAATTCATATAAAATTACCACAAGATAAATGTCCCTTCAATTTTCCGAAAGCCATATGCTATAGTATAAGTATAGTATATAGTATAAGTATAAGAAGCACTTTTCTCCCTTTCTCACAATACAAGAACTCGTGGGCATTCGATGAAATTGCTGAGCAGACAGCTTAAAACGGATAAAAGGAAGTCCTTCTTCACCCAAAGGGTGATTAACATGTGGAATTCACTGCCACAGGAGGTGGTGGCGGCCACAAGCATAGCCACCTTCAAGAGGGGTTTAGATAAAAATATGGAGCACAGGTCCATCAGTGGCTATTAGCCACAGTGTATGTGTGTGTATGCATATACATATGTATATGTATATATGTATATATATATATATATATATACACACACACATATATATATACATATATATACACACACACACATATATATACACATATATATATACATATACACACACACACACACACATATATATATATATCTCAGTGGCTATTAGCCACAGTGTGTGTGTATGTATATACATATATACATATACATATATATATATATATACACACATATAGATATATACACACACACACACACACACACATATATATATATATATATATATATAAAATTGCCACTGTGTGACACAGAGTGTTGGACTGGATGGGCCATTGGCCTGATCTAACATGGCTTCTCTTATGTTCTTAAGTCTCATTTTTAAAAGTACATTCAACCATCCATATAATGAGAATAGTGAGGATCCTTTGAAGAATAAGGACAGTTCATTTGATCAGGTTCTGAGGCTTCCAGATAGGTCACTTGTTTCGAGATTGAGATCTTCCTCAGGTAAGTACTGAGAAGAAGATATTGGATTTATATCCTGCCCTCCACTCCAAATCTCAGAGCCTCAGAGCGGCTCACATTCTCCTTTACCTTCCTCCCCCACAACAGACACCCTGTGAGGTGGGTGGGGCTGAGAGGGCTCTCACAGCAGCTGCCCTTTCAAGGACAGCCTCTGCCAGAGCTATGACTGACCCAAGGCTATGCTAGCAGGTGCAAGTGGAGGAGTGGGGAATCAAACCCGGTTCTTCCAGATAAGAGTCCACACACTTAACCACTACACCAAACTGGGAACCACATCCCTTATGGCAAATTCCACAGTTTTATATAATCAAGCATCAATCAGTAAATTTCCAGAACACAAACAGTGAACAATTTTTCCAGTGCTGAAAGAGCCTTTAGAATTGAAGGAAATTGATCAGAATATTCAGATGGGCACCAATCAATACTTTCTATCTGGCATAGAAAGAAGCTTAGGTCCAGATAGAAAATCTTCCTAATCCAGAATATTAAAAAGGTAAAGGCAGTCCCCTGTGCAAGCACCAGTTGTTTCCAACTCTGGGGTGATGTTGCATCATGATGTTTTCACAGCAGACTTGTTATGGGGTGCTATTGCAAACCAGTCATCTACGCTTTGTCCCCAGAAAGCTGGGTACTCATTTTACAGACCTTGGAAGGATGGAAGGCTGAGTCAACCTTGAGCCTGCTATCTGAACCCAGCTTCCACCGGGATCGAACTCAGGTCGTGAGCAGATAGCTTGGACTGCAGTACTGCAGCTTTACCACAACAGAAAGGTGGTATATAGATGCTGCAATAAATACATGTTACATGTATTAAATACATGTTAAATAAAGAAATACGTTAGTAGATCCAGGTGGGCAGCTGTGTTGGTTTGAAGCAATATAACAAAGTTGGAGTCCAGTAGTTATCAGTTGAGGGTTTTGTAACTGAGAATCCCTGAATTGAGCAGAAGGTTGGACTTCAAAGACCTCTTCCGACTTAAACACAGTCCTTTCATCAGCAAACCAGGGTAGATCCTCAGTTTGGGCTACAGAGGCTGTTTCTGTATCCCCTATCCTGGGTATAAACCAGATTGAAAAGGATCTATGCCCTTCAATGACACTTTCTTAGTGTGGCTTTTGTGGGCACGGTCCCCCAATTTAACACCCACTCTACATTTCAGGAAAGTGAGCAAGGCCTTCAGTTGCCTTGCCTGTAGAACCTGCTGCCCTAGGGTATGAGGACAGTGCTTAGGGATAGGCATGACGTGACTGATGAAATAAAGCTCAACATGAACTCTGGCTGGTTCATGGTTGGTGAAGCAATGTTTACAAACTGAAGAATCTGTATGAACTTCCACAAATTTTAATGCAGTTTGTGAAGAGCAGAAAGCAGGGGATTAAACCTTTGCTTTCTGCTGTTCACAAAACCCAGCTGCACCACTCAGCTGTTCGGGTTGCTTCCTGCTTCTTGCAAAAAGCAGTGGGGAGCAGAAAGCAGGGGCTTGAACTTTAAATGGCTCAGGAACCGATACAAATCGAGTCAGTTTGTGAAACCAACCTCCCCGTTTGTATGGGTTCTGTTGAGTATCGGACTCTGCACCCGCGCCGCGCAAGCCGGGACGTCCTCGGGTTACCTGGCGCAGCGCGGGAAAAGTCACCGCCAATCAAGACCAAGCGCGGGAAGTTTAACTGGCCAGGATTGGGCTGGCCAGCAGGGGGGTTGATCCGGGGTGCATGTATATATTAGCGGACCCGGCCGCGTGTTTCCTAGTTCTGTAATGTATCAGCGATTAAAGACCAATGCCTTTACCACGTCTCGTCTCCCAGTACATTACACTGGCGACGAGGATGGGATCTAGATAGGTCCGGCCGGAGACGAGGAAGGCGAGAGACCGCAGGATCGGGCAGCCCGCCGCCACCATGGCGAACTCGAGCGTAACGACGGGCCATCTTGCGGAATTCAACCCGGAGCACCCCGAGAGATGGGAGACCTACACCGAAAGGGTCGAGTGCTACCTGCGGGCGAACCTGATCGACGATGACGAGAGAAAGAGAGACGTCCTGCTGAGCGTCTGTGGCGAAGAGACCTTCGAGATCGCACGAGGTCTCTCCGCTCCAGCTAAGCTGACGGAGAGGACCTACCGGGAAGTCGTGAGGCTCCTCACGGGCCACTTTTCACCCCAACCGTCCATCGTCGCCCGCCGATTCCTCTTCCACAAGAGGGACCAAAAGTCGGGGGAGACAGCGGCGGTCTACCTGGCGGCCCTTCGGCAGATCGCCGGAAATTGCAACTTTGACAAAAGGGACGAAGCCCTGCGGGACCGTTTCGTCTGGGGCCTCCGCGACGAGCGATTGCAGCAGAAGCTCTTCGCGAAGGAGGAGCTAACGCTACAACAAGCCTTCAACGAGGCAACGGCCTTCGAGAGGGCCACCAAGGCGTTCGGCCAGCCACGAGGTGAAGCAGTCCACCAAGGGGAAACGGAGCCAGAAGACCGAACAGAGGAAGAAGCGTTTCAACTCCGGCGGCCCCAAAGAACGGACACAAGGGCCCCCACTAGACAGCGAGCGACGGAGAGGGCCACCGCCACCACCGGTCCCAGATGCGCCAGCTGCGGCGACCCCCACGAGCGCCGGGACTGCCCGTACCGCAACCTGGACTGCCGCAGCTGCGGAAAGACGGGCCACATCGCTCGGGCTTGCCGGGCCAAGAACAGCCGCCGACAACCATCAGCGCATCACGACTCCCTGGACACCCACACGACGGCATCCACCACTCTGCAGGTATTGAACTTGCCCCTATCGGCCCCAGACAAGGTCAAAATGTCGGTCCTAATCGAGGGCGCCCCCTGCACCATGGAAGTGGACTCGGGTTCCTCCATCTCCATCATTTCGGAGGAAACCCTCAAGAAACTATGCCCCCACCGCCGCCTTCAAACGAGGCCAGCGGACTTCGTACTGAGGGACTTTCAGAAGAACCCAGTACACATCGTGGGGTGGGCCCGGGTGCATGTGGAAAGAAGGGGTTTCAGAGGGCCCCTGGACATCCTAGTGGTCAAGCGCCAACTGACCACACTTCTAGGGTTGGCTTGGTTCAATCCCCTGGGGATCCAGCTGGTGGGGGTGGACCACTTGCAGGCAAGCAATTTCGACGGGGTCTGCCATGAGTTCCCCGAGGTCTTTGATGGGTCTTTGGGGAGCTATAAGGGTCCGCCCATCACCCTACCGATTGACCCAATGGTCAGGCCCATAAGGCTTAAAGCGAGGCGCGTCCCGTTCGCCCTTAAGCCTAAAATAGAGGCAGAACTGGACCGCCTAACGGCCCAGGGCGTCCTAGAACCGGTAACATACGCGGAATGGGAAACCCCCATAGTAACGCCCGTCAAACCCAATGGGGAGGTGAGGATCTGCGCTGACTACAAGTGCACGATCAATAAGGCGCTACAAGACAACCCCTACCCAGTCCCGGTGGTCAGCCACGTCCTAGCAGCGCTAGCCGGGGCGAAGGTTTTTGGGAAGCTGGACTTAGCACAAGCATACCAGCAACTGCCGGTCGACGCTAAGACAGCGGAGGCGCAGACGATCGTGACCCACAGGGGCGCGTTCAGGGTTAAACGGCTGCAGTTCGGGGTCAGTGTGGCTCCGGGGATATTCCAGAGCATAATGGACTCTCTCCTTAAAGGGATCCCCGGAGTTCAACCCTTCTTTGACGACATTTTAATCGCCGCCCCCAATGAAGGAGAGTTCTGCTGCCGCCTGCGCGAGGTCCTCAGGCGGTTCCAAGCGGCGGGGCTGAGAGTCAAAAAGGAGAAATGTTTGTTAGGGGTCCCGCGAGTGGAGTTCCTGGGGTTCGCCGTGGACGCGGCGGGGATACACCCGACGGCGGACAAGACCAGGGCCATAGTCCAGGCTCCGGCGCCCAAATGCAAGGCAGAACTACAGAGTTTTTTAGGATTGTTGAACTTTTATCACACGTTCCTACCGCACAAAGCCGCCGTAGCGGAACCGTTGCACCGTTTGCTGGATAAACAGGCCCCGTGGGTCTGGGGCCAACGCCAAGCCGCGGCGTTCCAAGCGGTGAAGGACCTCTTGGTCTCTAACGCGGTACTTCACCACTACGACGAAAACCTACCCCTGATCCTAGCTTGCGACGCCTCCCCCTACGGAGTAGGAGCGGTTTTGGGGCACCAACTCCCGGACGGGAGGGAAGTGCCAGTCGCGTACTATTCACGGACTCTATCTCCAGCGGAGCGGAACTACGCTCAAATTGACAAGGAGGCCTTGGCGATCGTGGCGGGGGTGCACAAGTTCAACGACTACCTCTACGGTAGGCGTTTCACCATCGCCACGGACCACAAGCCGCTCCTGGGCCTCCTAGCTCCAGACCGTCAGACCCCCCAAATCCTATCCCAGAGGGTCCTGAGGTGGAACCAGTTCCTGAACTCCTACACGTATGAACTGATCCACCGCCCGGGTAAAGCCATGGGACACGCCGATGCCCTCAGCCGCCTGCCGCTCCCCATGACAGAACCGGATCCCGCCCCGGCACATGGGGTAATGCTCATTGAATCGCTCCCCGAGCGCCCCCTGCACGCGGCGGAGGTGGCTCGGGCAACAGGGAGGGACCGCATCCTGGCACGGGTCAGGGACTGGGTGGGGAGGGGGTGGCCATCAGGCAAAGTCGAAGACGCGTTCAGGCCATTCGCGTCCAGGAAGGACGAGCTATCAACCCACAAGGGGTGTGTGCTTTGGGGCAGTCGGGTGGTGGTTCCCCCCCCCTTGCGCAAGCAGGTGCTGGAAGACCTCCACGAGACCCACCCGGGCATCGTGAGGATGAAAGCCCTGGCCCGTAGTTATGTGTGGTGGCCGGGCATGGATGAGGAGATAGAGGGGTGGGTGAGGAGGTGCCAACCCTGCCAAGAATCCCGGCCCGATCCCCCATCAGCCCCGGTCCACAGATGGGAGTCTAACAGGCGACCATGGTCCCGCCTCCACTTAGATTTTGCAGGCCCGTATCAGGGCCAAATCTTTTTTATACTTGTGGATGCCTACACAAAATGGCTGGAGGTGATTCCAGTAGCCTCAACCTCCACAGCAGCAGCCGTCCGGGCACTCAGGAGGGTCCTATGCACGCACGGGATCCCAGACACCCTGGTGACGGATAACGGTACTGCATTCACCTCCCGGGAATTCCGGGAGTTCACGGAGAGGTACCTCATACGACACATAAGATCCGCACCCTTCCATCCGGCCACCAACGGCCAGGCAGAGCGGATGGTGCGGACCGCCAAGGAAGCACTGGGGAGAATAGTACAAGGGGATTGGGACCACCGCCTCTCAGCCTTCCTGTTCCACAACAGGATCACCCCAAACCCTATAACGGGATCCAGCCCCGCAGAACTGCTTATGGGGAGGAAACTGACAACACGCCTAGACAGGCTGCACCCCGACCGGGCCCCCGAGGTCCGCGGGTCCCCAGAGGTCCGGGAGGCGGTGCGGGGGTTCTTTCCGGGTGACCCGGTATACGCGAAGAACTTCGCAAGCGGTCCCGAGTGGGTCGCGGGGAGAGTCCTTAGGGTGACAGGTTCCAGGTCATACGAGGTGACCACCGAGGGGGGCCAGGTACTAAGGCGGCACATAGATCAGCTGCGCCGCCGCACCCTACCCGAAGAAACAGAGGAGGTAGGGAATAGGGATCCGCGGGCAACCGAAGGTCCGGAAGGGCGCTCGCCAATACAGGAACTACCCACTTATGACGCCCCCAGAGACACCGAACCAGAGCCGGAGCCTGAAACAGACCCCAACATCCCGCAGCCAGAAGCAGCATCGCCCACAACGGAACCAGCCTCCGCACCAAGAGCGACCCCGAGGAGATCGACACGGGAACGGAGAGCACCGGCGTACCTCCGGGACTATGTGGTTTAAACTAAGGGGGGAGGAGTGTTGAGTATCGGACTCTGCACCCGCGCCGCGCAAGCCGGGACGTCCTCGGGTTACCTGGCGCAGCGCGGGAAAAGTCACCGCCAATCAAGACCAAGCGCGGGAAGTTTAACTGGCCAGGATTGGGCTGGCCAGCAGGGGGGTTGATCCGGGGTGCATGTATATATTAGCGGACCCGGCCGCGTGTTTCCTAGTTCTGTAATGTATCAGCGATTAAAGACCAATGCCTTTACCACGTCTCGTCTCCCAGTACATTACAGGTTCATCGTTTGGTATATAGTTCAGCCACAAACCATGAGCCAAATCACAAGAATGTTGTTTGTGTCCGTCCCTAATGGTTCTGTCATAAAATTTCTCCTTGACTTTGCTTGGGTGATTCAGACTAGAATCTGGGAAACGCATGTTTGATCCGTTTTCCAAACCAACTTTCATATGAGTGTGCTTTGTTCCGATGCCCAGAATGGAGAAAATGCCACGGTCTGAACTGCTGCAAAGATCATCATTGTTCACTTGTCTCAAGTAGTGTGTAGGTTCATCCAGCCCAGAGTATTTGCAAACATCTGGCATAATGATTCCGCCTTCTACAGCTTCTGTGCACAATGCCAGAGACTGGGCATTTGCCAGGATTGTATTGTTTGCCATGGTATCCGCAACTTCCATTTTGACTCATCATTGTCCTTTTGTGATGCTTTTGTTGACGTTTGCTGGTATAATGCTTGCTCTCGGCTTTCAATGGATTGCTCACTTGCATTTGTGCTGGAGTTTGTTCACTAGCTCTGTGTAATCTGTGGCTTCTTGCAGAGTTAATGCAGCTTTCGGAATATTCTCATCTCTGTCCCTTTGTCCCGTGGCCATTTGGTCTCTGATCAGTTTTTCTTTCAAAGTGCCACCTGCACATGAGCCTTCCAGTTTGCACCTGGCAACATAATGATCTGTGGCTTCAGCAGGTTCTTGTTCACACGGGTTAAAGAGAGAGCATTCATGCCCTGCCCCGGATAGCCCAGACAAGCCCGATCTTGTCAGATCTCGGAAGCTAAGCAGGGTCGACTCTGGCAAGTGCTTGGATGGGAGACCTCCTTGGAATACCAGAGCCAGGAGGGCAGGGGCAGGCTTTATTCCAGGAGTGTCGAACATGCAGCCTGGGGGCCAAATTGGCCCCCAAGCAACTGGCTGTCATCTGCTGCCTTCTGCCTCTCTCTTGCTTCCTTCTGCATCTCAGCTTGCTTTGCAAGGCTTGTTCAATCGCACAGGAGCTACAGAGCAAAGCCTCTATTTTCTCCATTGGGGAGGAAGTGGGGAAAGACAGAGCTTGTTTTTCCTGACTCTCTCAATTGCACAGCAGAGCTATTGAGCCAAGCCTCTCTTCCTTCCCCCTCCTGGTCCCCTGGGGAAGGAAGGAAGGAGCCAGAGCTTCCTTTGCTCAGTTCCCTCGATCCCACGGAAGAGGTACAAAGAAAGCACCTTTAATATCAACAAGTGCTGACATTTTAAGCATGTTTTAAGGGTTTTTAAAAAATATTTAATTGTGTTTGTCTGTATCCTTTATAAAGTTTATATCTGCTACCTAGTCTAAAATAGATATGTACATGGCCTGGCAACAAGGTCTCATTTATATCAGACCCGGCCCTCATAACAAATGAGTTTGACACCCCTGCTTTATTCAGTCCAATTTCAAATACCTTTATTGGCATAGGCGCAGGGGTGGACAACGGTAGCTCTCCGGATGTTTTTTGCCTACATCTCCCATCAGCTCCATCCATTGGCCATGCTGGTTGGGGCTGATGGGACTTGTAGGCAAAAAACATCTGGAGAGCTACTGTTGGCCACCCCTGGCATAGAGCTTTATTCAGTCACCCCCTGAATATCCTCCAGCCCCCAATAGGGGTCAGTCACCAGAGGTTGCCATGACTTCCAGGTGACACATGCACCCCCCCACAAAATTACAACCCCCCCCCCCCCGCCAAGAGATAGCAGTCACATATTATGTTTCTGGTAGATTCGAAATGTAATGTGCAATGGTTGTAATAATTCTGATAGGAAGACCTTCTCAGGAGGCTTTAGTCAGGAGTCCTCCATGGGGCACAGCCTGCGGGGAAGTTCTCCTGTACAAGCCCCAGACAATGAATGCCACTGCTTTGGAGACAGCTTTATTATTTCTGTAGCTGTTTGTTTGTGTATCATCTGATATATGCCAATAAAGGCTTTTGATTGATTGACAGCAGTGGTGTTTAGTGCAACGCTGAGAGAAGGCGTGGTCGGGACTCAGCAGGTTGTGTAGACTGTGGCTGCCCAAGGACAGGCAGGGGTCACTCCTGGGAACCACTTGCAGTAGGGGAGTGGAGGAAGAGGCGACTTCTTAGGGGGCAAGAGGCAGGAGACCCCAGGCTGGCCAGGTAACTTCCTCATTTCTCAGGATGCAGAAATGGGAGAATCGTGTAACGGAGTGTGGGACCAGGATCTGGGAGCCCAAGTTAGAATCCCCCCTCTGCCATGGGACCTTGCTGGGTGACCTTGGCCGGCCACTCACCCTCAACTTAACCTACTTCACAGGGTCATTGTGAGGATAAAATAGAGGCTGTGGTGAAGCCATTTGGTGTCCCCAGTGGGGAGAAAAGTGGAGTATAAATGAAATAAAAATAAATACCTTTCATTCACTGCAGTGAATCTCACTGGCACCCAAAAGCCACTATTCTGAGGCAGGCATCTCTGGTGGAAACTTCTTGGGGGGGCACTTGATCATGCTGAGCTCTCTGACCCATTTTGAGGAAGGGCAGATTTCCTTGTTCAGTTTCTCATGCAAAGCAAAACCTTGCAAATTAGACATTACAGTCGTTGCCTACGAGAGGGCAGGCGCCAGCTGTGTCCTTCTAGCTGGCTTCCTCAGCTCAGCTTTTCCCATTTTGCATTGTTTGGCTGATTTGCATAGCTCCCAGATCATTGTGTGCCTACAATAGCACAGCCATAACCAGAGACTTAAAAGGCGGGAGCAAGGACGGAGAAGCGGAAGACCTGCAGCTTCATTTCCCAAAGGGCAGCTCTGGTCTCCTCTTGTAGCTTATCCTAAGTACTGGGGGGTGGGGGAGGAGAAGGGAATGTAAATAGATGCAAACCCACATCATGCCCAATGCACAGCAAATCCTGTGTGTGCTGCAGAGAGAGCAGGAGAGTTCAGAAATGTGGGTCCTGCCCTACCCCTGCCTCGATCTTCTTCTGCAACCTCAGCTGCAACCTTCAACCATTTTACCTTGCCCAGCAACTGCTCCCAGCAACTATTTTGTTATAGTTTTCAGGGGCAGTCACTTATGGTCAATATGTTTTTATGTTTGTGGATGCTTGCGCACACCTGGGAAATGGATCACATTTTGCAGTTACAGGCTGAATTCAGACAGCCAATTTGGGCTAGCACAGGCACCTCCACAGCTGGATTAAAATGGTGTGTTCAAATGCACACATCTGGGCCCCAGCTGGCACTCACCCTTATCTGGTCCTCCAGCGCCTTTATGCTGCTCCAAAAAGCTACCAGTTACTTGTTGTTCAGTCGCACAGTCGAGTCCGACTCTTTGCGACCCCATGGAAAAGTCACGCCAGGCCCTCCTGTCTTCCACCATCTTCCGAAGTCTGCTCAAATTCATGTTTGTTACATCAGTAATGCTGTCCAGCCATCTCATCTTTTGCCGTCCCCTTCTTCTTTTGCCTTCTGACTTTCCCAGCATCAGGGTCTTCTCCAGGGAGGGCTCCCTTCTCATTGGGTGGCCAAAGTATTTGAGCTTCAGCTTCAGCATCTGACCTTCCAGGGAACAGTCTGGGTTGATTTCCCTTGGCAAATCTCTGAGGCGCTTCCCCGTCACCTTTCCTGGCTGTCTGAATGGCCCAGGAGCACCAGGGAAGCACCTCCCAAGCGCATGACTGCTGTGACCGCTCCTCCGGTGTGCACACAGCCTGTCCCTCTTCTGGCAGCAGGGAGTTCACTGTCTGACCGCCCCAGGGCGCCTCTAACTACACTGGCTTTTTCCTGAGTCGGGAGGCTGCCTACCCAAGCTGCCTATATGTACCCAGCCATATAGTGTGTTTTTTTAAGAGTTTGAAACCCTTCACATACATTTTCCCAGTAATCCAGTACTGTATCCTCGTTTTGTGGGCTAGGATGGATGCTGCAGCTGAGAGAGAGCGCGTAGGAACCTATGCTGCAAACAAACTGGTAAAACACGAGGCAACCACAGGGGAAGGCCTCAGCCTCTGTGCCCTGTTGTTGGCCCTCCAGAGGAACTGGTTGGCCACTATGTGAGACAAGGTGCTGGATTAGATGGACTATTGGTCTAATGATGTCTTCTGATGTCTTCTGATGTTTTTATGTTCTTATCTCCCCAGGAAAACCATGGGAAATTGTGAGCACCATTGCCAAGCTACGGAATGGTTATGGCAGAGATGTTAAACTCATTTGTTATGAGGTCCAGATCTGACATAAATGAGATCTTCTTGGGCCAGGCCATGTGTGTCATAAAATGTAATGCCAGGTAGCAGAGATATAAACTTTATAAAGGACACAGACAAACACAATTAATTTTTTAAATAAAATTCAATATTTTGTTTATTTAACAGTCCCTGATAACTGACACCTCTTGCTCTGATTAACTGCATCAAAATCTGGAGAAAATGTCTATGTTGTAGCAATTCTAAGTGTGCTGTTCAGGTGTGTATCTGTAAGTTGCAAGCCTACTTTTGATTTATTGACATTCATTACAGAAAACTCATGGTCAATGCTTTGAGCCTAAGATCAAGGGGAAAACATGAAATGGCTGGGCATTGCAAGCTTTTGTACATAAATTGCTTTTTGTGCTGGTCAGCCAATGGAGAAAATAGAGGCTTTGGTCTGTAGTTTGATTGAGCAAGCCTGGCAAAGCAAGCTGTGATGCAGAAGGAAGCAAGAGAGGGAGAAGGAAGCATACCACACTGAGTTGCTCGTGAGTCTGATAGGAGCCCTTCAGGGGCTTGATCTGGCCCACGGGCCACATGCTTGACACCCCTAAGTTATGGCTTAGTGGAAGAGCATCTGCTTGGTTTTCAGAAGTTCCCAGGTTCGGTCCCTGACATCTCTAGATAACGACTCTGGCAGTAGGTGATGCGAAAGGCCTCTGCCTAAAACTGAAGAGCTGCTGCCAGTCTGCGTAGACAGTCTTGACTGTGATGGAATGAAGGTCTGATTCAGTATAAAGCAACTCCATGTGTTTTTATGTGGGGTGTTTGTGGATGAGGGGAGAATTCTGGAATTGTTTTCTTCAGAGAAGGATTGTGACAGTGAAAAACACTAGCAGTGCCTTCACTGGAATTGACAGGTGGGGTTCCACCCCACCCCCACATAATCTCTTGTGGTTTCCATCTTTTAAACTATTATTTCATTTTGCACACCGATGGACATTAGATTTTTTGTTTCTTTGTTTGTTGCTTTCCCCCCCCCCCCCTCACCTTTTATACTGTCAGGTTACAGCCCGCTTAGGATGACCATGTAGAACTTTCAAGACAAGAGATGATGAAGAAGAAGAGATTGGATTTATGCACCCTTCACTACTCAAAGGAGTCTCAGAGGAGCTTATAACAGGGGTGGCCAACGGTAGCTCTCCAGATGTTTTTTGCCTACAACTCCCATCAGCCCCAGCTAGCATGGCCAATGGCTAGGGCTGCTGGGAGTTGTAGGCAAAAAACATCTGGAAGGCTACCGTTGGCCACCCCTGGCTTATAATTTCCTTTCCCTTCCCCTCTCCACAACAGACACCCTGTGAGGCAGGTGGGGCTGAGAGAGCTCTCCCAGACTTACTCTTAAGCAGAGCAGCTGTGAGAGAACTTGTGGCTGACCCAAGGTCACATTAATAATAATAATAATAATAATAATACTTTTTATTTGTATCCCGCCCTCCCCGCCAGGGCAGGCTCAGGGCGGCTCACAGCATACGAATATAAAATACAATAAAACCATACATAGTAATTTATGTATTGAACTTTGATCAGTTAGAAGTACCTTTAGTATTGAACTTGAATCTATAACTCCGGGGAAGTCAACATTGGAGGGAAAGGGGATTGTAATGCCATATGGGTTAACACTGAAAATTTAAAATTAAGATTTGTAACCATATGTTATCAATAAATTGTTAAAACACAAAACCATACATAGTAATTACAGTTACAATTATAAAATCATCATTAAATCATTAACAACTTACATTAAAATTAACATTGTGGTGCTATAACTTAGGTCTTTAATAAAATTCAGTGGCTAAAACATGTCCAGCGAGACTTTCTTGACTCAGTATTAGGTGAAGGCTATTTTGAAGAGGTAGGTCTTACAGGGCCTGCGGAATTGGTCTAAACATCGCAGGGCCCGTACCTCCTCCGGGAGTTGATTCCACAGCAGTGGGGCTGCAATGGAGAAGGCCCGATCCCAGGTGGTCTTCAATCTGGCCTCCCTTGGCCCAGGGATATTCAGCTGGTTCTTTCCAGCTGACCTCAGCACTCTCTGGGGTTCATATGGGGAGAGACGGTCCCTCAAGTAGGCAGGTCCTCGGCCATATAGGGCTTTAAAGGTGATAACCAGCACTTTGTAACGGACTCGGTACACCACCGGCAGCCAGTGCAGTCCGCGTAGACCCGGCTGTATGCCTAGCCGCCGCGTTCTGCACCAGCTGCAGCTGCCGAGTTCGGCACAAGGGCAACCCCATGTAGAGGGCGTTACAGTAGTCCAGTCTCGAGGTGACCGTAGCATGGATCACTGTTGCTAGGTCCCGGCGCTCCAGGAAGGGGGCCAACTGCTTCGCTCGTCGAAGGTGAAAGAACGCAGACTTGGCAGTGGCCGCTATCTGTGCCTCCATTGATAATGAAGGCTCCAGAAGAACCCCCAAGCTCTTGCCCCTGTGGGCCACTTTCAGCAGCACACCGTCAAAAACCGGAAGGGGGATTTCCCTTCCCGGGGCACTGTGGCCCAAGCAAAGGACCTCTGTCTTCGTTGGATTCAACTTCAGCCCACTTAGCCTGAGCCAACCTGCCACGGCCTGCAATGCTAGGTCCAGGTTTTCTGGGATGCAGTCAGGTCGGCCATCCATTAGTAGATAGAGCTGGGTGTCATCTGCATATTGGTGGCACCCAAGCCCAAACTTCTGAGCAATTTGGGCAAGGGGGCGCATGTAGATGTTAAATAACATCGGAGAGAGGACTGCACCTTGTGGCACCCCACACACTAGTGGGTGCCTCTGGGACAGCTCTCCCCCAATTGCCACCCTTTGTCCCCGTCCATCAAGGAAGGAGGAAAGCCACTGTAAGGCCGACCCCCTAATCCCTGTGTCGGTGAGCTGGCAGGCCAGTAACCGATGGTCGACCGTGTTGAACGCAGCCGACAGGTCTAACAGCATCAGTACTGCCACGCCGCCTTGATCCAGATGCCGCTGGAGGTCATCCACCAAGGCGACCAGCACTGTCTCCGTCCCATGGCCCAGACGAAAGCCGGACTGGTGGGAGTCTAAGGCGGAAGTGTCATCCAAAAAACTCTGTAACTGTAGCGCCACTGCCCTCTCAATAACTTTACCTAAGAATGGTAAGTTCGGGACCGGTCGGTAATTCGCCAATTCGGCCGGGTCTGCTTGTGTACATGGAGGAGTAGAGAATCATACCCAGTTCTCCCAGATAAAAGTCTGCGCACTTAACCACTACACCAAACTGGCTCTCAAAAGAGGTGTTTTCAGGGGCGTGGCATCGCAACCACTAAATGGATGCCTAAAACAATCACGCTTCCTGAACCCAACAAAAATCAACAATTTAACAGCCGTGCAAAGCTCGAATGGCCAAAATACTTGCTGGAGCTGAGAAACAGGCGACCAGGAACAGCACGGCACAGAAATTGCGGCTGGTGAGTGATTTTTCACTAAAAATCCCCAAAAGAAAGAAACTGTGAGCAGAAAAGAAACCAAAAACAAAATGGCGGACGGGAATGCAGAAATGCAGGAGGAAGAGGCCCAGCCAGTGAATAAAACTGACTTGAAAGAACTAGAAAACAGCCTCTTAACTAAAATTGCGGCTCTTTTTGAACCTGTGTAAGCACAATTAAATGAAATTAAATCATCACTCTCTGAAGAAACAGCCATGACTTTAGCTGCGACCATCCAAGAGGAAAATCAAATTATACAAAAAGAACATGACTTAATGTCTACAAAGATATTGATGATGGAAACGGACCTTAGACAAAATAATATAAAGTTTCGTGGTTTCTCAGAAAATATGCCAGAAATGACTGATTTACAATCCTTTATGGTGCAATGGCTAGCAAAGGAACTGCAGCTTGAAGATCTGGTTCCCATTGTTACTAAGGCATATAGACTGGGGCCTCCTATCAACCCAAAATGGAAAGGTCCAAGAGATATAGTGGCAAGATTATCTATAAAAAATTATTAGCTAAAAGAAGACAACTTGAAATATTAGAATCAGAGCAAATTCAAAAGAGTCTACTATCCTTAAAACAAGAAACGTGGAACAATTCACCAAATATACTCAAAAATCTAGCCAAGCATATTAAACAACGTAAATCCAGTAGATATTTAAACACAATTAAAAATAAAATGGGCAAAATTGTGACAAAAACAGATCAAATATGTCAAACATTTTATCAGTATTATAAGGAACTTTTTTCTAAAAATGATATTCCCCAATTAAAAATAGATAGTTACTTTGAAAGATACCATCCTACTCTATTAACGCAATAACATAAAGAACATCTAGATAGGCCACTCACAAAACAAGAAATTTTAACATCTATCAAATCACTCAAAGTAAACCAAGGCCCCTGGACCAGATGGGTTTGCTATTAACTTTTATAAAGCTTTTGCCATTGATCTAGTAGACCCTCTCATAAAAGTTTGTAATAATATACTATTGACAGGCACAATGCCCCTCCCCCCCCTTCCTGGAAACAGGCAGCTATTATAGTAATACCTAAACCTCAAAAAGATACTACTCTCCCATCCTCCTTCAGACCAATTTCCCTTTTAAACATTGATTTAAAAACATTCACAGCATCTTTAGCTAATAGGCTTTATGATATTATGAACAATTATATAGCTAAAGACCAAGTAGGTTTCATTAGGAGCAGAGGCCTTGCAGACAATACATGCAAAGTGTTAAATATTATGCACTATATCAAAGAACATAAAATCCCCACAGCCCTCCTATCTTTAGATATAGCTAAAGCATTTGACACAATAAGCATATCATTTCTAAAAACACTTTTGCAAAAAATGGGCCGTGGAACAAATTTTCTAACCGCTATTAATGCAATCTATAATAGGATAGGAAAGGTCCCCTGTGCAAGCACCAGTCGTTTCTGACTCTGGAGTGATGTTGCTTTCACAACGTTTTCACAGCAGACTTTTTACAGGGTGGTTTGCCATTGTCTTCCCCAGCCTTTTACACTTTCCCCCCAGCAAGCTGGGTACTCATTTTACCGACCTCGGAAGGATGGAAGGCTGAGTCAACTTTGGGCCGACTACCTGAATCCAGCTTCTGCCGGAATCGAACTCAGGTTGTGAGCAGAGAGTTCAGACCACAGTACTGCTGCTTTACCACTCTGTGCCACGGGGCCACTAATCTATAATAAACCACAAACTTATTTAAAAATTAATAATCAACATTCTAAAACTATGATCTTAGAAAAAGGCACAAGGCAAGGCTGTTCACTTTCACTGTTGCTATTTGCTTTATCCATAGAACCTTTAGCCCAACAAATTCGGCAGTCAGCCTCTATTTCTGGCATCACAATTGGTAACAAGCAATACAAACTTATGTTATTTGCTGATGACATGCTTCTGTTTTTATCCTCTCCTTTACAGTCTGTTACCTCCTTACAACAGGTTTTACAGGAATATAGTAAAGTTGCGGGACTTCAAATAAATCAAGAAAAATCTAGACTAATGCCTGTCAATTTTAAACAAACATTACAAGAAGCCATGCAAAGAAAATTTCAATTTCAATGGTCACCTAAACAATTATCCTATTTAGGAATACAAATAACTCAAAATTTTACTGATTTATTAAAAGAAAACCATATCAAATGGCATAAAGATTTTGAAATGCAAATTCAAAAATGGGGAAAGAAATTGTTTACTTGGACAGATCGGTTCCACTTAATTAATTCATTTATTTTGCTGAAAATTATATTTTTATTTTGTACAATTCCTATATATATAGCAAAAAATTACCTTAATGTTTGGCAAAAGTCATTAAACAATTTCTTATGGGCTCAAAAAAGACATAGGATTCAACAAACCACACTGTACCAAAGAATAGATAAAGGTGGAATGCAGTATCCGTCGTTAGTAGACTACTATAAAGCATCCCATTTAACAAAAAATTTAATTATCCTCAGAAAAAATAACATCCCGAACTGGGTAGATATAATGCCAGCTTACTCTGATCCATATATGGCAAAAGATGTAATTTGGCAATCAGCTAACGCAAGACCACCAAATTCAAAACATAATATATTTTTAAGAGCTTCACTAGATATATGGGACAAACTGAAAAATACACTCCTCCCACAAACCTCAAGCTTCACATCCTTCATGGGTCAGACTTGGTATCCCCCTGCTCTAAATTACTCTCAGTATAATCAATGGCGTAAGGCAGGTATAGATACTTTTACAGTCCAATCCAGAGAACCGCCATGTAGCTGCGCTTGAGTGCAGAACTAGCGTCGGTGGCCACAGTTGGCTCCCAAAGGGGAGATGGCATGCCACGCTTGGAGCGGGAAGAGCAGCCCGATGAGCGAGAGAGAACCCGTTGCCATGGTGATTCCGCCCAGGTGCATGCCATTGGCCTGCTGTCGAGGCGGGGGTGGGAGAGGCACAGGCTCATGCAGGACAACGGGATTGGCCAGCCCATTGCACATGACCCCGTGAGGGGACGAAAAGCCCGTGCCTGAGAGGCCATCAATCCCCCCACTCCCTCCCGCTGTCAGAGACTCTGCCTATGGCAAGCAGGCAGGCAGGCAGAGGCATGCGTGGACAAGCAGGAAGTCCCAAGTGCAGGAGTTTGCTGTCCTAGATAGTGGCTAGAATGTATGTCTGGGAACGGCCATACTAAATCCAAAAGATACCACCTCCCCATATTGGGGCAGCTGCCACACACACACCCCCCCCGTGCCCTTCCAGGGGTTGGGAATGCAGCAGAAGGCAGACCAAGGGAAGGGGGCAGGCAGCAGCACAGGGGAGCAGGCTCAGCAAATGCCCCCTCCCAGAGCCAACTGCCTGGTTCAAGTGCCAGTGACGCTCGCACACCAAGCAGCCAAGAGCGAGCGGAGGGGGAGGATAGTGGGGGTGCACAGTGAAACTTACCCAGCCATTGGCGACAGTCCTCGCTTGCATGCAGAGCCTCCAGGAGCCTGGAACCTGTGGAGACCTGGAAACAAGAGCAGTTAGCCCCAGGGGAGAGACCAGCACAAGTCAAAGATACTGTCAAGGCTACGGTGCAGTGCAAAACCCGTCACCAACGTGCCTGCCTGTCCCTCGCTCTAAGTCCGTATGGCAGGAAGCTCGTCAGCAGAGCTTCCCGCCATGTTCTCCTTTCCCTAACAACTGAGTTGTGCGAGGCAGAGTGGAAGTATTTCTAGGAGGGGGGACCATGATTGGGTGCCAGGAAGGGGCTCGCCAGGCCAGGGCCCGAGGGGATTGCTGAGGCAATCACACTGCTCCCTAAGGGATTTGTGAGCTTCCGCAGTGGCAGAGGTGACCTTTGTTTTTGGTTTCAACGAGTGCCTATGGGACACGCTGCTGTTTTTGCAGGCATAACGTTGTGCCTCTTGGGGGGCCATGTCATGGCCCAAACTGCTCAAGAAGCTGCCTAAGCCTGGCCGCGCTCCCAACTCCACCCCGTCCTCCGCCTGAGCGCCACGCTCCACCTCACTTCCGCCAACGCTCGGGCGCAGCCTTCAGGCGCTGCTGCTTTTGGGCATAGTGGCACTGGGGCCCACATAACTCCCCTCCACTGTGGCAGCGGCAGACGTACATCGGCACAAATGCTTCTGGTGGTCACGTAGCAGAAAGTCCGCTCCCAGAGCACTTTCAGCCCCGCTCCCCGGATTGTACTGTTAATGATTTAATTTATAAAAAAAGATTTATGGACAAAAATAGATTGGAAATGAAAGTAAAATTTAAAATCATGTGGCTGACATATCTTCAAATTAAAAGTCTTTCTGAAACGATCAAACTTAATAATATAATTCAACAACCATTAACCCATTTTGAGAAAGTCATACAAAATTCTGCTTCAAATTCACAATCTTACCAAGCCATACTTAGCACTAGGGATACCCAGATATTATCTTATCAATCTAAATGGCAACAAGTATGCAAATCAGCATTAAATGCAGAACTTTGGGATCAGATCTGGAATAATTATGAAACTCTATCATTTGTCTCGGAAATTAGACAACAAACTCTAAAAATCTTGACCTTCTGGTATGCTATGCCACTCCAGCTATCACATTTCATACCAAACTTATTGCCAAAATGCTGGAAACAATGCAATGAAGAAGGATCATATCTTCATAGTTGGCTATATTGCCCTTCGATACATCCATTTTGGCTAGCAGTGACACAGCAAATTCAACTCATCACTGGATATCTAATTGAGATCTCTCCTGAGTCACTTTTATTAAACTTTTACTCAAATGAGTCATATCCACCCTCGGTAAAAAAGACGATTGCCTTCTTAGTCTATGCAGCCAAAGTGACAATAGCTAAACTTTGGAAAGACACACACAAACCTACACTGGAACTCTGGCACAAAAAAAATTGGCAAATCTACGTTGTGTGCAAAATAACCAATAATCTACAACTTGCTTCAAATAAACTCAGATTTACCAATTGGGGAGGGACGGTGGCTCAGTGGTAGAGCATCTGCTTGGGAAGCAGAAGGTCCCAGGTTCAATCCCCGGCATCTCCAAAAAAGGGTCCAGGCAAATAGGTGTGAAAAACCTCAGCTTGAGACCCTGGAGAGCCGCTGCCAGTCTGAGTAGATAAGACTGACTTTGATGGACCAAGGGTCTGATTCAGTATAAGGCACGCTTCATATGTTCATATGTTCAATTTTGTAGCGATATGGTTCCCTAGCTTGGATATTTAACATCACAAGGCAAAATCCCAAACATTATTAACAAATGGTATTTATATTAAAGGATAAGAGTAACTAAGGAAAAATGCATTGAGATACAATTTGATGTATGCAATTTGGAAGGAAAAGCTATTCACATTATTATTATAATGTTTCTGTTTATAATTTAAACTTACTTTGCCATAATACTGTACCACTACAAGGCACAAACGCTAACTACTGAATTGTACAAATGGTTTGTTTTTGTCTGATGTTAAAAACTGAATAAAAACTTAAAAAAAAAAGAGGTGGTTTGCCGTCGCCTGCATCTGTATAGCAACCTTGGACTTCCTTGGTGGTCTCCCATCCAAGTTCTGACCAGGACTGCCCCTGCTTAGCTTCTGAAATCTGATGAAATGAGGCTGGCCTGGGCTATCCAGATCAGGGCAGATGCTTGGTGCTTTGTGGCTATACAGATGTTCCTTCTTATGTCACGCATAACTTGACTCGCTTGCTTGACCTCTCTACTTCTGGGACCTTTGGCTTGGTGCCTCTGGTGCATGCTGCTCCTCTGTTCATAAACTGTGTCAACAACTTTGATCCCAGCTTAAAATGCTATAGTAACATATCCACTGAGATCCAGTTCCCAAAATCTTTTAAAAATACCTGGACCAAGAGAGGCTACATTGAAAACAACGAGGGAGCAAGCCTTCTCAACAATGGCCCCCTGATGGTGGAATCAACTCCCAGAGGAGGTGCGAGCCCTGCGGGACCTGAATCAGTTTCGCAGGGCTTGCAAAACCGCCCTCTTTCAGCTCGCTTTTAAGATGGAACCTGGCTAAATTGACTTCTAGCCATCCTATACATGTTTCTGAATTGTAGCACCTTAATTAATAACTTATAATGGCTAACTGTTTTACCTAATTTTTAACTTAATTTATAAATGTAATTCAACTGTATTTTAATCTGTTTTATTGTAATGATTGTATTTTATTGAAATCATGGTTTTACCATATCCTGTGAGCCGCCCTGAGCCTGACTTTGGCAGGGGAGGGCGGGATACAAAAATAAATTTATTATTATTATTATTATTATTATTATTATTATTATTATTATTATTATTATTATTATTATCCATAGGTAAAATAAATTACATGACGGCAAACATTAAGACTATTAAAGTGAGGATTTATAAAGGCCAGCCCCAAATAATAATAATAATACATTTTATAAATATCCCGCCCTCCTTGCCGAAGCAGGCTCAGGGCGGCTCACAACATATAAATTCAGTATACAATAAAACGTCCGTACAATTCAATAAATAATACATTAAATAAAACCATCGTTTAAACCAACATTACTATTAAAATTAACATTTTTGGTGCTACATCTCAGGTCTTCAATGAATTTAGTGGCTGGATACGTCTACAGCGGGTCTAACTTAGGTCTCTATTTAGGCGAAGGCCCTCTTAAAAACAGTAGTCTTGCAGGCCCTGTGGAATTGATCAAGACTCCACAGGGCCCGCACTTCATCCGGAAGTTGATTCCAGCAGTGTGGAGCTACAACCGAAAAGGCCCGTTCTCGTGTGGTCTTCAATTTGGCCTCCTTCAGCTCAGGCATTGTCAACCAGTTCTTTCCCGCTGACCTCAGTACTCTCTGGGGCTCCTGTGGGTTGTTCTCCATACAAAGAGGCTATGTGTCCAGCTTTAGCACACCATCAAACACCTGCCTAGGCTATGGGTCTCTGGAATACAAACGTCGCATGCTGTTGTTGCCTCTTTGCTTGGCCAGATTTCCAGTTTACACAAAACACGAGGCAGTTGCTAAATCCCACAAGTAGGCTGTTTGGTTCAGCCCTCAGAGCCATGTTCAAATCATGACTAAGAGCTCCATGACATTTCCCAAACTGGGTGTAACATGTAGCCAGGCCCACAAGTTTTGCAAAGTATTCCAAGTGTTGTGCATACACAGGGTTGTCAGCTCTGGGTTGGGAAATATTTGGAGATCGGAGGGGTGGAGCCTGGGGAGGGGGCAGTTTTCTCCAGGGGAACTGATGTTGGTCATCTGAAGATCCACTGTAACAACAGAAGATCTTCAGGTGCCGCCTGGAGATTGACAACTATATGAACATGAACATATGAAGCTGCCTTATACTGAATCAGACCCTTGGTCCATCAAAGTCAGTACTGTCTTCTCAGACTGGCAGCGGCTCTCCAGGGTCTCCAGCGGAGGTTTTTCACACCTATTTGCCTGGACCCTTTTTTGGAGATGCCAGGGATTGAACCTGGGGGACCTTCTGCTTCCCAAGCTGATGCTCTACCATTCAAAAGTTTTGTGTTATGACTGTAAACATGTTCCTGCTGTGTTGCCCCCTGGTGCTCTGACCCTTCCCAAGAAGACGGCTAGTGCTGGGAGCATCTGGCAAGGGGTGTGTGTGTATGTGTGTGTGACGTGCTTCTGACCTATGGCGATCCTATGAACAGACTCATGGCAACCGTACATCCTCCATAACATCCTACCCTTAACAGGCTTGCTCAGGTCTTGCAGACTGAGGGTTGAGGCTTCCTTTGTAGAGTCCATGTTGGGTCTTCCTCTTTTCCTAGTGACTCTTTATCTTCTCATCATGTGGCCAAACTACCAGAGCTTCAGTTTGGTCATTTTAGCTTCTAGGGGTAATTCAGGCTTGATTTGACCTAGAACCCACTTCTTTGTCTTTTTGGCAAGATGAAAAGGGCATTTCTGAAAACTGGGCGTACTTCTGAAAGAGAGAACAGGTACTCTCTCTCAAAGGCATTTGCCACTCTGGATTTCCTTTTGCAGACTCATTCCCTTGCTGTCTGACTCCAGCCCTTGCCTGTTCAGTCCCTTCCGCCCCGACTCTGGCAAGAATCTTGCTGGCACCCCCGCCCCCTGCACCCCAACCCGTCTGGGCCTTTCTGCAGAGCTCCCTCCCTCTGGAGGCCATCGATCTGTTCTGGCTGGCTCTTCTGTACATCTGAAGTTCCTCAGAAAAGCCTATGAAGCTGCAATCGCCTGAGCCTTTGGCTCTGCTCTGCCTTGCATCTTGAAGGGAGTGTTTAGAATGCAAGGTGGCGCTCGGCAATATCAAAGGCTGGGGGAATGCCGTGCGTGTGTGTGTGTGTACATGCACACTGTGTGTGTGGAGACTGGGCTGTGAGATTGTTTAGCCAACAAGATCAATGCTCAGCCAGTCCAAACTGAGCACGAATGCCATAACGTGATCTGCCAGGAAAAGCTAGCAGGCCTCTCACTTCAGCCATGCCGTTCTGCTCCTCTGCCAGAGTTGTGGATAACAGTTAGGCTTGCCAGCTCTGGGGTGGGAAATACCTGAAGATTTTGGAGGTGAAACCTGGGGAGGGCGGGGTTTGGGAAGCTTGTGGGACCTCCGCAAGTCATGATGCCATAAAGTCCACCCTCCAAATCAGCCATTTGCTTCTGGAGAAGATGAAGAAGATATTGGATTGATTGATTGATTGATTGATTGATTGATTTATTTATTTATTTATTTATTTATTTATTTATTTATTTATTTATTTATTTTATTTGTAATTTGTATCCCGCCCTTCCCACTAGGTGGCTCAGGGCGGCTTACATATATGCCATAAAGTTCACCCTCCAAATCAGCCATTTGCTTCTAGAGAAGATGAAGAAGATATTTGATTGATTTATTTATTTATTTTATTTGTAATTTGTATCCCGCCCTTCCCACCAGGTGGCTCAGGAACATATAAAAACTAACATAAGAATATAAAATTAAGCATAAAAGTTTAACATTTCATAATTTACATAGTTAAAATGTAACTTTATATCCCGCCCTCCACTCCGAAGAGTCTCAGAGCGGCTCACAATCTCCTTTACCTTCCTCCCCCACAACAGACACCCCGTGAGGTAGATGAAGAGATTGGATTTATATCCTGCCCTCCACTCCGAAGAGTCTCAGAGCAGTCACAATCTCCTTTACCTTCCTCCCCCACAACAGACACCCCGTGAGGTAGATGAAGATATTGGATTTATATCCCGCCCTCCACTCCGAAGAGTCTCAGAGCGGCTCACAATCTCCTTTACCTTCCTCCCCCACAACAGACACCCTGTGAGGTAGATGAAGATATTGGATTTATATCCCTCCCTCCACTCTGAAAAGTCTCAGAGCGGCTCACAATCTCCTTTACCTTCCTCCCCCACAACAGACACCCTGTAAGGTAGATGAAGATATTGGATTTATATCCCGCCCTCCACTCCGAAGAGTCTCAGAGCGGCTCACAATCTCCTTTCCCTTCCTCCCCCACAACAGACACCCTGTGAGGTGGGTGGGGCTGGAGAGGGCTCTCACAGCAGCTGCCCTTTCAAGGACAACTTCTGCCAGAGCTATGGCTGACCCAAGGCCATGCTAGCAGGTGCAAGTGGAGGAGTGGGAATCAAACCCGGTTCTCCCAGATAAAAGTCTGCAGACTTAACCGCTACACCAAACTGGCTCTTTGTTTATCTGGAGATCAACTGTAATAATGGGAGATCTCAAGGTGCCACCTGGAGACTGGCAACACTAATAATGGTGGCCGTTAGGGCCATAGGAGCCTCCCTGGGGAAAGGAAGTGGTAGCCCTGGGGATTCCCACTCAGGAAGTCTGAAAAAAGGACAAAGAAGATGCTGTCCCATGCACTAAAACTTCCCAATCAGCAAACCTTTGGCGTTTGCTTTAACGCTAAACCTGTTTCTTCAGAAGGGAACAAACCTGATGTCAATATGATTTATTTATTTGTGGAACTGCAGCCTTAATTACAATTCTAATTAAAATTCTGTGATGGACCCTGCAGAAGAGTTGACTTCTGCTTTTCCATGCTGCCTGCTATTTGACCCAAGCCATCTCTTTGTGGATTGGGAAATCCTTGCAAGCAAAATGGGCCATGGTACAGAGGGCTGCAGTTAACACTGGCGGATCAAGCAGAATCGCTTCCTTCTCCCACAGCTAGTGTCTGCAGGAGAAATGGAAGGATTGGATCGTCCTTGATTCCCTTCATTGCTGCAGCCCATCTTGTGGTGCGTTCCGCTCAAAGAAGAGTTTTGCTACAGTGGTTGGTCAGAACTTTTCTCCCTTTCCCATCCTGCCTGGATTTTAAAGTCTGTGTGTTATTGGGTAGAGCTCTGCATCATGAAAGCAGCTCCTCAGAATTGGAGCTATACATACCCCTGTTTGTTAGCCTCAGAAGGTGACCAGCTTGAATGACATTCCCTTCTGTTTTGGTCCCCGGGGAGGGGCTGTGACTCAGAGGAAGAACCTCTGGTTTGCAAACAGAAGGTTCCAGGTTCAATCCCTGGCATTTCCAGGTAAAAGAAACAAGTAGCAGATGGTGTGAATTGTTGGACGTGAAGGACTTTGCTCTGTCTCTTAGCCTCAGACTTCAGAGGGGGACCATAGAGAGTCAGAGAGGGAGAGAGGTCAGGGCCCTGCACGTCCTTCCTTTCTGCTGCTCTGATGCTCTCCCTTTGATGTGCAGATTGCTTCTCTCAGGGAATCCTCCTTCCTTCTGGCTGACACCTCCTCTCCCTGCATGTCTCCATCTCGGTACCATGAGGGCAGGACATGCCTCCTGCATCTCTATCCACCCTAGCTAGCTTGACTTAGATTAGACTCCTGTTTCTACTCTATCCTGTGTAGAATGGAATTCCTTCCAATTTAGGACTCCTGTTAGTTTGCAGGGTTCAAGAGGCTCTGTGCAGAACTTGGTTTCTTCGCAGCGCACACAAACCAGATAGACTCCGCTGTTTTGTCCCTTGAGCCCTCTGCTGACCTACCATTCCTTCACGAATGACCTCTGCTTGAGGCCCTGGAGAGCGGCTGCCAGTCAGAGTAGGCAATACTAGCCTTGATGCCGATGGCCTGATTCAGTAGAAGGCACTTTCATGTGTGCGTGTGTATGAGCATCAAGGCTCTTGCGATTGCCCTGGTATTCTGCTGCAAGTCATCGTGTCCCTGTTTTGTATTTATGTTTCTCTTTCCCTGAGGCAGTGAGGGGTGGGGAAGAGCACCAAGGGGAGGGTGAGACTCTGCATGCCATCCAACTGGAACAAAGCACACGTTTGCATCTCACTGCATTGTTCCTGATGTGGGTTGCTGCTATCACATTGCTCCTAAGACAGTGCCGGCTCAGCAGCTCAAAGAAGGCTCTGGTTCTGTATTGCCGGGGCTGCATCTGGATGAGAGCCGAACGGGGAAGACACTTTGCTTATAGCAATGAAGAGACTGGAGGGACAGGCAAGACGTGGCTTGTCTTCTCTGTATGGTGGGAAGGGCTGCTGTGCTGCTGGAGGAGTTGGTCAAGGATCCAGAAGCGGACCAGGATTGTTCTCTATTGACCCAGAAGGTCGGACCAAAACCAATGGGTTGAAATTAAATCAAGAGTTTATGACTAAATATTAGAAAGAACTTCCTGACAGTTAGAGCTGTTCCTCAGTGGAACAGGCCACCTCAGGTGGGCTCTCCTTCTTTGGAGGGTTTTAAGCAGAGGCTGGATGGCCATCTGACAGCAATGCTGATTTCTGTGACTCACTATGAACTTAGGCAGATCATGAGAGGGAGGACAGGAAGGGACACACCAGTGCTGGGCTCTCATGGTCCTTTCTTACCTGTCCAGGGAAATGCCAATCACCACTCTGGGGACAGGATTTTCCTCCAGATTGGCCCAGGGATCCTGGAGGGATTTTTTTACCTGCCTCTTGGTGGGGGAGGTAGCTGTGAATTCCCTGCATTGTGCTGGGGGTTGGACTAGGTTACCCGTGGGGGGTCCCTTCCAACTCTGTTTCTCTATGTCCTCTGGCAGTGCTCCATTCTCTCATCCTTAGTCCACAGTGGCAGGGCAAGAGGAGAGAAGGATCAGATATCTGCGGGACAGAACCCGCTTTGATCCAAGCCTTTCAGTTCTTGTGTGGAACTGTAACCCGCCCAGCATGAAAATGGAGCAGGCAGGTGAAGGGAGGCAAAGACCAGCCCTCCCCTATCTTCTCTTGATGTGCTCTGTCATCTGAAACACATTTTTTCTAGAAGACTGCAGATTTATACCCCGCCCTTCTCTCTGAATCAGAGACTTAGAGCAGCTTACAATCTCCTATATCTTCCTCCCCCACAACAGACCCCCTGTGAGGTGGGTAGGGCTGAGAGAGCTCTCACAGAAGCTGCCCTTTTAAGGACAACTCTGGCTGACCCAAGGTCATTTCAGCAGGTGCAAGTGGAGGAAAGGGGAATCAAACCCCATTCTCCCAGATAAGAGTCTGCACACTTTACCACTACACCAAACTGGCTCTAAGCAAGCCTTTGGCTCCTTGACAAATTCTAGGACACAAGTTAAGTTGTGCCCAAGGTGGAAGAAAAAATTGGAAGGGACCAACCTAGTGTCTTCTTAGACCAAGAGGGGTGGCACTCTCTTCATCTGACTTGCCTTCATCAGACAGCCATAGAACAACCAGCCCCTGACTAATTCTTTAGATTTGTTTTTTTTAAAAATGAGAAGATCCAGCAAGGCAGATCATTCATCAGTTGTGGGGGGTTTGCCTGGGTTCCTCCCCCTTCCTCCTCTTTGACACCTGCCTTATTAGTGTGAGGGTCCCATAGAGCAAGAAACACAAAACTGGCCTCCATCTCTTCTTCACTTAGGGTTGTCAACTCTGGGTTGGGAAATTCCTGGGGATTTGGGGGTGGAGGCTAGGCAGGGCATGGTTTGGGGAGAGACCTAAGCCAGAGAGCCGACCCTCCAAAGCAGCCATGTTCTGAAGGAGAAGTGATCCCTGTAGTCTGGAGATCACTTGAAATTCGAGGAGATCTCCAAGTCCAAGCTCCACCTGGAGGTTAGCAACCCTGTATCCACTGTAGGCAGTATAAGAGAGACATCCAATATGGCACAAGCAGAGCATCTGTTTGGGCTTCAGAGTTGCCCCTCGGTTGTCCCTTCTCCTTAAAAGGGAACATGCAATGCCTCAGGAAGCAGTTGCTCTAGCTCACAAACCTGCACCGGCTTAAAGACGCATGGAACTCTGTCTTTGTTCTTGTAGTCTGGAGTTCCACGTGGAATTTGTTGTGGCTGGCAAAGGTGTGCCTGCAAATGCTGAAATGGTACTTCCTGTTTATATAGCCCCCTGTCTTTCTTCAGCCTCCTCCAGGCAGGAACTTTTCCTCGGCTGTCCTGGAAGGTCAGCCTGTGGCGTTGTTAGGGTTGCAAGTCCCACCCTGGCCACTGCTGGGGGATGGGGGGAGGGTTGTCAGCTCCAGGTTGGGAAGCTCCTGTACGTTTGGGGATGGAGCCTGGGGAGGACAGGGACCTCAGTGGGGTCCAACGCCAGAGAGCCCACCCTCCAAAGTACCCATTTTCTCCAGGGGAACTGGTCTTGTAGTCTAGAGATGATCCCCAGACCCCACCTGGAGGCTGGCATCCCTAGATTGTCCTAGGGTTATAGCTGCAGTTCTGACGCTCAAGGGAAAGAAGCGGTTTGTCTGATACCACCTGCTGCCTCAGAACTGGGAGGTCCATTTAGCAACCATTTAGCAACTATTGACAGATCTTGTTGCCCAAGGATTCTTTCTAATCTCCTTTTAAACCCATCTAAACCATTTCCACCGCTTTGCCAGCAAATTCTGCATTTTATGGAGAGAGACTTCCTTGTATCTGAGTTTGTAGCAGGAGACCCTGCTGATTGGTGGTAAAGCAGTAGACTAGGCTATAACTTCCGCTCATCAGCTTAATTGGGAGCAGGCCTCGGATTCAGTGGGAGCTCACAAGTGCGCAGCTCCTGAACCTTTCTGAGAGTTCCACCTCCTCCTTCTGAGAGTTCCACCTCCTTGTCCATTGAATAGTAGGTGCAGCTGCATAACAATCCCTGGATGAGCTCCACCACCTTTTTTTCTACAAAATGACCCCTGACTAGGAGAGTGTTCTAAAGTTATGAAAATGCGAGAAAAAGTACATATGTCTATTACTGCCAGCAATGTGTACAATATATGTACACTGTTATTACTAATACACACACACACAAACATATATAGCCAAAGTTTTAATTGTACCTTTTTTCCGCTTATGTATTTTTTGAAATTTTTATTTATTTCTTACAAAAATGAAATTATTAACGTGTGGAATTCACTGTCACAGGAGGTGTTGGCGGCGACAAGCATAGCCAGTTTCAAGAGGGGGTTAGATAAAAATATGGAGCAGAGGTTCATCAGTGGCTATATATATTGGCCACTGTGTGACACAGAGTGTTGGACTGGATGGGCCATTAGCCTGATCCAACATGGCTTCTCTTATGTGACACAGAGTGTTGGACTAAATGGGCCACTGGCCTGATCCAACATGGCTCTTCTTATGTTCTTATGTGACACAGAGTGTTGGACTAAATGGGCCACTGGCCTGATCCAACATGGCTCCTCTTATGTTCTTATGTGACACAGAGTGTTGGACTGGATGGGCCAGTGGCCTGATCAAACATGGCTCCTCTTATGTTCTTATGTGACACAGAGTGTTGGACTGGATGGGCCAGTGGCCTGATCCAACATGGCTTCTCTTATGTGACACAGAGTGTTGGACTGGATGGGCCATTGGCCTGATCCAACATGGCTTCTCTTATGTGACACAGAGTGTTGGACTGGATGGGCCACTGGCCTGATCCAACATGGCTCCTCTTATGTTCTTATGTGACACAGAGTGTTGGACTGGATGTGCCATTGGCCTGATCCAACATGGCTTCTCTTATGTTCTTAATGATAGCTTTATAGCTGTGGGTGGGCTCCCTATGTCTCCTGGCTACCAATATTTTTAGATCCAGCCCGCCATTGCATGCCTTCTGCCTGGATAGCCCAGGCTAGCCCAATTTCATCAGATCTCAGAAGCTCTTCAGGGTCAGCCCTGGTTAGGACTTGGATGGGAGGCCACCCAGGAAGTCCAAGGCTGCTCTGCAGAGACAGGCAAGGGCAAGTCACCTCTGAACACCTCTAAAGCAGGGGTGTCGAATTCATTTGTTATAAGGGTCAGATCTGACTTAAATGAGACTTTGTTGGGCTGGGCCATGTGTGTGTCTACTTAAGATTAGGTAGTGGAGATATAAACTTTTTAAAGGACACAGACAAATTCGACTAAATATTTTTTTAAAAAGCAACTTTAAACATGCTTAAAACATTAGCACTTGTTGGTCTTAAAGGTTATTTCTTTGTATTTCTCCCATGGGCAAAGGAAGCTCTGGCTCGTTCCCTCCCTCCCCAGGAGACCAGGAGGGGGAGGAGCCTCAACCAATGGAGAAAATCAAGGTTTTGCTCTGTAGCTCCTGTGCAATTGAGCAACCCTGGCAAAGCAAGCCAAGATGCAGAACGAAGCATGCGAGAGGGAGAAGGAAGCAGATGGCAGCCAGTTGCTCGGGGGCCTGATAGGAGATCTCCAGGGGCTTGATTCGGCTCTCCAGGTTGCATGTTTAACATCCCTGCTCTAAAGCAAAAGTCTTTTTAACATGGGGATGGTGCTGCAACTCAACAGCACAAAAGAAGAGCAGAATGGAAGCAGAAGAGATGGGCAGGAGATGCACTGTGTCTCATGGATTACTGGAGGAAAAGCAGGCAGCCAAGATAGAGACAGATCCAACCTGCTCATCACTGGATCCAGGCTACAGATCTGTTTGTTGCATCAGCTGTGAGCCATCAGCACAAAAAGGAACCACACAAATTCATACAAAAATACAAGACACAATGTTATGTATTGGTACCGGAACATTCAGGGGTGTGCTAGTAGAGACGAGCTTGTGGCTCCAGAACAATAGCCACCTGGACTCTGGGAGGTGGCCAGTCAGGAGTCAATGGGCCAGTGCTTGTTGATGGGTTTAGGGTGGAGTCATTTGCAAGTATATAAGCAGGGCTGTTGGCCCTGGGAGTCAGTCTTGTGCTGATTTCACTTAATAAAGCAGAGCTGTTTCACTGCAATGCATCTTGAACCCAGTATTTAATACACAGGCAATATCATCATCAAGAGCCCCAGGTAAGAGTGGTAAAGCTCACGACCTGAGTTCGATCCCAGCGGAAGCTGGTTCAGGTAGCTGGCTCCAGGTTGACTCAGTCTTCCATCCTTCCGAGGTGGGTCAAATGAGCATCCAGCTTGCTGGGGGGGGAAAGTGTAGATGACTGGGGAAGGCAATGGCAAACCACCCCATAAAACGTCTGCCATGAAAACGTTGCGAAAGCAACGTCACCCCAGAGTCAGAAACGACTGGTGCTTGCACAGGGGACTACCTTGACCTTTAAAATCATCATCCCCCCCACCCCTCCACCCCCAATCATCAGCAGCACCAAGAATTGTAGCACACTCTATGGCCTTGTTCCAATTTGGAGATATGATTTTTGACACTGTATGACAAAGGAGGCTTTGAGAGGAGGGCTTGCCTAAGGTCAGCTTCCAACTTTGTGAAAGAGGCAAGATTAACCCACGATAGTTTCACACTATTAGCCACTCCATCTAACCCACCCTGAATACCAAATATGAATTTGGGGAGGGGGCTGGGGCTGTGTGGCAGAGCATCTGCTTTGCTTGCAGAAGGTCCCACGTTCAATCTCTGACATCTCCAGTTAAAGAAACATCAGGTATTAAGTGATGTGACAGACCTCGACCCGAGATCCTGGAGAGATGCTGCTAATAACCAGAAGGTTGCTTGTCGAGCGGCAGAGAGTTCAGGTCAGAGCTACAGAATGTGCTGCCGTACCTTCCAGCTTCGGTGATTTGTGACCTTCAGCCATCCAGCGCTGGGAAAGAGACCTTAATTGCATTTTTCAGTATTAACATGACAGCTGGAAAAAAAAATGAGGGCAAATCCCCTTGTTGTATCTAAGTCTGAAATGTACCAATAGCAAACTATTATCCTTGTAGATAGATTCAGGTGGGCAGCCGTGTTGGTCTAAAGCAGCAAAACAAAGTTTTGAGTCCAGTGGCACCTTTAAGACCACCAAGTTTTATTTGGGTATAACGATGCACATGGAAGCTTATACCTTGAATAAAACCTTGGTTGCTCGTAAATAGGCACTTGCCAAGTCCAATTCAAGAAATATCTGGGGACTTTGAGGGTGGAGCCAGGAGTCTTTGGGGGTGGAGCCCAGGAGACATTAGGGGTGGAGCCAGGAACAAGGATGTGACAAGCATAATTGAACTCCAAAGGGAGTTCTGGCCATCACATTTAAAGGGAACGGCACACCTTTTCAATGCTTCCTTCCATAGGAAATAATGAAGGATAGGGGCACCTTCTTTTGGGGCTCATAGAATTGGACCCCCTGGTCCAATTGTGTTGAAACTTGGGGGATACTTTGGGGAGAGGCACTAGATGCTGTACTGAAAATTTGGTGCCCTCTACCTCAAAAAGCAGCCCCCCTCCCCGGCAGAGCCCCAGATACCCACGGATCAATTCTCCATGATTTTCTATGGGAATAAATCTCCATAGGGAATAACAGAGTTCCCAGCAGACATTTCCCTCCCCTCCCCCTGCTTTCTGACGACCCTGAAGCGGGGGGAGGCCCTCCAAATTGGGGGATCCCCTGCCCCCACCTGGGGATTGGCAACCCTACTCAAGTCTCAACAAGAAAGGCAGATGATAAATGAAGTAAATAAAGAAACTGTTATAATCTTCCCATTGGTTCCGTAGGTATTGTAGTCGGGCTACTTCTACTGATCAGTTGTTTGCCCTCACCCTGAAATAGCAGTGCTGCTGATTGGATTGGTGCCAAGATTGCTAGCCAACAATCTTGATGCACAAGGCAGATCTAACCTCTTTGCTGTAGATGGGGTGGCCACGTATCGTGTCATAATTGTGGAAAGAGAGGAGGTAGGTTCCATTGTGCCGCATCATTTTCATGTTCAGGTCAGATTTGATGGGTTCAGTCAGTCTGGACCACAGCCAACAAACATATTCAGGATGCTTATGAGAGTTCGAGACCCCCCGTTTGAGAAGAGGCTGCTGCCCGCTGCAGGTCAATGCTGAACAGAAGCAAGAACAAAACAAAATGGATTCTCCATTCGATTGTGCTCAGCGCTGTTTGTGTGAAATTAATCGGCCGCATTGTTGAGTTACAAATCGGCCGGGGCCCAGTTTGGGGCTGCGGCTCAGCATCCGCGTGGCAATTTCCCACTCCTGCTGCTGCCATAGTTTATGCAGAACAAGGCACTGTGTGCCGTTCTGCAAGCTTCTCTTTCCCCCTAGAGTCCCTGTCCAAGCATTTGCCAGAGAAGGTGGCGGGGGAGATGGCACACAAAGGCTGCGGCTGCAAAGGCCTCCACAGGGTGCTCGATTTCCATGACAAGTATAATGTCTACACACAGTCCTTGGACAGGATAAACCTACCAGCGGCCATGAGTCTCCATATTTAGAGACAGAGCGCCTCTGACTACCTGACGATGGACTTCTTTTGTAGCAGGAACTCCTTTGCATATTAGGCCACACCCCCTCAATGTCGCCAATTCCTCCAAGAGCTTACAGGGCTCTTAGTGCAGGGCCTACTGTAAGCTCCAGGGGGATTGGCTACGTCGGGGGTGTGTGGCCTAATATGCAAAGGAGTTTCTGCTACAAGGAAGGGGGTTGCCATCCCTTCATACCTCCTCGGTAGCTTCAGAGAGCAGAGGGGCCCTCTGGTACCCCAGGAGGAGAGAACCTGCAGATTAATTTCAGGAACAAATTTAAAGGGTCAAATAATTAGGAATGCCAGCCTCCAGGTGGGTAACTACCAGAAAATAACCGTGGATGAATAATGAAAACTACATTCTGTATATTCTCAAACTTAATATATTAAATAAATACGTTGAAAATAACTCGGAGTAAATTTCATACATCACAGCAATGATTATCATCACATATAAAACACCAAGCAAATGCAATCACAACCAATGAATACTTGTTGCTGTGGATTTATGAACCCTACTCAGAGATTATTTTCTTGTAAGCTCTTGGAGGATTGGCTACATATTTATTTAATACCATAAATTGGAGAATATACGTGAATGTAGTTTTTTGTTATACATCCACTGTTATTTTGTTGTAGTTACACTCTGTGGATCTCCCCCCTTCCCCTAGGCCTCCAGGTGGGACCTGGGGATCCTCTGGAATCACACATAAGCTCCAGACTACAGAGATCAGGTCTCCTGGAGAAAACAGATGCTTTGGAGGGTGAACTTGGTGCACTGTATCTTCAACTAGGGATGCCAGCCTCCAGGCAGGACCTGGGGATCCCCTGGAATTAAAGCTCATCTCCAGACTACAGAGATCAGTTCCCCTAGAGAAAGTGGATGCTTTGGAGGGTGGAGTCTATGGCACTGTACTCCACTGAAATCCCTACTCCCCTCCCAGACTCCATCCTCAAATCTCCAGGAGTTTCCCACCTGGATCTGGCAATCCCACCTCCACCTCCATCCCCAGGTGTCCAAGGAAAAGGAAAGGTCCCCTGCGCAAGCACCAGTCGTTTCCGACTCTGAGGTGATGTTGCTTCACAACGTTTTCACGGCAGACTTTTGTTATGGGGTGGTTTGTCATTGCCTTCCCCAGTCATCTACACTTTCCCCCCAGCAAGCTGGGTACTCATTTGACCGACCTCGGAAGGATGAAGGCTGAGTCAACCTGAGCCGGCTACCTGAACCAGCTTCCCACTGGAATCGCAACTCAGGTCGTGAGCAGAGGGCTCCGACTGCAGTACTGCAGCTTTAGCACTCTGCGCCATGGGGCCCTTCCAGGGTCCAAGGAGGGACCTGTAACCCTACATTTAGCAGATGAATAAGGGGCTCCATCTCTATCATGTTCAGAGTTAAATGGTGCCCAGATGCCTAGTTCAGGATAAAGTATTGAAGGATGCCCCAAAGGCACTTCCATTTAGGCACGAGAGAGAGGGAGGGAGAGAGAGGACACCATACTACACAGTGGTGGAGTCAAACTATAATTGCAAGAAAAGCATAAGTATTTATTAGGGTAAGTAAGAACTGGAAAAAGCTCACCATCTGCAGGTGATCTAGAAGCCTCTTAAAGACAAGAAATTTGCAAATACTGTACATGTTTCTGAACAGAAATAAGCAGTGATCAGTTTCCGGAGGGGCAGCCATGTTGGAAGGTTGTAGCCAGACCTACAAAGGAGCCTTGTGTCACCTTAATAACTGGACAGCTTTATTGGGCATAATCTTTCATAGCCCAAAGGTCCACTTAGAGCCAATGTGTCAGGGCAGTTGATCTCTAATAACAGCATACCTTGTGCACTGGCAAGTACTTCAAATGTCCTTCCGGAGCTGTCCTAGCAGGCAATTATCTTGGTTTTAACCATAAAGGTAAATGCAAGGAAGAGAACGGGTAGCTCAGCAAAGGAGTTATAGCCCTTGCAAATGATTAGTCAAATAGGGCAGCCCTCCCAGGAACAGGAGTACAAATTTAAATTGTCCAGCCTTAGGGGAGATAAGAATATAGTATTTACTCAAATGAAGACTGTCCCCCCCCCCTGTAGGTATGCCATAAAAAGACTGGGTGGTCTTACAAGTTACAGTTATGCCCACTAAGGTTTTTTTTTTTTTTGTGAGTGCGTATAACAGTTTAAAGTGGGTCATCTTACACTCAGGGTCATCCACTTTAGAGTAATAGAAGGCACTTACAGTGTTCAAAACATCTCCAATGGATGCTAAAGGGCAGTACAAGATAGCACGGAGAACTGTCTTGGTGTTCACTTCCTTGCTTTCCCAAACAGCTTTTTTAAAACGCTCAAACAATCTTGCACGGTCAACAAAGTGCATTTTTGTCAAGCCAAGAATTTCACGAGGTTTAAAAGGAGTTCTTGTCGTAACTTTGCTTGATGTTTGTGCTTCCTTTAGTATGTGATCCCTGCGTTTAGAAATTTCCTGGTATTGCAAGGTATTTGAATATGTGTGTGGGGGTGGGGGGGGGTGGATTGCACTTCAGACCCTGCTCCTTCACACATTAATTGGAGATACCAACCTTTAGGTGGACCTGGGGATGCCCTGGAATCACAACTCATCTCTAGACTATGGAGATCAGTTTCCCTGGAGAAAATGGATGGTTTGGTGGGATGGCAGGGGACTCTTTGGCATGATACTCCTTTGAGGTCTCCCTCCTTGCCATGGTCCACTTCCAGTCTTCAGAGTTCCCCAACTTGAACACGCCCGATCTCGTCTGATCTCAGAGCTGGCAACACTACTCCCCATTCTCCCATGGGTGGCCACCCTACCCGTTATTTATTATTTATTTCATTTTTTAAAAAATGAAACATTTCTCTGTCGCCTCTCCAGACAACCTGCCTGAGGCATCTTATAGAAGAAGATAGAAGATATTGGATTTATATCCCGCCTTCCACTCCGAAGAGTCTCAGAGCGGTTCACAATCTCCTTTACCTTCCTCCCCCACAACAGACACCCTGTGAGGTGGGTGGGGCTGGAGAGGGCTCTCACAGCAGCTGCCCTTTCAAGGACAACCTCTGCCAGAGCTATGGCTGACCCAAGGCCATGCTAGCAGGTGCAAGTGGAGGAGTGGGGAATCAAACCCGGTTCTCCAGATAAGAGTCCGCACACTTAACCACTACACCTAACTGGCTCTCTAAGAAGCGAGACATGAAAAAACCAAACGGGTAAAAGGCATCATCAGCGGTCAAAAGATGATGTTAAAAGCAGCACCCCGGCAAAGAGCATAATACAGCAGAGGTGGCCAAGGGTAGCTCTCCAGATGTTTTTTGCCTACAACTCACATCAGCCCCCAGCCAGCGTGGGCCAATGGCTGGGGCTGATGTGAGTTGTAGGCAAAAAACATCTGGAGAGCTACCCTTGGCCACCCCTGTAACACAGCTTTGAAAGTGTTATGTATGTGACTCAAGTGAAGACTTTGGGTGTCATGCAGGGCCCTGCAGGGCTCATTGGAGCCATACGGACTGAGCTTGGGGACTTGGGATTTGGATCCTGCAGCCCTAGAGATTTGGATCCTGCAGCCCTAGAGCAATTACAAGCCCCCACCGGTTTGAATGACCCAATGATGTGCTAGCACGGGAATCCAAAGATGTATATGGAATTGGGCCCGTAGGCCTCCATTCTAGGGTTGCCAAGTCCAATTTAAGAAATATCTGGAGAATTTGGGGGTGGAGCCAGGAGTCTTTGGGGGTGTAGCCAGGAGACATTGGGGCGGAGCCAAGAGCAAGGTGTGACAAGCATAATTGAACTTCAAGGGAGTTCTGGCCATCACATTTAAGGGACTGCACAAATTTTTAAATGCATTCTTCCTAGGAAATAATGAAGGATAGGGGCACCTTCTTTTGGGCTCATAGAATTAAACCCCCTTGTCCAATCTTTTTGAAACTTGGTAGGTATTTTGGGGAGAGGCGCTAGATGCTATACTGAAAATTTGGTGCCCCTATCTCAAAAAACAGCCCCCCCAGAGCCCCAATACCCGCGGTTCAATTCCCCATCATTCCCTATGGGAATCGTTCATGGAGGTGCATGATGGCTCTGGGGGCGGGGCTTCCCCCACCGGCCAGCTGGCTGGGGGAGGGGGGAAGCCTGTAAAACCGGGGATCCCCCTCTGGGACCTGGGGATTGGGAAGCCTACTCCATTCCCAGTCTTGAAATGTAGCCCTATCCTATTTCATGTCTATTAAAGAGCTTGTAATCACTCAACTGGCGACTCCTCCATGCATAGAACCCACTATATCATTGAAGAGTCCTGTACAGTTTTCGCACGCAGCTTACCTCACAGTCACAATCCTGTTCCCTCCTCAGCATCCGGTCAGATTCCCACCATCTGCGCCGGAGTTACAGGAAGTGCTGCAGCTTCTGCTTAGCAAACGTAAACTGGGTTTTAGCGGTTTAGGTTTGCTACGCAAAAGCCGCGGCACTTCCTGTAACTTCATTGCAGATGGTGGGAAATCTGACCAGACGCTGCGGAGGGAACAGGATTGTGACTGCGAGGTTAGCTGTGTGCGAAAACGGTCTTAGTAAGACAGTTCTCAGGCTAGAAGCAGACTGTAAAAATGATTTGAGATGAACAAATCTGTTTAGGGCCTATGCAAAGATGACTGTACCTTGCCTGGGCGTTTTCTGTGGAACATTTGAAGATGGTCCTTGACTATGCAGGGAGAGCTTTGCACACGTACAGCTCCGCAAACGCACACACTGTGCGGAGTTCCCCTCCAAGTGGTATCACATCAAGGATGTGACCCCTGCTTTCCCTCTCCAGCTTGTCAGCTCTTTAATTCACTTTGATATTGTGAGGCTACAGCATTATCTCTTTGTGAGCCAGCAGCCTTGAGCAAATTTTGGAGAGACTGGGCATCAATATGGGAAAGTACAGGAATGTGGGCGTGGCTTGTGTGGACCTTCACCTGATTGTACAATCCCCAGGTGAGCCACCCCCATCTCCTCACCTCCATCCCGCTTCAGTAAGGGGTAGAGGTGCCAGCTCCGGGTTGGGAAATACATGGAGATTTTGGGGGTGGAGCTTGAGGGGCATGGGATTTGAGGAGGGGAGGGGCTTCAGCGGGGTATAATGCCATATACTTCACCTCCCAAAGCAGCCATTTTGTCCAGGTGATCTTTGTCAGCTGGAGATCAGTTATAATCCCAGGAGATCTCCAGTCGCAACCTGGAGGTTGGCAACCCTAGCAAGTGAGTCACTGAACTTTCCCAGCAAGAGGAACGGAGGCCTCTTTTGCAATATGCGTGGCTCACATCCAGTGTCCCCTCCTGTATCTGTTGTAACAATCAGATGTTAGCAGTTCCTGCGCACATGACGCCCAGTGTGGATTGTGCCAGTGGGCACCTGTGAGGCAAAAGCTTTAGCCTCCCACCCCCCCCCCCCCCCGAACCATTCACCAACCTAAAATGTTCCCAGCAGGGCACTCTTTGGCCTAGTGGGAAAACCATGGGCAGTCAGAACACCTCCCAGAACTGTTTCAAGTAGGGAAAATGGTGTGGAAGGAATGCTGGCATCCATGAATACATAAGAGACACAGGATGATCAGAATTTGCATTAGGCTGGTGTGCAGGCATCTACTCAGCCTGTCAACATCAGGGGGAGGGGGCATGGAAAGGAAAGGAAAAAGGAAAGGTCCCCCTGTGCAAGCACCAGTCGTTTCCGACTCTGAGGTGACGTTGCTTTCACAACATTTTCACGGCAGACTTTTTACGGGGTGGTTTGCCATTGCCTTCCCCAGTCATCTACACTTCCCCCCCAGCAAGTTGGCGACTCATTTTACCAACCTCGGAAGGATGGAAGGCTGAGTCAACCTTGAGTCGGCTACCTGAACCCAGCTTCCGCCGTGATCGAACTCAGAACGTGAGCAGAGAGCTTCGACTGCAGTACTGCAGCTTTACCACTCCGAGCCATGGAGCTCGTAGCGTGCTTAAGGCTAAAGGGATCGAACTCAGGTCGTGAGCAGAGCTTAGGACTGTAGTACTGCAACTTTAACACTCTGTGCCAAGGGGCTCTTACAGGAGGCATGGAGATCTTGCCAAATTACAACTGGTCTCCAGATTACACTGATCAGTTCCTCTAGAAAAGATGGCTGATTTAGAGGGTTGACTCTACGGTATTATACCCAGCAGAGGTCCTGCCCCTATCCCAAGCCTACCATCCCCAGACCCCAGATTTCCAGGGATTTCCCAATTCATAGTCGGCAATCCCAAACTACAGAGGTTGATACTTTGTTAGGGTTATTATGCTCAGGATCCCCAGGCAGAAAGCCACCCAAAGAGGGGAGGGACGGTGGCTCAGTGGTAGAGCATCTGCTTGGGAAGCAGAAGGTCCCAGGTTCAATCCCCGGCATCTCCAAAAAAGGGTCCAGGCAAATAGGTGTGAAAAACCTCAGCTTGAGACCCTGGAGAGCCGCTGCCAGTCTGAGTAGACAATACTGACTTTGATGGACCCAGGGTCTGATTCAGTATAAGGCAGCTTCATATGTTCATATGTCCAAAGCCCGTCATGGGAAGGCATTCAGTCTGATCGCTGCATTCTCTTTCCTGCCCCATGTTGCCCCCCCCCCCAATTCATTTACTATGATCGCAACTAATCATTCTCGTTTTATTGACCGAAAGGCCTGCAGTTAGGCTGGATTGATATTTAAGATGGCCATTGGACTAGAATTGTATTGGTTTGGCTAGAATGTCGTCATTTTGTCCAGCTGTTGGAACAGAAACGATACATGATAGTCACATATTTCTGTTTGCCTTTTGCTACCGAGGGCTTATTTTATTAGTATAGGTTAACAGATAATAAAAAAATAAGATAAAAACAGTTTTAAGAAGGGAGTTTAGAAGAAAAGAAACTTGATTGTCCTGCTGGTTGGGGGAGACAGAGAACCCTGAATTTAGGGATTGCTTGTAAATTCTTCTTTCCTGGGATAGGCTGGTTTGGCAGGCTAAAAGCCTGGGGGGGGGCAGGGAGGGGGTCTTAACGTCTGAGGCCTGTTGGAGGCAGGGTTATTAACCTTCAGGAAGTGCTGGAGATTTTTTGGGATTACAGCTAATCTCCAGATGATAGTGATCAGTTTCCCTGGAGAAAATGGCTGCTTTGGAAGGTGGATTCCATGGCATTACACGTCATTGAAGTCCCTCCCCTCCCCAAACTCCACCCTTCTCAGGTTCCACCCCCAAAATCTCCATGTATTTCCGACTCAGAGCTGGAAAAACTAATTGGAGGAGAGGACCAGGGATCTCAGAAGAGAGAAGAAGCCCTGAAGGATATCAGTGGCTATCCCTGCAAAATACTTGTTTTGGTACTCAAGGTAGCATACATAAAATTTATGGAAAGTTTGTTATTTCTTATTCAAATGCAAGGCTAGGTATTTCCTCTCCAGATATGCCATCTCCCAAAGGAAGGATAATTTTATATTTGTGTACAAGTTACAGTGATGTGCAGTAACAATTTGTGTGTATGTGTAACTTTTTTTCGGGGTGGTGGTGGTCATCTTACATTTGGGGTTGTCCTGCTCTTGAGTAAATGTGGTATTATAGATTAGATTAGAATACTGTCACCCACCCACCCCATATACATACATTATTTCTGGATTATTTGTCTTTTTAAGATTCTTTATTCCTGAAGGTGCCATTTTTCATTTCCCCATAGAAGGTTACAAACAACCACAACATGAATTGGCATCCCTTTCATAAGAACGTAAGAGAAGCCATATTGGATCAGGCTAATGGCCCATCCAGTCCAACACTCTGTGTCACACAGTGGCCAATATATGTGTGTGTGCGTACACACACACACACACACACATATACTGTGGCTAATAGCCGCTGATGGACCTCTGCTCCATATTTTATCCAATCCCCTCTTAAAGCTGGCTAAAGGACACTTTGGGGGTTCGATGGGGGTCTTTAAACAGCAGCTTGCTGTCAGAGGGGAAAAGTTTGGAGTCAGCGCCATTCTGTCCTTTGGTCCATTTCTAAAAATCGAAGTTTATCCTGTTCACAAAAGAAAGGCACTGTGCTTCACACCTTGATGTGCCAGGTGCAAACCCAGGAAATGGCAGCCAGCTGTGTTAGATTTCAGTACAGTTACCTTCTGAACACAGCAGAAAAAAGGAGGAGTCCGGCAGCACCTTAAAGACGAACAAAATTTGCGGCTGGGTAGGAGCCGTTCGTGAGTCACTGCTCACTTCTGCCAGACACAGAATGTTATGCCCAGCTTGCTCACGTTGCACAGAGACGTGTCTCTTTCTCCCACCAATCCCTCAGTCGGCTCTCTCACTAATTCCTCAGTTCTGAGTAAAGTGCATTGTTCCTAACCTCATCTCGGCAGTGAAAGCACATCTTGGCAAGTCAGATTGCCAGGCAGCAGACCTGAGGTGGGGGGTGGGGGGAGAGGTGGTATCAGGAAGCTAAAGGGCATGGCTGGCAGGTGAAGTGTCAAAGCTTTGCAGAGCAGACCAGCCCACCCCCCTCCCCACCAGCACCTGGCAGGGCATCACTTGACTGACTCTAAGCAATGAGGGAGGAGGAAAGGAATGGCAGAACACTGGAGTGAGGCAAGAAATAGGGACGCCAGCCTCCAGGTGAGACCTGGGAATCCCCTGAGATCACAGCTCGTCTCTGGACTACAGAGAGCACTTCCCCTGGAGAAGCTAGATTCCTGTTGGTCAGAACAAAGTTTGAGTCCAGTGGCATGTTTAAGACCAACAAGCTTATACCCAGAATAAAACTTGGTTGGTCTTAAAGGTGCCAATGGACTCAAAATTTGTTCCCCTGGAGAAATAGGGTTGCCAATCCCCAGGTGGGGGCAGGGGATCCCCCGGTTTGGAGGCCCGCCTCCCACTTCAGGGTCATCAGAAAGTGGAGGGGGGGGAATGTCTGCTGGGCTCTTCATTATTCCCTGTGGAGATCGATTCCCATAGGGTATAATGAAGAATTGATCTGTGGGTATCTGGGGCTATGGGGGGCTTTTTTTTGAGGTAGAAGCACCACATTTTCAGTGTACCATCCACTGCATCTCCCCAAAATACTCTCCAAGTTTCAAAAAGGTGCCCCTATTCTTCATACTAGAATTAGAGAACAAATTGCCAACATTTGCTGGATTATGGAGAAAGCACGGGAGTATCAGAAAAACGTCTATTTCTGTTTCATTGACTACGCTAAAGGCTTTGATTGTGTGGTTCACAACAAACTGTGGCAAGTCCTTAAAGAGATGGGAGTATCAGACCACCTCACATGTCTCCTGAGAAATCTGCATAAGGGTCAAGAAGCAACGGTCAGAACGGGATATGGAACAACTGATTGGTTTAGAATAGGAAAAGGAGTTCGACAAGGATGTATATTGTCACCCTGTTTATTTAATTTATATGCAGAGTACATCATGAGGAATGCTGGCCTGGATGAAGCAGAAGCCGGAATTAAGATTGCCGGGAAAAACAACAACAACCTCAGATATTCAGATGACACCACTTTAATGGCAGAAAGTGAGGAGGACCTAAAGAACCTCTTGTTGAGGGTGAAAGAGGAGAGCACAAAAATAGGCTTGAAACTCAACATAAAAAAAACCTAAGACCATGGCATCTGGCCCCATCACACCATGGCAAATAGAAGGGGAAGACATAAGAACATAAGAGAAGCTGTAAGCCAAAATGCCCTCAAAACGATGTTGGGGTATTGTCAGGTGGGCACCTGGCTTAATCAGGATCTTTCATCTGTGTATACAGGATTCCACATCCAGAAATTAATGCTTAAATCTACCAAGGACTCCAACTTAAGTAAAACAATTGAAATTTATTCTAGAAAATATAGGCATACATACAAGGCAATATACTCATGAAACATACATACAGTCCTAGGAAATATAGAGAGATATAGAGACAACACATGGGTAGACAAACAGGGTGATAATTACCAATCGTAGTCTTCAAGAAGGCTCCAATGGCGACGATAGAGGACGGAGGAAATGGACCCAAAACTGATCAGGAATCGGGGATGGATCTAGACAGCGGAACTAGGGTACTGCTAGATGCACACGTGTGGGGAGTTGGGTCACAGGTTATATAGACTACCTTAGACCCTCAGGGGATGGGAGGTCTAGGGGTGGAAAAAGGGGAGGCTCTGCAGTGACCATAAGGGCTGGACTTCTGCAGTAGCCAATAGCAAGTTAATTGGTGGCCCCCAATTGGATGCCCATAACTGACCAATGAACAAGCTTGGGTCCTGGTTACCTGGTTGGACTTCCAGGTAATAATGGACCAGGGTGGGGATGCTCCAAGATGACCGTTGGGGAGAAGAATGGGGGAAATTACTGGGTGGAGGGGTGCTTAGGACTATTAAACTTATCTAAAAAGGTGACAATAGATGACCAAATTACTACCTAGGTTTATACAAAGAACTTGGCTCTGGTTGAAGATGGTCTTTCTCTTCTTCAGTGTTCTTCTTGACACCAGTCTTTGTCCTTAGTTCCGTTGGACAAAGGCTTAGGCGGTCCGGCAGGGTCCACGCCTAGATAAGCTTGATGGCCTCATGGATGGGTGACATCTGTTGAGTACGTGAGCCTCCCGCTTTGCTGAAATGGAGTCTTGGCACTGCTGGAAGATAGCTGGTGTCAGCCTCCCAAAGTGGATTCTATGGTCAAGGCTGAAAACCGCATGACCTGGATAGCTCCTAGTGGCGCACCTTCTTCTGCTCCAACGATAGAGATGGTGTTCGCACGAAGCAACTGGAAACCATTCTTTCTCCTGGCTAGTACTCTTCCAGAAACATGGAGTGCTGCTTTAGTGTTGTGGATGTTAGTACTCATAGTCCTTTCTAGTCTGGCAGCCAAAACCACATTCTCCTAGCAGATGTGTGTGCAGTCTCCAGGCACTCTGGCAACCAGGTGGGTGACTACGGTGTTCTGATTTTTAGGGGTATTTTCTTACAAAGCCATGTTGGATCAGGCCAATGGCCCATCCAGTCCAACACCCTGTGTCACACATACATATATATATACACACTGTGGCTAATAGCCACTGATGGACCTCTGCTCCATATTTTTATCTAACCCCCTCTTGAAGCTGGCTATGCTTGTGGAAAGCTTGTAGAAAGACATGGAAGTCATGACAGACTTCATATTTCTGGGATCCAAGATCACTGCAGATGGTGACTGTAGCCATGAAATTAAAAGACGTTTGCTCCTTGGGAGGACAGTTATGACCAACCTGGGCAGTATAATAAAAAGTAAAGACATCACCCTGCCAACAAAAGTCCATATAGTTAAAGCGATGGTATTCCCAGTAGTAATGTATGGCTGTGGGAGCTGGACCATAAAGAAGGCCGAGCGCAGAAGAATAGATGCTTTTGAGTTGTGGTGCTGGAGAAGAATCTTGAGAGTCCCTTGTACTGCAAGTAGATCCAATCAGTCAGTCCTAAGGGAAATCAACCCAGACTGTTCCCTGGAAGGTCAGAAGCTGAAGCTCAAATACTTTGGCCACCCAATGAGAAGGGAGCACTCCCTGGAGAAGACCCTGATGCTGGGAAAGACAGAAGGCAAAAGAAGAAGGGGACGGCAAAAGATGAGATGGCTGGACAGCGTTATTGATGTAACCAACATGGATTTGAGCAGACTTCGGAGGATGGTGGAAGACAGGAGGGCCTGGCGTGACTTTGTCCATGGGATTGCAAAGAGTCGGACTCAACTGTGCAATGAACAACAAAAATCCTTCATTATTTCCAATGGAAGGAAGGCATTTAAAAGGTGTGTGGTCCCTTTAAATGTGATGGCCAGAACTCCCTTTGGAGATCAATTATGCTTGTCACAACCTTGCTCCTGGCTCCACCCCCAAAGTCTCCTGGCTCCACCCCTGAAGTCCCCAGATATTTCTTTAATTGGACTTGGCAACCCTATGGAGAAATGAGATATTTTGGAGGGTGGACTCTCTGAGATTGTACCCCACTAAGGTCCCTGTCCTTCCCAGGTTCCATCCCCAAATCTCCAGGAGTTTCCTAACCTTGAGTTGGCAACCCTAGCAGAAAACATCTCACCTTCTTGTTTCTGGTTCCTCAGCTGAGATTTCAGCCCTCCCTGGACACTGTGAAAAGGAGGAACAAGCTGCCTCTTCAGGTCACAGCAACTGAGACCTGTCACCTGACCAGAGGTTATCCAGTGACCTTCAGAACCAGCCTGAACCAACTTTGGCCTGACCCATTACGCTCCACCCTCACCCTCAGGTGCCCGTTCGTGCCTGCCCTGCCCTGGCCTGAGGGTTGTTTGCCTGCGCAGCCTGACTGACCACTGAAACAAAAACAAGCAAAGAAGAGAGTTTTTCTGTTGTGCTAACATTTTAGAAAATGTTGAAAAAGTCACCGACTGTTGAATCTACAAAAACAGGCCGAGGTATCTACAAAATACTGAAGGAAGAGGCTGAGGAATTTTCAGTACAACCAGAACATGTGGTATTATTCAGCCTAAGCAGAAATCGCTTCGAAGATGCTGGTGTCTTTTCAGCTAGAAAAGCGTGTGGCGGGGGGAATATGCTCTCCCACTCTGAATACCAAGGGTCACTCTGAGCAGTGTGGCAAAACGTCAACTGGTATCAGCTGAATGCATGATCTCATGCCCCTTGTAGGCTTGTCCCTTGACTCATGCTCAAAAGGCCTAAGGAGGTTTTCTTCTTACTTTACCAGATTTTTTTAAAGCCCCACCTCAAATTTAATTTACATCCCTTCAGCCTTAAGCATGCTACGAGCTCCATGGCTCGGAGTGGTAAAGCTGCAGTACTGCAGTCGAAGCTCTCTGCTCATGACCTGAGTTCGATCATGGCAGAAGCTGGGTTCAGGTAGCTGGCTCAAGGTTGACTCAGCCTTCCATAATTCTGAGGTCGGTAAAATTAGTACCCAGCTTGCTGGGGGGAAAGTGTAGACGATTGAGGAAGACAATGGCAAAAAAAGTCTGCCATGAAAACATTGTGATGCAATGTCACCCCAGAGCCAGAAATGACTGGTGCTTACACAAGGGAACACCTTTACCTTTAGCCTGAAGCATAAAGACCTGCCTCCTTCTGTGTGTTCATTACAAGTTCTGCTGCATTGTAGCCACAGAAGAAGCTGGGGACATGGTTACCATCCCTCCAGGTGGGGCCTGGAGATCTCTCTGAATTACAACTGATCTCCAGACTACAGAGATAAAGTCCCCTGGGGGAAATGGCTGCTTTGGAGGACAGATATTGTCATCTCCCTTTCCCTTCATCCCTCATCAGTGTCCCTCTTTGGAGATTTTGTGATCCAATTAATGGCTCTTTGAGGAATGCTTTCCCAAAGCCTCGGTTCAGAAGACGGGGTTGCCAGTCCCAAGGCGGTACAAACCTGAAAAATGGCTGTGAAAAATAACTAACAAAAGTCACAAGACTATCAATAATTGTTAATATAAATGACAATCATCACTTCATAACACAGCACAAATGTCCAGAACTATTTTCCAAAGAGTTCATAAAGTGCACAGAGAGCCAGTTTGGGGGAGTAGTTAAGTGTGCGGACTCTTATCTGGGAGAACTGGGTTTGATTCCCCACCCTTCTACTTACAGCTGCTGAAATGTCCTTGGGTCAGCCGTGGCTATCACAGGAGTTGCCCTTGAAAGGGCAGCTGCTGTGAGAGCCCTCTCCGCCCCACCCACCTCACAGGGTGTCTGTTGTGAGGGGAGAAGATATAGGAGATTGTAAGCTGCTCTGAGTCTCTGATTCAGAGAGAATGGCGGGGTATAAATCTGCAGTTCTTCTTCATAAATTGCATAGACTATAGAAGTGCACGAATCATTCTCTTCCAGCACGGTCTTCCTCTCTGCTTCTATGTTTTCACTGAAAAGTGCTTGTGCAGTCCCAATGCTCAAATAAAGATATTTGAAAAATCCAAGTAGTCACTTGTCTAATCAATTACTCACATCAATAATTCCAACACTGGTATGGACCTGGAACCAGATGCTTCTGACAGTAACGTCAACTTATCCATTTCTCCTTGTGGCTTTTTCAAAGAAGCATAATCCAAAATCCCTTTCATGGTATTACATGATTTTAATGGTCTCGTCCTGTACTGTGACGATGTACTGAAAACTCATCTGTAGATCCCTCCTTTTTCTTTCGATGACCTACATTGGTCAGGACTTCCAATGATAACACTCTTCCAGGATAGGGAGGTAAGTTGCTCCTGTGGAATTTCGGCACGTGACATAACTGTAAAGGCAGAGGAGCTCTGTCGGGGGTCCCTCTTCAGTGTCCCTCTCTGGAGATTTTGTGATCCAATCATTGGCTCTTTGAGGAATGCTTTCCCAAAGCCTCAGTGTACAAGATGGAGTTGCCAGTCTTGAGGTGGTGGCTGGAGAGCTCCCAGAATCCCAGCTGATCTCCAGGTGACAGAAATCACTTCCCCAGACTGGAGCAAACGGCTACTTTGGAAAGTGGACTCTGTGGCACTATACCTTGCTGAGGTCCTTGCCCTCCTCAGGGCCCACACACAAATCTCCAAATTTCAACCTGGATATGGTAACCCTTGGGGGTGGGATTCTAGCAGGAGCTCCTTTGCATATTAGGCCACACACCCCTGATGTAGCCAATCCTCCAAGAGCTTCCAAAAAAGAGCCTTGTAAGCTCTTGGAGGATTGGCTACATCGGGGGTGTGTGGCCTAATATGCAAAGGAGCTCCTGCTAGAATTCCAGCCCTGGTAACCCTAAAAAAGATATTGCAAAGCTGTGGGTGGGGGGAGTTCAGAAGAGGACAGGCAAGACGATTAAGAAGCTGGGACATCCTTCCTTTGGGGAAAGGCTAAAGAGTGGGGAATGTTCAGTTTAGGGGGAAAAGGTAACTGTCGGGGTACATAGAACAAAGTTTGAGTGCAGTGGCGCCTTTAAGACCCACAATGCTCAATTTTGGGCATAAGCTTTTGTGTGCATGCACTCTTCTTCATTTACACATTTGAGTTTATAAAATTAGGCATGAGATGGAGAAAGAGAAGAGACAGAATTTTTTCTCCCTCGGTCATAATACAAGAACTAGGGGCATCTCCAGCGTAGTTAAGGGGCAGTAGATTCAGGGCAGACAAAAGAAAGGTAGAATAACCTGTGGGATTCACTGCCACATGATGCTGCGATGGCCACTAATTCACTTGGCTTTAATAGGATTAGATAAACGCATGGAGGATCAGTACCTCAGTGGAGGCTGTATATCAGATGCGGGGGCGTCAGCAGAAGAAGGTTTTGGCTCATTTGCCCCTGCACTAGGGAGATCTTTGGTCTGATCCAGCGGGGCTTGACACCCCTTTTTATCTTGCAAGGATGAGGACACATAGGAGGCTAATATGAAGTGAACATAGAGTAAAGGTAAGAGTTCATCTGATATGCCATTCATAAAAATGCATGTGAAATTATAATTTGATTTAAGTTAACTAAAGGAATCTTGAGACGCTCAAAGGAAACACCCAGCTGGTCATCTGCAGACAGGGGGCAGGGTCCCATGGATCATCTCCAGCAAAAGTGTTAACTCTTTAATGACCCCATCAGAGCCAGTGTGCCATGGCTGTTAAGAGTGTTGGACTAGGATCGAGGACACCCCGGTTCATATCCCTGCTTTGCCATGGGAACTCACTGGGTGACCTTGGGCCGGTCACACACTCTCAGCCTAACCTACCTCACAGGGTTGGTCTTACGGTAAAATGAAGGCAAAGCGAATGATGTAAGTCACCTTGGGTCTCCATTTGGGAGGAAGGCAGGCTATAAATGAACTAACTAACTCACTAAATCAACTCCAACCCAGTAGGATTGCCAACTTGAAAAGCAAACCCTGGAGGTGTGACTTTTAACAGTAGTGAGATCTGCTAGGGTTGGCAACTGTAGGTTGAGGAAATTCTGGAACTCTGGGGAGGAGAGAAGAAGATATTGGATTTATATCCTGCCCTATACTCTGAATCTTAGAGTCTCAGAGCGGCCACAATCTTCTCTACCTTCCCCCCCACCCATAACAGACACCCTGTGAGGTGGGTGGGGCTGAGAGAGCTCTTGCAGCAGCTGCCCTTTCAAGGACAACTCCTGTGATAGCTATGGCTGACCCAAGGCCATTCCAGCAGCTGCAAGTGGAGGAGTGGGGAATCAAACCCAGTTCTCCCAGATAATAATCCGCGCACTTAACCACTGCACCAAACTGGCTCTCAGGGACCTCAGAAGAGTATAATTCCAGAATCTACCTTCCGAAGTGGCCTGTTTCTCCAGAGAAATAGATCTCTGTAGTCTGGAGATCAGTTGTAATTCCAGGAGATCTCCAGGCCCCGCCTGGAGGCTGACAGCCCTGTAGTGACCAGCAGATCTCCATACTTTCAAAATTTTAATCTCCAATTTCTCCAGCACTGCAGGGTCTAGTTAAAAAGCTGGCAGCCGTCATGACATCTTTCTGGCCAGAGGCCAGGAGGCCATCAAGATAAACTCGCTGCTCTAAGTGAGTCCAGGCGGAAGTGCCGGCCACGAAGGGAAGTATCTCAGGAATGAAGCTGTGGCTGGACTGGTGGGAAAAGAAGCCTTGAGTCTTTCTGCAGCTGACAGGATGTGAGGAATAAAGAGCTGCTCGCCTTCAATGCAATTGTTTCCTCTTTTTAGCAGAACCTGGGAAAAATCTCCCTCGCCCACATGTTTACAATCTTCACTTCCTGATACATAATATATTTATTAACCATAAGCAACGTTCTCCTTTCCAAAAGTTTGGAGGAAGCCATATGAAACATTTTAAGCACAGCTGGGGAGTTCGGTAGCATGGTCACTGCCCTCCAAATACACACACACACACACACACACACACACATATATATTTTCCTGGGGGGGGGGGAAGCTGTATTTTTTTTTTAGCATTTCCCCCCCCAAAGTGTGTTGATTTTGTTCTATTTTTTTTTAATTAACAAATTTAAAGCAGACTGGAAGAGCTATAATTAATACAGTGTAGATTTTCCACATCGTTCAGTATGAAGTCGAGAGAAGCCACTAGGGTAGGAACTCGTTGTCTCCGGCATGTCTGACATCAGCCGCCCGCTGCCCTTCTCTGCACTGGTCCCTGGAGAAATTAAGCAGGTCATCTCCCTTGCAGTTCCTCTCCTCAGTCTGGCCGCTTCCTTTTGCAGCTTTTCACTTACAAACAAACAAACAAACATGTTTGTTCATGTCTATCCAAACAATGGCTTGGGTTGGACATAGGGCTGCCAACAGCATCTTGGGAAATTCCTGGAGATTGAGGAGTGGCACCTGCAGGGGGAGATAGGCAGCTCTGTGGGGACGCAAAGTCACAGAGTCCACCCTCCACAGCTACCATCTGGGGAAATGAGGATACATTGCAGTTCTCCGAGCCTCACCTGGAGACTGGCAGCCCCGTGAGTCAGACATATGGTGAAACCATCGTTTAGTTCCACTATGGTCAGTTTATGAAACCAGGCACCCACATGTTCAAGGTCTGGGTTTCCTCAGTGTGTATGTAGGCAGGGCAGGGAGAGAGGCATTCCTGGCGAAGGGGCGATGTGGAAGATCTGCTGGCAGCAAGTTAGCAGCAGCTGCATTCCATCCGGGTTGACTTTTCCCCTCCTCTCCCAGCAGGTATTGAGTCCGTGGGGTGGCAGAGGCGCAAGCTCAAGGGCAGGAGACAGAGGGCACTTGGGCTGGGACTCTGCCAAGCACTTGACAACAGGGCTTTTTTTTTTTGTAGCAGGAACTCCTTTACATATTAGGCCGCCCACCCCTGATGTAGCCAATTCTTCAAGAGCTCACAGGGCTCTTAGTACAGGGCCTACTGTAAGCTCCCGGAGGATAGGCTACATCAGGGGTGTGTGGCCTAATATGCAAAGGAGCTCCTGCTAAAAAAAAAAAAGCCCTGTTCAAAGTGACAATATTCAGTTTGGTGGAACAGGATCAGATTAATTTGTGTTCTCTTTATTAGTTTCTTTTTTATGATTTTGTAATGTGATCCTTTCTCTCCCCCCCCCTCCATTTTTGTAAGCCAGTTTGGGTTCCTCCAGGGAAAAAATGTGATTTGGGGTCGCCAACGGTAGCATCTGTTGCCTTCACTGTCCGCACTTCCCTTCAGAGACACAGCTGGTATCCCAGCAATCCTGGGAGCTGGTGGTGGTGGAGAGCTGCAGTGTTAGAGGAGTTTTATGGATACTGTGTGTGGACTGCTGAAAGGACAAATAAGTGGGTTCTAGATCAAATTGAGCCTAGAAGCTAAAATAACTGAACTGAGGCTATGGTACTTTGGTCACATTATGGAAAGGCAAGAGTCACTGGGAAAGACAATCATGCTCGGAAAATTTGAAGGTGGCAGGAGAAAAGGAAGACCCAATTTGAGATGGATTGAGAGCAGTGTCCCCTTTAAGCTGAGTTAGTGTGAGCTAGCTCACAGTTCTTTAGCCTCCGGCTCAAAGGTTTTTGTCTTAGCTAAGGAAGGATGGCCCCAGAGCAGGGTAATTTATGCAGTAACTAACAATATTAATGCCAGAGAGCCCCATGGCGCAGTGGTAAAGCTGCAGGACTGCAGTCCTAAGCTCTGCTCACCACCTGAGTTCAATCCTGGCGGAAGCTGGGTTCAGGTAGACAGCTCCAGGTTGACTCAGCCTTCCATCCTTCCGAGGTCGGTCAAATCAGTCTACAGCTTGCTGGGGGGAAAGTGTAGATGACTGGGGAAGGCAATGGCAAACCACCCCGTAAAAAGTCTGCCATGAAAACGTTGCGAAAGCAACATCGCCCCAGAGTTGAAATGACTTGCACAGGGGTCTACCTTTACCTTTTAGCTCACAAAGTAGATGTTTTTGCTCATAAAACCCCACAGCTTCGAGGGAACATTGATAGAGAGTCCATCAAGGAAGCCGTGACCCACAGTTTGCAATCCCTGAGCAAGAATGTGAACAACAGGACATTCGGGAGGTTATTCATTCGTAGGGTTGCCAGAAGTCGGAAGAAACTTGACCAGTGTTCCCCGAAAGCTGAGTTAGCGTGAGCTAGCTCACAGATATTTTAGCCTCCAGCTACACATTTGTCTTAGTTCAGGAAAAATGGCCCCAGAGCGCAATAATTTATGCAGTAGCTCACAACTTTAAACCAGGGGTGGCCAACGGTAGCTCTCCAGATGTTTTTCTGCCTACAACTCCCATCAGCCCCAGCCATTGGCCATGCTGGCTGTGGCTGATGGGAGTTGTAGGCAAAAAACTTCTGGAGAGCTACCGTTGGCCACCCCCGCTTTAAACTATGCCAGTAGCTTGCAAAGTAGAATTTTTGCTCACAAAACTGCAGCTTAGAGGGAACATTGAACTTGACAGCACCTAACTTGACACACCATTACAGGGGATGATGCTTAACTTTATCCTCTGAGGTCTGCATGGAAGCAGGACAGGCTGCCACCTGCAACTTCTTCCATTGCTCCCCTGGCCCTGATTCAAGCTTGTAATTTAAAAACGAAGTAACATCCAACAAATGAGAAAGCCTCGAAAACGCTTCAACCAATGCGGTGAAAAAGGCCTGCAAATTCAAATGAAAGTAGAATAGCAGCTCTAAAATATGGGACCGTTTTCTTTGGTCACACTGGTTCTGTAGGTTTTGTAAGAACACCCTAAAAAGCCTGTTTGGTGTAGTGGTTAAGTGTATGGGCTCTTATCTGGGAGAACCGGGTTTGATTCTCCACTCCTCCACTTGCAGCTGCTGAAATGGCCTTGGGTCAGCCATGGCTCTGGCAGAGGTTGTCCTTGAAAGGGCAGCTTCTGGGAGAGCTCTCTCAGCACCACCCACCTCACAGGGTGTCTGTTGTGGGGCAGGGGAGGAAGGTAAAGGAGATTGTGAGCTGCTTTGAGACTCTTCGGAGTGGAGGGCGGGATATAAATCCAATATCTTCTTCTTCATCATCATCTGTTAGGTAAGCTGGGACAGATGCTGCCTGCCTGTTGGCTCTTTTCAGGTCGTGGTCTGTTTTCCAAATTTAAAAAAAAAAAATGGGAATCTATCGCCTGCCGTTGTCTCGAGAGAAAAAGGCACAGGGTGTATTGTTGTTGTTGGTTTTGCCATCCAGTAACAGGCTAGCTGTTGTATGGCAACCCTGTAGGGTTTTCAAGGCCCCACTGATGGACCTCCTGATGGCACCTGGGGTTTTTTTGGCCACTGTGTGACCCAGAGTGTTGGACTGGATGGGCCATTGGGCTGATCCAACACGGCTTCTCTTATGTTCTTAAGAGACTGTGATTTGGCATTGCCTGTCTCTGTGTCATGACTCTGGTATTTCTTGGTGGTTTCCCACCCAAATACTAGCCAGGGCAGCTGACCCTGCTTAACTTCTGAGAGCTGAAGAAAACGATGGGCACGGCTGTGTGTCTGAGAGCAGCTCTATTTCGTGAGGAGCACTGCAAGGAGAAAGACAGTCCTCAGAGGCGCAGAGGGCGAATGGTCACCGGAGGCCCCCTTCCGTCTCACCTAGGCTTGCCAGCCTCCAGGTGGGTTAAACTAAACAAACAAAAGGAAACAGGGTCAAAGCTGAGCAAACACAATATAAGTACCATGGAACAAACAATATTGTAATTGCTAATTTACTTGGCAGTGTGCCTGTATTGTATGGACTCAAGCACAATATATTAAACAAGATGCAATTGTATAAAGAGACTCTGAATTTCTTTACAAAGGAGCAATAGTCCAACTGGTCAGTCCTGCAACTTCGAACAGTCCATGAAAGCAACACAGTCCATAATTCTCCAATATGCGGCCATATGAAGGACGTGTTCCTGAAGGATACAGGAAAGGTGTGGCTGTAAAATGCAGTTCATGGCCGAGGAAAGTTGTCTTGTTGAGAGTGACTTAAACCTTTGAGCCTTGGTTCCAGATTGTATGAGGTGGCCAAAAGAAGAGTGATCTCTCTCGAAACATGCTAATCAACCTAGGAAGCATGTCGCCATACCTTTCCTAAATATGGCATAAATATTGCCTTATTACATCACAGTCACTTTTGAGTGAAACCAGCACCGATATTGCCATTTTGGATTGGAACACCAATGGAAGCAGTCAGTACTCCTTAGCTGGAGCATCAATAGACAGGGTATCAGCCTGATCTTTGGCTACCTGGGGTGCGATAGGATTGCCAACCTCCAAGTGAGGCCTGGAGATCTCCTACTATTACGACTGATCTTCAGATGACAGAGATCCGTCCCCCTGGAGAAAATGGCTGCTTTGGAGGGTGGACTCTGTCATCTCATACCTGGCTGAAGTCCCTCCCCCCTAACTCCCCCTCCCCGGAGGTCGTTGTGATCGGCTACACAACACCTCCTGACCACCCCTGGCTCAAAGGATGTCCGACTTGCCTTGACCAGGGCCAGGGCCTTTTCAGCCTTGGCCCCTGCCTGGTGGAATCAGCTCCCTATGGAGATCCGGGCCCTACCTGAACTACTGCCATTCCGTAGGGTCTGCAAGATGGAGCTATTCCACCGGGCTTTTGGCTGAGGCAGCGGGCGTCCTATTCCAGCTCTTATTCTATCAGTTCGCCTCCCTTGTAGTGACAGTGTGTATTGCTACAGTGCTATCCTGCTATTACTACCATCGTTTAATCTAGGTCTTTAATTGTTTATCCTGTATGATGTGCCCTTCCCGCCTGTGGTGCACTTTATTTATTGTTTTTATTGTTTCTATTTGTTTAATTTTAATATATTGGTTTAACTCTGAATTGTAGGTTTTTATGGTTATTACTGTATGTTGTGATCCACCCTGAGCCCGTTTACGGGAAAAGTTGGAATATAAATAAATAAATAAACTCCACCCTCCCCCTGGCACCATCCTCCTAAATCTCCAGGCGTTTCCTAACCCAGAGCCAGCAATCCTAGGGTATGAGTTAGCAGGCTCCTCTGCCATTCTAGCAACTCCCTTCCTTTGTCAGTTGCTGTGCGGGGCAATCCAAGTGATTGGCACGACACATCTCCTCCCAGGCCTTGATTTTTACCAATGTGCCTGCCTTGGAAAGAAAAGGATCCGATGCAAACACTGAATCACAGTGCTGTTGATCCAGAGGACCCCCTCCAGGCAGGACAATTGCCCCCTTCCGATGACGAAGGGCCTGTAAGGCGAAGGCAGCTTCCTTTGCATTCTTCAGCTCCCTTCCCCAAATGAGAGTCACGAGAATCCAGCAATCAAAGTCCAAATCATGCCTCTGACTTTGGCAAGCACTTCTTTTCAGTAGGTTGCCTCAATCTACAGCCTGATGAGCAGCATTGTGGTGGGAAATGATGGCTTCACTTTCTCAGACAGACACACTCCCCACCCCTCTCCATCCCGACTGCTGGGGAAGTAGCGGGGCAGAGCAGGTGCAGAATTCTGCCTTCATAAGCATGTTAATGGGAGGCATGACAGGGGTTTATAAAATTGATGCAAAATGTAGAGTCTGGGAAAGAACGAGATCCTTCTCTCTGTTTCTCATTATATTGGGCTTTGGGCTCATCCGTGACTTTTACAGGCAAAAGGAAGTACTGCTTCACATGTTTACAGTTAGGGTTGCCAACCTCCGGGGGGGGGGGCCCAGAGAACTCCCAGAACGCCAACTGATCTCCAGACTACAGAGGTCATTTCCCCTGGAGAAAAGGGCTGCTTTGGAGGACGGAGTGCATGGCATTAGACCTTGCTGAGCTGCCTCTTGAAACCCTGCCCTCCCCCTGGCTCTGCCCCCAAATCTCCAAGCATTTTCCAACCGATGAATGTATGAAATTCTCTGCCGCAAGATGTGGTTTGCCCACTGGCTAAGATGGTTTAAAGAAGTGTTAAAGCAACCCTAATAAGAGATCGGGGGGGGGGGGCGTTGTAGAAAAAGCCCAGGAGGGACTCATTTGCATATTAGGCCACACCTATTGGGAGCCGGTTTGGTGTAGTGGTTAAGTGTGCAGTCTCTTGATTCCCCACTCCTCCACTCGCACCTGCTGGAATGGCCTCGGGTCAGCTTTAGCTCTGGCAGAGGTTGCCCTTGAAAGGGCAGCTGCTGTGAGAGCCCTCTCCAGCCCCACCCACCTCACAGGGTATCTGTTGTGGGGGAGGAAGATAAAGGAGATTGTGAGCCGCTCTGAGATTCAGAGTGGAGGGTGGGATATAAATCCAAAAATCCAATATCACACCCTCTGACATCACTATTGTTTCACAAAGGGTTTTGGGTAGAAAAAGCCCTGCAGGAACACATTTGCATATCAGGCCACACCCCCTGGTGCGAAGCCACCCGGAACTGCATTCCCACTCAAAAAAAGCCCTGCCCACAATAGAGAATGAAATTGAACCTCTATTATTCATGGCAAAGTCCCTGTGAAAACTAATTGCTGAAGCATCCATAATGGGGAATAGACAGTTACTTGCCTTCATGCTGGACTTTGGAGCCTGGGCTCTTCAGCTCCACCCCAGTGAGGTTTGTCAGCTCTGGGTTGGGAAAATCTTGGAGATTTTGGGGATGGAGCCTGGGGAGGACAGGCTTGGGGAAAGGAAGGACCTCAGTGGAGTATAATACCAGAGAGTCTACCTTCCAGAGCAGCCATTTTCTCCAGAGGAATCGATCTCTGTACCTGGAAACCAGTTGTAATCCCAAGAGATCTGGGGATTGGCAACTCTAACCCCATCTGACCCTTTCAGCAGCCTCCATGGCAAGCCTGGCTCCTCCGACGACACAGCCATCCCCCAGCGTGGGCAGCGGGAGTGCATGGCACAAAGTCAGATCTATTTTCATGCTTCCTGTTACCTCTTGTGATTCATTCTTTTGTTCCTCACTGTTTAGCTGTGGAGCAAGACTATAAGAGGAGGCAGAAGCAAAGAGAGGGAAGGGGGGAAACAAACAGCTGGGGAAGGGCGGCGGGGTGCAAGCATTCCTAGGTACTATTCCCTTTACTCTCACATTTCCCCTGCCCCTCAAATCCTGTCTGCTCCTCAGATATATCTGTCTGCCCCAGGTCCAAAAGTCCACCCATTTCCACCCACAACATCCAGCTCAAGATGTTGTCCTTCATGAAGATTAGTTGACTCCCATTTAGAAAATCCCTGGGGATTTGGGAGAGTGACCCAGAGAAGACAGAGTCTGCAGAAGGGAGAGACCTCAGTGGGGTAAAATGCCACAGAGTCCACCCATCAAAACAGCCATTTTCTCCAGAGGATCTCTGCTATTTGGCAGGCATTCCAGGAGATTGCCAGTTGGCACTTGGAGCAGGGCTGGATTAACAAATAGGCCAAGTAGGCACTGGCCTATGGGCCCCCATGCCTTTAGGGGCCCCGGGCCAGCTTCCCCCCTCTGCTTGGAGTCCTCCCAGCCTGCACGTGCAGCCAGCAACTTAGTCTCTCTTTGCCCAGCTTGCCTGGTGTGGCTGCTGCTGCCTCCATCGCCAAGTTTGCCTCTCCCCTGCCGCTTTGGCAAAGGGGCTTTTGAGAAGGTGCCTACAGGTGCTTGAGGTAGGGGCACTCCAACTCTGAGATGATTTGTGAGGCCCCCCCAAGATTTGGACTGCCTAGGGGCCTCTGCAGGGTTGGAGGCTGGCTAGCAACCCTGTCCTTCACCGATGTCTAGGGTTGCCAAGTCCAATTCAAGAAATATCTGGGGACATTGGGGGTGGAGCCAGGAGATTTTGGGGGTGGAGCCAGGAGATTTTGGGGGTGGAGCCAGGAGCAAGGGTGTGACAAGCAGAATTGAACTCCAAGGGAGTTCTGGCCATCACATTTAAAGGGACAGCACACCTTTTTAAATGCCTTCCTTCCATAGGAAATAATGAAGGATAGGGGCGCCTTCTTTTGGGGCTCATAGAATTGGACCTCCTAGTACAATCATTTTGAAACTTGGGGGGTAATTTGGGGAGAGGCACTAGATACTGTACTAAAAATTTGGTGCCTCTACCTCAAAACACAGCTCCTCCAGAGCCCCCGAAACCTCCAGATCAATTCCCCATTATACCCTATGAGAATCGATCTCCACATAGGGAATAATGAAGTGCTCAGCAGACGTTTTCCTCCCCCCCCCACCCCCACACACTGTTTCTGGTGACTCTGAAGCGAGGGATTGGCCTCTCTACTCATGAGTTGCTGCCAACTCTTCAAAGTAACACAGACACACCATCCCAAGAGGAAGCCTTTCAAACTAGAGACTGAAACCTCCGAAGGGGGAAAGTCACATGGTGGCTTTGGGGGCGGGGCTTCCCCCTGGCGGCCAGCTGACTGGGGGCAGGAAGGAGCCTGGGAAAGCGGAAGAACCCCTGCTGAGACCTGGGGATTGGCAAGCCTACCAATGTCCCAAATCGGTTTGCCAGCTCCAGGTTGGGAAATACTTGGAGATTTTGGGAGGGGAGTTTGAGGAGGACGGGGCTTGGGGAGGACTTTAATGGGGTGTGTAATGCCATCAAGTCCACCTTCCTAAAGGAGTCATTTGCTCCAAGGGAACTGATCCCCACAGCCTGGAGATCTGTTGTAATCCCAGGAGATCTCTAGCTACCACCTGGAGGTTGGCAACAACCATGGCCTCTCAAACCAACTGTGGCAGTTTCCTTCATGTTACACCCCACAGGGTAGAAGCATCTGTGGCATTATCAACTCCAGCTTGGGATCTGGGGGGCAGTGCTTGGGAAAGGCAGGGAGCTCGGTGAGGGATAACACCATGCAGTGCACCCTCTGAAGCTGCCATTTCCTCCAGGAGAACTGATTTCCGTACTCTGGGGATACATTATCATCCCTGGCAGGGGCAAATCACCAACTAGCGCCACCTCCCCCCCCCCCTATTAAAAATATAGGGAAATTAAAGTGTGTCAAACTTAAAACTTTCACATTTTTCATTTACTGACTTTTAATTTTTCAAAAAAATGTGATAAGTTATAAAAGAATTTGTGAGAAGAAGTGCTTGCCGGCCACGCCAGGAAGGAGGATGGCAGATAGGATGAGGTGGGAGGCCAAGTCGCACATCGGGGAGAGGGGTGTGTGGCTTGGCTTTGTTGAGGGCAGCTTGGTAATGGGAGAAGACAAGGTGACAGTGGTCAGGAGCCAGAGTCATGCGTCGGGGAGGGGGCACCCAGTGGCGACCCCTAGGCCAGGTGGTGCCCTAGGCGACTGTCTACTTTGCCTACTCCCACGCACCGGCCCTGATTCCTGGAAAACTCCAGGCCCACCTGGAGGTTGGCAGCCCTAGTTCTATCCTGAGGAGAAGAAAGTTTGGGAAGACACAGCCTGCCTCTGAACATCTGCAAAATGAAATCCTAACATTCTGTAGAACCTCCTTTCCTGCCCTGCTTCTCTTTGGATTTCTCCCTTAATTAAAGCATAATGGGTTCAAAACAGACTCCAGTTCCTACAAAGAGGGCATGAAACAGATTGTCTGGTTTCAGGCATGCTAGTTAGAAGAGTGAGGAGTGATAAGCGGCAGTACTGCAGTCCAAGCTCTGCTCACGACCTGAGTACGATCCCGGCAGAAGCTGGGTTCAAGTAGCCGGCTCAAGGTGAACTCAAACCAATTGCCCGCTAGTCTTACCCCACTCTCACTTTCCTCTTCTCGGATTTCGCACAAGCTGCCCCGAAGCTGCAACTCGCTCTGCCTCTTTCGCACAGCAAACAAGGTCCTCTAAAAACCGATTTCTGTTTGCTGAGCTAAAGAAGCAAAGCTAGTTGCAGCCCCAGGTCAGCTTGTGCAAAATCCAACGGAAGCCCTGCAGAGAAGAGGCGAGTGAGAGCGGCGTAAGGCTACTGGGAAATTGGTCTCAGCCTACAACTGGTGCTTGCACAGGGGACTGCCTTTAACCTTTCCTGATCTCACCAGTTTGGTGTAGTGGTTAAGTGCGCGGACTCTTATCTGGGAGAACCGGGTTTAATTCCCCACTCCTCCACTTGCAGCTGCTGGAATAGCCTTAGGTCAGGCATAGCTCTGGCAGAGGTTGTCCTTGAAAGGGCAGCTGCTGTGAGAACTCTCTCAGCCCCACCCACCTCACAGGGTGTCTGTTGTGGGAAGAGAAGCTGTAGGAGATTGTGAGCCGCTCTGAGTCTGATTCAGAGCGAAGGCTGGGATATAAATCTGCAGTCTTCTTCTTTTTACCTTTTAGTTAGGAGAGAGTGGAATTGCTTCCTGCCATCCTGCAAAGCAGACATAGGCCATTTTCCCACTGAGCTTACCTCGGGGCGACGTCCCTCTTCACCGCGCAGCGTCTGCGCGGATTTCCCACCAACTGCTTTGAGTAACCAAATAGAGTCGTGGCTTTTGCGTCGCTAACGTAAACTGGTTTTTAGCGGTTTCCATTTGCGATGCAAAAGGTCGGGAACTTCCTGGTTCCTCGGAGCAGTTGGTGGGAAATCCGCACAGATGCTGCGCGGTGAAGAGGGACGTTGCTCCGAGGTAAGCTCAGTGGGAAAACGGCCATAGTAGCCTTGATGGGCCAAGTGACTGAGTCTGAGGCAGCGGCCCTTCTTCAGTCCCACAGGCTGCTCTCCTTTACATACCCCATTCAGTTGTTCAGAGAATTAATACCCTTCCCTTCTTCTAGCAATGGATTTCCCCCCTTTAGCACAAATGTTGCCAGCTCAGTCTCAGTCACCCTTGTTGGAGGGCATGCTCAGAAATGTAGAGTAGATCCTGCTGCAAGAACGTGACAAGACATCCCACTGACTATTGACATTCCCTGAAGAGAAATAAAAACTCGCCTTAAGGCTACATAGGTCCTTTATGAAGAACCTCTTAAGTCTGAAGAGTTATCCCTTTTGCCATCTCTGGGTTGGGAAATTCCTGGAAATTTTTTTTTTTGGGGGGGGGGTGGAGCTGGGGAGGGGAGAGAATTCAGCAGGGTATAACTCCATACAGCCCACCTTTCAAATTTTCTCCAGGGGAACTGATCTCTGTCACCTGGAGATCAGTTAAAATCTCAGGCTGGAGGCTGGCAGCCCTAGTGATCAGTTCTGCCACTGCATCTGTAATGTATGAGGACTCAAGTGAGAACTGTAAGCATGTTCCTGCCTGGCTTATTGGAGCCAGACGGCCAGAGCTTGGGGACTTGGGAACAATGGGCAGCAGGATCCAAACCCTGCTGCCCTGCACCAATCACAGGCCCCCTACTGGTTTGAATGAACCAATCAAATGCTTGTGCGGAAACACAGGTGTGTATATAGTTGGCCCTGCAGGCCCAGGTCGGCAATCTTATGCATATGCCTCAAGATGCTGTAATCAGCAAAGAGCTGATGCTTCACTGCCGCCTTGACTCGTCCATGCGTTGAACCCACTATATCAGGGGTGGCCAACGGTAGCTCTCCAGATGTTTTTTGCCTACAACTCCCATTGGCCATGCTGGCTAGGGCTGATGGGAGTTGTAGGCAAAAAACATCTGGAGAACTACCGTTGGCCACCCCTGCACTATATTATAGCGTCCCTACCGAATCATAACATCTGGCTGCACAGCTCCACTGAAGTCTGCAGGTGAGGTGGTTGGACGTGACCTCTGCTGGCTCTAGGCTTGCCAATCCCCAGGTCCCAGCGACAGTTCTAGGCTTGCCAATCCCCAGGTCCCAGCGGGGGTTCTCCTGCTTTCCCAGGCTCCTTCCCGCCCCCAGTCAGTTGGCTGGCGGGGGAAGCCTTGCCCCCACAGCCACCATGTGCCTGTCCCCTTCTGGAGGCTTCAGTCTCTACTTGAGAAAGCCTTCCTCTTTGGATGGTGTGTCTGCGTCTTTAAGGCTGAAAGGGAGCCGGGGGGGGGGGGGAGGAGGAGAAGGCAGAACAACATGGCTGTGAAAGGAGCCCAGACCCTCTGTTTGTTGCACAATCCTTGCAGAGGTCGTTTGCATAATGTGAAAGTAAACTTGAACCTTGAACCTTTGGTTGCCCTGTGTTAATGTGAAAAACTTGAAAGTTCAGCAACTCATGAGTAGAGGTGCCAATCCCAGGTGGGGGCAGGGGAGCCCTCCGGAGCTTCAGGGTGTGGAGGGTTTGGAGGCCCTGCGGAGCTTCAGGGTAAGCAGAAACGGGGGGGGGGGGGAGGGAGGGAAATGTCTGCTGGACCATAGGGTATAATGGAGAATTAATCCTGGGGTATCTAGGGCTCTGGAGGGGCAGTTTTTTTAGGTAAAGGTACCTAATTTTCAGCGTAGCATCTGATGAGACTCCTCAAAATGCTCTCCAAGTTTCAAAACGATAGGACCACTGGGTCCAATTCTATGAGCCCCAAAAGAAGGTGCCCCTATCCTTCATTATTTCTAATGTAGAGAAGGCATTAAAAAGGTGTGTGGTCCCCTTAAATGTGATGGCCAGAACTTCCTTTGGAGTTCAATTGTGTTTGTCACAACTTTGCTTATGGCTCCACCCCCAAAGTCTCCTGGCTCCACCCCTCAAATCCCCAGATATTTCTTGAATTGGACTTGGCAACCCTAGTCAGCTGGCAGGCGGAGGGAAGCCCCGCTCTCACAGCCACCATGTGCCTTTCTACCTCCAGAGGCTTCAGACTCCGCTTCGGAAGGGATGGTGTGTCTGTGTCTTTAAGGCTGAAGGGGGGCGGGGGAGCAGGCAGAACAGCATGGCTGCTCCCAGTGGCTGTGAAAGCAGCCCAGACCCTTCTTTGATTGCACAGTCTTTTCGGAGGTCGTTTGCATAGGAAAGGTAAACTTGAACCTTTGGTTGCTCCGTGTTACTTTGAAGAAGTTGGGAGTTCAGCAACTCGTGAGTAGAGATGCCAATCCCCAGGTGGGAGCAGGCCCTCCCCAGCTTCAGAGTCGTCAGAAATGGGGGGGAGGGATGTCTGCTGGGCACTTAATTATTCCCTATGGAGATCGATTCCCATAGGGTATAATGGAGAATTGATCTGGGGGTATCTGGGGCTCTGGTTTATTGAGGTAGAGGCACCAAATTTGCAGTATAGCATTTGATGACTCTCCTCAAAAAAACCCTCCAAGTTTCAAAACAGGGAGTCCAATTCTATGAGCCCCAAAAGAAGGTGCCCCTATCCCTCATTATTTCTAATGCAGGAAAGACATTTTAAAGGTGTGCGGTTCCTTTAAATGCGATGGCCACAACTCCCTTTGGAGTTCAATTGTGCTTGTCACAACTTTGCTTATGGCTCCACCCCCAATGTCTTCTCACTGTGGTTGGACTCCCAACTGGCCACCCACTGCCCCTGGGGCATGGCCTCCCCTGAGCCCCACTGCGGCTGTATCCTGGGCTGGTTCTGCTCTGCTTGTGTTGCTTTGGTCCTCTGGCCTGCATGCTGCCATCCCCAAATGCCCGCAACATTTATAATCGCCATAATCCTTTGAAACAAAGTATTAATCCTGGTGAGATCAGGAAAGCAGAGCAGGGCGACTGCAGCAGCAGAACTTCTCCACAATGCTTTAATCCCAGAACAAACTGCCTCTAATCCTAGTGTGCCTTCCCCCCCCCCACCTCCTCCGCCCCATCTCTGTACAGCTGCCACACAGCAGACTTGTAAGCGATCACCACTTTGGAGAAGAAGATCCAGTCCTTTCTTATGCTAGGCGAGCAACACCCTTCGGCTGGACCCGGGCGCTGGAGGAAGCAAAGAGCAGAACGTGAAATGCCGTCTGGCACAGGAAGTTGGGATCAGTGTTTCCTCTAAGCTGAGTTAGTGTGAGCTTGCTCACAGTCTTCTAGCCTCTGGCTCACACATTTTTCTCTTAGCTCAGGAAAAGTATCCTCAGTAGGCTTCCCAATCCCCAGGTCCCAGCGGGGGATTCCCCGGTTTTACAGGCTTCCCCCCCCCCCAGGCCAGTTGGCTGGTGGGGGAAGCTCCTCCCCCCACAGCCACCATGTACCTCAAGATCTTGGGCAGGACATGCAAACAGGTCCAGTTTTAAAATGTGTGTGTGCCTTTAAATTGGAGCAGGAAGTACTTCATGGGGAAGGGTTAGCAACAGCAGAGAGTGCAGCCCCTCTGTTTGTTTTGCTTTCCTTTCGGACAAGTGAGCGTGTGTGTAAAAGAGCAGTGTAGCCCCTGTGCTTTCCAGACCTTGTTGTGGAGGCACCAGAGGCTCCTGCTTTGTTCTACTGCTTCAGACCAACACGGCTGCCCACTTGCACCAGCGACAGTTAAGCGTGTGTGTGAGTGAGAGAGAGAGAGAAAATGAGGGGAGGGGAGGGATCTCTATTATTCCGTATGGAGACTTATTCTCATAGGAAATAATGGAGAATTGATCCGCAGGTATCTGGGGCTCTGGGGGTGTGTGTGCTGTTTTTGAGGTAGAGGCAACAAATTTGCAGCATAGCATCCAGTGCCTCTCCCCAAAATACCCTCCAAGTTTCAAAAAGATTGGACCAAGGGGTCCAATTCTATGAGCCCCAAAAGAAGGTGCCCCTATCCTTCATTTAAAGGCATTTAAAAGATGTGTGGTCCCTTTAAATGTGATGGCCAGAACTCCCTTGAAGTTCAATTATGCTTGTCACACCCTTGCTCCTGGCTCCGCCCCAATGTCTCCTGGCTCCACCCCCAAAGTCCCCAGATATTTCTCGAATTGGACTTGGCAACCCTAATCCTCAGAGCAAACTAATTTATGTAGTAGTTTACAACTTTAATGCCAGTAGCTCATGAAGTAGAATGTTTGCTCACAAGACTCCACATCTTAGAGGAAACCCTGGTTGCCATATGGTGTTCTTTTGCTGATTGGTGGTGGGCTTGTGCTCCGTGGGTCAGAAATACCCGCCTCTCTTTTAGCTCTTTTACATGGAGTCCAAAACCTGCTGCCTCTGGTGGGTACCTCACAACTTCTTCTGGTTGTCACCCCCGAAATGAGACATCAAAGGTCTTTTGAAACCCATTTCAATGTGTGAGACTTCCCTCAAGGAATACTGAGAGTGGCTACTCCTCAGAGCAGACTGAGGAATCTCTGCTTTCTTGCCTCACATTTTCCCACCGTTTTCTGGGGAAAGAAAATTATTACAAAATCAAGAAGTCCGTGGTGGAAGTATCCGTTGTATTCATTTGTGTATATGCTAAAATTCACTCTGCAGTGAATTTCTATCCAGTGGGGATCCAAGGAAGTTCAGATTTTCTTTATTCATTATCATTCATCAATTCATCCAAAGTTTCCTTGGATGCCCACTGGGCTGAAAGGCACAACACAAAGCCTGTCTGTATGAACAAGCTGCGAATCATAGCAGGACAAAGTTTGAGTCCAGTTTTATTTTGGGTATAAACTCTCATGTGCAGGAAAACTCATGTGTAGGAGCCCCATGGCTCAGAGTGGTAAAGCTGCAGTACTGCAGTCCAAGCTCTCTGCTTACGACCTGCGTTCCATCCCAGTGAAAGCTGGGTTCAGGTAGAAGAAGAAGAAGAAGAAGAAGAAGAAGAAGAAGAAGAAGAAGAAGAAGAAGAAGAAGAAGAAGAAGAAGAAGAAGATATTGGATTTATATCCCGCCCTCCACTCCGAAGAGTCTCAGAGTGGCTCACAATCTCCTTTCCCTTCCTCCCCCACAACAGACACCCTGTGAGGTAGATGAAGATATTGGATTTATATCCCGCCCTCCACTCCGAAGAGTCTCAGAGCGGCTCACAATCTCCTTTACCTTCCTCCCCCACAACAGACACCCTGTGAGGTGGGTGGGGCTGGAGAGGGCTCTCCCAGCAGCTGCCCTTTCAAGGACAACCTCTGCCAGAGCTATGGCTGACCCAAGGCCATGCTAGCAGGTGCAAATGGAGGAGTGGGGAATCAAACCCGGTTCTCCCAGATAAGAGTCTGCACACTTAACCACTACACCAAACTGGCTCTCCAGGTAGCTGGCTCCAGGTTGACTCAGCCTTCCATCCTTCCGAGGTCGGTAAAATGAGTCCCCAGCTTGCTGGGGGGAAAGTGTAGATGACTGGGGAAGGCAAGGGCAAACCACCCCGTAAAAAGTCTGCCGTGAAAACGTTGTGATGCAATGTCATCCTAGAATCGGAAATGACCGGTGCTTGCACAGGGGACTACCTTTACCTTTTAGAATAAAACTTATTGGTCTTCAAGGTGCCACTGGACTCAAACGCTGTTCTGTTGCTTCAGTCCAACACAGCTGCCCTCCTGAATCTATAAACCATAGCAGCAGTGATGAGAAAAGAAAAATCCTTCCGGCTATCCGCTTGACATGATAGATTTTGCTTGATATCTCAATGATAGCAGAAGCGGACAGATGACCATCCTTCGGGTAGGAGTTGCACAGACCAACACAGTCGTAAACAAGGGCTCCTCTCTGGTAGACATCTCTCTCTTTTCTCATATTATTCTGGTTATTCTGTTATGATGATATAACACTATTCAATTGCTTATTAATTCCACACCCTCCAAAGGCCCCCTTGTAACAGGGGGAGGAATAGGGCTGTCAAGTCCTCCCCGGCCAAAAGCAGAGGATGGGGGGTAGGGTTGCCAGACCTGAGGCAGAGATCACAGCCGCCCTGTGAAGCTGCCTTTCCAGAGAGTCAGCTTATTGGTCCCTCCAGCCCAAGACACTTCGATGTGACTGGAGATATGACTGTCAGCAGCTCACCAAGGAGCTGGTAATGCTGAGAAATGTTCCAGGGACCCCTTGCATCTAGAGGGCACGCTTAGGCAGTGAGCAAGAACCTCACACTTTACAAGCACAGGAAGTGTCTCCCACAGCCCCATAGGGAAGTGCCAGGCTACTTCATAATAACACATATCTGCTCTTCGTCCAAACTCTCCAGAGGTCTACAGGTAGGGTAGGTGGTGTGGGACATGTATGCTCTCCTCATGTATGAAAAACCTGAACCCAGTTCCCAGAAGATCTTTTACCCCTTTTGAATACATGTCTCCTATATCTGGGGCAGTGATGCTCTGTATTCTTGGTGCTTGGGGGGGCACAGTGGGAGGGCTTCTAGTGTCCTGGCCCCACTGATGGACCTCCTGATGGCACTTGGTTTTTTGGCCACTGTGTGACAGAGTGTTGGACTGGATGGGCCATTGGCCTGATCCAACATGGCTTCTCTTATGTTCTTATGAGACACAGAGTGTTGGGCTGGATGGGCCATTGGCCTGATCCAACATGGCTTCTCTTATGTTCTTATGAGACACAGAGTGTTGGGCTGGATGGGCCATTGGCCTGATCCAACATGGCTTCTCTTATGTTCTTATGAGACACAGAGTGTTGGACTGGATGGGCCATTGGCCTGATCCAACATGGCTTCTCTTATGTTCTTATGTAACAAAACAAGCTTTGTGCCAGCAGAACAAAAAAGGGGGGAAATCCCAGGTGATAGATGACTCATTTATTATACAAAGTCCCTACACTTTTCGCCATGCAGGCTTCATCAGGGGAAATCTATAAAAACAAAAATTTTATATTTGATACAGGTAATAGAGGGACCCCTTGAAGAAATTATTAAAAATCATGTTAAAGACAGGATCAAATTTTCCATGACAAAGTCTGCACCACGAAACACGTGGGGACTTCGCATAACAAATCTGTCATTTATCATTTGGCATTTTTTTCCCTTTTTGTTTCGTTGGCTTAATAAACCACTGGAGGAGAATGAAAGGGGAAAGAAACAGATGCTTCAACTTTATTGTCGTAGCCAAGATACAGAAGAGCAAGGGAAAGTAAAATGATGGCGATATAATACAGTGCAATGGAATGGAATGATAACACAGAGTAGCAATGTATTGTTTTCAGGGGCAGAACCAACTACAAAATGATGGGGCTTGAAGACATAATATTAATTATGGTAATATTTGATTCCCCACTCCTCCATTTGCACCTTCTGGAATGGCCTTGGGTCAGCCATAGCTTTCGTAGGAGTTGTCCTTGAAAGGGCAGCCGCTGTGAGAGCCCTCTCAGCCCCACCCACCTCACAGGGTGCCTGTTGAGGGGGGAAGGAAAAGGAGATTGTGACCACTCTGAGACTCAGAGTACAGGAGTGGGATATAAATACAATTTCTTCTTCCTCTTCTTCTTCGTCTCCTTCTCCTTCTCCTCCCTCTTCTCCTCCTCCTTCTCCTCCTCGTTTTGCCTGTGCACTGCCAGGGGAAGGAGTACCATTGGCTAGAGTTTCTTGCAGAGTTGTGATTGGAGAAATGTAGGATCTGTGCTCTTCTTAGGGCGATTCAGGCTCTCACTGGAATATTTAAAATCCCCCCCCCTCCTCAGAGCTATTAATCGTGGGTGGGAGAGGGAAATGGGTCTGTCTGACGAAATTATCCAGTGGGCAGGTAACAGCTAACAGTTCCTAGCAGTGGGGCAGGAGATAAATGGATAAGTAAATGGTCCTGACCAGGCATTGGATTCTATCTCAAAAGAAGGTTGCATTGTATGTGGTCTGGAAGGGGAGATATAGGACATGTCCTCATTGCCTGGGTGAAGAGTGCCTTGGAGGGCCGCACAAAAGAACCTTGATTGTGGCGTTCCAGAGTACTTACAAGAATCAGGTGTCTTCCTTGTGCAAATGCTTGTGAGCCGTATGACTGAGACTCGTTCGACGTCAAATAGCAGCCTCCAGGTGGGTCCTGGAGATCTCCTGGAATTACCACTGTTCCCCAGACTACAGAGATCCAGTCCCCTGGAGGAAATGGCAACTGGAGACGGCAGACTCCATGGAATTACATCCCTGCTAAAGTCTCTCACCTTTCCAAACTCCACCCTCTCCAGACCTTTTCTCCAGAGGAACTGATCTCTATAGTCTGGAAATGTGGTATAATTCTAGGCAGGCCCAGTAATGGGGTTCTGCCGCTCCCAGCAGACCTCTGCACTGTGCCCCGCCACTCCCGAAGCTCCCTTTATTTGACATCATTGTGCAGGCTGGTGTGGCGGGGGGTGGGGAGAGAGCGATGGGCAGCACACAAGAGTGCTGCCACGCCGCTGCTATCCCCCTGCACCACCTGGCCATTTTCAAGCCGAAAGTGGCCGCTGCGCTCTTTGGAGGCTTCCTTGGTGTTTTAGTGGTGCCTGTCCGAGGGCCGCTAAAACACAGCGCTCTTTGGAGGCTTCCGAGGAAGCCTCCAAAGAGTGCAGCTGCCGAGCGGCGCCTTCCAGCTGGGGAAGGGGCAAGGGGAGTAAGGCGACACCGGGTGGCACCACCAGGCGGGGTAGTACCCTAGACAGCTGCCTACCCCACCTATTCCCATGCGCCGGCCTTGATTCTAGGGGATTCCCAGGTCCCACCTGGAGGCTGGCATCCCTAGGATCTACAATGATTAATTCTCTGGGACTCTGCAGTAGACTTGAGAAGCCTTGAATGCAGAGCCCTTGTTCTCTGTGTGTGTTTGGGGGGGGTGGTTTTTGGAGTATTAACCGCTTACTAGAGAAGGTCCTTGGCAAATGCACTGATATCTATTTACTAGTGTACATGTCATCAGCTGTGCCTTGACAGAAAAAAAAGAAAGGTACGGTCTAATAAACGGTGCTCTCCACATGCTCCCCAGAGAACCGTTCTCTGCGGAGGGAGTCCCTGGGCTCAGTCTCCAGCTGGTCAATAGGCCAAAACTATATTTAATGCCTCAAGAGGCCTCTGTTTAATTTCTAAATGGAGACCAGTCATTTCCACTTATCGACAGGAGCCGAGGATGTTTCGCCGCTCTCGGATTGTAGTCGAAATGAGAAGCTGCTCTCCAGGCTTGTTCCTGATCTTGGCAATGGCACAATTCAAGCTCTGCTTTCAGGCACTGGGGTGGGGCAGGGGGTGGTGGTGGTGGAAGAGGCCAGCAGGGTGGGGAGAGAGAGAACAAAGCAGTGCTGGGGGTGGTGATGGCAGAGGATTATGGGTAGACAGCGAGGGAGGCCATGAAGGCCCTGGATTAAGCTGCTGCTTCCCTAATTGAACTCGGATTGCGTCTCCGGGAGGAAGGCATCCTCGAAGATTTAGATGAAGAAAAACCTCAAAGGGTAGAAAAACCTCAAAGACATAAATATGGTACAACTGGGAAACGCCACCTTTCAGTGGCCAGCAGCACTTCCGTGCTGGAAAATTAAACTGTCAAAGGAATAAAGCGGGGCATGTGCCCTCCTCCTACCCTGCCATGAGCACAGCCCTGAGTGTGCCGGAGTGGCCGGAGAGCAAGCTATGCTTGGAAAGCTTCGGATGCCAGCCTCCCCTGCTCTGCTCCTCGGCCCAGCCTGTTATTTCTGAAAGATCACAGTTAGCATTGCCAGCTCCAGGTTGGGGAATTCTGGAGATTTGAGGGGTGGAGCCTGTAGAGGGTGGAGTTTGGGGGAGGGGAGAGACCTCATCAGCGTCTAATGTCATAGAGTCCACCTTCCAACTCAGCCATTTCCTGCAGGGGAACTGATCTCTGCAGACTGGAAATCAGTCGGGATTTTAGGAGCTCTCCAGCTGCTACCTGGAGACTGGCAACGCTGCACCATGAAGAAGCGGGCTAGATGGGGAAGCAGGAAACGTGGGGGCTTCCCATTCTGGACATTTTCCAGGGATGCTCATAGTGGAGGGGGAAGGAAGGAAGGAAACCCCACCGGGTTTTATGGCAATCCCTCCACATCTGCACATGCACGTAATTGAAATCATGAAACCAGCACGGTGAAGGGTCACAGGAGAGCAAATGAAATAGAATGGTGGTGGAAACTTCCACAAAATGTTACCTACATGCAGGACCTTTTTTGCAGAAAGAGCCCAGCAAGAACTTATTTGCACATTAGGCCACACCCTCTGCTATCATCATTGTTTCACACAGGGCTTTTTTGTAGGAAAAGCCCAGCAGGAACTCATTTGCATATTAGGTCACACCCCCTGACATCATCATTGTGTCACACTGGAAATTTTGGTAGGAAAAAACCCAGCAGGAACTCATTTGCATATTAGGCCGCACCCCCTGACACCAAGCCAGCTGGAAGTGCATTTCCACGTGTTCCTACTAAAAAAAAAAAGCCCTGTCTACATGGGTTGAATTATGTATTGATGTTTTCATGGTTTGGGACCAGATAGCTATTTCACGTAATATCAATTTGTTACCACCCAAAGGAAATTAGAAGTTACATTTTATAAACTGCGTTTCATGGTTTTATAATCTCCCAGTTTAGGGTTGCCAGTCTGGAGAGGAAAATTCCTGGAGATTTGGAGAATGGTGCCTGGGGAGGATGTGGTTTGTGGAGGGGAGGGAATTCAGTGGGGAACAATGCCATAGAGTCCCCCCCCTCCAAAGCAGCCATCTTCTCAAGGGGAACAGATCTCTTTCATCTGGAAATCAACTGTAATTTGAGGAGATCTCCAGACCCCACCTGAGGTTGACAACCCTACTGCAGTTAGATTACTGTAATGTACTTTATGTGGAGCTGCCCTTGAAGACAACCTGGAAACTTCCGAATGCAGCAGCCATATCATTGTAATGGGTTAGCTAGCTGGACAGATCTGGGAAGCTAAACAGGATTGGGCCTGGCTAGTATTTGGATGGGAGACCACCAAGAAAGTTTAAGGTTGCTATGCAAAGGCAGGCAATAGCAAACCACCTCTGAACATCTCTTGCCGTGAAAACCCTGTGTAGTTGTCATAAATCAACTGTGACTTAACAACACTGTCCATCACCAGCCTACGGAAACATATTCCCCCCCGCCCCCGTTACAACAGCCACCTTGGCTGAGAGCGTTTCTGATTCCAGTTCAAGGTGCTGCTTTGTAGCTTTTTACAGCCAAGGGGCCACACATCTAAAGGACTGTCTTCTCCCGTATATGCCTGTGAGCCAACTGTCACCTTCAGACTGCCACCTATGGGTCCCCCCTCCCCCGGCCTCCAGCAGAACCCATGCCTTCTCCACAGGTGCTCCTGTTTTACAGAACAAGCTCTCCAAGGAGGTGAGGGTGGTGCTGTATTTAGGCATTTTGGGGAGATGCTGCAAGGCCATTTTATTTGCCAGGCTTTTGACAGCAAGCATCTTTTTTGGGGGGGGCGGAGTTACCTGGTGCTTTATGTTGCTTGTTTGAAATGGTGGTTTATTCAGCTGAATTATAAGCCGCCATGAACCAGGAAGGTAGGTGGCATATAAGTATTTAAATTAATAAACAAGGAGATTTCAGTGTGGAATTTCAAAGAAATAATCGGGTGGTGTCATGATCTGTGCAGGACTGGGAGACAAGGCCTAGGGAGGCCTGGGCCTAAAGACTAGTGTGGGAGTAGAAAGCACTACTTTTCACTACTCTGGGCCTTCCCAAGGGACCATAAATCCAGAGTGGTGGCAGCGTCAGGTGGCGACCTCATCTGGGTCATGACATAGTGCCTTTTAGCGGTGGGATGTACCACATTTGACCTGGAGAGGCACAGCATAAATGATCTATTTTTCTGACTTTTTTTCTCTCTCCTTTGTCTGGCTTAAGGAAGCCACATTTTTTTAAGGTGCTGGTAAGACCAAGAAAAGGTCTAATAACAGTGTGGTTAAAGGGGTTTTATTTATTTCTAGCTATCGGGTCAACTGGACAGAGAGGCTAGAGTTAGGCAGTGCATGTTCCTCCATTCTGGGAGACAGAAGCCAGAGGACATCCCTGTGCATAGAAGCAAGAGCCGAGCAGGAGTTGCTGGTCAGATGTCTGAGGAGAAGGCATCAGACGGAGGAATGGTGACCCCAAGTGAAGAGGTCTTGCGTCTCCAGCTGCAAATTAAGCAGATGGAATTTGAGAAAGAGAAGAGAGAGAATGCAGCCAGGAGGGAGCTGGAAGAGTGATAGGTGGAGAGAGAACAACAACTACAGCTGGCCAAAATTCAAGCAGAAGAGAAAGAGATAGACAAGGTAGCCCAGAGAGAGCTGGAGAGAATGAGGATGGTGCACGAGCCTGAAATGGCCAAGTTGGGAAAAGAATCACCTTCACTTCCCCCAGATGCTACTGTCCAAGGGGATAGAAGAAAATATCCTCTCTACAAGGAAGGGGATGACATTGAGGCCTTCCTGCAGAACTTTGAACAGGTCTGCATAGACTATAAGGTTCTCGAAGAACAGTACATGGAGAAGCTGAGACCACAGCTGTGTGGAGTCCTGCCTTCTGTGTCTGGCCAGATGGTAGGTGAAGAGAGGGCCAATTATAAACTCTTCAAACAAAGAGTGCGTGAGAGAGTGGGGTTCATCAAAGAAGGGGCCCAGAAGCGCTGCAGGGAGATCAGGCTGGAGGGTAAAGAACCCTACCCACAGCTGATGTATAGGCTGGAAAGAGCCTATGACTTATGGGTAGAGGTTGCCGAGGTCAAGACCATGGATGACATCAAGGCCCTGATGTGCGTTGACAGATTCTTGACTCTTCCTCCAGAGCATATTAGGCGCCCCTTGGTGGACAAGAGCCCTTCCACTCTCCAGGAAACAGGACAGTGGGCCAAACGACTGGCTGAAGCCTATGGAGGTCAGAGGTATGACTCCTATTGGGACTGGGAGGTATGACTCCTATTGGGATTGGGTCTCTTAAGTCCCCTCCCTGGCCCAGGAAAGAGCCTGAAGAAAAAAGGGAGTCGCCCCAACAACAGCAATCTCTTTCCCCGAGTGCTGATGTGATGTCACCCAAGGCAGAGAAGATAGTACCACGATGCTTTGCCTGCAACCAGCTGTGTCATATCTGGAAGCAGTGTCCTAAGGATGGGATCAGCATGCACCACATGATGCCAGAAACCAACCAAGCTGCTCCTCCTGAATTTGATCCGGAATATATTCCCCAGTGCCTCCGGAAGGAGGCCATGGTGGATGGCCATGAAGTTGCTGCCTGGCGGGATCTGGTTCCCTCCTGACCACTGTGCATCGCTCTCTAGTTGATCCAAAGTACCGCCTCCCAGGAGGAGAGAGGCGGGTGAGGCGTCTGCATGAAGCAGAAGGGATCATGCTCCCTGTGGCCCAGCTACCGATCAGCTATGAAGGCTGGAGTGGACTGTGGAAGGTTGCCATGTATGACCACCCCCCTGTAGCTATGTTTATAGGGGAAGATTTGGCTAAATTTGTGCTTCAATGTCAGAAAATGAGCCAATCCAGAGGAAGAACAGAAGATTTTCACAGGGACACCATTTTAAGGAACCAAAGCAGTTGAGGAAACTGTTGGTGGCCTGAGTTTTAAGACTACCGATGACAGTTTGGGGAAACATTTTGAACCCTGACTTTGTGGTGGTGACTAGAGATCCACAGACAAAATGTTCTCGTGGCTTTGGTTTCGTGACTTATTCTTGCCAGGAGGAGGCAAATGCTGCATTGGCAGTTCAACCACATAAGGTGGGTGGATGGGTGGTGGGACTCATGTGAGCAATTCCTAGAGAAGGTTCTGGGAAACCTGTTACCCACTTAATGGGAAAGAAGAAAAAAAAAGAAAATGCAAGACTTTGGCCGTTTTCCCACTGACCTTACTCCGGAGCGACGTCCCTCTTCACTGCACAGTGTCTGCGCGGATTTCCCACCAACTGCTGCGCACAACCAGGAAGTGCCGCGGCTTTTGCGTTGCAGATGTAAACCGCTAAAAACCAGTTTACATCTGCGACGCAAAAGCCGCGGCTCTTCCTGGTTGTGCGCAGCAGTTGGTGGGAAATCCGCGCAGACGCTGTTCGGTGAAGAGGGACGTCGCTCCGGAGTAAGGTCAGTGGGAAAACGGCCTTTGACTTTAGGGCGGAGCACATTGCAGGATCCAAGAACAAGGTTGCTGATGCCTTGTCCCTGAGGACTTGCAAATGAAAATAACCCGATGCTGTATTCTCTTTAATGTGAATCAGATTATTGTTTTGCTGTTGTATATAGTTTGAATATTTGTAAATGGCAGAACCGCACAGATCACTGGTATGCAGCCCTCATCAATGGGGTTCCTGATGGCTGGACCCCATGATTTGGTCTGGTGGGGGTGTCATGATCTGTGTAGGACTGGGAGACAAGGCCTAGGGAGGCCTGGGCCTAAAGACCAGTGTGGGAGTAGAAAACAGACACAGCCAACAATCCCCGCAATGCTCGGCACACACTGTAACCAATCAGAGTCCAGGGATTGTGAAGGGATTGCTACATAAACTTTGTGGGGTGCGGAACTGTGTTCTCTTCTCTCACAGAGTCAGGCTGGGAGGGTAGTCTGTGACTGAGAGAAGGATCCCTCACTCAGAAGGCAGAGTGAGTCACAGGCAGTTGGCCTGGGGAAAAGGGCTGTGGGCCCTGATGACTAACAGGCTAGGGGAAGTACAGGTAGCCGCGTTAGGTTTATTTTCTTTTTCCTTTATACGCTTATATCTATTAAGCACCTTGCCTTGTTTAAATACCCATCCCTGTATTAAAAACCTTTATCTTTTTAATGTTCCCTGCCTGGTCCTCACGCCTGTGTTTCTCGGCTAAAAGGGGCATTTTTGGTTGGGCTTGGGAGGGTACTCTGGGCCTTCCCAAAGGACCATAAATCCAGAGTGGTGGCAGCGTCAGGTGGCAACACCATCTGGGTCATGACAGGGTGGGCTCTACATTTATGAAGGCAAAGCATCCTGTGGGAATGATTCTCTGTCTCTGTATCACCACCACCACCACCAATAATATGTTTTTGTCATATTTTAAGAAAAAGAAGACTGCAGATTTACACCCCGCCCTTCTCTTTGAATCAGAGTCTCAGAGCAGTCGCAATCTCCTTTATCTTCCCCCCCCACACACACACACAACAGACACCCTGTGAGGTGGGTGGGCCTTTCAAGGACAACTCCTGCGAGAGCTATGGCTGACCCAAGGCCATTCCAGCAGGTGCAAGTGGAGGAGTGGGGAATCAAACCCGGTTCTCCCAGATAAGAGTCCGCACACTTCACCACTGCACCAAACTGGCTCTCATTAAGTGTTCAGAGCAATAATTCTTAAAACAACCTTGTAAGGCAGGTCAGGATTATTAGCATTATATTCAGGCCTGGCACTAGGGGTTCTGCTGTGTTGCACCTCCCCGAGGTCGCCCCCCCAAGCTCCCTTAAGACAGGTTATTTCATGCAAAGCGTGCAGCATGATGACATCACTAGTGACATCATCATGCAGGGCAGCAAGTGGGGGGAGAGAGCGACAGGGGGCACACAAGAGTCGCTTTCCCCCTGTGCCGCCTGGACGCTTTCAAGCTGAAAGCGGCCGCCATACTCTTTGGAGGCTACCTTGGAAGCTTCCAAATAGCACAGTGTTTTAGCGGCACCTGGCTGCTTTTGTGTTGAAAGCAGCTGAGTGGTGCCTGATCTAGGGCTGCCAGTACCCAGGTGGGGCAGGAAATGAAGGTTACCATGAACCTCCGCAAGAACCAGCCTCAAAATTAATACAATTCAAACGCTACTCATAACACTTGGTAAATCTACACATTTTCATTGGATCAACCAAAAGTTATAAGAGAACGAAAAGGAACACACGCCCACACCCACAGTCGCCTAGAAACAAATTAATGTCCAAATTAGATCAACAGCTGGGTGCAGGTGAAGATTCGAACATTAGGCTTCAACAGCCAGTTTCCTTATCACTACCCTTCCAGGAAGCCCCACCAAACAATGGGCACATCCACAAACCAATTGCCCTTTCATCACACCCACTCCAGCCTAGAAATAGCAGCTCTCCAGCAGCCCTGGCCCCACTCAACGCACAGCAGCCAAGAAGGTCAGAGCGCCTGCTCCAGCTGCAACGCCACTGAGGATGTTCTCCGCAGCTGAGAACGAAACGTCTGGAAGAAAAACTTTCTCCAGTAGAACACGGCACTTGAGCCTGAAAGATTCTACAAACCCTAATGTTTTTAGTTTTCATCCTGCGTTCTGCAGGGGAACGGGAGTGACCCTGAGCTGCAAAATCCCTGGCAATGTCCTCAAAGATTTCGAAGTTGCTTTGGCTCTGTTGTAGGTGTGCCTGCACCTCTGCTCGCCCCCAAGAGGCTAGGAGAGCCAGAACCTCCTCTCTCCTCCAACCAGGGCCTCTGACTACAGCCATCTTCGCCCGGAGTGGCCGCCAGAAATCTCTGAGGGGTATTTATATCCTACAGCGGCCATGTGCATGTTGATGATGGCCCTGATATCAGCTGCATTCCGCGCTGCGAGCGCATGTGTGCTTGCGCGCATGACTGCATGAGCGCATCAGTGCACGACTAGTTCCTTTAAAAAAAAAAAACCGGTGGAGGCTGATCCCGCAGTTTGCTGCTTCCACACACTCCCATCAGCGACGGCCGCCTATCCACCTCTTCTCCACTTCGTCTCCAGGCTTTGAGAGATTGCCAGATGGCATCTCCGCAACTACCCACCACCTCAAATATTTGCGACTGCTTTCTAACCAGTTGTTTTTTGAGCCGGATGGAGCGGCCGGAAAGACAGGGTGAGTACGGGATGGGGACGCCCGGCAGATGTGGACATGTAGAGGGATTATTTGGGCTCACTTCAGAGGCGTCTCTGAGTCGACCCAAAGTGCCGGTCTGTAATTAGCCATAGAATCATAGAGTCGGAAGGAACCTCTAGGGTCATCTAGTCCAACCCCCTGCACAATGCAGGAAACTTAAAATACCTCCTCCTAAATTCACAGGATCTTCTTTGTTGTCAGATGGCCATCTAGCCGCTGTTTAAAAACTTCCAATGAAGGAGAGCCCACCACCTCCCGAGGAAGCCTGTTCCACTGAGGAACCGCTCTAACGGTCAGGAAGTTCTTCCTAATGTTGAGCCGGAAACTCTTTTGATTTAATTTCAACCCATTGGTTCTGGTTCCGGGGCCACAGAAAACAATTCCACGCCATCTTCTGTATGACAGCCCTTCAAGTACTTGAAGATGGTGATCATATCACCTCTCAGCCACCTCCTCTCCAGGCTTTGAGAGATTGCCAGCCTCCAGGTGGGACCTGGGGATCCCCTGGAGTCACAGCTCATCTCCAGACTGAAGAGATCAGTCCCCCTGGATTCTTTGGAGGGTAGACCCTATGGCCTTGTACCCCACTGTGGTCCCTGCCCTCCCGTAGGCTCCATCCCCAAATCTCCGGGAGTACCCCAACCTGGACCTGGCAAACCCTACCACCATCACCCATCCCTCTTCAGTGGCCAGGGGGGACCTGGCAGCTCTAGATAGGTAGGTGCTGAGGGTGTTGCTCTGCAACTCTCCTTTCCCTGGAATTGTTCTTTGTTGACACACTTCTGTTTTTGCTTAGGGTTTCCAGGACCTCTCTGGCCACTAGTGGGGGATGGCAGGAACACAGGATCCCAGCTAGCTCAGCTGGGCCCATGCTGGTGTCAGTACCTGGACGCTTTAAGACTGAATTCAGTTGCACAGCTGAGTCCAACTCTTTGCGACCCCATGGACCAAGTCACGCCAGGCCCTCCTGTCTTCCACCGTCCTCCGAAGTCTGCACAATTTTGTGTTTGTTACATCAGTAACGCTGTCCAGCCATCTCACCTTTTGCTGTCCCCTTCTTCTTTTGCCTTCTGTCTTTTCCAGCATCAGGGTCTTCTCCAGGGAGTGCTCCCTTCTCATTGGGTGGCCAAAGTATTTGAGCTTCAGCTTCAGCATCTGACCTTCCAGGGAACAGTCTGGGTTGATTTGCCTTAGGACTGACCAATTTGATTTTCTTGCAGTCCAAGGGACTCTCAAGAGTCTTCTCCAGCACCACAGCTCAAAAGCATCTATTCTTCTATCCTTCTGTCTTTCCTAGCATCAGGGTCCTCTCCAGAGAGTGCTCCCTTCTCATTTGGTGGCCAAAGTATTTGAGCTTCAGCTTCAGCATCTGACCTTCCAGGGAACAGTCTGGGTTGATTTCCCTTAGGACTGACCAAATTGATTTTCTTGCAGTCCAAGGGACTCTTAAGAGTCTTCTCCAGCACCACAGCTCAAAAGCATCTATTCTTCTGCGCTCGGCCTTCCTTATGGTCCAGCTAAAATCATATAATTTCCAGTCATGTTCCGTGCCCAGAGTTGCTGCCGTTCCTCATTCTTTTGTAACACACTCCTCTGTGAGGTAACTAATAAAAAGCAAAACCTACTCATTTATTTACATTGGCAACATTAGAAATGTGAGCAAATTCATACATAATGGAGGGGATCTTCTCATTCTGAGGGGGCTGATCGCCCCCAGTCAGTGGAAGTCGCAGGAGCAGAACCTGCTGAGCAAAATCCCTCCTTGGCCGTGAAACGTGCTGACTAGCCTTGGGCAAATCATTCGCTCGGCTTAATGGACCTCGCGCGGATGTTCCATGTCACGGACTCATGACATTCCGGGAATGAAATCAGAATGGGGTGTTTTGTACACCTGCCCTTGTCCCTTGGGATGAAGCAGGAAAAGGAATCGGAATAAATAAATACAATACATATGCATGAACACCAACCTCTCCTGGGCTTCCATGGTATCAGAATAATAGGTCAGGCTGGCTCCGTTTACCTGTTATTTCTAAGTCTAAAGGACAGAGCCCCCCCTCAACAGCAACTACATGCATTGCGGCAGGGGGGAAATGCACACGGCTGAAGTAAGGAAGCCGTCCCATTCGTAATGCCTACAGAATGCTCGTATTTTGGTTCCTCTGTCATCATACGCAGAAAATATGTCTGTATCTTGTGTGAAGGAAGAATCCCGCGTTCAAATAAACGTCAGGGTCTCATTAAGTGCTATCTGAAAAACTGTGCAACGAAACCCCGACAGCCAGTTTTTTTGTTTTAGCAAACAAATCCTACGAAGGAGAAGAAACAGGAAGAGCAGTGCTTAATCCTGTCCCTGCTGATTTTTCTCCGCTCCGAATCCCTCTTCCCTCCACTGCTTGCAACCTTGCAGGTTCCAGACACATGTCGACAAGGATAAGCAGATGTTTGGAATCCTGCAGAAGGGGAAGTGAGGAGGGGAGTAGAAGGAGATGTGTTCTCCTAAGCCCCAAGATGTGTTCTCCTCTCCGAAACATCATCACCTGAATGGGTTTTCTCTCAGGATGCTAACGTATTGTTGCACAATACTATACACCACGTTTAGTTAGGCCCTCAGAGATGTGTGTTAGGGGATGAAAGGGAATCTGGGATCACGGAAAAGAAGAAGAAAATACGTGTTAAGAAAAGTGAGCATGGACAAATTAACTAGAACACTAAGGTATTTCCCAGCCCATAGCTGGCAACCGTGCTTCATAGGCTATTGAGTAGTGATGGGAGGAGATAGAGAGGAGGCTGTGGTCCATGTTGGCAGCAGTATCCTCATGCAGTCCTGGAAAAGAAATGTTGGTAGCTGGGCGGATTGAAATCTAGGAGGCTCTCAGAACTCCTGCCTCTGCAGCATTCAAAACCAACCAGGCAGGTGGAGACTGGGGATCCCAACATATGGATCAGAAAGAAGTGTAAGGAGAAAGTGTTTACATTTGTGAGGCACTGCGAAACGTCTTGGAGCAAGCCAACCTTGTGCAAAGAATACATGATCCACTGGAAGCAGAAGGAAACCAGATTACGTATCTGAACCTTCCCACAGGATGCATTGGAATGGACGACTCAGCATGCCTGGACATGGTGTGTGTGTGTGGGGAGGCACTATACCACTCTAAGTGTCTCTAGTTATCTCCTTGAATAGGATGCTTCTCTTTGTCTTAACCTGGGAGGTGCCCTGTGACCTCCTCCCTTTAGCCTCTCACTCCCTCTGCATGGCTTTCCGTGGAGGCACATGCATTTGCCAGCGAGCCAGTTTGGTGGAGTGGTTAAGTGTGCGGACTCTTATCTGGGAGAACCGGGTTGGATTCCCCACTCCTCCACTTGCGCCTGCTGGAATGGCCTTGGGTCAGCCATAGCTCTGGCAGAGGTTGTCCTTGAAAGGGCAGCTGCTGGGAGAGCCCTCTCAGCCTCACCCACCTCACAGGGTGTCTGTTGTGGGGGGAGAAGATATAGGAGATTGTAAGCCACTCTGAGTCTCTGATTCAGAGAGAAGGGCGCGGTATAAATCTGCAGTCTTCTCCTCCTGTAGAGAGAATGCCCTCATACTCCCATACAAATGATGCCGGACGAGCTGGCTGTTTGTGATAGGGAAAATGCTCTTTCGATTAGGCTTCTGTCTCTTCTTTTGACTGCAACCTGAATGTGAACTGGATCTACTTGAATAAATGTAGGTTTACCTTTTTTTTTGCAATATACACATCGGAAGATTTATTTAATGCACTCAGTATCACGTGTTTATGACTCGGCAAAACGCTGTTATATTAACCAAATATCCCAACAGGATGCACTTAAGATGCCTGAGCGGCTGGTGTGATTGCAAGAACTGATCACAAGATGCATCACCTAGATTCGCGGAGGGCCTTGCACGATGGCATCGAGAGCCTTCTTGAGTTATGAGAGGGAGTTATAGAAATCAAGACTGGAAGTTACAGTTGTGTGGGATCGCTGCAGCCAGGTCCTGGGGGGAAGAGATAGGGAGGCCGCCAGAGTTATGCCGCCATAAGTCACGCAGAAACACAAAAGGAGTCACACCAAGTATTGCAATGTAAATCAGGGTTCATATAGTAGATAGAGGGATGCAGAGCCAGTTTGTGTAGTGGTTAAGTGTGCGGACTCTTATCTGGGAGAACCGGGTTTGATTCCCCACTCCTCCACTTGCACCTGCTGGAATGGCCTCGGGTCAGCCATAGCTCTGGCAGAGGTTGTCCTTGAAAGGGCAGCTGCTGGGAGAGCCCTCTCCAGCCCCACCCACCTCACAGGGTGTCTGTTGTGGGGGAGGAAGGGAAAGGAGATTGTGAGCCACTCTGAGACTCTTCGGAGTGGAGGGCAGGATATAAATCGAATATCTTCATCTACCTCACAGGGTGTCTGTTGTGGGGGAGGAAGGTAAAGGAAATTGTGAGCCGCTCTGAGACTCTTCGGAGTGGAGGGCGGGATATAAATCCAATATCTTCATCTACCTCACAGGGTGTCTGTTGTGGGGGAGGAAGGGAAAGGAGATTGTGAGCTGCTGAGACTCTTCGGAGTGGAGGGCGGGATATAAATCCAATATCTTCATCTACCTCACAGGGTGTCTGTTGTGGGGGAGGAAGGGAAAGGAGATTGTGAGCTGCTCTGAGACTCTTCGGAGTGCAGGGTGGGATATAAATCCAATATCTTCTTCTTTTTAGAAGGGGCATCTGATGCGAGAGTGGGAACAGAGTGGCAGCAGCTGTAAGAAAGCAGCATCTAGTCCCACATGCAGAGTCCTGTCCCAACCCAACCCCTCTGGTCAGACACGCTCAAGCCTTTTGCACACAGATGAACAGTCTGTTGAACATCCGGCTCCTGGGATCCCTGCCCCCCAGGAGGACACCAGCTAGACTTGTAGGTACCTGAGCCTCCACCCCACCTACTTCATGGCATTTAATTGCATCCATGCGATTGGGTTGGCTGGAGAGGTCCCTGCCTTGCCCCACTGTTCCCTGTTCTGGCAGATAAGCAGGCATCCCAATGGATCTGATGCTCTTGCCTCTTCCTTTGAGAGCTGTGCTGTAATGCCAAAGAAGCCCTTCTTCACTGCTCTGAGAATGGTGCAGGCACTTGGTTTGGGCATTTCCTTTTTGACCATCCCTCAGATGCACTGAGGTCTGCTTCTCTAGAGCCGGAACTCATCTGTCAAAGAATGCTCTGCAAAGGATTCCACAGGAGTTAGGGATACAGTGGTGGCCTCTTCAATAGGGAGTGATAAGTTTGCCAATTCAGCATAGATATTATGGTTTTTAGAGCGCTACAAGGGAATTGCTGAAATCTTTCAAGCTGCAGCATGATACAGTTCAGATGCAATCAGAAAGACATAAACATTTGGCATTGTATAAATGAACAGCAGAAATACGCAGCTGGAAATAGACAAAGATCTGACCCAAGCCACATGTATTTGTGAACACAGATGTTCCAAGTTCAAAAAGAATAGCTCTCCTCTTCCACTCTTTAGGCTTGAGTAGTCACACCGTGGCAAATAGAAGGGGAAGACATGGAAGTCGTGACAGACTTCGCATTTCTGGGATCCAAGATCATTGCAGATGGTGACTGTAGCCATGAAATTAAAAGACGTTTGCTCTTTGGGAGGACAGCTATGGTGAACCTGGGCAGTATAATAAAAAGCAGAGACATCACCCTGCCAACAAAAGTCCGTATAGTCAAGGTGATGGTATTCCCAGTAGTAATGTATGGGTGTGAGAGCTGGACCATAAGGAAGGCTGAGCGCAGAAGAATAGCTGCTTTTGTGATGTGGTGCTGGAGAAGACTCTTGAGAGTCCCTTGGACTGCAAGAAGATCCAATCATTCAGTCCTAAGGGAAATCAACTCAAAATGTTCCCTGGAAGGTCAGATGCTGAAGCTGAAGCTCAAATACTTTGGCCACCCAATGAGAAGGGAGCACTCCCTGGAGAAGATCCTGATGCTGGGAAAGACAGAAGGCAAAAGAAGAAGGGGACGGCAAAAGATGAGATGGCTGGACAGTGTTACTGATGTAACAAACACAAATTTGAGCAGACTTCGGAGGATGGTGGAAGACAGGAGGGCCTGGCGTGACTTTGTCCATGGGGTCGCAAAGAGTCGGACTCGACTGCGCAACTGAACAACAACAAAAGTGCTTTCCCATTGTATTGCCATCACTGGCTTGGGAAATTCTTCGAGCGGAGATTTGTTGACAGTGCCTAGGGAGGGTGCAGTTTGGGAAGCAGAGGGAGATAAGCAATAGGGATGGGCACAAACCAACTCATGAACTAAAGCTCATCACAAATTTCGGGTGTGTCATGGTTCATGAAATGTATGATTTTGCCAAGTAACACTCAGATAAACTTTGGCTATAAAAGCATAGATGAAGCTTTATTAATGTGTTGCAGAGGCCCTGCCAAGAAGGGAAACTAAGAATGACAGACATCATTAAGTAGTTCAGAAAAGCATGGACTCCCCCCCACCATACCACATAGCAGTTCAAAAGGGAACACATCTCCTTCTCTCTTGAGAGGTGAAGGCCCTTCCCAGCCTCTGTCTCCAGATGGTGGAGTGGAAAGAGAGGCCTCCACGTTCCCAGGTGCTACCAATGTCTCCACTGCGAGCAGGGCACCCCCTGACACCAAGCCAACCGGACCTGTGTACTTGTATGTTCCTGCTCAAAAAAAGCCCTCACTGTGAGAGACCTTACAAGCACAGCATGACCTCATAACATACTACATAGCAAAACAGTAACAGTTACATATAAGACTCAGGAAGGAATGCATGGCAGAGACATTACATGGATCCTGACACGAAGTGATGGTCATGAACAAAGTAGAAGAGGAAGAATTAAAGATTTATACCCCACCCTTCTCTCTGAATCAGAGACTCAGAGCAGCTTACAATCTCCTATATCTTCTCCCCCTACAACAAACACCCTGTGGGGTGGGTGGGGCTGAGTGGGCTCTCACAGCAGCTGCCCTTTCAAGGACAACCTCTGTGAGAGCTATGGCTAACCCAGGGCCATTCCAGCAGGTGCAAGTGAAGGAGTTGGGAATCAAACCCAGTTCTCCCAGATAAGAGTCCACGCACTTAACCACTACACCAAACTGGCTCTTCTTCTCCTCCTCTTCCTCCTCCTGCAATGAACTTTCACTGACTTTGAAGCAATTTGTGGTGGTTTGTGAATAGTAGAAAGCAGAGGTTTAAATGGCTCCAAACCATTATATGGCTCCAAGCCATTTAAACCCTGGTTTTCTGCTCCATACCACTCATCTGTTTGGTTTAAATGGCTCCAAGCCATTTAATCTCCTGCTTTCTGCTCACTGCCAAAAGCATCAGCAAGCAGAAAGCATGGTGTTAAAAAGCTCTGAGTCACTTAACCTTCTGCTCTCTGCTCATTTCCAAAAGCCTGCCGAAAGCAGTGGGGTTAAATGGCTTGGAGGCATTTTACCCTCTGCTTTCTGCCCACCTCCGCTTTTGGATGAGCAGAAGCAGGGGATTAAGCAACTTGGAGCCATTTCACCCCCTGTTTTCTTCTGCTTGCTGCTTTTTGAGGGGAGCAAAGATCAGGGGTTTAAGTGGCTCACAAACAAACACAAGGTGGTTTGATTCATGAACTGGTGTATTGGTTTGTGGTTCAGCAACACAGATAAGGTTGCCAATCCCCAGGTAGGGGCAGGGGATCCCCCTGTTTGGAGGCCCTCCCCCTGCTTGAGGGTCATCAGAAAGCGGGGGGAGGGGAGGGATATGTCTGCTGGGAACTCTATTATTACCTATAGAGACTTATTCCCATAGAAAATAATGGAGAATTGATCCTTGGGTATCTGGAGCTCTGGGGGAGCTGTTTTTTGAGGTAGAGGCACTGAATTTTCAGTATAGCATCCAGTGCCTCTCCCCAGAATACCCCCCAAGTTTCAAAAGGATTGGACCAGGGGGTCAAATTCTATGAGCCCCAAACGAAGGTGCCCCTATCTTTCGTTCTTTCCTATGGAAGGAAGGCATTTAAAAAGGTGTGTAGACCCTTTAAATGTGATGGGCAGAACTCCCTTTGGAGTCCAATTATGCTTGTCCCGCCCTTGCTCCTGGCTCCACCCCCAATGTCTCCTGGCTGGCTCCATCCCCAAAGCCTCCTGGCTCCACCCCCAAAGTCCCCAGATATTTCTTGAATTGGACTTGGCAACCCTAAACACAGACCATACAACAAAGATGTGGTCCGTGCCCATCCTTAGGAATGAGATGCCATAGGGATGCCCTCCGAAGCACCCACTGTCATTACAGGAGAGCTCCAGATCCCACTGTGACCATGCCTGTGGCTGTGCTGGTTAATGGAAGTAGCCAGCTGCCTCTTGCCTCTCCCTTGGGATCAAAGGAGGGAGGAGGGGGACACCCGTTTCCTTGCAGGGGCGGACATTTCCTGAAGGAGCCAGGTGAGTGAGGAGGTGGACAGACCGAAGGACAGATCGAAGGCAAGCTAAGCAGAGCAGCATTCAGGCCTTGCAATATTTCTGCCATCTCAGCGACAAGAAGTGTGTGTGGGGAGGGGATAGCTGAGGGGCAGGGGGAGAGCTGTAAGAAGATTTTCGAGCAAGAGCCAGAGAAGTGAAGCTGGCAGAAAGCCTCCTGCAAGAAGGGCAGAGCCCAGAGGGAGACAAGGAGCAGGGCCTAGGAGACGAGCTCCCGACAGGCTGCAGTGATAAGCAGGAATTAGAAATGCATTCGAAGCAGTTTCAAAGCACCCACGTCCCAAGCCGCACAGCTGATGCTGCCACTGCTTGGAGATGAAACGGGCAGCGGTGAGGGGGGGGAGGAGTTTGGAATCCACCAGTCACAAGGGCACTCCGCCTCCCACTCCTCGCCAGCATGATGCTCGCCAGCAGCACCCAAAATGCGAGACTCGCACAGATCCACAAGCGCAGTGTGAAGCACACCTTAGCCCACTCACTACTACCAGCGAGATGTGTAGGCTCACAGCTCTCTGCTCAAGCACAGGAAAGACAAATGGCAGCCCAGGAGACAGGCCGTAGGTCAGGCATGACACAGAAGTGTGGCTGAATGAAACTAGCTACAGGGAATGTCCAGGCAGGAGCCCTTCCATAAACGGTGGTCCGCCAGGATACGTCAGATCAGGATTTGAATTATGGGTTGATGGTGAATGATGAATTGCCATTAGCCTCAACTGAAGTGTTGTGTGATAGATGACTGCAGGCACCTGAGTTTATTCCTGGCTTCCTTAGGGCTGCCAAGTCCTCGGTCTGGGTGGGGGTTCCCCCGCGCGAGAGTTTGTCAACCTGCCGGCTCACATTAGGCTGGCGGGGGGAACCTCCCCCGATGTTGTCGGCGCGATGACATCATTGCACCGGGGCAGCACGTGATGGCCGCTCTAGGCATATCTGGGAAAACTCTATGGTTTCCCCGGACGCTCTAGCCATTTGGGAGGGGAAACTCCATGGTACAAAAGGTACCATAGAGTTTTCCCCTCCCAGATGGCTAGAGCGTCCAGAGAGCATAGGGGACTTGGCAACAGTAGGCTTCCTTCCTTCTTCCTTATTTGTTTGTTTGTTTATTTAACTGGATTTATATCCCACCCTCCCCGCTGAAGCAGGCTCAGGGCAGCTCACAAAACATAACTTACAATAAAAAAAAAATTACATTAAAAGCATTAAACAGTTTAAAAAATATTTTGGTGCTAGTTTTGATACAGTTTTAAAATGGCGTTCAGTGATCTTAAGCATCCTTGGATCTAGCGTCTCGGTGGTGGTGGTCAGCATCTCAGTTAAACGCTAACTGAAACAGTGTCGTCTTACAGGCCTTGTGGAACTGGGCAAGGTTCTGACCTCCTCAGGCCGTTGGTTCCACCAATGAGGGGCGGCAATTGAGAAGGCTCTTTCTGGTGTTGTTTTCAGTCTTGCCTCCCTCAGCCCAGGGATCGATAACAAGTTTTGTGTTCCTGATCGAAGTACCTTCTGGAGAACATGTGGGGAGAGACGGTCCCTAAGGTTCTTCCCAGGCACCCTCAGTTACGGTTATCAGGTTCTCCCTGGCTACCAGCGAGGTGTGTGGGGGAAAGGGAGGGCTGCTGGATCCAGGTTGGGAAATGCCTGGAGATGTGGGGGTGGAGCCTGGGGAGGCCAGGGACCTCAGTGGAGTACAGTGCCAGAGAGTCCCACCTTCCAAAGCATCCATTTTCTCCAGGGGAACTGATCTCTGTAGTCTGGACATGAGCTGTAATTTTGGTGGATCCCCAGGTCCCACCTAGAGGCTGACATCCCTACCCCCCAGTGTAGGCCAGGACACTAGCCAGATAGGTAAAGAGAGAGCAACCGTGAAGTAAGCAGTATTTGCCCATGCGAAATCCTACTCCACTCCCAAGACTCTCCTGGCATCACTGATTTCTGTCCCCTGCATTAGGATCAGGCTTACCCTGGCATAGCATCAGATACACCTCGTGTGGACTTTGCTGGCCATTCTAAAATTGCTGTATCTCAGATTGCCTTATTTATTGCTGCTGCCATTGATCTCTTTGGAAATTTTTTTTTTTTTTTTTGCAGATCTTGAGCACTTTATTTTGGGTATATTGATATATTGCATATTGTTGAATGAAGTTATCCTCTAGGCAGAAAATGATGGACTTACACTCTATAAAAACACTGCTATTTAATTATATAACAGGACTGAAGCACTTTAATTAATTGAGGTTGATGTTTAGATTTTGGATGCATTGAGATGGTTTGTCCATCGGTTAGATCTTGGCGGAAAATGCACAGCTCACGGGTAGCTTGGCTGGAGACGTCTTCAGTTGCCTCTTGGTTGCTGTGCTCTAGTGCAGGGGTGGCCAACGGTAGCTCTCCAGATGTTTTTGCCTACAACTCCCATCAGCCCCAGCCATTGGCCATGCTGGCTGGGGCTGATGGGAGTTGTAGGCAAGAAAAGATCTGGAGAGCTACCGTTGGCCACCCCTACTCTAGTGGGTGAGACTGATAGCAAACGGAGGATCTGAGAAGGGTCTCGACTGATCATGTTCAGTCCACGTGGGCGGAGGTAAGGCACTCACAAGCCACAAACTGATTGTTGCTTCCAGCCTTTCCCTTTTCTCCCAGCAGTCCTTATAAATCCCAGACTGCAGGACCTGTGTGGAGAAATGCCTGTGCTTGTTGAGATGTTGCAGAGCGGCTTCCTTCAGCCTTTTCCAAGAGCAAAGCGCCGCTGGTGGAAGCTGAAGTGATTTTCTCCAGTTTAGGAAGTTCCTGGAATTCTGGAGCTGGTGCATGGAGAACGTGGAGTCTGGAGGAGGGAAGCAGTTAAATTGAGACATCATGCCTTAAGAGCTGCCGTTTCCTGTGGAAATCTCTGCCATGCGAAGATGAGTTGTGATTCCAGGAGAACTCCCGGCCCCACCTTGAAGTTGGCAAGCCTATATCCCCTCCCCACTGCATCCTCCTAGGGCTGTCAGGGCTCCTGCTACAGCATTATGGCCATAGTGATCTGCTGCAATGGTGGCTACGCTGCTACATAACTCCTGGGGAAAGTCCGAAAGTGACGCAGGATAGCTACCGGTATATCACCAACACAAATCTATGCTTTGGTTTCTGGTGATTCCTAGAGCAACCCTACATCACTTTCAAATTTCCCCAAAAAGTAGGGTTGCCAGGTCCGACTCAAGAGATATCTGGGGGCTTTGAGGGTGGAGCCAGGAGCAACGGTGTAGAAGCACGATTGAACATTTAAAGGGACCGCATGCCTTTTAAATGCGTTCCCTCCATTTAGAAGAAGAAGAAGATATTGGATTTATATCCTGCTCTCCATTCCAAATCTCAGAGCGGCTCACAATCTCCTTTCCCTTCCTCCCCCACAACAGACACCCTGTGAGGTGGGTGGGGCTGAGAGGGCTCTCACAGCAGCTGCCCTTTCAAGGACAACCTCTGCCAGAGCTATGGCTGACCCAAGGCCATGCTAGCAGGTGCAAGTGGAGGAGTGAGGAATCAAACCTGGTCCTCCCAGATAAGAGTCCGCACACTTAACCACTACACCAAACTGGCTCAAGAAAAAAATGAAGGATAGGGGCACCTTCTTTTGGGGCTCATAAAATAATAATAATAATAAACTTTTATTTATATCCTGCCCTCCCCGCCAGGGCGGGCTCAGGCTCACAGGACATGGCGCATACCATGATTACAATAAAATACAGTTAAAATGCAGTTAGATAAATAAATTAAAACCAATATAAATTGAAGGTGCTACAGTACAATACATATATACCAAGATGGCTAGATGTCATTATCAGGATTCCACCTTAAAAGCCAGTTGAAAGAGGGCAGTTTTACAAGCCCTGCAGAATTGATTGAGGTCCTGCAGGGCTCGTACCTCCTCTGGTAGCTGATTCCACCAATGGGGAGCCATTATTGAGAAGGCCTGCTCCCTCTGTTGTTTTCAGTTTGGCCTCCCTTGGTCCAGGGATTTTTAGAAGATTTTGAGAACTAGATCTCAGTGCTCTCTGGGGAACATATGGAGAGAGGTGGTCCCTAAGGTAGGCAGGTCCTCGGCCATATAGGGCTTTAAAGGTAATAACCAGCACCTTGTAACGAACTCGGTACACAATTGGCAGCCCGTGCAGTTCCCGCAGCCTAGGCTGTACGGTCGTTTTCGCACTCACCTCCAGCCGGTGCGACCCCCCTCTTCACCGCGCAGGATCTGCGCAGATTTCGCACTAAATGCCGCAGAGCAGCCTTTTGCGCCGGAAACTCCCATCGCAAAAGCCGCTCAAACGTAAATCGCCAAAAAGCAGTTTGGCGTTTGCGCGGCTTTTGCGACGGGAGTTTCCGGCGCAAAAGGCTGCTCCGCGGCATTTAGTGCGAGATCCGCGCAGATCCTGCGCGGTGAAGAGGGGGGTCGCGCCGGCTGGAGGTGAGTGCGAAAATGACCTGTATGTTCCCACCAAGGTTGTCCCACTAACAGCCTGGCTGCCGCATTCTGTACTAGCTGCAGTTTCCGAGTTCGGTACAGGGGCAGCCCCATGTAGAGGGCATTACAGTAGTCCTACCTCGAGGTGACCGTTGCATGGATCACTGTTGCCAGGTCGTTACGTTCCAGGAAGGGGGCCAACTGCCTCGCCCTCCTAAGATGGAAAAAGGCGGATTTAGCAGTGGCTGCTATCTGTGCCTCCATTGTCAAGGAAGGCTCCAGTAGCACTCCCAGGCTCTTGACCCTGCGCACTGGTATCAGTGACGCACCGTCAAAGGCTGGTAGGGAGATCTCCTCTCCCAGCCCGCTGCGACCTACACAAAGGACCTCTGTCTTCGCTGGATTCAGCTTCAGCCCACTCAGCTTAAGCCAACCTGCTGCGGCTTGCAACGCCCGGTCCAGATTTATAGGGACATCGTCAGTCTGGCCGCCCATCAATAGATAGAGCTGGATGTCATCAGCATACTGATGGCAACCCAGCCCGTGCCTCCGGACAATCTGGGCAAGGGGGCGCATGTAGATGTTAAACAACATTGGAGAGAGAACTGCCCCCTGAGGCACCCCACAATTAAGTAGGTGTCTCTGGGACTTCTCTCCTCCAATCGCCACCCTTTGTCCCCGACCCTCAAGGAAGGAGGAAAGCCACTGTAAGGCTAGCCCCTGAATTCCTGCGTCGGCGAGGTGGCAGGTCAGCAGCTGATGGTTGACCATATCGAACGCAGCCGATAGGTCTAACAACAGCAATACCGCCGAGCTGCCTCGATCCAGATGTCGCCGGAGGTCATCCATGAGGGTGACCAACACTGTCTCCGTCCCATGGCCCGGGCAGAAGCTGGACTGGTATGGGTCTAAGGTGGAAGCGTCATCCAGGAAACCCTGTAACTGCAACGCCACAGCCCTCTCAATGATTTTGCCCAAAAAGGGCAAATTTGAGACTGGTCGATAGCGAGCTAATTCGGCCGGATCTGATGTAACTTTTTTCAGGAGAGGGCGGACCACTGCCTCTTGGACCCCCTGTCCCAATCAAAGCGGAGGGAGGCCTTCATGGCAGGGGATCCCCTGCCCCCACCTGGAACCCTACCCAGAAGTCACCTAGCTGCATAACCAATGTCACACCACTCCCAGGTAATCATCCACAACTAGGGTTGCCAAGTCCAATTCAATAAATATATGGCGACTTTGGGGGTGGAGCCAGGAGCAAAGGTGTGGCAAGCATTCAAAGGGAGTTCTGGCCATCAGATTTAAAGGGACCACACACCTTTTTAAATGCCTCCCCTCCACTGGAGATAATGAAGGATAGGGGCACCTTTTGGGGGGGCTCATAGAATTGGTCTCCCTAGCCCAATTCTTTTTAAACTTGGAGGGTTTTTTGAGGAGAGGCATTGGATGCTATGCTGAAAATCTGGTTCTTCTACCTCAAAAAACAACACCCCCCCCCTCCCAAGCCCAGATAACTGCTGATCAATTATCCATGATACCCTATGGGGATCAGTCTCCATAGGGAATAATGGAGTGTCCAGCAGACATTTCCACTCCCCTGCTTTCTGATGACCCTGAAGCAGGGAGAGGGCCTCCAAACTGGAGGATCCCCTGCCCCACCTGGGGATCGGCAATCCCATTCCATCCCTCCTGGAAGCCTTTCCTCATCCTGCCCTGGAAAAAGATTTTCCTGGAGTGAAAAATGGCTGCTGGGGAGGGAGGGCCAAGCTGGGGAGATCTGTAGTCCTTACGCAGTCCTTGTGCCCTCCTCGTGCTGGACCTCCCAACCAACGGGGAATCTTTATGCCAGATTTCCATTTGTTTAATGAAAAATTTTAAGGCCTTTGAATTTAAGATGGGTAAACCATTTGATGAGTTTAAATCCGAAATTAATATTGGATTAAATAAAAAAAATGGATGTAAAGATATTGAAGGTATTAAAGAACAACTAATTCAGGATACAGACCTAATGAAATTAAGTTTGAATAGAATGAGATAAATAAGAAGGTTGATGATTTACAGTTCAATTTAAAATTAAGTCAGGCAGTAGGAACCATTAATGGAAACAAATTAGAAGAACTGGAAGGGAGTATTGAGCTATTGGACAATAGAAACAGAAAAAAAATAGAATTAAAATAAGAGGGATTGTGAAAAAGGCAGAAGGAAATCATTTAATCTCCTATTTGAATGACTTATTTGTCTCATTATTAGGATCTGAATCAGACAGCCCCAAGACTGATGAGACTTACGGTATCCATTCTGTAATTGCACATTCTAAAACGGCGGACAGTGATATTTTAGTTGCCCTCTATAATTCCTGTTCCAAAGAGAAAGTAATGGAAATGGAAGAAAAAAATAATTCAACGTATGGCTGATTTTTCTCCTAACTTTAAGACAGAAGAGAGGTTTTAGAGCCTCCCTAGGCATATAATGTTCAATAGAAAAGGAGATTCCCCTTTAAATATACTTTGAAATATAGCCAAAAATGGACCATTATCCACTGGCCAAATGGACCATTATCCACTGGCCAAATCTATAGAAGTTAGATTCAGATGGGTAGCCCTGTTGTTCTGAAGCAACAGAACAAAGTCTGAGCCTGGTGGCATCTTCAAGGTGTTACTGGACTAGGGTTGCCGTCCCATTCAAGAAATATCTGGGGACTTTGGGGGTGGAGCCAGGATACACTGGGGGTGGAGCCAGAAGCAAGGTTGTGACAAGCATAATTGAACTCCACAGGGCGTTCTGGCCATCACATTTAAAGGGACGGCACACCTTTTCTCCATTTGGAAATAATGAAGGATAGGGCCACCTTCTTTTGCAGCTCATAGAATTGGACCCCTCAGTCCAATGTTTTTGAAATTTGGAGGGTCTTTTGAGGAGAGGTGTTGGATGCTATGCTGCTAATTTGGTGCCTCTACCTCAAAAAACAGCCCCCCAGAGCCCCATGGATCAATTCTCCATTATTCCTTATGGGAATCGGTCTCTGTAGGGAATAATGGAGTGCCCAGCAGACATTCCCCCCCCCACACACACACACTTTCTGATGACCCTGAAGCAGGAGGAGGCCTCCAAACTGGGGGATCCCCTGCCCCCACCTGGGTAATACGCCCTGTGAAGGCTTCTATTTGTGCTTGTATGAGTTGTTATATACTTATATGATGTAAAAAGGTTTGGAAGAACTTTGACAAAAAGACTTGAAACGGGGTGGCAAGCAACCAGCCGGCATTGGGCTCCATCAGAGGTGGTTTTGGTGGAGTCATCTGATATGACATCAATGGAATGAACTTTGGAGACAGAAACCTCTTTGGATACAAGCACCCTTTTGCACTTTGCACTTTAATTTTATCTAAACGGGGTTTAGATAAAAATATGGAGCAGAGGTCCTTCAGTGGCTATTAGCCACAGTGTGTGTGTGTGTGTGTGTGTGTGTGTACATATATATATATATATAAATTTTTTTGGCCACTGTGTGACACAGAGTGTTGGACTGGATAGGCCATTGGCCTGATCCAACATGGCTTCTCTTATGTTCTTAATTGGAAGTAATATTCTTGCAAGTTTTTCTGTGTGCTTAGATGTATAGGTTAAGTTCTTAGAAGTTATGCTTACCCAATGTTGAATTTATGTATTAATGTCGTGTTAATTTCACCTTATTTAAATTTATACATTTGATATTAATTGTTGTTACTTATTTCGTTATTGTATCACGGTATTTCCCTGCTCTTAACCTCCCCATGATTCTTCCTTTTTTGTCTCACGCACCTGGGGTTTGGCAAGCCTGTACTGGACTCCAACTTTATTCTATCTAAAGAAGTTTCATTTTCAAACTCAAGTCATTCTTTTGAGGCAACCATTCACAGGAAATCCAGTTTAGGATGTTTCATTAATCTATTTAAAGAATTCAGGAAGAAGGTATTAGAAATTCGAAACAAAGTGAAGCTTCTTTTTTCATAATGTGAACGCTCTTAATCATCTGGTTAAGAGGAAAAGCGGGTAATGAAAATGTGGAAGATCGCCAAGATGGTGAGAATTACTCATTGTACAACGAAAGACTCAACAGAACCTATAAAGAAACATTTCAGCAATTCTAGAATCCTTTTAGGTTTGTAATCAATTGCTACAAAAAGGGTGTGAGGATATATAGATAATTGGGGTTTTGTAATTATTTTGTAAATGAAAATTACTTGTTGTTCTGCCATTTTTTTATTGATATTTGTGAAATTTATTTGATTTACTTCGTTTGCACAACATCCTTCTTCCCAACGGGGACCCAAAGCCGCTTCTATCGTCTTCCTCTCCTCTATTTTATCCTCAGAACAATCCTGTGTTGTAAATTAGTCTGAGTGTGCAACTGCCAGCTCCCAGGGCAGAGGGGGAATCTGAACCCAAGTCTCCCAGATCCTGGCCCAACACTCTATGCTTGTTCTCAGTAATGGTATTTTCATCTTGATTTTGTCTTGCATAATACATTATTTCTTGACATTTAATTAACACACGGAATTCACTGCCACAGGAAGTGGCCACTGATTCAAGAGGGTAACAGCCAGTTTGGTGTAGTGATTAAGTGCGCAGACTCTTATCTGGGAGAACCGGGTTTGATTCCCCACTCCTCCACTTGCACCTGCTGGAATGGCCTTGGGTCAGCCATAGCTCTCGTAGGAGTTGCTCTTGAAAAGGCAGCTGCTGTAAGAGCTCTCTCAGCTCCACCTACCTCACAGGGTGTCTATTTCTGGGAGGGGAGGTAAAGCAGATTGTGACTGCTCTGAGACTCTGAGATTCAGAGTATAGGGTGGGATATAAATTCAATATCATCATCTCCTCCTCCTCCTTCTTCTCCTCCTCCTCCTTCTCCTTCTCCTTCATCTTCTTCTTGGGTCAGCCATAGCTCTGGCAGAGGTTGTCCTTGAAAGGGCAGCTGCTGTGAGAGTCCTCTCAGTCCCACCCACCTTGCAGGGTGTCTGTTGTGGGGGAGGAAGATAAAGGAGATTGCAAACCGCTCTGAGAATCTGAGGTTTGGAGTGGAGGGCGGAATATAAATCCAATATCTTCTTCTTCTTCTTCTAACACATGGAATTCACAGCCACAGGAAGCGGTAGACAGCTTCAAGAGGGGATTGGGCAAGCATATGGATTAGAGGTTCATCCGTGACTATTGGCCACAAGGTACAGATGTAAGACTATGTCTGGGGCAGTGATACTATGTACTCATGGTGCTTGGGGGGCAATGGTGGAAAGGCTTCTGGAGTTCTGGCCCCACTAGTGGGCCTCCTGATGGCACTTGGGTTTTGGCCACTGTGTGACACAGAGTTAGGCTTCCCATTCTCCCACTGGGGTGGGGGTTCCCCTGATTTTGGAACCTCCAACCCACCACCAGGGGCTGTCAGGGGTAGCTCTGGCACCAAAGACATCATCACACTGGGCACATCATGCAGAAGATGTTCTAGCATTTGGGGGAAAAACTCTATGGTCATCATAGTTTCCTCCCAAATGCTAGAGCGCCCCCCATCTGACATGCCTGGCATGATGATGTCACATATGGGTGATGTCATCATGACATCTAATGAGAGCAGCAGAGTCCCCCGCCAGCAGCCAGGTAAAACCTGGAAACCCTACCCAGAGTGTTAGGCTGGATGGGTCATCGGCCTGACCCAGCATGGCTTCTCTTATGTTCTTATGAGACTCAAGGTAGATTGTATAATATAAGAGAGTTCAATCAGCAGGACAAAAAATGTCTAATAAACAATGTAATAAGACCAATATTATTCTAATAGTTTTCTTAAAAAGAAAAAGAAATACTAGTAAATGCTTCATATTATCCTGAGCAGTGAAAGGTTCTAAGGTGCCAGTGCTACAAGATTTATTTCACTTTGGATGAGGCTGTAAAGGTAAAGGCAGTCCCCTGTGCAAGCACCAGTCGTTTTCGACTCTGGGGTGACGTTGCTTTCACAATGTTTTCATGGCAGACTTTTTACAGGGTGGTTTGCCATTGCCTCCCCCTGTCATCTACACTTCTCCCCGCCCAGCAAGCTGGATATTCATTTGACCAACCTCAGAAAGATGGAAGGCTGAGTCAGCCTCGAGCCGGCTACCTGAACCCAGCTTCTGCTGGAATCGAACTCAGGTCGTGAGCAAAAAGCTTGGACTGCAGTTTTACCACTCTGGAATTAACAGTGTCTTTGGAATCCTTTCATTTGCAATGACGTAAGCGGAGCTTAGTTGGAAGCAGGCAGGCATTCTAGCAGAACATTGATCAGTCCTCATCAGATTCTCAGAGGAAGCCTTTGTGCCCCAAGGAGCTTCATCTCCAGCCAGCTCATACCTGTCAATCCTCCCGTGTTCAGTCCAAACTGCATCAAAAGCTGAATTAGCCCCCTTCCTTAAGGGCCATGAAAGCCACGGGCTGCTCATTCACGATGATCAAGGCAGCCGACAATTCAAAGTTTCGTTACAAACAGAACTGCAAGTAGCCGTTTAAAAAGCATACGTTGAGTAACATTTGTTAGGGCCAGCTGGGGTCAGATTAAGTCACTCTTGGGGCTGAATCCATCCCACGCACCGTCAGTCCACCACCCCCTAACTTGGATGTTCAGAATGTTTTATTGTCCAGACGTGCCAAATCACAGCAAGATGCAAATCTGACACTTTTGGGAAACAAACGTTGTTTTAGCAGTTTGGTGATTTCAGTCTTTAGGATGGTTAGCTGTTAGGGTTGCCAGCTCTGGGTTGGGAAACACCTTGAGATTTTTTTTGGGGGGGGGTGACACCTGGGAAGAAGAAGGAGAAGAAGAATTACAGATTTAGACCCCGCCCTTCTCTCTGAATCAGAGACTCAGAGCGGCTTACAATCTCCCATGCCTTCTCTCCCAACAACAGACACCCTGTGAGGTGGGTGGGGCCGAGAGGGCTCTCCCAGCAGCTGCCCTTTCAAGGACAACCTCTGCCAGAGCTATGGCTGACCCAAGGCCATTCCAGCAGGTGCAAGTGGAGGAGTGGGGAATCAAACCCGGTTCTCCCAGATAAGAGTCCACACACTTAACCACTACACCAAACTGGTAGTGTTTGGGCAGGGGAGGAACTTCAGCAGGGTACAATCCCATACAGTCCATCCTCCAAAGCAGCCCTTTTCTCCAGGGGAACTGATTTCTATTGCTTGGAGAGCAGTTGTAATAGCGGGAAATCTCCAGGCTCCACCTGGAGACTGGCAACCCTATGGCTGCTCAAACACAGCATGGCTCCAATATTCTGGCATGGTGTTTATTTTATTTTTGAAAGCAGTTAATACATTTAGACCTGATGCCAGTTCCAGCCATCCCAACAAGTAAAACGACGCTGACTGAGTGAAAAGTTATGGGAAAGTAATTATGTTGTCTTCTCTCTTATAAGCACACGCGTCTTCGAAGATCAAGATGGATGATCTCCCAGCTGTTCAGGAGTGAGTCCACCAGAGAGGAAATGCAGCCTGTGACCCCTGCAGAAACAAAAGAATTACCCTAGGAAGGGAACTCTTTGGAAGAGTTGGGCAAATATACTGAGGAGATGCCTCTACTTTCACTTCTCTCCTCCCCGCCCCCCCCCCCCGGTACCCAGGGTGAAACACTCCCGTTCATGCTGCCCTCTCTGTGGCGAGGGACATGGCTTGCCACAGTGCCCAGCCCTGGTAAAGGACCCTGCCCAACAGGCCTACCCACAGTCCTGCCCCCCAACTAGGGTTGCCAATCCCCAGGTGGGGGCAGGGGATCCCCCAGTTTGGAGGCCCTCCCCCCACTTCAGGGTCGTCAGAAAGCGGGGGGGAGGGGAGGGAAATGTCTGCTGGGAACTCTGTTATTCCCTGTGGAGACTTATTCCCATAGAAAATCATGGAGAATTGATCTGCGTGTATCTGGGGCTCTGGGGGGGCTGTTGTTTGGGGGTAGAGGCACCAAATCTTCAGTATAGCATCTAGTGCCTCTCCCCAAAGTACCCCCCACGTTTCAAAAAGATTGGACCGGGGGGGGGGGTCCAATTCTATGAGCCCCAAAAGAAGGTGCCCCTAGCCTTCATTATTTCCTATGGAAGGAAGGCATTGAAAAGGTGTGCCGTCCCTTTAAATGTGATGGCCAGAACTTCCTTTGGAGTTCAATTATGCTTGTCACAGTCTTGATCTTGGCTCCACCCCCAATCTCCTGGCCCCACCCCCAAAGTCCCCAGATATTTCTTGAATTGGACTTGGCAACCCTACCCCCAACGGAGGAGGGAGGGCCTGTCCCCAACCAACACAGAGAAAAGATAGCAACAGGCTCCCCACAGGCCACCCACTGGGGTCCAAAGTGCTGCTTGCGACAGTTGCTTGACATGGCAGACTCCGATGCTGCAGGGCAGAGCTTTTTTTTTTGTAGCAGGAACTCCTTTGCATATTAGTCCACACCCCCTGATGCAGCCAATCCTCCAAGAGCTTTCAGGGCTCTTCGTACAGGGCCTACTGTAAGCTCCCGGAGGATTGGCTACATGAGGGGTGTGTGGCCTAATATGCAAAGGAGTTCCTGCTACAACCCCCCCCCCTTGCTTCAGTGGGGTGGGTCTCCACCTCTAGAACCCGAGGTGCATCTAGGCCCTGCTTGTGCCCCAGATTCATAGTTCTCAAAGTGAAAGTCTGAGAGCCAGTTTGGGGTCGTGGTGAAGTGTGTGGACTCTAATCTGGGAGAACTGGATTTGATTCCCCACTCCTTCACGTGCACTCGCCGGTGTGACCGTGGGTTAGAGCTGTCAGGTCCCAAGTTCTCCCCAGCAGTGGGAGTGGAGGGGGTGGGGGAGTCTGGGAGGGGGAGGAGCCATTCTCAACATGATGATGTCATGCGGAATGATGTCCTTGCACCGGGGACACAGCTCCACATGCACTCCCCCTCCTGCTTTTCCCAACCGTTAAAAAGGACCTTCCCTTTAAACGGTTGGGGGGGGGGAGTGGGCACCGTGCGCCCCTGCTTTCTAAACCCCGAGATCGAGGCTTGGAAGGCAAAGGCAGGCAGCTCCCCGCTTGGACAGAGTGGGTGGCGTACGCTCCTGCCTCTAAGGCTGGGGATCGGAAGACAAAAGCAGATGACTCCCTGATTGGACAGAACAGATGCCATGCACGCCTGCCTTCTAAGCCCTGAGATCACGACTTGGAAGGCAAGAGCAGGCAGCTCCCCACTTGGAAAGAGTGGGCGTCATGCACACTTGTCCTGAAAGCCGTGACTGCAGGGGGTAGGTGCTCATGGGGCCCATGGGACCATGGTGGACTGTTGGGGATGGGGCTTCCCCTGCCCACCACCTAGCTGGCATCTGGGGGAAGCCCCCAAAACTGGGGGATTCTCTGCCCCACTGGGGACTGGCATCCCTACCTTGGGTCAATCCCAGTTCTCTCAGGGCTGTTCTCTCAAGAGCAGTTCTCTCAGAGCTCTCTCAGCCCCACCAACCTCACAGGGTGTCTGTTGTGGGGAGAGGAAGGGAAGGGAGTCTGTAAGCCACTCTGAGACTCCACACGAAGGGCAGGGTATGAATCCAATCTCTTCCCTTCTTTTCTTCACTTCTAAATGTAAAGGCCCAGGACAACCTAGAGGGAAATCATTCCCCCTCCCCTATCTCCTGGGAGCTTTTGGCATCAAATTTTCCAGTGGACATTTTGATAAAAATGTTTAACACCCCCCCCCCCCCAAAAAAAAGACCCTTAATGAAAGAGTTTCTCTTTTGCAATGATGCAAATTCTTTAAAATGCAATTTTACAATATTGCTTTAGTTGCCCTCCTTTCCCTTTAAATGCTCTCTAGTGCAGTGGTGTCAAACATGTGACTTAACGGATCTGGCACAGGGTTCAAATCTGGCTCCCAAGCAACTTCCTCGTTTTCCTTGCCTCCCTCCCTCCCCTCCCCCCCCCTCTCTCTCTCTCGCACAAACATTCAGAGGCACATAGAGAGCTCAGTGGCTGCTTTCTGCTTCATGCAGGAGAGATACAAAGACAAACATTTGACTCTCACACACACATGTGTGCATACACACACACACACACAGAGTTTCTGCTTCTTTCTCTGGGTCTTCTCTTTTGGAGAGAAAGGGAGGGAAGGAAAGAGAGAGAGAAAACAACATTGGAGTCCCATGGCAAATTCAAGACCAACAATGTTTTATTCCAGACAGGGAGTTTTTTGGTAGAAAAAGCCCAGCAGGAACTCATTTGCATATTAGGCCACACCCCTTGACACCAAGCCAGCCGGAACTGCGTTCCTTTGTATTCCTGCTCAAAAAAAGCCCTGATTCCAGGTATAAGCTTTTTGTGTGCAAGCACACTTCTTGGGAGGGAAGGTGGAGTGAGGGTGGGTGGATGGGTTCTTCTGTACATTGAGGAAATTATTTCTGCTTATTCTGAATTTTTTTGGAAAAAAAAATGGATTTCTCTGCTCCTACCTGGGCATTTTCTTTCAAAAAGGCCCTGTTAGGAATTAGAACACTTGGCTTGGTCCTTATATCTTGGAGAGTGGAGTGATTTCAGATGCCAAATGATAATAGCACACATTGGTAATGAGACAGGAAATGTAGATCTCAGTTCAGTCCTGGAGGATGCATTGTCTTTAGCAGGGGTGTCAGACTTGTGGCCCAGGGGCCGAATCAGGCCCCCAAAGGGCTCCTATCAGGCCCACAAGCAAGTCTGCTTCCTTCTCCCTCTCTCTTGCTTCCTTCAGTTATCACAGACTGTTAAATATTTCAAGAGTGCTAATCTTTTAAGAATGTTTTATTTAGAGGATTTTAAAGAAAATAATAATTGCGTTTGTCCCTTTATAAAGTTTATGTCTCTGCTACCTTGCATTACATTTTATGACACACCTGGCCTGCCCCAACAAGGTCTTATTTTTGTCAGATCATGCGTTTGACAACCCTGGTCTTGAGCTTCATTATCAATTGCAATTCAGCAGTCTCGCTTTCTGACTTCGAAATTCCTTTGTAAATTTGTTTGGAATTCCTTTGTAAGAGAACTGCTACTCCAGGTCATCAACTAGTTTGAATTTTGTGGTTTCTAATCTAAAGTCAGACTTGCGTCCATTTATTCTTTGCATCCTCCTGGACTGAATCCTCCTGGATGGAACTGAGATCTAGGTTTCCTGCCTCATTACCAACACTAGTATCTCCACGCCTACCACCCCTCTGCATATCACACCTAATCCAATCAAGCCTGCTGTTGTCATTCACCTGCTATTGCCAGTCGACATCTAAAATTGCCTTTATAAAGTTTATATTGCTGGTACCTCATGTTACATTTTATGGTGCACGTGGCCCAGCCCAACAAAGTGACATTTATGTCAGATCTGGTCCTCATAACAAATGAGTTGGACTCCTCTGCTCTGATGTATGTGGCTCTCCAACACCTTCGCATGCTTCCCTTCGCCTCATCAATTGCACCATGTTCCTAGATTCATATCTGGAACTGTACACACTAAATCAAGAAACCAGTTAAGATGTGAAAGGATGGAGAAGCTTATTTCAATCCATGACGATCGTCCAAGTTTCGGAAGTCTAAGGAAATGGAAATGAAAATTCAGACGGGGAAGCAATCGGTTGCTCAGGGACGGGGTGTGGTTTGGCATGCGGAACGTCTCAAGTTCAACTCCCAACAATTCCTGTTGAAAGGATCAGGTAGCAGACGATGTGAAACCCTCTACTTAAGCCACTGGAGAGCCACTGGCTGTCTGAGTAGACAATACTGACTTTGATGGACTGAAGGTTTGATTCAGTATAAGGCAGTTTCAGGTGTTCATGCAATGCTAATGAGAAGACTTGGCATCCATGTTCCCTCTAATCCCCTCCCCCAATGAGTGGAGCTGTTCACATTCTATAACTGCTGATGCGTATAAAGCATATTATTTTGTTTATTTAAGATGGTGTGTTGATATATTTATTAATTTGTGATATTGTTAGTTCCTAGTATAATAACGCAGCCTGTTGAAGTATAAATGAAACACGGGAAAAGTCGGAATCGTGTTACTGCACCCAGGGTGGACAGCGGACTGCTGCCTGAAGGAATTCGATCATACGGTACTTCTTGTGAGTAGAAGCTACACTGGACAGCAGGAATTGGTACCTTCCATCGTATTTGGCATCCAGGAATGGATTTTTTTTTATTATTTTTTGGAATGAAATGGACTTTGAAAGACTCTGAAACAACTTATAAGGACACTGGTGTGTTGGTAAAAGGTTACATGAATAAATGTTGTAATATAAGTGCTTGGAGTATACTGTACACAGCTGTGGTTCTACGTGTTTGATTATCTGTAAGCTGTGGTTTCCTGTTGTATTTGCTTAATCACCTTAAAATGGGCAACAAGCAGTGCAGGGCCTTACGTGGCCCCAGATTGCTGCTGAGCAGGGTTTCCTGTGTGAAGGAACGGCTGCTCACATGCACAGCTTAGAGGGAACACTGCTTGACGTCATAACATTTTAAAGATATATTATTTAAACAAAGTGCTATGGATTTTGCCCAGCTATTATGACACATTTGAAGTGACGATAATGCATGATGTAATTCAGCGCACTTACGGAGCTAGATTAAAGGCAGCCCCACAGAGCTGGAAGTCACTGGAGAGATTTTGCTTGCGAAGTGCTCACTGGTGTGTCTGGAAAATCAGGGCTGGTTGGTTTTTGCATTGTGTGTTTTCGGGAAGGAGGCTTGCTCTAAATCCAAATAAGAAAGCAAAGTCCAGATGAGAGAGTCCTGATAACAAAGAAAAACGGGTTCCCACTGGGGAGAAATATGGGGTATAAATGAAGGAAATAAGCAGGTAGAAAAGAAAATTGCAGCGGCGTCGTAGTGCACGAGCAGGACTGAAATTTAACGGAGAATGGCCCGTGGTTGTCATGGCAGCCATGAAATCCTGACAGCATAGCTTTGGCCTAGGTGTTGAAGTCTCCCAGAATATCCAAGCTGGGGACCTCCAACATCATTGCAGAGACTAGCTTGGTCAGCTCAGCCAGGAAGACCACAAGGAAGCAAACCAGACAACGTATCAACAGAATCCTGAACCAGTCTCATGATGAGCTTGCCGGCAGGAATAAGTACTTGTGTTTGATGCTGGATTAGGAAGACTGCATATTTAGTGGGGTTGCCAGCTCCAGGTTGGGAAATACCTGGAGATTTGGGGGTGGGGTAGAGCCTGTGGAGAGCAAGGCTTGGAGAGGGAAGGAACCCAATCAGGGTAAAATGCCATAGAGCCCACCCTCCAAAGCAGCCATTTTCTCCAGGGGAACTGATAGGGTTGCCAATCCCCAGGTGGGGGCAGGGGATCCCCCGGTTTGGAGGCCCTCCCCCCGCTTCAGGGACGTCAGAAAGCGGGGGGAGGGGAGAGAAATGTCTGCTGGGAACTCTTATCCCTATGGAGATTTATTCCCATAGAAAATAATGGAGAATTGAGCCGCGGGTATCTGGGGCTCTGGGGGGGCTGTTTTTTTGGGTAGAGGCACCAAATTTTCAGTACAGCATCTAGTGCCTCTCCCCAAAGTATCCCCCAAGTTTCAAAACGATTGGACCAGGGGGTTCAATTCTATGAGCCCCAAAAGAAGGTGCCCCTATCCTTCATTATTTCCTAGGGAAGGAAGGCATTGAAAAGGTGTGCCGTCCCTTTAAATGTGATGGCCAGAACTCCCTTTGGAGTTCAATGATGCTTGTCACAGCCTTGATCTTGGCTCCACCCCTAATGTTTCCTGGCTCCACCCCCAAAGTCTTCTGGCTCCACCCCCAAAGTCCCCAGATATTTCTTAAATTGGACTTGGCAACCCTAGGAACTGAGCTCTGTAGTGTGGAGATCTACTGTAAAACAGAGAGATCTCCAGACCCCACCTGGATGCTGGCAAGCCTAATCCTTAGCGACAAAGGAAAAACCCTACCCCACCCACCATCCTGTGCCAGACTTCATACTGAAACACCGGCCAGATGTAGTTGTGACAGTCTCAAACCACTGTGTTTATTCATGCAGGATGTGTTTCCATCTACGGATCTGGCTAGGGTTGCCAATCCCCAGGTGGGGACAGGGGATCCCCCGGTTTGGAGGCTCTCTCCCCCGCTTCAGGGTCATCAGAAAGTGGGGGGAGGGGAGGGAAATGTCTGCTGGGAACTCTGTTATTCCCTGTGGAGACTTATTCCCATAGAAAATAATGGAGAATTGATCTGTGGGTATCTGGGGCTCTGGAAGGCCTGTTTTGTGAGGTAGAGGCACCAAATTTGCAGCATAGCATCCAGTGCCTCTCCCCAAAATATCCTCCAGGTTTCAAAAGGATTGGACCAGGGGGTCCAATGCTATGAGCCCCCAACGAAGGTGCTCCTATCCTTCATTATTTCCAATGGAGGGAAGGCATTTAAAAGGTGTGTGGCCCCTTTAAATGTGATGGCCGGAGCTCAAATATGCTTGTCACACCCTTGCTTCTGGCTCCACCCCCAAAGTCTCCTGGCTCCACCCCCAAAATCCCTAGATATTTTGTGAATTGGACTTGGCAACCCTAGATCTGGCACTTAGTAGGACCTGATGGCTTGCAGTATGACAGACAGTCATGGAGGCCACAGATGAGATGTCCCTTCTAGGGATCTCTCCCTCCCCTCACACTACCTCCTTTCCTCCTGCTCTGTTTACCCCGGAACAGGAAGCGCTGGCCCTAGACTGCCTGGCACCCTAGGGAAGGCTAACTTCTGGTGCTTCCCAACTGATAATGCCACCATTCATAGAGGGCCAACGGTAGCTCTCCAGATGTTTTTGTTGCCTACAACTCCCATCAGCCCCAGCCAGCATGGCCAATGGCTGGGGCTGATGGGAGTTGTAGGCAAAAAAAAAACCATCTGGAGAGCTACCGTTGGCCACCCCTCATTTAGAGGGTGCCCAATTATCACCCCCAGAAGGATAGCGCCCTAGGCAATTGCCTAGTTTGCCTAGTGGTAGGGCCGGCCCTGGGAACAGGTGATGGTCTTAACTGGCTGCCATCATTCTAGTTCTAGGGCTTTACTAGTAGGGTTGCCAGGTCTCCTGTAGCCACCAGTGGGGGATGGGGAGGTAGGGTTGCCAGACCCAGTTGGGAGAGATTTGGGGGTGGAGCCTGGGGAAGACAGGACCTCAGTGCTATACAGTCCACCCTGCAAAGCATCCATTTTCTCCTAGGGAACTGATCTCCATAATCTGGAGATGAGATGTATTTCTGGGGGGGATCCCCGAGTCCCACCTGGAAGCTGGCATCTCTAGTTAGAAAAATGGGGCATGACAACTGCAGAAATAGGGTTGCCGAGTTCCTCCTGGGAACCAGCAGGGGATGGGGAGGAACTTACTGGAAGCAGAAGGGAGGCTCAGCCAATGTGCAGCGAGGTGCCTACATCACTGCCCATATGATCCAGAAGTGATGTCATCATGTCAGGGCTGTCAGGGTGACACTCTCGTGTTTGGGCAAAAACTCTATGGTAAATTTTCCCTCAATTTTCTCCAGCCCAATCCTAAGACATGGAGGTTGCTTTGGAAATGCAGACCTGTTGGAAAATTTACACAAAGGTTTCCAGCTTCCAGCCTTTATTGAATGAGAGGCCTACAGGCCTAGGATTGGAGTTGCCAACTGTGGGCTGGGAAATTCACGAGCAGGAAGCCAGTTTTTCATGGAGCAGTTGGAATTCATTGCTAGCTGGAGCCTGTTGAGGATGTTGCGTGTATGAGAAATGCTGTCAATCTGCAGCCCAATTATGGCGCCCCCAGCAAGTGAAGACGACGACTGCAGATTTACACCTCGCCCTTCTCTCTGACTCCGAGGCTCAGAGCAGTTCACAATCTCCCATATCTTCTCCCCCCACAACAGACACCCTGTGAGGTAGGTGGGGCTGAGAGGGCTCTCACAGCAGCTGCCCTTTCAAGGACAACCTCTGCCAGAGCTATGGCTGACCCAAGGCCATTCCAGCAGCTGTGTGGGGGGGGGGGAGGGAAATGTCTACTGGGCACTCTATTATTCCCTATGGAGAACGATTCCCATAGGGAATAATGGGGAATTGATCTGCGGGTATTGGGGGCTCTGGGGGGGCTATATTTTGAGATACAGGCACCAACTTTTTAGTATAGCACCTAGTGCCTTTCCCCAAAATACCTCCAAAGTTTCAAAACGATTAGACCAGGGGGTCCAATTCTATGAGCCCCAAAAGATGGTGGCTCTATCCTTCATTATTTCCTATGGAAGAAAGGCATTTAAAAAGGTGTGCTGTCCCTTTAAATGTGATGGCCAGAACTCCCTTTGGAGTTCAATTATGCTTGTCATACCCTTGTTCCTGGCTCCACCCCCAATGTCTCCTGGCTCCACCCCGAATGTCTCCTGGCTCCACCCCCAAAGTCCCCAGATATTTCTTGAATTGGACTTGGCAACCCTACTTCCTACCCATTAATAATAATAATAATAATAATAATAATAATAATAATAATAATAATTATTATTATTATTATTATTATTAATTATTATTATTATTATTATTATTATTATTATTATTATTATTATTATTATTATTTATATCTCGCCCTCCCTGCCGAATATTTAGCACATGTTCCAACAGTACGATGTAATTGACAGCACGGAATTCATGCGCATCTCCACACAGCCTGCCGGGAGTCACCTTTGCCTCCCGAATACGAACATGTTGTCACTGTGTGCCACTCAGCACAGCCAATTATTTAATTACAGTGTGAGCAACCAGTCAGCCAGCCAGTGATGGCTTTCTTTTCTTTCTTTTTTAAAAGTTGTAATTGTTTTTCTAAGGCCATGTTACCGGCTCAACTGGCAGGTGTTTGAACATCCCTCAAGAGGATCATAAGGCAGAAGGGCACAAAGTCCCTTTTCTTTCGGTTAAGCCAATTCTCGGCCTTGAATTTCATTTTATTAGTTTCATCTCACTTCTCCAACCTACAACTTTGAATTTTATTTTGTAAGGTATTAGTTATTCATCACTCATCACGGCTTTTGCGTCATTTTAAGAATAATTGGATAAAGCTTCTTCTGTCATTGATACAAATATTGATGAGTCCTGGACCCGGACAGAGCCCTGCAGCCTCCTCTCTGAGCCCTCCTTTTAGATCAGGGGTGTCAAACATGCGGCCTGGGGGCCAAATCAGCCCCCTGGGAGGCTCCTATCAGGTCCTCAAGCAACTGGCTGTTATCTGTGTCCTTCTCCCTCTCTTGTTTCCTTCTGCATCTCAGCTTGCTTTGCAAGGCTTGCTCAATTGCACAGGAGCTACAGAGCAAAGCCTCTGTTTGATTGAGTCTCTTCCCTTTGGGTGGAAGAGGAGGCAGAGCTTGCTTTGCCAGGCTGCCTCAATCACACAGCAGTGCTACTGAGCCAAGCCTCTCTTCCTTCTATTGGCTGAGGCTTCTCTCCCTCCTGGTCTCCTGGGGAGGGAGGGAAAGAGCCAGAGCTTCCTTTACCCTGTTCCCTGGGTGCTATGGGAGAAATACAAAGAAAGCACCTTTGGAAGCAATAAGTGCTAATGTTTTAAGCATGTTTTATTTTAATTTTTTTAAAAAATCTCTGTGTTTGTGTCCTGTATGACGTTTATGTCTCTGTTACCTAATCTTAGAGAGGTACACACATGGCCCGGCCCGACATGGCCCAGCCTGACATTATCTCATTTATATCATAACAAATTTATATCATAACAAATGAGTTCGACACCCCTGCAGATGGATGAAGCACTATTGACAGTCACTCTGGGACAATGGCTCTCTGACCAGCTATGAATCCACCTGATGGTACTGTTGTCTGGCCCACACTTAATAAGTTTGCTGATCAAAATGCTTTGCTAGAATTAGGCTTCCCAATCCCCAGGTCCCAGCGGGGGATCTCCCGCTTTTACCAGCTTCCCCCCTCCCCCAGCCAGCTGGCCAGCGGGGGAAGCCCCGCCCCCACAGCCATCATGCACCTCCATGAACGATTCCCATAGGGAATGATGGGGAATCAGGCGCTCTGGGGGTATCAGGGGCTCTGGGGGGCTGTTTTTTGAGGTAGAGGCACCAAATTTTCAGTATAGCATCTAGTGCCTGTCCCCAAAATACCTCCCAAGTTTCCCAACTGGAAAGCCAGTTTGGTGTAGTGGTTAAGTGTGAGGACTCTTATCTGGGAGAACCGGGTTTGATTCCCCACTCCTCCACTTGCACCTGCTAGCATGGCCTTGGGTCAGCCATAGCTCTGGCAGAGGTTGTCCTTGAAAGGGCAGCTGCTGTGAGAGCCCTCTCCAGCCCCACCCACCTCACAGTGTGTCTGTTGTGGGGGAGGAAGGGAAAGGAGATTGTGAGCCGCTCTGAGACTATTCGGAGTGGAGGGCGGGATATAAATCCAATATCTTCTTCTTCTTAAAAAACCAGGGGGTCCAATTCTATGAGCCCCAAAAGAAGGTGCCCGAATCCTTCATTATTTCCTATGGAAGGAAGGCATTTTAAAAGGTGTGCTGTCCTTTAAATGTGATGGCCAGAACTCCCTTGAAGTTCAATTATGGTTATCATACCCTTGCTCCTGGCTCCGCCCCATTGTCCCCTGGCTCCACCCCCAATGTCTCCTGGCTCCACCCCCAAAGTCCCCAGATATTTCTTGAACTGGACTTGGCAACCCTAGCTAGAATCAAGATACATTGCATGTATAGTAAGCTGGTAACTTACTTTAAAAAAAAAAAAGAGCTAAGATTGGCTTGGCAAGATCTAATTTTGACAAATCCAGACTGGCTTCTAATCATAGCATTCTTTTCAAGATATTAATATAATGACTACTTGATAAAGCTTCCCTCCTATCAAAGCCAGCCTGCCAGTCTGTAGTTGAAAACTGAGATGATGCTCCTGCATCTCCAGTCTTGTGACTCCTCACCAGACCGCCAGGATTTTTCAGACATGATAGATGAGTTTCTAAGTGCATCAGCAAGTTCCCTTAGTAACTTATGATGCAATTCATCTGGCCCTGAAAACTCAAACTGTTTTGAGGTAGATAGGCATTCCTTGATCAAGTTCTTATCCATCTTGAGCTATGATCCTTTTGCTTCACTGTTCATACTCTTTCGTTAAAGTGCACACCATTCCATTTTTGGATGAAGAATGGAGAAAAACAGAAGTCAACAGAGCTTTTCTTGTAGCAAGAACTCCTTTGCATATTAGGCCACACACCCCTGATGTAGCCAATCCTCCTGGAGCACACGGTAGGCCCTGTAATAAGAGCCCTGTAAGCTCTTGGAGGATTGGCTACATCAGGGGTGTGTGGCCTAATATGCAAAGGAGTTCTTGCTACAAAAAAGGCCCTGGAATTTAAGCACTTCTATCATCCCTTCATCATCATCATCAGTGGGCCAGATGACATGCTCCCCCCGCCCCCGCTAAAAAAACATGCTTGAAAACCCCTTTTTTGTTTTTCTTCCTCTCCCTTGCCAGCCTCAGACTCATTCTGATTTTTAGCTTTTGCACACTCTCCCTACAAGCTTGGGCTGCTGCTCCTTTGCAGGCTCCTATGGTGACCGGTCGCTCCATCCACTTCTTATGTTCTTTTTCATTTTCAGTGAGTCACTTAGGTTTCTATACAGCCACATTGGCTGCTTTAGACATCTCCTATTTTTCTCTGTCATTTGATATTGTTTGCAAATGTGGTTTTAAAAAAATGTAAAGAGAGCCAGTTTGGTGTAGTGGTTAAGTGTGTGGACTCTTACCTGGGAGAACCGGGTTTGATTCCGCACTCCTCTACGTGCTGCTGCTGGAATGGCCTTGGGTCAGCCATAGCTCTTGTAGGAGTTGTCCTTGAAAGGGCAGCTTCTGTGAAGGCTCTTCAGCCCCACCCACCTCACAGGGTGTCTGTTGTGGGGGAAGAAGATAAAGGAGATTGTAAGCCGCTCTGAGTCTCTGATCCAGAGAGAAGGGCGGGGTATAAATCTGCAATTCTTCTTCATCTTCTTCTTGTCAAGTCACAGTGGAGTTACAGCAGCCCCTTGGGGTTTTCAGGGCAAGAGATGTTCAGAGGTGATTTGCCATGGTCTGCTTCTGCTGGCCTCCCATCCAAGCAAGGCCTTTTTTTGTAGCAGGAACTCCTTTGCATATCAGGCTACACACTCCTGATGCAGCCAATCCTCCAAGAGCTTACAGTAGGCCCTGGAATAAGAGTCTTGTAAACTCCAGGAGGATTGGCTCCATTGGGGGTGTGGCCTAATATGCAAAGGAGTTCCTGCTAATATGCAAAAAAAAAGCCCTGTGTCCAAGTAACCAAGCCCTGTAACCAAGGCTGACCCTGCTTAGCAGCCCAGATCAAATGAGATCAGGCTAGCCTGGGACATCCAGATCAGGTCAACTATGGTTTTAGTCACTACTTTTTCAAGAAGTCCCATCCATCCTTGGACTCCTTCTTTTAATAGATTATTTAGCCATAGAACTGAACCTCACATTTCTCTGAGTTTAATAAAAAAAAAAAATATATGTTCTTCTGAAGTTCAAGGAATTTGTGTGAGTTTGCCCATCTTTTGCTTTCCATAAGCTCTAAAATATAAGCATCATTTGGTCACTTTCCCCTCAGAGTTCCTGCTACTTTCACTGCCCTGACGAACAGCACATTCCTAAACAGAGTTTGACCCTTGACATCAGCGGGCTCAGAAAGATGGACCTCTGCTTTGAATTGCACCATTAAGTCTTCCTGTGGCAGGCCCTTGGCTGGCCCGAGACTTCTCGGTCCTCTAGGCCAGTGTTTCACAACCTGTGGGTCAGGACCCAAAAGTGGGTTGCAAAACCTCTGAAAGCAGGTCGAGGGCCTGCCCTCCCTAACGGCAGCCTTTTCATCCTTCTCTTTCTTTTCTCCTCATCAACTTCCCACATTCACCTCCGCCTCCCTCTTTGTGACAATACTAAGGAGGGGGAAGCCCCTCTAGCAACTAGCAACTTCATGGTGGTCGCTAAAAGAAGGGGAAGAAGGGTCCGAGAGTAGGTGGGAGCTGTTCAGCATGCCATGAAAAAAACAGAGGAGGGAAAGAGGCCTTTGTGTGCATGGGCTCTGTCTTCTGCTGGCTAGCCTCTTACCCAACCCTAGCATTCTTTCACTCCCTTTTATCAGCTGTAGGAGATGTACTGCACCCAAGTCCCTTGCCACCAACGTCTTCACTGCTCTCCTCCACCATCTTCACGTATTTCCTCAGTCCAGCATCCCCCAAGCACTGCTCCTCAAATTCTGGCCTAGCTGGCGGAGGAAGAGATGAACTCCCATTTGCTTGGGGTTCATGGAAGGACGGTAGCTATACTCTTTATGTGATGTCTGTCAGTTTCTCAAAAACATCTGGTGAGGCTAGGGTTACCAGATGTCCTCTTTTTGGAGGACATGTCCTCTTTTTCTGTGTGTCTATCATCTTTTGGGTTCTTTTTTTTTAAAAAACCTGATGCAAATGTTCTCTTTGGGGTTTGGGAAGTCAGGAATATTCCCAGTTAGCGGCAACGATCACAGCTTGAATAGTCAGGGCACTTAAAATGAGATGTGTTATAGCGATCACTTGTTTGAAGCAGTCAGTCGGGAGGTCCTCTTGTTTGCTTTTCAAAATATGGTAACCTTCAGTTAGGCACTATGAACATATGAACATATATGAAGCTGCCTTATACTGAATCAGACCCTGGGTCCATCAAAGTCAGTATTGTCTTCTCACTGGCAACGTCTCTCCAGGGTCTCAAGATGAGGTTTTTCATGCCTAGTTGCCTGGACCCTTTTTAGTTGGAGATGCCGGGGATTGAACCTGAGACCTTCTGCTTACCAAGCAGATGCTCTACCACTGAGCCACTGTCCTTTCTATAGAGAATAGAATGCTGGAATAGGTGGGTGTCAAGGTTGTCCTTTGCCTAGGGGGCCAAAAAACCTAGGGCCTGCCCTCAATGCGTCACTGAGCAAAGTAAATTTGGGCTGTGGGTCACCATACCAAAAAGTTTGGGAACTGCTGTTCCAGGTGAAATATGACCCCCCCCCCCCTTCAACAGACAGGAAAATGAAAAGTCCCAAACAAGCCAGTCATAACAGTCACACCACTCACAGGTGGCTCATTTGGGCCTTGCTTCAGAAAGGGGTGGGGCCCTCCTGTCTCTTCCTCCATCTACTGCTCCACCTTTCCACCCCCGCTCCATTTTGTCTGGCAGAGTCAGAAGGCATCTACTCCTAGGACTGGCCTATCAAGGATTTTGAGCAGGCCCTCTCAGACTTTGCTGCCGTGCCTCTTCCTTCTCCTGGAAGCACGCTCTGAATCTCTGTCATCCCTGCCAACATTACCCCTGCCTCTTGAAGTGTTCCTTCAATCTGTGGGCCCTGGATGACAGGTGACAGGTTTAGTGCCATTGGCCGCTGGGTTCTTCCCCCACTTCTTTCCTCTCCACTGGGATGCCAGCCTGGGAATCCCCCAGAATTACAGCTCAGCTCCAAACTACAGAGAGCAGTTCCTCCAGGGCTTTTTCTGGGGGGGGGGGTAGAAAAAGCCCAGCAGGAACTCATTTGCATATCAGGACACGTCTCTGATGCCAAGCCAGCAGGAACTGCATTCCTGTGTGTTCCTGCTCGAAAAAAGCCCTGAGTTCCTCTGGAGAAAACGGATGCTTTGGAGGATGGGCTCTAGGGCATTGTACCCCACTGGGGTCCCTGTCCTCCCCAGGCTCCACCCCCAAATCTACGGGAGTTTCTCAGCCCGGAGCTACCCCACCCCCATTCCCCATTATTAGCCAGGGGGGACTTGTCAACCCTACTGCAGGAAGTGTTATGGGGAAGTGCCCCCTCCTTTCCATGGCTCCTCCAGGCATGCAGCTGGGTCTCTTCTTCAGCTGTGGTACAGTAGGAGGATGGAATCCCCAACATTTCCTTATTCATTAGGAGAGGATCAGGTTAAGGACAGCCAGGTAGCTTATTCTATCCTGCTCTTTCTAGAAGAGGATGTTGTTAGCTCAGCAAGGCATCTCAGAAATGTATTGGCCATTCCCATTTAGTGGAGTTTGTTTAGGAATGTTTTCTCCCATCTGTCTGAAATCTAGGCGAGAGGATCCCTTGAGAGACAGCTGAGACATCCTCAGAAATTTTATCCCCGACTGGCGACAAGCTACAAGTTTGAATGTATTTTTTAAAATCGATATAAACGTTGCCTGAATATAGTGACAACCAAGGCTTTTAAAAAATTGTGATGGTATTCATTGGTGCTAAGTACCGATAAGAGCTCCGTGGCGCAGAGTGGTAAAGCTGCAGTCCTAAGCTCTGCTCGTGACCTGAGTTCGATCCTGGCGGAAGCTGGGTTTTCAGGTAGCCGGCTCGAGGTTGACTCAGCTTTCCATCCTTCGGAGGTCAGTAAAAGGAGTCCCCAGCTTGCTGGGGAGAAAGTGTAGATGACTGGGGAAGGCCATGGCAAACCACCTCGTAAAAAAGTCTGCCGTGAAAACTTTGTGGAAACAACATCACCTCAGAGTCAGAAATGACTGGTGCTTGCACAGGGGACTTTTCTTTTTCCTTTTTTAAAAGTACCAATACTCTTTTTTGGGGGGGTGGGTAGGGCTGTCCCAAATCCTGAAGGGGGAACTGGTGGAAATAGGTACAACCTTATATATGACTATGGAACCATTTTGGGGGGGGGGGGTGTTCAACTCAAAACAAACAAACCCCCCCCCCCTAGTAACAACTACAAACCTGTGACATAATTATATTAAAGAACCCAAGCGACGTTTGGAAAGAACCCACATCTGAATATCTCTGTACATCCTTCAAAAATACTGCAACTGGCTAGTTATAGAAGCTGAAGCAAACGAAGAAAGTGGCCGAAATGTATTCTTTTACACATTTACCGATTTTTCTGCCTCTGAACTTTTCCTCCCCAAAGCCTTGCTGTTGAATGCCAATTATATGCTTTTACTACTGGCTAGTTCTGTCTGCTTCTGTCAACAGGACAGATTAGGAAAGTGGAAGACTGGGGGTGGGGGGGGTGGGGGAGCCAGTCCCATTTGGAGTGGAAACCTGCACAGGTCAGGGATGGAGGGCAGGAGGAGTTCGGGCACGAAAGAGCTTTCTTTCACACAGTTTATTGATAAAACATCAAGATGAGCATTAGAAAATGCAAAGTGCCATTCTTCCACTGTGCTGGTAAATTCTCATTAAAAATAAACACAATTCCTTTCCTTTGTGAAATGAGTCCTGGAACATGGGAAGGGTGGGGGGGGGGAGGGTGGAAGAAGGCAGGACTGGGTTTTTCATGCAAGAAAAGGATTGGGGGTTACAGTGTGTACGTTTGCAACCCTGGCCCAAAATGGTGTTCGGAGGCAAATCCTAAGAGCAGAGGGAGACAGGAGACTGTGGAGACATATGGCAAGACTTTAATAATAATAATAATAATTTTTAATTTATATCTAGGGTTGCCAAGTCCAATTCAAGAAAAATCTGGGGACTTTGGGGGCGGAGCCAGGAGACATTGGGGGTGGAGCCAGGAACAAGGATGTGACAAGCATAACTGAACTCCAAGGGAGTTTTGGCCATCTCATTTAAAGGGACAGCACGCCTTTTTAAATGCCTTTCTTCCATAGGAAATAATTAAGGATAGGGGCACCATCTTTTGGGGCTCATAGAATTGGACCATCTGGTCCAATCATTTTGAAACTTGCGGGGTATTTTGGGGAGAGGCACTAGATGCTATACTAAAAATCTGGTGCCTCTACCTCAAAAAATAGCCCCCCCGAGCCCCCAATACCCACGGATCAATTCCCTATTATTCCCTATGGGAATCGTTCTCCATAGGGAATAATAGAGTGCCTAGTAGACATTCCCCCCCACGCTTTCTAAAGGGGGGGAGGGCCTCCAAACCAGGGAATCCCCCCTCCCTGCCCCCTCCCTGCCCCCTCCCTGCCCCCTCCCTCTCTCACACACACACACAAACACTGACCGTACTTGGTCTTCTTCCAGCAGAATGTGCTTGCTGGGAAAACGAAAGCAAGGCTCCACAGGAAAAGAAAGGGAGGGGCCGTTCTCCATGGAAACTGTTACTTTCCCATGAAGCCCTTCCTGTTTCCTGTGCAGCCTTAAAGGGACACATTTTAAAACGGATCAGAAGCTGTACAACATGATGCCTAAAGGTATGTTCTCTCCCCCCCCCCCCGCCCCCAGATTTTTTGAGAGCGGGGGAGGAGGATGCAATTTTGGGGGTCCCCCGCCAGGGCGGGGGGGTTGGGAAGCCTATTTATATCCCGCCCTCTCCACTGAAGCAGGCACAGGGCGGCTCACATAACATAATAATAATAATAATAATAATAATAATAATAATAATAATAATAATAATAATAATAATAATTATTATTATTATTATTATTATTATTATTATTATTATTTTTGTGTCCCGCCTTCCCCCGCCAAAGGCGGGCTCAGGGCGGCTCACAGACATGGAATTCCATGATTCAAGTAAAACAATGTAAACAGTTTTAAATATAATCAATTACATAATAAATTATTTAAAATAGATAAAATAGGTGCTAAAATACTGTAAGTCATAATATCCACAGATGGCTATATGGCTACACGTCAAATTAGTCAGGTTCTGTCTCAAAAGCAAGCTGGAAAAGAAATGTTTTGCAAGCCCTGCGGAATTGGTTCAGGTCCCGCAGGGCTCGTACCATCTCTGGAAGATGATTCCACCATCGAGGGACCATTACTGAGAAGGCTTGCTCCCTAGTAGCCTTCAATCTAGCCTCTCTTGGCCCAGGGATTGTTAGAAGGTTTTGAGAGCTAGATCTCAGTGCTCTCTGGGGAACATATGGGGAGAGGCGGTCCCTTAGGTAGGCAGGTCCTCGGCCATGTAGGGCTTTAAAGGTGATAACCAGCACTTTATAGCGAATACGGTACACAACCGTGTACATAAACACAGCATTACAGTAGTAAAATAATAAAACAAATAAAATATCCCAATTTACAATTATTACTCAGTTAAGCATTAAAACATCAACAAAACAAAATTTAAAAACCACAGATGAATTTGGTGCTACGAATATAACAGCTTTGCATAGTGATGGTATAATAATTCCACATTAAAAAGCCAGCTGGAAGAGGACAGTCTTACAGGCCCGGCGGAACTAGTTAAGGTCCCACAAGGCCCGTACCTCTTCTGGTAGCTGGTTCCACCAGCGGGGAGCTGCAGCCGAGAAGGCCCTCTCTCTTGTTGTTTTCAATTTGACTTCTTTCGGCCCAGGGATTGTCAGCAGGTTTTGCAAGCTAGATTGAAGCACTCTCTGGGGAACATATGGGGAGAGACGGTCCCTAAGGTCCCTTTCTACTCCTCCTATTAGGGTTGCCAAGTCCAATCCCAGAAATATTTGGGGACTTTGGGGGTGGAGCCAGGAGACTTTGGGGGTGGAGCCAGGAGACACTGGGGTGGAGCTAGGGGGAGGGAAACGGCGCCAGGGAGCGTGGCGAGCCGCCCCGTCTACGAGCGGGCGACGCCGCTGCGCTGCTGCCGCCTCTTCTCCGCTCGCCGTGGCTGCTCCTCCGAGATGGGCTCAGGCTGAGCCCATGTCAGAGGAGCAGCCACGGCGAGCGGAGAAGAGGCGGCAGAGCCCATCTCGGAGGAGCAGCTGCTGGGGGGGGGGGGCGGCAGCGGCGCGGCGGCCTCGCCCGCTCCGCCTCTGGGGTGGAATCGGAGGGGGGGGGTGGAGGCGGGCTGGGGGCGTGGCGAGCCGCGAGTCCGGGTCCTAGAAGGGCCCGGCTCGCCATGCTCCTGGCCTGCCTCCGCCCTCCCCTTCTCTGGTTTTGCCTGCGCTGCTGCTGCCTCTTAGCTGTTCCTCTGAGATGGGCTCAGCCTGGGCCCATCTCGGAGGAGCAGCTGCGGTGGGCGGGGAGGGGGCGGCAGCGGCGCGGCGGCCATGCTCCTTGGCGCCATTTTCTCCCACCGCTTCTGTTTTTTTGGGGAGCAGGGGAAGAGAGTGGAAATCCTGGGGACCCCTGCCAGGGCGGGAGGGTTGGGAAGCCTACCTCCTATACGCTGAGAATTCACTAGTAGATTGCCTCTGCTGAGAGGAATGCACATGTGTAGAGATATCTTTTCTTCTTGGATTCCAGAACTCTGTTTTGGTATTGGACTCCTGGCCTAAACTCTGGTGAGGTCCCCTTACTCCTGGCACAAATTAAATTTGAAGGAATGCACTAGGGTTGCCAAGTCTGACTCAAGGAAGATCTAGGGGCTTTGGGGGTGGAGCCAGGAGACTTTGGGGGTGGAGCCAGGAGCAAGGGCATGACATGCATGATTGAACTCCTAAAAGAGTTCCGACAATCACATTTAAAGGGACTGTACTCCTTTAAGTGCTTTCCTTTGGAAATAATGGAGGATTGGGGCACCTTCTTTGGGGCTCATAGAATTGGACCCCCTGATCCAATCATTTCGAAACTTGGAGGGTGTTTTGAGAAGAGGCACTGGATGCTATGCTGGCATTTTGGTGCCTCTCCCTCAAAAAATAGTCCCTCTGGGGCCCCAGATACCCACAGATCCATTCTCCATTATCCCCTTTGGGAATCGATCTCCATAAGGATAATGGAGTGCTCAGAAACAATTTCCCTTCCCCCACTTTTTGATGACCCTGAAGCGGGGGGGGGAGGGCCTCCAAACTGGGTGGAGCCCCTGCCCCCAGCTGGAGATTGGGCACCCTAGAAAGCACAGAGCATTTGCCTTAGAGGGTGCTGTGGTGTAAATAGGGACGACCACTTCCCGGGGGGACCTGGGGAGAAGTATAGCTCATCTCTAGACTCCAGAGATCAGTTCCCCTGCTGCAAATGGCTGCTTTGGAGGGTGGATTCTGTGGCCCTGTGCCTTGCTGAGGTCCCTGTCCTCCCCGGGCTCCATCTCCAAATCTCCAGAGGTTTCCCAACCTGAAGCTGCCAACCTGCCCCATTCGTCCCCTGCCAGTGACCGGGGGAACCTGGCCGCTGAAGTTGTGAAACAGTTCGTTTTTGTGAAAGAGAAGAAAGCCTATGAGATGTGGATTGTCGCTGGAGAGGAACAGGCTGCCATTTGCTGGGTATGGAACTGTGGAGTCTCTGCTTAACTGCTAGCAGCTGATGCTTTCCTCTGTGTGGGACAGGGGTGGCCAAACTGCGGCTCATGAGGCACATGTGGCTCTTTCTCACATATTGTGTGGCTCTCAAAGCCCCCACTGCCCCATCGGCCAGCTTGGAGAAGAAGTTCATCTCTTTAAATCACTTCCCCAAGCCCAGCCAACCGGCAACTTGGAGAAAGTGTATAAAGTTAAAGTTGCTTTCTTTCTACCTCTCTCCCCCTCCCCCTTCCCCATTCTATTTCCCTTCCTTCCTTCCTGTCTTGTGGCTCTCAAACATCTGGTGTTCATGTCTTGCAACTCTCAAACATCTGACATTTATTCTATGTGGCTCTTACGTTAAGCAAGTTTGGCCATCCCTGGTGTGGGACATCATGTCCCGTCTTTCTTGATTCTGGGGATCAACAGAGGTTGCAGTTGGTCAGAAGCATTCTTGGTTTCCATTTAACATAGTTCCAATTCAGGATCTTATGCCACGGGTTTAGTGATCTGGGCTAGCCATTCATCACTCTGCCTTGGTGTTCCTCAGCTGCAAAATAGCACCCAGGTCTTCACGATGACACCAGGGCTGCTGGGAACACAGATCTTTCCTACACACCTGTCCTCCAAGCAGCCCAGTTTGAACCACAAAGACCCATAACCAGTGGACCCGTGCATACATAAAGCAACAAAGAGGGGGAAGCAGGTGACATTGCGCCTCTCTGCCTCTTACGCAGAGCCACTTGTGCCAGCAGAAATGGCACTGACAGAAGAGCCAGGATGAGAAATATTTCCCATATTTTTTCTGACTGTGGGTCCTTTGCCCCCTGGAGTTGGACTTTCGTGGATCAAAAGGGGCTACCACTGGAAGAGAGAAAATGCAGAGCACAATCCACTTCTGAGAGTCACTTGCACTCACGCTTCATGGGATCCAGCCTTCTACAGGTGTGTTTGTTATATACACTTGGCATCTGCCAGCTGCCTGCATCTGCTTCTGTCTTCTTTTGAAGGGTGCTTTTGAATCTGGGCTTCACTGACCCCTGTTGTCTTACTGGGCTGGGCTGCAAGCTGTCCCTTTTCCCGTTGCTGAAGTCACAGAGGCAAAGAGGTCTTCAAGCACGTTGTAGCAGGTCTGCAATGGAAGGTTCCTTCTGATGTAGAAGCTCCATAGCACATTGAATAAGGTTGCCAGTCCCCAGCTGGGGGCAGGGGATCTCCTGGTTTGGAGGCCCTCCCTCCACTTCAGGGTTATCAAAGTGGGGGGGGGGAATGTCTACGGAACACTCCATTAGGTGGAGAATTAATCTGTGAGTATCTGGGGCTCTGGGTGGGAGGGTTGCTTTTTGAGGTAGAGGCACCAAATTTTCAGGATAGCATCTGGTGCCTCTCCTCTAAACATGCCCCCCCCCCCAAGATTCAAAAAGATTGGACCATGGGGTCCAATTCTATGAGCCCCAAAAGAAGGTGCCCCCGTCCTTCATTATTTCCAGGGCAGGGAAGGCATTTAAAAGGAGTGCTGTCCCTTTAGATGTAATGGCCGGAACTTCTTTTGGAGTTCAGTCGTGCTTGTCACAAGCTTGCTCCTGGCTCCACCCCCAAAGTCTCCTGGCTCCATCTCCAAAGTCCCAGATATTCCTCAGTCAGACCCTGGCAACTCTATAGCACATGCCAGCCTGGTCTATAGTGAAATATGAAGTTCTTGGTTGCTGGAAACAGAATCTTGGCAGGAACAGTCAAATCACTCTAAGTAGGGATGCCAGCCTCCAGGTGGGACCTGGGGATCCCCATGGGATTACATCTCATCTCCAGGCTATGGTGATCACTTCCCCTGATGAAGAAAATGGATGGATTTGGAGGGTGGACTCTAGGGCAACGTACCCCACTGAAGTCCCTGTCCTTCCCAGGCTCCCCCCTTCCACACCTCCGGGTGTCTCCCAACCTGGATCTGGCAACCCTACCTCCCATCCCCCACTGGTGGCTAAAGGAGACTCTCAGGAGAACTCTCAGCAAGCAGCAAGGGCTCTTTCTTTCTTTCTTTCTTTCTTTCTTTCTTTCTTTCTTTCTTTCTTTCTTTCTTTCTTTCTTTCTTTCTTTCTTTCTTCCTTCCTTCCTTCCTTCCTTCCTTCCTTCCTTCCTTCCTTCCTTCCTTCCTTCCTTCCTTCTTTCTTTCTTTCTTTCTTTCTTTCTTCCTTTCTTTCTTTCTTTCTTTCTTTCTTTCTTTCTTTCTTTCTCTCTCTCTCTCTCTCTCCTCTCACTGTCTTATTTCACTCCTCTCACTGTCTTGTAGGGTCAGCACCTCTCATTCTGGCACCTGTTCTCCAGTTCTTCTCTTTTCACACAGGTTGTGCAGGACTCCAGTATGACCCCCAAGGGATGCCTCTGCAGCAAGCGTGTTCGGCAGGCAAACGGGCCACATCTGGCATCTGCGATCGCTCCGCAGCCGAGCCTTGGATCTGTTCACTTTGCCACCATCCGAGGCGACCAGCAGCGCAGCAACGGTGGCGGGGGGGAGGGGGGGGTCTGATTTCCTTCTGCCTTGCAGGTGCTTTTGCATCTGCACTGTAGGTGAAATCGATTCTCCCTCAGGGTCATGGATGGCTGAGTCAGGCAATTAAATGAGGTAGAACTGCGCTTCCCATCAGGCGGCACGGAAATATGCACGCATGGAATAACCCAAGCAATGCAGACTTAAACGAACTTCAGAAAACACACCTTTTAAAAAATAATTATTGTCTTACTGCTTGGTTTGCTTAGTATTTGTATGACTGGTTGGTGAGCGCTGTGCAAAGGCAAGAGGGTCTGTGGGGAAGGGGGGACCGGAACTCTCACCAGGGTGCATGAGAATAAGCATGGCTCCTAGACACTGCTGATTGTATAATGCCACACCACTGGCCTGCACAAAAAGGTCGCCGTGCGGGGCTGTTTCGAAGCTGCTCACAAACAACAAACTGATCCGTGAAAAATTGGCTTTCTGATTGCAACTGGAGAGTAGAACGTACACCGAACCAGTGGGTGTCTGGGGGCCCTCCTATTCTGCTCTCCAAATGCTGCCTTGAACAAAATGCTCTATCATGGAGTGAGGTTGGAACTGTAGACAAGGGTTGAGAAGATAATAATGCTGAAAAGGCCTAAATAGAAAATGTACCTTTTGACAAGTCTACCTCCACTTAGCGTGGAGTTTCTGGATTAAGGACTTTTTCAAACGTTTTTGGGAATGCTGGTTGTTCTGGCCCCGTACTGCTTTGGTTGATCCCCTGATTTCCGCATGCATTTTTGTGCCTTTAGTTTTCACTACCCCCCACCACCACCTAGGGTTGCCAGCCTCCAGGTGGGGCCTGGGAATCTCCCACTTTCACAACTGATCCCCAGCTGGCAGAGATCAGCTCCCCTGGAGAAAATGGCTGCTTGGAAGGGTGGACTCTCCGGCAGTGTACCATGCTGGGACCCCTCCCTTCCCCAATCCCCACTCTCTCCCAGGTATTTTCCAACACAGATCTGGCAACCCTAACTGGCCCGGTTTTTTGAGACACTTTTGAACCAATCTTTTTCTGGAGGCTGACTTTGAGTTGGTTTTCTCCTAGTATGTAATAATAGAATTAGAGTTGGTAGTCCAACCCCCTGCACAATGCAGGGAATTCACAAATACCTCCCCTCCACACAAACAGCCCCAGCGACCCCTGCTCTATGCCCAAAAGATGGCAAATAACCTCCATGCTCCCTTGCCAAACTAGCCTGGAAAAAGATTGCTGACTGACTCCAAAGTGTCAGTCAGGCACCGTGGCTCAGTGGTAGAGCATCTGCTTGGGAAGCAGAAGGTCCCAGGTTCAATCCCCGGCATCTTCAACTAAAAAGGGTCCAGGCAAATAGGCATGAAAAACCTCAGCTTGAGACCCTGGAGAGCCGCTGCCAGTCTGAGTAGACAATACTGACTTTGATGGACCGAGGGTCTGATTCAGTAGAAGGCAGCTTCATATGTTCATATATATGTCTATTGGTTTTCTTTGTCCCACCCATCTTCAGTCCAGTTTTCAATGGCCCGCTCCCTCCCTCCTGAGTTTTTTTTTAAAGTATTGATGTAATGTTGACATAATATTATTTTAAGCAGGTTCTCTAATTCCCAGTTTTCATTTTTTGTAAAGCAAGTCCCTAGCTACTTCCCTTGTGGAGATATAAGGGAATATGCATATCTCCACAAGGGAAGGCTCTACTAATAAATTGATTCCGCAACTATAAAAATGCACAAGGAGAGCAGTGGAAGAACGCTGCCAAAAAAGAGTCCAATGCTTATGGACCCACTCCAAGGAAACAAGGATGAAATGGAATGTGCGGGAAAGAGTCTCATTAGCCGAAGCTCCCCAGAATTATTAGATCTCTTTATCTTCCTCCATTATCAGTCACAGAGAACTGAATCTCTACTGAGTTACGTCAAGCCACTCTCTTCTGCAAACAACTTCCTGTTTTAATTTGTTTTAATTCTTTGTGGCAGATCTCCCAGATCTCCATTCTTCTAAGGTAATCATCCCACAAATTGGCCATAGTGTGTAGCAGTGAAGAATGCTAGGCGAATCCCCATTTTGGCTGCGCACATGTGCGGTTTGACATCTGTCATTTTGTAAGTGGTGTTCCACACCAACAGTGCAGTTGATGGGCTTAAAGACATGTCACTCTGTGATTGGATTGGACTGCAGATATATTACTTCTGTTGGGTTTTAATAATAATAATAATAAAAATACATACTGCTTTGCCCTGATTCCTCATTCACTTCTCTCTCTCTCTCTCTCTTTATTTCAGTTGTGGGCTGTTGTTCTTTGTGTAAACATGAGCAATGTGAAAAATTAAAATTGGATCCCAAAAGGGTCCAGAATGTTCAAAGGCCAAAGTGGGACTCAGCCAATGAATCTGAGTGGTTGTGGAAGGGTCTTTTTTCTTGTTCAGAAGCAGAGATGTCCTTTAGACTGCAGCCCTGATCTAATTTTTCCCTGCCTTGGATCACAGCACCATTGTTCCACTAGGGTTGCCATGTCTGACTCAGGAAATACCTGGGGACTTTGAGGGTGAAGCCAAGGGACTTTGGGAGTGGACCCAGGAGACTTTCCCATTCCCTAAATAATATACAATAATATATAATATACTATACAGCAGTGCAGTTTCCCCAAATATAGTCTTCATTTCCTCATCCTCTTTTTTTTTGCCTACTCTGGCAGCTGCACTTCCACTAAATGAAAGCGAAAATTCTCATATCCCCTCAAGTCCCCTTGTCAGGCTTTGGAAGCATTTCCAAGCATGGCTTTTTAAAGGGACATGCCCACAAAGCATGCAAAATAAAACAGTTTGCAAGCCCACACTTTTGTGATCTCACTGAGGCAATTTACTCACGGGAGTTGCTGAATGTCACCATCTGCTGTATTTCAACCAGCTTCTTCAGACAGGAACAGGAAAGGAGGTGCAGCCTAGGAGGTGCAGTTTTCCTCCATCCCATAATCAGGTTCTAGATAACTCTTTCCTATCCATTTTACTATAGAAACGACTTCTGATGTGAACGCAAAACAGAGGGAACCTGCTCTCTGCCTTTGTCACAGCTTCACACACTCATGGCTCTGTCTGCTTGCCCTGCTGCTGAGATTTAAAGGCACGCACATGTTCCAAAACACAAACAGTTGCAAGCGTCTTCTAAGCCTGCCAAGGTTTAAAGGCACATGGTAGCTGTTGGGGCAGGGCTTTCCCACACTGGCCAGCTGGTTAGTGGCAGGGAGGAGCCTCAAAAACTGGGGGATCCCCTGCTGGGACCTGGGGACTGCAAGCCTATGCTCTATACATGTGGGATATCCTCACGATTATCTTTGGTTGTGTTTAAAGGCTGCTCAATTTTCTGAGTTTTAGGGTTGGCAATCTCCAAGTGGTGCCTGGGGATCTCCAGAGATTTCAACTGATCTTCAGGTGACAGAGATCAGTTCCCCTGGAGGAAATCGCCACATTGGAAGGCAGTCCCCTCCCCAATCCCCTGCTTCCTCAGGCTTCACCCCCAAAATCTCCAGGTATTTCCCAAACTAGGGCTGGCAACCCTGTACGTAAGGCCAGTTCCTGCAGTTGTGTGGATAGCGTCCAGATTGACGGGGACTGATAGAAAGCCTGCACAGGGGCCTGGTCTTTGCCTGCTGGACGGAGCAAGACTGTTTTGCCCTCTGCCCTCAGGATCCTTGAGATGGAGAGGTGTCTTGACGTGTGGTCAGGATGCCCTCCAGCAGGTCTACACTCTGATGCAGCCGCCGCACTCCACCCCAGCCCTGACAGTAAACCAGCATGGGGTCTGAGCAAACATCAGAGGAAGCACAACCTCCTCTTCTAGGTCCTGCTGACTGAGCCTGATGGCTAAATGCCAAAGTCACCCCAAATGGCTGTGGCAATCTGCAACAGCTGATCAAGCAAAGGCCAATCAATGGCGGTCAGATTGGATTGCTCTCGGAAAAACAACGCACCAGCGGCTTCATCTCTAGATTGCAGATATTAATTAATAACCATCTGATATAAAAACAGAGGGCCTCCTTTAAGAAATAATGATTTATTTCAGCATATACAATGAACTCAGTTTCAATGTCACGAAATGGCTGGGGCGGGAGTCCTATGGCATGATTGAAATTCTGTGCCAATCGATAGATGTCACAGGGAAGTCACAACAACATTCCATCCAAAGCCTTGGGTAAGAAAGGGAAAGCAGTGTAAGGTTGCCAACTCCAGCTAGGAAAATTTCTGGAGATTTGGGAGAAGTGGGTGGAGGGGAACTTGGGGAGGGATTTCACTTAGAAAATATTGTAGAGAGGTTATCCTCTGAATTTGCCATTTTCTTCAGGGGAACCGATTTCTGTAGCCTGAAGATTAGCTGTAATTCCATGAGAATTCCAGGCCTCACGTGGAGGTTGGCAACTCTAAAAGGCTTGCTGCCTTGGCTTGGATGTGTGCAGAAGAGCTGTGGAGAACATCTAATGCTGGCTTTGAGGGGTGACTCAGAAGTCCTTCTTAGGTTGTCCTGACTAGAACAGCAATATGTGCAAGGGCATATGAGAACGTCACTGGATACAGATCACTGTTGTTACGACTCGTGTCTCCCAGCACTGGGGCTCTGATGTCCCACCCACTCTGCCACCCCCATCACATCCCCTCTGCTCCCTCCTCCAAAGCTCCTACTAATCCATGGAAGCCCCACCAAACAGCATAACTCAATGGAACAGAACTCTTTGCCACCCTTCCTCTGTAATGTATAGGGCTGCCAGCTCCAGGTTGGGAAATACCTGGACATTTTGGGGGAGGCAGAGCCTGGGAAGGGCGTAGGGTTCCCAGGTTGGGTTGCCAGGGCCTTGGCTCTTGCTGCTGTGGGGTGGAAGGGAGCTTTCCGGGAGTGGGGGGTAGGCAATGTCACCACATGCAAAGTCCCTGATGTGATGACATCATGCAGAAGTGATGTCATCACATGGGGTCATCATGCCGGGTCATGGTCAGCAATGAGCAGGAGCCCACAAAATCAGGGGATCCCCTGCTCCCCCCTGGGGAGCCTATTAAATGCCAGGGGCCCCTGGCCACCAGTGGGGGATGGGAGGGTTGAGTTGCCAAATCCAACTTGGAAAACATCTGGAGATTTGAGGGTGGAGCCTAGGGGAGGACAGGGACTTCAGTGGATGCAGTGCCAGAGAGTCCACTCACCAAAGAAGTCATTTTCTCCAGGGGAACTGATCTCTGTCATCTGGAGATGAGCTGCAATTTTGGAGAATTCCCAGGTCCTTTCTGGAGGCCGGCATCCCAAGAAGGGTGAGATTTGGGAAGGGGAAGGACTTTGATGGGATATAATGCAATTAGGCTTGCCAATCCCCAGGTCCCAACAGGGGTTCTTCTGCTTTCCCAAGCTCCTTCCCGCCCCCAGTCAGCTGGCCGGTGGGGGGGAAGCCCCGCCCCAAAAACCACCATGTGACTTTCCCCCTCTGGAGGCTCCAGTCTCCGATTGGAAAGGCTTCCTCTTGGGATGGTGTGCGTCTGTGTTACTTGGAAGAAGTTGACTGCAACTCGTGAGTAGAGATGCCAATCCCTCACTTCGGAGTCACCAGAAACAGGGGTGGGGGGGTGGGGAATGTCTGCTGAGCACTTCATTATTCCCAAAGTGGGGATAGATTCACATAGGGTGTAATGGGGAATTCATCTGGAGGTTTCGGGGGCTCTGGGGGAGCTGTTTTTCGAGGTAGAGGCACCAAATTTTCAGTATAGTATCTAGTGCCTCTCCCTGAAGTACCCCCCAAGTTTCAAAACAATTGGACCAGGGGGTCCAATTCTATGAGTCCCAAATGAAGGTGCCCCTATCTTTCATTATTTCCTATAGAAGGAAGACATTTAAAAAGGTGTGCTGTCCCTTTAAATGTGATGGCCAGAACTCCCTTGGAGTTCAATTATGCTTGTCATGCCCTTGTTCCTGGCTCCACCCCCAATGTCTCCTGGCTCCACCCCCAAAGTACCCAGATATTTCTTGAATTGGACTTGGCAACCCTAAATGCAATAGAGTCTACCTTCTAAAGCATCCATTTTCTCCAGGTGGACTGATCTCTTGCAAGAGATCTCCAGCCACCATCTGGAGGTTAAAAATACAGCAGGAGGAGAATAATACAACAAACATAAACCATGGAAGGAATCACTATACAGTACAACAACAAAATGTTCTCAATTTTTATGTAATTCTCAAAACTCATAGAGACTATTATTCAAGGTCAAAAAGTACAAAGCAGAGTTCAATATCATAAGCCCCATCAATGTGAATCTTTCCATTCACTAAAGTGCTTGTGCCAAATATATATAAAGCCCATTCAAAATATTTAAAGGGCACGGTGGAATCGATCGAAGGACATCTCCGAACCACCTCGACGGAGCTTGCGAGTGCAATAGCTCTTTCAAAACCTTCTTCATGGAAGGGCTCGAGTGCAGTCCTGTAGAACTCTTAGCATTCCAAACCTATAAGTAACATACGTACAGCAATAATCTTTTCAAAAAAACTGAATACAACTAGAAAATTACAAAATACACTCAACAATGCAAATAGTCAACAAAGCATCACAAGCACAATTTTGTCCCCCGGATAAAAATTTCTCAGCATGAACAGCAATGGCAGAGTTAAGTGCATGGCTGACACTGCAACTGCCACAGAAATAACCTTCCAAAGCAGCCATTTTCTCCAGATGAATGGATCTCTGTCGCCTGCATATCAGTGGCGATCCCTGGAAACCTCCAGCCATCGCTGGGTGGTTGGTAGGTTCAGGACAGACAAAAGGAACTATGACTTTACACAGAGGGTTCAATCATACTTGGAATTTAACACAGTTGCCTCTCAGCTTTGAAAAAGTCAGCACTAGAGAGCCAGCTTGGTGTAGTGATTAAGTGCGCGGACTCTGGGAGAACCAGGTTTGATTCCCCACTCCTCCACTTGCACCTGCTGGCATGGCCTTGGGTCAGCCATAGCTCTTGTAGGGGTTGTCCTTGAAAGGGCAGCTGCTGTAAGAGCTCTCTTAGCCCCATCTACCTCACAGGTTGGGAGAGGAGGTAAAGGAGATTGTGACCGCTCTGAGACTCTGAGATTCAGAGTATAGGCCAGGATATAAATCCAATATTATCATCATCTTCTTCTTAAGAACATAAGAGAAGCCATGTTGGATCAGACCAATGGCCCATCCAGTCCAACACTCTGGCCGTTTTCCCACTGACCTTACTCCGGAGCGACGTCCCTCTTCACCGCGCAGCGTCTGCGTGGATTTCCCACCAACTGCTGTGCACAACCAGGAAGTGCCGTGGCTTTTGCGTCGCAGATGTAAACTGCTAAAAACCAGTTTACATCTACGACGCAAAAGCCGCGGCTCTTCCTAGTTGTGCGCAGCAGTTGGTGGGAAATCCGCGCAGACGCTGCGCGGTGAAGAGGGACGTCGCTCCGGAGTAAGGTCAGTGGGAAAACGGCCTCTGTGTCTCACAGTGGCCAATATATGTGTGTGTATACACACACACACACACACACTGTGGCTAATAGCCACTGACGGACCTCTGCTCCATATTTTTATCTAGCCCCCTCTTGAAGCTGGCTATGCTTGTAGCCGCCACCAAGCTGGCTCTCTAGTGCTGGCTTTTTCAAAGCTGAGAGGCAACTGTGTTAAATTCAAAGTATGATTGAACCCTCTGTGTAAAGTCATAGATCCTTTTGTCTGTCCTCCTCCTCCTCCTCCTCCTCCTCCTCCTCCTCCTCCTCCTCCTCCTCCTCCTCCTCCTCCTTCTTCTTCTTCTTCTTCTTCTTCTTCTTCTTCTTCTTCTTCTTCTTCTTCTTCTTCTTCTTCTTCTTCTTCTTCTTCTTCTTCTTCTTCTTCTTCTTCTTCTTCTTCTGTGCCATGGCAATCACCCAGCCCCTGCCTAGCTGCCGGGAGAGGCACAGGCCACACAGAAACAAGAGGAGCATTCAGACTGCTTCTGCACATGTGAGGTGCATGTATTGCATGTCCCGGCCATTCAGACAGCCAGGAAACACACCATGCATGTGCTTTGGAGATTTGCTACTGGGAAGTACCCAGTGGCTGTTTAATTCAGTCCCAGGCCATCCTATGATGAAGTGTGGACATGTGGAACGCGTGGGCAAGCATGTGATCACGCCTGTTGAATCCGGAGGGGAGGGGTAGCAAGGGCGGACCAAATCTCTCCTGTGATCGCACTCACGGAGTGATGAATATGTAGAATTCACTGCCAGAGAATGTAGTTACAGCCACGGGGATAAAATAATCAATAAATTAAAAGGGGATTAGACAGATTCATGGAGGAGAAGTCAATCAATGGCTACTAGCCATGCTGGCTAAAGGAAACTTCCACCTTCAGAGGCACCAATCCTCTGAATCCCAGCCTCAGCCTCAGTGCCCTGTTGGTGGCTGTCTGGAGGAATCGGTTGGCCGCTGCGTGAGACAGGAGGCTGGACTGGATGGGCTATTGGTCTGACCCAGCAGGGCTCTTCTTAGGTTCTTATGGTAACTCTACTCTGTTCCCACCAGTTGCTCTCCATCCAGCAAGTGCTTTTTTTGCTTTGTGGCAACTGGGAAGCAACAGCGAACTCTGAGTGAATCCAATTGAGCCCAGGGGACTCCTGTTGCTGACAGCCATCTCAGCGAGAGTGGATGTTGTTGGTGACGCTTATATCAACTGTTTATTGAATCATAATTCTTAGCCTTTTTGCGAGACATTTCAGTATATTTTCCAACCACCCTGTATGGTAAATTAATGTTTCTAAAGCCAACAATTTATAGGATTGCCAACCTCCTGTAGGTTTGCCAATCCCCAGGTGGGGGCAGGGGATCCCCCAGTTTGGAGGCCCTCCCCCTGCATCAGGGTCCTCAGAAAGTGGGGGGGAGGGAAATGTCTGCTGGGCACTCCATTATTCTCCAAGGAGACCGATTCCCAGAAGGTATAATGGAGAATTGATCTGCTGGTATCTGGGGCTCTGGGGGGACCGTTTCTGGAGGCAGAAGCACCAGATCTGCAGCATAGCATTCCATGCCTCTCCTCAAAGCACCCTCCAAGTTTCAAAAAGATTGGACAGGGGGGTCCAGTTCTATGAGCCCCCAAAGAAGGTGCCCCTATCCTTCCTTTAAATGTGTTGACCAGAACTCTCTTTGGAGTTCAATTGTGCTTGTTACACCCTTGCTCCGCCGCCAAAGTCCCCAGATATTTCTTGACTTGGACTTGGCAACCCTAACCTCCTGGTGGGGCCTGAAGATCTCCTGGAATTACAGCTGATCTCCAGAATATAAAAAAAGGCTGAAGAAAAAGGCTGCTTTGGAGGATGGATTCTCCTACAGCACTGTCCCCTGCTCATGTCCCTCCCCTCTGCAAACCCCAACCTCCCCAAGCTCCACCCTCAAATCACCTGATATTTTCCAACCCAAAGCGTAGAATCATAGAGTTGGAAGGGACCTCAAGGGTCATCGAGTCCAACCCCCTGGACAATGCAGGAAACCCACAAATACCTCCCCCAAATTCATAGGATCTTCATTGCTGTCAGATGGCCATCTAGCCTCTGTTTAAAAACCTCTGAGGAAGGAGAGCCCACCACCTCCCGAGGAAGCCTGTTCCACTGAGGAACTGCTCTAACGGTCAGGAAGTTCTTCCTAATGTTGAGCCGGAAACTCTTTTGATTTAATTTCAACCCATTGGTTCTGGTCCTACCTTTTGGGGCCACAGAAAACAATTCCACCCCATCCTCTATAGGACAGCCCTTCGAGTACTTGAAGATGGTGATCATATCACCTCTCAGCCGCCTCCTCTCCAGGCTAAACATGCCCAGCTCCTTCAACCTTTCCTCATAGGACTTGGTCTCCAGACCTCTCACCATCTTCGTCGCCCTCCTCTGGACCCGTTCCAGCTTGTCTATATCCTTCTTAAAATGTGGTGTCCAAAACTGAACACAAGACTCCAGGTGAGGTAAAGTAGCAGAGTAAAGCGATACCATCACATCACATGATCTGGATACTATACTTCTATACTTCAACCTTTTACCTGTCACTTTTCCCCCATGGGGACAAACACAACTGGGAAGAAAGTTTCAGCAAGGAAATGGTAAGAAGGGAAGACCCCTTTCCCCATCAGTCTTCTGATGCAAATTGCAGCCACTGCATTGCATGTTGCAAGACAGAAAAAAAAAACTATCTAAAAAGAATCAGTAATTGCCAGGAAACTCCAACCTCATGCATTTCCCTCTCCCCCCACACACACTTTCCCTCTAGAGTAGCCAACCTCCACGTGTGATCTGAAGATCACCCAGCACTGCAACTGTTCCTCAGACTACAGAGATTGGTTGCCCTGGAGAAAATGGCTGCTTGGGGGGCAGACTTGCTGTATGGCATCCCATCTTTGCTAAGCTCCCTCCCCTCCCCCTGCCCCCCCCCACAGCCTCCACCCCACACGTCTCCAGGAATTCCCCAACAGAAGCAGTTCAGTTGGGAGAAGAGCCTTGAGGTAGGCACTTGCCCTCCATGACCACCGCGCAGCACCCCAGGATTCACCATTGATGTAAAGCCTTACAAAAACGTCGGGGTCTACAAGCAGGTTTACAGCGGGAAAGAGGGAGAGTTTCTCCTTCCAGAGTATCTGCTGTCTAAAGCAGTCTAGCATAGATCGCTTTTTGAGTTTTTGTTTGTTTGTTCTTAAAACCTTGTACGAAATGGCTGAATCAAAAGGTTAAATCATAGTTGGCTGAAACTGCGGGCAATCAAAATTCTTGGGGGATAAGTGATGTTGAAACCGAAAGACAACTAAATGGACTACCCGGGATGCTTGTTCAGCCGAGGTTATTCAGTTTGTAAGGGAACTTGCCTGGGAACTGCGCTTTTCAGCGCCCATCACTCACGCCATGACAATCCTTCTGCCCCGGGCATCTGAGCATCGCTTGCCTGACACAGCAAGTGGCAGTGGAAAGGGAGGGGGACTTTTCAGGCCCTCACCTCACATGACCTGCCTGAGAAAGAACCTCACAAAGGAAGGGGGCTGAGGGGAGAACAGGAAGTGGCCCCCACTCTCTCCTGCAGTGATCTCCAACATGACACCCCCCCCCCTCCCGGGCCCTGCAAGGCTTCCAGCGTGTTTTCTGGTACCCACATCCTCATTCCTTAAATAGGGTTGCCAAGTCCAATTCAAGAAATATCTGGGGACTTTGGGGGTGGAGCCAAGATCAAGGCTGTGACAAGCATAATTGAACTCCAAAGGGAGTTCTGGCCATCACATTTAAAGGGACGGCACCTTTTCAATGCCTTCCTTCCATAGGAACTAATGGATAGGGGCACCTTCTTTTGGGGCTCATAGAATTGGACCCCCTGGTCCAATCGTTTTGAAACTTGGGGGATATTTTGGGGAGAGGCACTAGATGCTGTACTGAAAATTTTGTGCCTCTACCTCAAAAAACAGCCCCCCCCAGAGCCCCAGATACCCGCGGATCAATTCTCCATGATTTTCTATGGGAATAAATCTCCATAGGGAATAACAGAGTTCCCAGCAGACATTTCCCTCCCCTCCTCCCGCTTTCTGACAAGCCTGAAGCAGGGGGAGGGCTTCCAAACCGGGGGATCCCCTGCCCCCACCTGGGGATTGGCAACCCTATCCTTAAAGCATCTCTCCCCCAAAGCAAAGAGCCAATCCTGACTTTCCTCCACCCCACTGGAGCAGGAGGTGCTTCAGGCTGCCTGCAAGAACGGTGTCGAGGGGAGCTTGGCTTGGAGCTCCCCCCCCCAAATATTCTCAAGCATCCTAAAGGGCTCACAGGCTCCGCAGGGTTGGGCATAGCCCATGGAAAAGTTTAGCTGATAAAAATATCACCCTGGGTGCGTTCCTTGGATGAAGATGCCTGTGGCAGGGCCCCAGCGAGCCACAATGCAGGCGTTCATGCTTCTCGCCTTTCTTTGCAACAGGAAAAATATGACTCACCAGAATCTAAATGGCATGGGGTGTTTTTCCTTTCTTGAGAAGGGGCCCTTCCTTTGGTGAATAAGGGGAGTGGCGTTTGCCTAGCCACTAGGGTTGCCAATCCCCAGGTGGGAGCAGGGGATCCCCCGGTTTGGAGGCCCTCCTCCCACTTCAGGGTCATCAGAAAGTGGGGGAGGGGGAGAGGGGAGGGAAATGTCTGCTGGGAACTCATGATTCCCTATGGAGGCTTATTCCCATAGAAAACAACGGAGAATTGATCAGCGGGTATCTGGGGCTCTGGGGGCCCTGTTTTTTGAGGTAGAGGAACCAGATTTTCAGTATAGCATGCAGTGGCTCTCTCCAATACACTCCCTAAGTTTCAAAAAGATTGGACCAGGGGGTCCAATTCTATGAGCCCCCAAAGAAGGTGCCCCTATCCTTCATTATTTCCTATGGAAGGGAGGCATTGAAAAGGTGTGCCGTCCCTTTCAATGTGATGGCCAGAACTCCCTTTGGAGTTCAATTATGCTTGTTACAGCCTTGCTCCTGGTTCCACCCCAATGTCTCCTGGCCCCACCCCCAAAGTCTCCTGGCTCCACCCCCAAAGTCCCCAGATATTTCTTGAATTGGACTTGACAACCCTACTAGGCACTGTAGGGGTTGCCATCCTCCAGGTGGTGTCTGGAGATCTCCCACTATTACAACTGGTCTCCAGGTGACAGAGATCAGTTCACCAGGAGAAAAGGGTTGCTTTGGAAGGTGGGCTCTCTAGCGTTATCCCCCACCAAAGCCCCTCTCCTCTCTTCCCCAAACCCCGCCCTCCTCAGGGTCCGTCCCCAAAATCTCCAGGTATTTCCCAACCCGGAGCTGGCAGCCCTAAGTAACTTCCTCATATTGCCTAAGCAGATGGAGAGGACATGATACTCCCAGCAATTCCTGCAGCCCCTCCCTCCTCTCTCTGCCCCTGGAATCTACACCAGAAGAGGGAGAATAAAAGTGGACAACCTTGAAACAGTTTGTATTCCAAAAAGTGAGGCCTTCTAGGCTGAGAGCTCCGCTGTTTGCCTCTCCTCTAGAAGGGATTCATAACTCGGCAGAGAAAAATTCAGCAAACTGCCAAAAAAGGAAATTGGGGGGGGGGGGACTCTCCTGGGGGATGAGAATAAGGGAGGATTCTTAAAGGGGGAACGTCTGGGTTCCTCTCCGGGGTAACTGACAGCAGACCAGGTGGCCACCTGAAAGGTAAAATAGGAGAATATGGCTAAAAGAGCATTAACAAGATCACCAGTTGTAAGCAGGCAAAGGCCACTGATGCCTCAAAGTGAAGGGTATAAACCTAATATCATCATCATCTTCTTCTTCTTCTTCGATTCACAGATGAGATGGGGAGGAGAAAAAGTACAACCTCCATGTACATGTGTCTAAACAATATCTTGTAAAGAATAAACAGTACTTCAAACGTTCTAGGCAACAAATTCATAAACTGTACAAAAGTCCTTACAATTTCAGCAAACACACATGATACAAACATGGTGTGTAACAGGCAGCCCAACTAGTGAATCCAGCAGGTAAAGTTCTGATACAAGAAGAAGAAGAAATTGGATTTATATCCCGCGCTATACTCTGAATCTCAGCATCTCAGAGCGGTCACAATCTCCTTTACCTGCCCCCTCCTGACAACAGACACCCTGTGAGGTAGGTGAGGCTAAAAGAGCTCTTACAGCAGCTGCCCTTTCGAGGACAACTCCTACGAAAGCTATGGCTGACCCAAAGCCATTCCAGCAGGTTCAAATGGAGGGGTGGGGAATCAAACCCGGTTCTCCAAGATAAGAGTCCATGCACTTAACAGCGACACCAAACTGGCTCACTACACCAATCACCATTCTTTGTTCCCTTTTTTTCTCACCAGCCTCCAGGTGGTAGCTGGAGATGTCCTGGAATTACTACTGAACTCAAAGTGATAGAGATCACAATGGCTACTTTGGAAGGTGGACTGTATGGCATTATACCTCATTAATGTCCCTCCCCTTCCCGAAACCCTACCCTCCACAGGCTCCGCCTTCCAAAACTCCAAGTATTCCCGAACCCGGAGCTCACAACCCTCTCAATCTGCCTTGCTGGGCTTGCCTGCTGCAGAAATGTGAGAGCCCAAAGGCATTTGTGTCACTGATATGTCCTGGTCATAGTTGCTGTTGAGGAACTCCAGGGATCCTTGCTGGGCAGCCCAGTGTGGAGGGATGGGCTAGAAACTGATGGGATCGAGGGCTTTCCCCCCTGGATTTGGTGATTTCTGCATGGATGCAGATTTCCATTCCACGCTGGGGAAGCTAATGAAAGCACAAAGCTTGGAGCAGCCAGAAACATCCCAAGCAACAAATTGTTGTCTGTCTGCTGTTCCCATGTTTGTGCCTTTCCCACCTTTCCTGAGGTTTTGTGCTTTACCTGCCAGGTACTAATTAGCTCCCTCCACTTAAACAAAATCAAAAGGGAGAAGAAAAACAGCAAGAGCGGCAGTTTGGAATGGATCCCATGGCAGAGATAAATGCTCCCCACTGGGATGTGCGCAAGAACCACCGCCGTGTGCGTGTTTGAAAGCTTAAAGAGGGAAGTGGCATGCAAGAGAGATGCCCCCCTCCCCCCATCTTTTCTTTCTCAGATGTATCATCCTCGTTACAAAATGGCCATGCATTAGGTCAGGCCCTGTCGCTGAATCTGGCGCAGAACGGCTCCTTGTGGTGGATGCCAATTTACCAGCAACAACAGGGCTGAGCCAAGATCCTGGTAGGCAGAGATGCAGGGACAGGATGTAGAGTTGCCAGGCCTGGGCTGGGAAATACCGGGAGATTTTGGGGGTGGAGCCTGAAGAGGGCAGGAGCCTCAACGTGGTATAAATGGAGGTTGCCTACCTCCAGGTGGGTTATTGTAAAAAAATCAGGAAAGCACACAGCGTACATTTATTCGAGAGTGTTGTCCTATGAATATAATCTATATTTAAGCAACAACAGTGATTTTTTGGGGGTAGAATTTTTTTTTTAATTTAAATTTGGTTGGATTACTGCAATGCCCTCTACATGGGGCTGCCCCTGTGCCGGACCTGGAAATTGCAGCTGGTGCAGAATGCCGCGGCCCGGCTGTTATTGGGCCTCCCAAGGTGGGGGCACATTCGGCCGGGTCTTCCGGCTCTGCACTGGCTTCCAGTAATATACCGAGTCCGGTACAAGGTGCTGGTCATTACCTTTAAAGCCCTATATGGCCTGGGACCTGCCTACCTGAAGGACCGTCTCTCCCCACACGTTCCCCAGAGAGTACTGAGGTCTGGGATGCAAAACCTTCTCACCATCCCCGGGCCCAAAGAAGTCCGTCTCAAGACAACCAGAGACAGAGCCTTTTCTACAATGGCCCCCACATGGTGGAACCAGCTGCCGGAAGAGGTGAGGGCCCTGCGGGATCTTACTCAGTTCCGCAGGGCCTGTAAGATAAGCCTCTTCCGGTTAGCCTACGCCTGACTAGATAAATGTAGCTTATCAGACTTCAGTGAATTATACTGTATAGTTTTAATGTTAAGATTTTAAGGTTTTTAGGTTTTTAAACGCTTCGACTTTTTTAAATGTAATAACTTTGCACTCTGTTTATTGTTTTATCGTTTGTTGTGAGCCGCCCTGAGCCATTTTATGGGAAGGGCGGGATATAAGTCATAGAATAAATAAATTAAAAAAAATTTATTGAAAAAATTTATATACCGTAAATAACTCCCACCATGGGGAACCACAACAAAAACATCGTATGTACAGTCACATCAGGTATTTCTAGTTAGCGTTTGGATACAAATACATCATATGTTGCATACACATCAGTGAGTCTTAAGTCAGTGATTTACATCCAATCAAAGGTTAATAAATCATAAAGTTCATATATTTAGCCGGTAGTTTCCCAAATATGGTGTCAGTACTATTCACGTACTCAAGAAAGTCAAGCCATTTTTGTAGGAACCAGTCTCCCGCCTTTACATTGTCTAGCAATGTAATAGTTGTTGTTATCAACTTGTCACGGATTAGTACCTCCCATACCTTGTTACACCAGGTAGAAATTATTAAACTGTGTTATTGTGAGTTTTGCCTAACTCCAGGTGGGGCGTGGAGGTCTCCCACAATTACAAGTGATTTCAAGATCCGTTCCCCTGGAGAAAATGGCTGCTTTGGAGGGTGGCCTTCGTGGCATCATACCCTGCTGAGGTCTCTCCCTTTTGCAAACCCCGCCCTCCCCAGGCTCCACCCCTAAAAATCTTCAGATATTTCCCCACCCAGAACTGGGAAGCCTAGGTATGTTGCCATAGAGTCCACCTTCCAAAGCAGTTATATTCCCCAGGTGAACTGATCTCTGTCACATAATCCCGAGAGATCTCCAGTCACCACCTGGAGGTTGGTGACCCCATCCAGGCAGACCTTCTGCAGACAAACCCTGTTTAGCCCTTGAGTGAAACCTCCCAAAAGGCTTGTAGCCTTTGAAAGAAGAAGACACTGGATTTCTATTCTGCCCTCAACTCAGAGTCTCAGAGCAGCTCACGATCTCCTTTATGTTCCTCCCCCACAACAGACACCCTGTGAGGTGGGTGGGGCTGGAGAGGGCTCTCCCAGCAGCTGCCCTTTCAAGGACAACCTCTGCCAGGGCTATGGCTGACCCAAGGCCATTCCAGCAGGTGCAAGTGGAGGAGTGGGGAATCAAACCCGGTTCTTCCAGATAAGAGTCTGCACACTTAACCACTACACTAAACTGGCTCTCATAAGAAGACTTCATGCTTCCCTCCTGCTCTCTTTTGGGAACACCACGACCAGCACTGCTGCCTGTTGACATCAAATAATTAACGTTGATTTGTTGCGCAGAATGTGTCATGACATTCAAGGGGGTGGGACCAGGGGCAGACCCAGGAGAGGCCATTTGAACCTGTCTGAGGCCCCTGCTCAGCTTGCGAAGGTCTTGCCCAGCAGCCCCTCCCAATAAGCAGGCCTGTGAAGGATCCAGCCAGGGAAGTCTGGACTCTGCAAAAGGGCTGCGAGCCCTCAGCAAAGTAGGGGTGGGGGTGAAGAAGTAAGAGTCTTGTACATCCTTTGCTTTCAGGCTGCATTTATCTCTCGCATAAAAGCAGTGAAAGCGATTTCATACGGGGTTCCGTGAATACCCTGCCTACTCCGCAAGTTTGATCAGAGTGAGCAAAAATTCTACTTTGTGAGCTACTGGCGTTAAAGTTGTGAGCGACTGCATAAATTATTGTGCTCTGGGGCTATTTTTCCCGAGCTAAGACAAAAAGGTGTGAGCTGGAGGCTAAAAAACTGTGAGCTAGCTCACACTAACTCAGCTTAGAGGGAACACTGTCTGTGACCCCGCCCCTCAGTCATCTGCAGATCTCTCTGTTGGCATTTCATGGAACAATTTCAATTTTGCAACATTTCTGGTCCACCCTCCCCTCCTCATCCCCAGCATCTTCATGTTATTTTTCTGCATCCTGTATCACTACAGGAAAGGAAGTGGCTCAGTCTGTCTTCATAGACAGAAATAATTGCTGAAAATGCCCCTTTCCCACAAAAAAGCAATAGTAAAAATGTCATGAGGATCTACACACTCCCTAATGAGAATCCACAACAATTAGGCACTAACCTGATGATCTACAGGCTCTTTGATAATCTACGCACTAATGCAATGCCTAACGGGAGACTCTCGGCACAACTCAAGGAATCAGCTCCCTCATAAATCCACATATTTATGGTTTCAGGACTACTGCAGTCTGGAGATGGAAGGAAGGAAGGAAGGAAGGAAGGAAGGAAGGAAGGAAGGAAGGAAGGAAGGAAGGAAGGAAGGGAGGGAGGGAGGGAGGGAGGGAGGGAGGGAGGGAGGAAGGAAGGAAGGAAGGAAGGAAGGGAGGAAGGAAGGAAGGAAGGAAGGAAGGAAGGAAGGAAGGAAGGAAGGAAGGAAGGAAGGAAGGAAGGAAGGAAGGAAGGAAGGAAGGAGGGAGGGAGGGAGGGAGGGAGGGGAGGAGTTGGGGTGATGGGAGACAAGGAGCGGGGCTTTTTTTTAGCAGGAACACACATGAACGTGTTTCCAGCTGGCTTGGCATTTGGGGGGGGGTGGCTTTTTCTACCCCCAAAAAATGTGTGAAACAATGGTGATGTCAGGGGGCGTGGCCTAATGTGCAAATGAGTTCCTGCCGGGCTTTGATTTTATTACTTTATTTTGCGAATTTATAGTCCGCCCTTCCCCAAGATGGGCTCAGGGCAGATTACAACACAGTAACACATTTAAAATCACACAATAAAACAGTTAAAAATTAAACAGTTAAGTCCATTTAATAAAATGAAATAAGGCGGCGTCAGTGGTATAAACATCTGCAAAGAAATCCCTGGCAAGGAGAATACAGAGGAAGAGATGTGGGAGGATAGGGTTTCTTGCTCCAGGTTTGGAAATATCTGGAGATTTAGGGAGTGGAGCCTGAGGAAAACAGGGTTTGGGGAAGAGAGGGACCTCTATGGAGTATAATGCCATGGAGTCCAGCTTCTACAGCAGTCATTTTCTCCAGGGGAACCGATTTCTGATGCCTGGCGATCAATTGTAATCCCAAGAAATGTCCAGCCATCACCTGGAGGTTGGCTACCCAGTTATTTGGCTAAATCACTGTGCAGGAATATAAAATGATTGTCTAGGATGATATTTGCACAAACTAGAAGCAAATACATCACACTGAAACCATTCAGACAAAAGAAGACTTTGGGCTGTTGTCTCATGCCCTTGAATTCATTAAATGGAAAGAGGCTGAAAAAAATGTTATTCTAATCAGATTTACTGAAAAGTAGTCACACAGAGTTCAGTGAGATTTCCTTCCTGGAAAGGATATACAAGAACTTCAGCCAGAGTTCTGTAGGAGAAGAGATCGAATGTAATTGCTTTTGGGGGCACATGCGGAGGTTGCCCAGAATGGCATAGCCTTCCAAACAAGATCTATGCTGCAGAATGAAGCCAATTTAACAGCCAAGTCTATCCCATTCAGGAAACCTGATCCCTCATTTAAGAATCAGCAACACCCTCACCAAACTACGGTTCCCATCATGCTTTCTGGGGAAGCAAGAGTACTGTTTCACTTGCACCAACAATATTTTTCGTACAGTTTAGAGGTCTACTCCTGGATTTGTTCCCATTATTTTTAATACCTCGTGATAGTTATAGGAATGTTAGTCACACTGGCCAGTCATTCCCTTCCCCACCCTTTTAAATAAAAGGATTTGTGCATTTGGCAGTTTAAAGAGTTCTTGAAAGGGGAGGGATTAGGATTAATTAGGATTAGAGGCTGAGCTTTTCTTTGGATTCTAATTAGTCCTCCTTGCCAGAACACTTCGAAGTGCTCAGAGCCCACACAAATTTATAAAATCCAGGACATTGTGTGTGTTGGGGTGGGAGTGGGAGGATTAGGGCCAGATATGCATGCATGCATGTAGTAATGTATGGCTGTGAGAGCTGGACCATAAGGAAGGCCGAGCGCAGAAGAATAGATGCTTTTGAGCTGTGGTGCTGGAGAAGAACCTTGAGAGTCCCTTGGACTGCAAGAAGATCCGATCAGTCAGTCCTAAGAGAAATCAACCCAGACTAGGCTTCCCACCCCCCCACCGCCCTGCCCTGGCGGGGGACCCCTGAATTTGCAGCCTCCTCCCCCAGTCTCCAAAAATCCGGAAGCGGGGGGGGGGGGAGAACATGCGAGTAGGCATCATGTAGTTGTAGAGCTCCTGCAGGTTTAGAAACCTGCAAACTGATCCGTTTGTAAAATGTGTGCCTTCAAGGCTGCACAGGAAACAGGAAGGGCTTCATTGGAAAGGGTCAGTAATAGTTTCCATGGAGAATGACCCCTCCCTTTCTTTTGCTTTCATTTTCACAGCAAGTAAAGTTCTGCAGGAAGAAGATCTAGTAAGTATTTGTGTGTGTGTGTGAGGGAGGGGGCAGGGGATCCCCCAGTTTGGAGGCCCTCCCCCCCCCTTTAGAAAGCGTGGGGAGAGGGAAATGTCTGCTGGGAACTCTGTTATTCCCTATGGAGATTTATTCCCATAGAAAATAATGGAGAATTGATCCGTGGGTATCTGGGGCTCTGGGGGGAGCTGCTTTTTGAGGTAGAGGCACCATATTTTTAGTATAGCATCTAGTGCCTCTCCCCAAACCGCCCCCCCCCCCAAGTTTCAAAACAATTGGACCAGAGGGTCCAATTCTATGAGCCCCAAAAGAAGGTGCCCCTATCGTTCATTATTTCCTATGGAAGAAAGGCATTTTAAAAGGCGTGCTGTCCCTTTAAATGTGATGGCCAGAACTTCCTTGGAGTTCAATTATGCTTGTCACACCCTTGTTCCTGGCTCCACCCCCAATGTCTCCTGGCTCCGCCCCCAAAGTCCCCATATTTTTCTTTAATTGGACTTGGCAACCCTTACCCAGACTGTTCCCTGGAAGGTCAGATGCTGAAGCTGAAGCTCAAATACTTTGGCCACCCAATGAGAAGGGAGCACTCCCTGGAGAAGATCCTGATGCTGGGAAAGACAGAAGGCAAAAGAAGAAGGGGACAGCAAAAGATGGGATGGCTGGACAACGTTACTGATGTAACAAACATGAATTTGAGCAGACTTCAGAGGATGGTGGAAGACAGGAGGGCCTGGTGTGACTGTCCATGGGGTCACAAAGAGTCGGACTCGACTGTGCGACTGAACAACAACATGCATGCATCCCCTCACCCTCATCACCAGGACACTGTCCACTGTCAGGATGCTCAAGCAGGCCAGTTTCTACCCCATCCGCTAAGGTTGCAAGCTCCAAATTGGGAAACTCCTGGAGATCTGGGGGTGGAGCCTGGAGGGGACAGAGACATCAGTGAGGTGCAATGTAATAGAGTTAGGGGTGCAATGTCCCCCACCACCACTGGTGGGAGATAGGGCTAGGGTTGCTGAGTCCAGGTTGGGAAACTCCTGGAGATATGGGGACAGAGCCTGGAAAGGTCATAGAGTCCACCCTCCAAGGCATCCATTTTCTGCAGGGGAGCTGATCTCTGCCATTTGGACTTGTAGCAAGAGCAATTAACAGGCAACTTTTATTACCTTTTATTGGTTTCCCATGAAAATGCTATCCAGACCAAATGGTCTTTCAATTTGTTTATTGCACTGTTTTGCCATTGGATTCTAACTTTGTATCACTTTATGTTCTTAACCCCTACCCGCCAGCTATATGTAAGTTCTGCTCACAGTACCCCATTCCCTCGTCTGAAGAAGTAACTATGCATATGAAAGATTACATTCTGAATAAAACTTTGTTGGTCTTAAAGGTGGTACTTGACTCCTACTTTGTTCCTCAACCCTCTTGTTAGGGACAATAGATCCTTGGATGCAGGAACTTTGGCACCATTAAAGTGCCCCTCAACAGCTGACCCAAAAGCTTCCTTAGATCCGATGATGGAACCAAAGTCAATTTCTTCAAGGAAGGTGCATGGAAATTCTAGACTCCACTTAAGTCCAGAGCTTGAATCTGTGGAATCAATATCTCTCAGAAAGGATGCTGCAGACTGGCTGAATACGACAGTAACTAACATTAATTGTGATATTATTATACACCCTGTTCCAGTGAATGACCCTGGGGAGAGTGAGAACTCCCACCAAAAATTGTCTGCCTTAGCAACCCTACAGAATCATATCCCAGGTACTGACAACGGTTGTGTTAACTTCGACATCAATGGATCACTTAACCATCTTGTGGAGATAGACTGACATGAGCTGTAATTCCAGGGGATCCCCAGGTCCCACCTGGAGGCTGGCATCCCTAAAGGCACCTGTTTTCACCAAAGGGATTGATCTCTGTATTCTGGAGATGAGCTGTAATTCCAGGGGATCCCCAGGTCCCACCTGGAGGCTGGCATCCCTAAAGGCACCTGTTTTCACCAAAGGGATTGATCTCTGTATTCTGGAGACGAGCTGTGATTCCAGGAGATCGCCAGGTCCCACCTGGAGGCTGGCAACCTGAAGTGTTGTTCGTCTGCTTTCAGCATTCCACCCACTGAAGGGAACCCTCCACATGAAGCAAGGCTGACTTGAGGTGTCTCGAAGACCACTGCTGGGCTGTGTTCCTTGTGAGCCAAAAGGGTCAGCCTCACAAAAAGGCCTGTCCCACAGCGAAGTTCTCATATCCCTTTCAGAATGAAAAGGATCTCTTTATGCTTCTCTTGTCAAAATATCTGAGTAGTTTACAAATCTGGATGGAACAGAATTGTGTTTAGGATGGAACTTGATCTGCTGATCTCCAGTTGGTAATGTATTCACACATAGAAAATACTTAAAACAAGAATATTGGACATTAGAACCAGCCCAGGAACACCTAAGAGACCAACAAATATCCAGGAATTTCCCAACCCAGAGTTGGCAACCCTGTAGGTTCAACTGTGATGGACAAGAAGGTTCTTGCTGCATTGGAAGCAGTCTCACCATATGCTATACTTCAGGCATTCAGACTAGGATTACCAGCCTCCAGCTGGTGGCTGGAGATCTCCTGGGATTTCAGCTGATCTCCAAGTGACAGAGATCAGTTCATCTGGAGAAAATGGACCCTTTTGGCGGACTCTGTGGCATGATCCCCCTTGAAGTCCCTTCCCTCCCCAAATCCCATCCTCCTTATGCTCCACCCCCAACGTTTCCAGGTATTTCTCAACCTGGAGCAGGGAACTCTAATTCTAAACTACACTGAAGGGTAAGTAATTTAGCAGTTCGACCAGAGAGAGGACAAGGGTGATATCTCTGCTGCATAACTGAAGCCAACAGGGTAATAAAAGCTGAAAAACTGCACCAGGGTTCAAAGGTGGCTCTATAAAGAACCAAGCAACACGGACACCTGGTGCTGAGAGAAAGAAGACGGACAGGGAACAGAGGTCATTTGATGATAATGTGACAGACAAGGAAGAGGGTTTTCTGGGAAGATACCGGTCATGATGACCCTCCCAAAGACAAGAATTGGATAATAAATTTTGATAATTGGATAAGTGGAGAAGTTTCCTACTTGTATGCAGAAGGGGGGGAGCTGCCTCTAATAAATGGGGGGGGGATAAGGACATGGTGGAGGGGGTGCCTTTCTTCGCTGTGCCCCCCCCCTTTCCGGAAAGCAGTCATCCAGATCCTTTCACCCCAAGCCAGACAGTCTTCTTTCGTCAGCCCTGGCCCTTCTCTCTCCCCCACCCCCTCTCTCCCTCTCTCTCTCTCTCTGCTCCTTTCAATCCAAAGCACCAGACTCTTGAACAAGCTTGCTCGTGAAGCTATGGTTTCCTATTGTTACATACCTCTCTGACCTTGATATTTTGCCAAAGAAACAAATTTTATCATAATCTGATATTTTCCTAAAAGGAGTGACACTCCTTTACTATTACATTTTGGCTTTATTGTGTATATTTTTGTTTGTTTGTTGTTTGTTTTCCCCCTTCCCCTTCCTTTTCTGGGAAGTTAGTTCACCCTGTGCATTCCGTGCATTCTATAGGTCAAGGTCTTTTGAATTCGTCAGTATGTATTCTATATGTAGGGATTTTATTTTGCAGCTTTTTATTTTGATCATATTGCCCTGTTGTATCTACCTCTTGAACTTCTCCCATCTGGATCTGATCCTAGGATACTGGTATAGATGTGTTAGTATAGGTTTTTGTCTTGGGGGAGGGGGATTTAAAGGGTTAAGATTTTGTGAATATTTGACTGCACTTGTTGTATATATATGTATATATAATTTTATTTTAGTATATTTCTATTCTGCCCATTCCCCAGAAGGCTCAGGGCGGAGCACAAGATATAATAAAACAATACAATACAATAAAAAACATTTTATGAACAGGCAACTCAACAGCACTTAGAAAATTTCCATCATCACAGTATTGTTATCCCATAAAGATGGCAGATATTATTCCATTTTACAGCACAGATGACAATGCCGGCAGGCGAGGCCAACCAGATCAAGAATAGACGCCCGCAGCCTCAACTAAAAGCCTGGCGGAACAGTAGGCTTCCCAATCCCCAGGTCCCAGCGGGGGATCCTCTGGTTTTACAGGCTTCCCCCCTCCCCCAGCCAGCTGGCCGGCGGGGGAAGCCCCACCCCCACAGCCATTATGCACCTCCATGAACAATTCCCATAAGGAATGATGGGGAATTGTTCCGCGGGTATCGGGGACTCTGGGGGGGCTGTTTTTTGAGGTAGAGGTGCCAAATTTTCAGTATAGCATCTAGGGCCTCTCCCCAAAATACCCCTCAAGTTTCAAAAGTATTGGACCAGGGGGTCCAATTCTACGAGCCCCAAAAGAAGGTGACCCTATCCTTCATTATTTTCTATGGAAGGAAGGCATTTTAAAAGGTGTGCTGTCCCTTTAAATGTGATGGCCAGAACTCCCTTGGAGTTCAATTCTGCTTGTCACACCCTTGCTCCTGGCTCCGCCCCAATATCTCCTGGCTCCACCCCCAAAGTCTCCTGGCCCCACCCCCAAAGTCCCCAGATATTTCTTGAATTGGACTTGGCAACCCTACGGAACAGCTCTGTTTTACAGGCCCTACGGAAGGCTAATAAGCCAGGTAGGGCCTGGATCTCTGTAGGGAGCTGATTCCACCAGGTCGGGGCCAGGACTGAAAAAGCCCTGGCCCTAGTTGAGGCAAGTGGCGGCATTTTTAAAGGTTTAATTTAAAAAAGAGAATGCAAAAAGCTTGCTCTGAATGAAGGCTTGCTATCTTTGGGTTGGGAAACACCTGGCTATTTGGGGGGTGCAGCCTGGAGAGGGCAGGGTTTGGGGCAGAGGTAGGGTTCCCAAGTCCAACCCCCAAAATATCTGGGGACTTTGGGGGTGGAGCTAGGAGACTTTGGGGGTGGAGCCAGGAGACAATGGGGTGGAGCTAGGGGGGAGGGGGGGAAACAGCGAGCCGCCCCTGCGCAGCTGACGCCTCTTCTCTGCTCGCCGTGGTTGCTCCTCCGAGATGGGCAGCCGCGCCGCTGCCGCCTCGCCCGCTCCGCCTCTGGGGTGGAAGCGGAGGGGGTGTGTGGAGGCGGGCTGGGGGCGTGGCAAGCCGCGAGTCCGGGTCCTAGAAGGGCCCGAATTCACGGCTCGCCATGCTCCTGGCCTGCCTCGCCCTCCCCTGCGCTGCTGCCGCCTCTTGGCTGCTCCTCTGAGATGGGCTCAGCCTGGGCTCATCTCAGAGGAGCAGCTGCAGTGGGAGGGGAGGGGGCAGCAGCGGCGCGGCGGCTTTGCCGGCTCAGGGATGCGGCGGCTGGCCATGCTCCCTGGCGCCGTTTCCACCCCCTCCCCCCGCTTCCGTTTTTTGGGGGAGCGGGGGAAGAGGGTGGAAAACCTGGGGTCCCCCGCCAGGGCGGGAGGGTTGGGAAGCCTAGGCAGAGGCCATAGAGGCCCCCCCTCCAAAGCAGCCATTTTCTCCAGGGGAACAGATGTTGGTCACTTGGAGATCAGTTGTAATGCCAGGAGATCTCCAGGTGCTACCTGGAGGTCGACAACCGTATCTGAATGGCTTGAATGGCTTTGCTTAGTTCTTAACTAGAAAAGCTGGTAGTGAGGAGGAAAATACTGTGCAAACCTCTCATTGCTATGCAACCATGGGCTGCTTGTCTGGATGGGTTTTTCTCCCATTCTCCAGGCATCACATTTGTTTTGATTCATTTTTTTTATTTCTATTTGTTTAGCCATTTCCTTCTCCCATGATTGATATTTGTTCTTTCAAAAACTGATACACTTCATTTCAAAAGTACTCAGTCCACGTGTGTGTTCCTTACTGCTCATACTCATGACAGGGAGAAGTTAGGATCTATATTTCCTATCTATATTTTCTAGAAGAGTACAACTTTGCCAACAGACCTGGAGGGTAAATGTCCGATTCCTTTAATAAAGGTTTAATGTGTGGAAATGGGCAACTGAAGCTTTTCAGGGCAGGGAAGTCAATAACATCACCTGGTGGTGAATAACAATCCATTACGCCTCTCTTAAAGGGGCAGCACCTTTCCACACACCCCCCCTCCAAACCAGCTGGCAAACCTAAGTGATTAGAATCCTCCCCTCCCTCACCTGTCTCTATCCCACTGAACTTAAAAAATGGGTTAAAATGGATAAAAGGAAGTACTTCTTCACACAAAGGGTGATTAATCTCCTTTACCTTCCTCCCCCACAACGGACACCCTGTGAGGTGGGTGGGGCTGGAGAGGGCTCTCCCAGCAGCTGCCCTTTCAAGGACAACCTCTGCCAGAGCTATGGCTGACCCAAGGCCATTCCAGCAGGTGCAAGTGGAGGAGTGGGGAATCAAACCCGGTTCTCCCAGATAAGAGTCCACACACTTAACCACTACACCAAACTGTCGCAGCAGGTGGCAGTGGCTACAAGCATAGACAGCTTCAAGAAGGGATTGGATAAACATATGGAGCTGAGGTCCGTCAGTGGGTATTAGCCACAGGGTGCAGATGGAACTCTCTGTCTGGGGCAGTGATGCTTTGTATTCTTGGTGCTGGAGGAGACAACAGCGGGAGGGCTTCTAGTGTCCTGGCCCCACTGGTGGACCTCCTGATGGCACCTGGGTTTTTTGGCCACTGTGTGACAGAGTGTTGGACTGGATGGGCTACTGGCCTGATCCAACATGGCTTCTCTTATGTTCTTAACTTCCACAGATAGGATGTTTAGTAGTTAGGTGAACATCTACATTATACAAAGGAACAGAACATTCAGAGGCACTAATCCTCTGGATCCCAGAGCCAGGAAGCAGCATTGGGGAAGGCCTCTGTGCCCTGCCGTCAGCCCTCCAGAGGAACTGGTTGGCCACTGTGCAAGACAGGATCCTACACTACATGGACCACTGGTCTGATCCAGCTGGGCTATTCTTGTGTTCTTAATAGATGTCAGAGAAGAAGGGACCAGGACTGAAGCACAGCAGCCCTCTCTTGTCCATGAATGGGCCTTAAGCACCCGCCAATGCGGTTAAGACCACACCGCTGAATAACTGCACTTACTGGATTGTTTTAATGTTATTAAGTTAATGTTACTGTTTTATATTGTTAAATGTAAAAGTTTTAACCATTATATGTTTTTATGAAATGTTGTTAACCGCCCTGAGCCTGCCGAGGTGGGGAGGGCGGGATAGAAATAAAATTTATTATTATTATTATTATTCCATATCCAATGTGAACAAGCACATGTAAACTCCTCCATTCCCCCACTGAGTGTGAAACTGAATGGGTTAAGCGCTCCTACCTGCTTTGTGCTTCTCCCTCCAAAAGTGGCATTTAGGCTGCAATCACATACACTAGATAATGCACTTTCAATCCATTTTCAATGCATTTTCCAATTGGATTTTTCCAGTTTACACAGTAAAATTCAGTTGGAAAGTGCACTAAAAGTGTATTGGAAGTGCATTATTTAGTGTGTGTGATCTCAACCTTAAAGTCGAAAGAGGACACAGATTGCATCTGTATTTGCATTCAGTAGGTAGTTCCTTCTAAACTGTGCGTGCGAGAAGCTGCTCATAAACACAGGCAGCCCCACTCAGCAGTGTCTTGCACTGCCCGTTGGCCATTTTAAGATCACAGCAGTTATATTCTACACAGGATGTGAACTGCTCCAATCAGTTAAGGGGAAAAAATTAGAGGGAGCATAGGCTCTGATACTTTTCTCTATTTTTTATCCCTTCTTTCTGTATGGCATTTTAAAACGTAAGTTCCTTGGGGCAGGGACCCATCTCTGCTTATGCATCTGATGAAGCGGGCTTTAGCCCACAAAAGATTAAGCTTCTCTCCATCTGCTAGTTCGCCTAGGGTTGCCAAGTCCAATTCAAGAAATATCTGGGGAGTTTGGGGGTGGAGCCAGGAGATTTTGGGGGTGGAGCCAATAGCAGGGTTGTGACAAGCATAATTGAACTCCAAAGGAGTTCTGGCCATCATATTTAAAGGTACTGCACACCTTTTAAATGCCTTTCCTCCATTGGAAATAATGAAGGATAAGGGCACGTCCTTTTGGTGCTCATGGAATAAGACCCCCTGGTCCAATACTTCTGAAACTTGGCGTGTGTTTTGAAGAGAGGCACCAGATGCTATGCTGAAAATATGGTGCTTCTACCTTAAAGAAACAGTCCCCCAAGCCCCAGATACCCACAGATCAATTCACCATTGTTCCCTATGGGAATCAGTCTCCATAGAAGAAGATGAAGAAGAAGATATTGGATTTATATCCTGCCCTCCACTCCGAAGAGTCTCAGAGCGGCTCACAATCTCCTTTACCTTCCTCCCCCACAACAGACACCCTGCGAGGTGGGTGGGGCTGGAGAGAGCTCTCATAGCAGCTGCCCTTTCAAGGACAACCTCTGCCAGAGCTATGGTTGACCCAAGGCCATGCCAGCAGGTGCAAGTGGAGGAGTGGGGAATCAAACCCGGTTCTCCCAGATAAGAGTCCGCACACTTAACCACTACACCAAACTGGCTCAGCAGACATTTCCCTCCCCCCCCCACCCGCTTTCTGATGACCCTGAAACGGGGGGAGGGCCTCCAAACCGGGGGATCCCCTGCCCTCACCTGGGGATTGGCAACTCTAAGTTCGCCAGTTTGGTGTAGTGGTTAAGTGTGTGGACTGTTATCTGGAAAAACCAGGTTTGAGTCCCCACTCCTCCACTTGCACCTGCTGGAATGGCCTTGGGTCCGCCATAGCTCTGGCAGAGGTTGTCCTTGAAAGCGCAGCTGCTGGGAGAGCTCTCTCAGCCCCACCCACCTCGCAGAGTGTCTGTTGTGTGGGGGGGAAGGTAGAGGCGATTGTGACCACTCTGAGATTCAGAGTATAGGGCGGGATATATAGGCTTCCCAATCCCCAGGTCCCAGTTGGGGATCCCCCGTTTTGACAGGCTTCTCCCCGCCCTCAGCCAGTTGGCTGCTGGGGGAATCCCCGCCCCCCACAATCACCATGTCGTTTTAGAGCTCCTGCAGGTCCGTTTTTAAAATATGTGCCTTTAAGACTGAGCAGGAAGCAGGAAACAGGAAGGGCTTTGGAGAACGGCCCCTCCCTTTGTTTTGCTTTCGTTTTCAGATGAAGTCAAGTTCTGCAGGAACAAGACCCAGTAAGTATTTGTGTGTGGGAGAGAGGGAGGGGGCAGGGGATTCCCTGGTCTGGAGGCCCTCCCCCCTTTTAGAAAGCGGTGGGGGGGGGGAAGGGAAATGTCTACTGGGCACTCTATTATTCCCTATGGAGAACGATTCCCATAGGGAATAATAGGGAATTGATCTGCGGGTATTGGGGGCTCTGGGGGTGGCTATGTTTTGAGGTAGAGGCACCAAATTTTTAGTATAGCATCTAGTGCCTCTCCCCAAAATATCCCCCAAATTTCAAAACGATTGGACCAGGGGGTCCAATTCTATGAGCCCCAAAATATGGTGCCCCTATCCATTATTTCCTATGGAAGAAAGGCATTTAAAAAGGTGTGCTGTCCCTTTAAATGTGATGGTCAGAACTCCCTTGGAGTTCAGTTATTCTTGCCACACCCTTGTTCCTGGCTCCACCTCCAAGGTCCCCAGATATTTCTTGAATTGGACTTGGCAACCCTAGGGATATAAATCCAATATCTTCTTCAACAGATGACAGGAGGCCTGCCAGTCTGCCTGGATCTTCTTCCTTGCTGGTCTGCAAAGCTCACTGCAATGTGACTCATCATGCAAAAGCGGGGGGAGGGCAGGCACTGCAATGTGACTCATCATGCAAAAGCGGGGGGAGGGCAGGAACCCTTGGTCCGTTTGCAGCCAGGGTGAGGGCCCCCTTCCCATACTGCACAGCTGTTAAAGGCACAGGAGACCTGCCATCTTCCATTTTGCACCTCACTCTGCTTGAGCAGCTTCCGAGCAGAGTTGGCAGCCTTGAGGTGGAGCCCGGAGATCTCCTGCTCTTACAAGTGATCTCCAGGCAATACAGATCATCAGTGCCCCTGGAGAAAATGGCTGCTTTGGAGGGTGGACCCCATGGTATGGTACAGTGCCCTGCTGAGGTCCTTCCCCCCACTAAGCCCCGCCTTCCCCAGGCTCCACCCCTCAAATCTCCAGGTATTTCCCAACCAGGTGCTGGCAACCCTACTGCTGAGGCAGATTGCATGGCTCCAGGACTTGGCGGTGCAGAACGGGGAATTCTGGAGAGCGCAGCACATCGTACGGAGTCGGGGAAAGTGGCTCCTTCCTCAGTTCCCCCTTCTGCAGATGTTGGGCAGGTCCAGGGACTTTGCAGTCCTGCTTTCCCTTCACTGAGCAGGCAAGGCCCAACCAAGGTAGCAGGCCTGGGATTGGGCTGAAGGGGAGGGGGGGAGCAGCTAGCGACAGCTTGTCCACCCATTTGTCGGTAATTAAAAGTTGTGTACCGATATTTCCTGTGACACATCCCAGGAGCCCAGAAGCAAGCTTGGTGCTGCAGAAACCAGGAGATGCTAATGAGGGCTCCTGCATATTAAATGCCATGTTTACACTCAGGCAGCAGCTGGTGCTGTTCCAAGGGGAGGGGGGGGGTGTTTGTTGCAATATTTATAGCCCTCTCCCCCACACACCTAGCAGGCTTCCTTTTGCCTGGTAGCCCTCCCAAAGAGGCCCCACCTGTTGCCCAGCTCTCTCTGGGCAGGGACCAAAGTCTTCTCTGGCAGAATTCAAAAAACCCTGAAGGTGAAATCCACACCAGAGTGGCGCTTGGATTTCGCAAGGATTCTTATAGCTGTGCGACTTTATCTGTCTCCCGCAGAAGCCCGGCCTGAAGGACGATGCTTTGGGAGATTCTCGGCATGGTGCGATCTAGCCGCATTTGCGGATGATGTAAAATGATTCGATTTGAAATAGCGGAAATCGCAGCAGGTAGCGAAGAGCTTTAAGAAGTTCTCTCCAAACTGGGGATGCCAGCTCCAGCTTGGGAAATACCTGGAGATTTTGGGGGTGGAGCCTGAGGAGAGCAGGTTTTGGGTTAGGGGAGGGACTTCAGTGGGATAGAATGCCATAGAGTCTACCATCCAAAGCAACCATTTTTCTCCAGGTGGACTGATCTCTGTTGCCTAGTGATCAGTTATAGTCTGAGATCTCCAGGCATTGCCTGGAGATTGGGAACTGTGTCTTGCCCAGCCAACCTACTTACTTCATTCCTCCCAACAGATGCAAGGTGGGGTCCTCCTTGGATTGCCTTGATGGTCCTCCTCAAAGTCTTTGTTGGGATGCTTTCAGCCTGCCCAGAAGCTGAATATTCTCCAAAGTCGGGCTGATACCTCTTTGCTTCTTACCACTCCAGTACCGCCATCTTTTTTGTCTTTTTTAATTTTTGAAATGAACGTGATCCCACTATTTTTGACTGTTAGGCAATACCCCTACTGGTCTGGTACTGGCATACTGGCCGTCTGGGAGTTGGCAGCTCTATAATCAGGTGATGAGGATGCATTTCTCAATGGCTTATTTCAGGGGTGGCCAGCAGTAGCTCTCCAGATGTTTTCTGCCTACAACTCCCATCAGCCCCAGCCAGCATGGCCAATGGCTGGGACTGATGGGAGTTGAAGGCAAAAAACATCTGGAGAACTATCGTTGGCCACCCCTGGCTTATTTCTTTCTTTATTGGATTTCTATCCACCCTCCACTCAAGCGGGCTCCAGGCAGGTAACAACAAGATGTCTGACACTTCATACTCTTGCATCTTGAACTGTCCAGTCTTTCCTTTCCGTTCACTTGAATGGAAGGCATTACCCCTTCCTAACAGGAAAGAAGCCAAGTATACCAATAAACCCATAAAGGTAGTCCCCTGTGCAAGCACTGAGTCACTGCTGACTCATGGAGTGATGTCCCATACTGACGTTTTCTTGGCAAACTTTTTATGGGGTGTTTCGTCATTGCCTTCCCCAGTCATCTACACTTTCCCCCCAGCAAACTGGGTACTCATTTTACCGACCTTGGAAAGATGGAAGGCTGAGTCAACCTTGAGCCGGCTACCTGAATCCAGCTTCCGCTGGGATCAAACTCAGGTCATGAGCAGCGCTCGGAGTGCAGTACTGCAGCTTACCACTCTGCACCATGGAGCTCCAGTTTGGTGTAGTGGTTAAGTGCGTGGACTCTTATCTGGAAGAACCGGGTTTGATTCCCCACTCTTCCACTTGCACCTGCTGGAATGGCCTTGGGATAGCCATTAGCTCTGGCAGAGGTTGTCCTTGAAAGGGCAGCTACTGTGAGAGCCCTCTCAGCCCCACCCACCTCACAGGGTTTCTGTTGTGCGGGGAGAAAATATAGGAGATTGTAAGCTGCTCTGGGTCTCTGATTCAGAGAGAAGGGCGGAGTATAAATCTGCATTCTTCTTCTTCTTCTCCCCAGGTAAAAACAGATCGTATGCCCGCCCACCCAGAACTCCTGAAGAACTACCCACTTCCAAAATGGCTACCATTTCTCATTGTAGCGGAAAGCAAGAGTGTCAATTGCCCTTAGAACAGCAGACTTTCTGGCTAACGAACACATCTCTGCTTCTGGGAGCTTTTAGCCAGAGAAAACGTCTGACTATTGTTTGCCGGTCTGGCTGCCTTCAGCGTGAAGCAACTGCACTGGTCAAATCCGGAGGGATGCTGGTGTCCTACTTCCAATAGTCTCTGTGGTCCATTGAAGGTATTGATCACTCTAGGCAGGGTACAGTTTCGTCATTCCCCCCCATAATTTCCTAAAAAGCACAAGATGGTCGCTGCACAGATCCTGCAGTTTGCTTCAGGGAAGTCTTATTATTATATTTTTAACTTTTAAATACTAAATTTATAGGACTAATGTACTGCAAGAGATCCAAGCCCCCACAGCTGTCTGCGTCTTTCTTGCTGTTTCAACTGTACTCCTTCCTGATAAAGAAAAGAGGACTTTGGTAGCGCTTCAAAGAGTAACAGATTTAACAGCATAAAAATGTCTGAATTGGAATTTAACAGTAGATTTAATTGTATCAACATGGGCTTAAATAGGCATCATTACAGCTATTGTGAAGGATCGCTGTGCTCAGACTGTACACTGGAGTTTTGCATAGGAACACCACAAACGGTACCTCTCATATTTCACGGCTCTTTAACTCCACTGCTCACAATTTTTCTCCTCTGTATAGCTGCGCCTGCCGACTTCACCTCATACATCTGATAAAGTAGACTTTGCACATGCTACAATAACAGTGCCAACCTAAGCAGTATTACCAGAGCTTTTTTGGTAGAAAAACCCAGCAGGAACTCATTTGCATATTAGGGCACACACCCCTGACATCACCATTGTTTCACACAAGGCTTAAAAAAAAGCCCAGCAGGAACTCATTTGAATATTAGGCCACACCTCCTAACACCAAGCCAGCCGGAACTGCATTCCTCTGCGTTCCTGCTCAAAAAAAGGCCTTGCATGTTACACTGTTCTAAGTAGGGTTGCCAGCTCCAGGTTGAGGAATACCTGGAGATTTTGGGGATGGAGCCTGAGGGAGGAGAGGTCTGGGAAGCGGAGGGACCTCAGCAGGGTATAAAGCCATAGAGTCCACTTTCCAAAGCAGTCATTGTCTCCAGGGGAACTGCCTCTCTGTCACCTGGAGTTCAGTTGTAATCCCAGGAGATCTCCAGCCCACCATCTGGAGGTTCACAAACCTCGTTTTAAGTTAATGGGTTTAGAAGTTAATAACACTGCTCAGGACAGCAATGTACAGCTCTTAATCTTTATATTTACTCAATATGCTTTTTTGGTTATAACAAATCAGATTTAGAGTTACTAGGGCCTCCCTGGCCACGAGTGAGATACGGTTGCCATATCCAGGTTGGGAAATTCCTGGAGATCTGGGAGCGTTGCCTGGGGCAGATAGGGACATCAGTGGGGTCCCAGGCCATACAGTGCACCCACCAAAGTAGCCATTCTCTCCAGGGGAACTGATCTCTGTAGTCCAGAAATGAGCTGAAGTTTTGGGGGATCCCCAGGTCCCGCCAGGAAGGTGGCATCCCCGTCATAATCTGGAATGTGTCTCTGACATTGCTTACTGCATAAGTGTCGTGCCTTTTTTCTAAAATTTAGGAGACATTTTAATTGGCAGTTTCGTCATATGCTTTATGTGTATTTTAGTGCCATGGGCATATGAAATATTATACATCTTGATAAGTTGCCCGTGTAGCATCTCAAGAATATTTATTGCCACTTACTCCACGGGTGAACATCTCAGTACTTATCCCGCTTCCATATATTTCAAAATATTTATTTATTTTTGTTGTTTAATAGACATATAATTTTCTTCTCCCTCTCTCTCTTTCTCTCTCCCCCCCCTTTTTATTTTAGGTCCATTCTGTGTATGATGAGTTTTATGTATATTTTTTGTTAATTTTATGGCGTGGTCAGTTTGAATGTTACCACTGAGGAAAGCTTTGGGATTGGTTCTTGTATATGGATATCATTTGCGCCTTTCGACCTGTATTTATATGATTGGACATTTGTCTTTATAATAAGATTAGGTGGTCATAAGCAGAACTGTAGGACTGCGGTTTTTAAATGATATTTTAGCATTTCTGAATGTATAATTGAACATATGAACATACGAAGCTGCCTTATACTGAATCAGACCCTTCGTCCATCAAAGTCAGTATTGTCTTCTCAGACTGGCAGCGGCTCTCCAGGGTCTCAAGCTGAGGTTTTTCACACCTACTTGCCTGGACCCTTTTTAGTTGGAGATGCCGGGGAGTGAACCTGGGACCTTCTGCTTCCCAAGCAGATGCTCTACCACTGAGCCACCATCCCTCCCTAATTAAATTATATGTGCTATTTTGTACATTAGCACTACATGCATAGCCATCTTGTGTAGTTTCTTTTTCTTCATCTTAACCTTTTTGGTTATGTTGCTTTCAGGGGCGACCCTGGGGCATGTGGCGCCCCACACAAGCCCACTGCCTGCCACCCCATTGCCCTCTGCGCCCTGCCACCATCCTGCGGCACTGCGCCCTGCCACATCATTCCACCCCACTGGGGGTGCGTGTGAAGTAGGACGGGGATGGGGAGGGGACCTGAGTGGCTCCCGGCCTCTGTTCCACGGCGCTTGCCACAAAGAAGTTGCGTGCCAGACAGAGGGCTTTGCTTCGCCAGTTCCGGAAGGGAGGCAGAGTGATGCCAGCAGACTGCCGTGCAAGCTCTCTGTGGCGCTTAAAGAGAGCACCACAGAACATAGGTTGGGAGCTGCCTAGGCATGCTCCCCGTCCTACTTTGCCACATGTGCCCCCGGGCGGATGGAAGGAGGGGGCTAGAGGGGGCAGCAGGGGCATTTGCTTAGGGCACCGGGAGGGGGGAGACCCCAATTCGGTGCCCCCCCCAGCCCAGTGTGAGTCTAGGCAAATGCCTGATTGCCTAATGGAAGGGCCGCCTCCAGTTGCTTTGAAGGGTGGGCCATATGGCATTCAACCAGAAGGACCTCCCCTCCCCAAACTCTACCCTCTAGGCTCCGCCCAGAAATCCCCAGGAATTTCCCAACCTGAAGTTGACCATCTTACTTGAGTGCATTTCCTTTCTCCATTGCCCAACTTTTCCAATAAGCACGTGTCCCCTATCCAGTTCCAAACTCTGGCTTTTGCTGCATTTGGATGACATTGTGATACACACGCAGCTCCAAGATGAACAAAGCATGTATTTACTTACTTACATCTGGCTTTTCTCCCCAAAGTGGCTTATATTATTCTCCTCTCCTCTATTATATTCTCACAACAACCCTCTGGGGTAGGTTAGAGTGTGACTGGCTCAGTGTCATCATGTGGAGGAGGTGTGGGGGAATCAACCCCAGTTCTCCCGATTAGTCTGCCGCTCTTAACCACTACACCAAACGTGGAGATCAATTGTAATCCCAGGAGATCGCTAGCAACCACCTGGATATAGAGTTTTGAATGTTTCTTCATCTAGTGTCACTGAGAAGGTGGCTTTTTTACTCTGTTTTCAAGGCACGCCAGAGGATCTCATAGAAACAGTTTATGTTTATGCTTGAAAGGTAAAGGTAGTCCCCTGTGCAAGCACCAGTTGTTTCCAATTCTGGGGTGACGTCACATCACGATGGCTTCATGGCAGACTTTTTACAGGGTGGTTTGCCATTGCCTTCCCCAGTCATCTACGCCCCACCCCCAGCAAGCTGGGTACTCATTTTACTGACCTCGGAAGGATGGAAGGCTGAGTCAACCTTGAGCCGGCTACCTGAACCCAGCTTCCGCTGGGATCGAACTCAGGTCGTGAGCACAGGTTAGAACTGCTGTGCTGCAGCTTTACCACTCTGTGCCGTGGAGCTCTTATGTTTATGCTTACTCTGATGCATATGTACACAATCGTTCCATTTTACCTTTTTTTAACTAATTTGCTCTGATATATATATTTATATATTTTATGCCAATAAAGGCTAACTTGAACCTGAACACCTGGATATAGGCAACCCAAGCAATAAACAGTGGAAGAAGACTGTGAAGCATGTGCAGGGAACTTAAGGCAGCAAAAGGAAGGATCTACTGTCTTCATTCCAAAGCCAAGAGAGAAAGAAGAATGCAAAATGTGCTTGACAGCAAGACACGCCCCATGGACACTCTTCTAAACATGTCGGTCTTAGTGGACTTTGATGTGCATCATGCTGCTTAGGATTGCCCTGTGAGTCTCCCAGGCAGTAACAGTGATGCCATTCTTTAAAAATATGTATATTTTAAACCCACATCCTCTAACTTGGTGTACTGGTAAGCCTTAACCATCACAATGTGAGACAAACCTCAAGGGAAGAGTGTGGAAAACATTCCGTAAGAGTCCCAGACCTTAAGGAATAATTAGTTTCTTGGCACCACATATCTAATTGCTGGGATGAACCACAAGATTTGTTTGTCCACCGTCACTTTCATTTTAAAGGTGCGACTGTGCTTTGGAGCAGCTTTCCTGTGGCGATGGGGACCATCCCTGTGCCCTTCCCAGGAGAGATCCTTGACAGTTTTCCAGGGGCAGCCTGAAACCATGAATACGAAGAAACGGCTCCTGAGGGAATATGCCTCAGACCAGGAAATTAATTAACATTCTTCAGATCCCTAAATGACAGGTTATCTTGTCTTTCCTGATCATTTCAAATGACATTTCTTTTCCAAATGCAGCTGCTGAGGCTGCTCTCTCGCAGGAAAGGGTGGTGACAAGGGAGTGAGAGGATATTTTTAAATCCTTCCCTTCTCTGCCCTTTCTCCTGCTAAAAGAAGGGAGGAAGTCAGCCCTGAAAATGACTGCCTTGGAGTGTTGGGCTGGCAGCAAGGCTGGATAGGCCTGTAGTACGGTGGGGCCCCAGGGGGTCCAGGCCCCACCAATCAAACCCTTGTGTAACCTTTCTGGCTCCACCAATCAGTCCCCTGTTGCTTGCTGCCACTCTGCTCAAAAGGCCTTAACCCCTTTCTCCTCCCCCTCCCTTACCATCCAATAAAAAGTGCAGGGGGAGATGAAAGCTTGTGCATAATTTTGTGATAACAAAAAAGATAACAAGGCTCCTTAGTAAGCTCGAGAGTCATGGAGTAAAAGGACAGGTCCTCTTGTGAATAAAAAACTGGCTAATTAATAGGAAACAGAGAGTGAGTATAAAATGGGCAATCTTCGCAGTGGAAGATGGTAAGCAGTGGGGTGCTGCAGGGCTCAGTACTGGGTCCCATGCTTTTTAACTTGTACATTAATGATCTGGAGTTGGGAGTAAGCAGTGAAGTGGCTAAGTTTGCAGATGACACGAAATTGTTCAGGGTGGTGAGAACCAGAGAGTGATCTGTCGAGGCTGGGTGAGTGGGCGTCAACGTGGCAGATGAGGAGCGTATAGAACAGATCCTGCGCAAGCTAAAGACATCAAAGGGCTCCTCTACATGCCCTCCAAATTCTGCTCTCCTGCTGCATTGGAGTTTTGTAAGCATTTAGATTGAGCAGAGTCAGTCTGCATGGAAATGTATCCACTCACAAACCTGCACAAACTTCCATGAACAGCTTGAAAGTTCGTGGAAAGTTTGTGCCGGTGGACCTGCCACAAACTTCACTTTGCGAACCGTCAGCTGGTCAAAATTCTGTTTGTGAGCCAGTTCGTGCCCATCCCTACTGTGTAATCTGCCTCCAGTCAAAGTGAAAAAGGCAAACTATAAATAATCTAAAGAAATAATATTAACAAACAAATAAATAATAGAGCACTAGTCAAGGGTGGACACATGGGGCAGAGTGGCAGCAAGCAACGGGGGACTGATTGGTGGAGCCAGAAAGGTTACACAAGGGTTTGATTGGTGGGGCTGTGTCTTCACCGTGACTCAAACTTCAACCTCTCCCCCCATCATCTGCAAGCATGTGCATGGCTCTTAGCAGGCTTGGCTGCCCCGTGGGAATCACCCAGAAGCACCAGTTGTGGGAACTTGTATATCCCTGTGGGATCTGTAGCCACAGTCTCTGCCATTTGTGCAGTGCAGATGGTTTGAGAAAGTCCAGCAGCAGCCTTGTGAATGGAAGGAGCTGCATGACCCTGCACGGCAGAGGGGGCAGTTTGCACTGTCTCCATCTCCACTTAATGCCCTTAGAGCCACCAGCTAGCCAGAATTCCATGGGGGCTTTTAAACATGCCTCCCGAAATTCTTACGCTGGAGGCAGAAGATCCAAAATGTGCCCCCCAGTGGTGCTAGGCTCTGCAGTGAACATCACTCGTGTTGGTTCTTCTTCTAGAAATCTTGCTGCATTCCTGGTGACCGCTGGGTTTTGAAGGGTAGGGATTCCTTGACCATCCCGTCTGATAAAATCAGCCCGCCTGCAAGAAGCCACCTGCAAGAGCCAGTTTGGTGTAGAGGTTAAGTGTGCGGACTCTTATCTGGGAGAACCAGGTTTGGTTCCCCACTCCTCCACTTGCACCTGCTGGCATGGCCTTGGGTCAGCTATAGCTGTGGCAGAGGTTGTCCTTGAAAGAGCAGCTGCTGGGAGAGCCCTCTCCAGCCCCACCCACCTCACAGGGTGTCTGTTGTGGGGGAGGAAGGTAAAGGAGATTGTGAGCCGCTCTGAGACTCTTCAGAGTGGAGGGCGGGATATGAATCCAATATCTTCTTCTACTTCTGATGTGGGCCAGATTCCCTGCTGTGGTCCTGCTAGGCCCCAGTCTGCAGGCTGTTCTGGACTGGATTGACATTGGGAGGGCTCCTGCCACAATCCTAGGGGTTACCAGGTCCCCCTGGCCACTAGTGGGGGATGGGGGAGTAAGGTTCCCATATCCTGGGTGGTGAACTCCTAGAAATTCGGGGATTGAGGTTGGTGAGGCCTCAGTGGGGTACAATGCCAGAGTCCACCCTAGGGTTGCCAATCCCCAGGTGGGGACAGGGGATCCCCCGGTTTGGAGGCCCTCCTCCTGCTTCAGAGTCATTAGAAAGTGGGGAGGGGGGAGGGAAATGTCTGCTCAGCACTCCATTATTCCCTATGGAGACCGATTCCCATAGGGTATAATGGAGAATTGATCTGTGGGTATCTGGGGCTCTGGGAAGTTGTTATTTGAGGTAGAGGCAGCAAATTTTCAGCATCGTATCTGGAGCCTCTCCTAAAAAGACCCTCCAAGTTTCAAAAAGATTGGACCAGGGGGTTCAGTTCTATGAGCCCCAAAAGAAGGTGTCCCTATCCATCATTTCCAATGGAGGGAAAGCATTTAAAAGGTGTGCGGTCCCTTAAAATGTGATGGCCAGAACTCCCTTTGGAGTTCTGTAATGCTTGTCACACCCTTGCTCCTGGTTCCACCCTCAAAGTCTCCTGGCTCCACTACCGAAGTCCCTAGATATTTCTTGAATTGGACTTGCCAACCCTAGTCCACCCACCAAAACATCCATTTCCTCCAGGGAAACTGAACTTTGTAGTCTGGAGATGAGCTGTAATTTCAGGGGATCCCCAGGTCCCACCTGGAGGTTGGTATCCTTACACAAACCCCATGTGGCTGATGGATGTCAGGTGGGCAGAAATAGTGCGCCTACCTCTTCTGTTTGGCAGCAGGTGGCTCGTGGCACAGGAGATGGAGAAATTCTCACTCACTGCTCTTCCTTAGAAAACCTTTTTTTGCCATTGTTGCTTAAGCTTGGCTGTACTTTGCAGCACACACTGGTGTGTGTATGCATGCATGCTCATGTGCTTGTGAAGCCCTCACGCTAGAGAAGTGCATTTCTTTTTGTCCCATGCTATTCCCTTCAGGTTCTGCTGAGATAGCGAGGGCTTTACAGCTGCAAACGCTTCTGGGACTCAGAACATTTCTGGCACCCTTGCAAAAGTATCACCGAATGCCAAAATGTCGAAGGCCAAATGCAGGCAGGGCCTAAAAATAGTGCAACTCCGAAATGAACTGGGGGTTAATTGCAAGGTGTCAGAAGCTGAGGCAGCTCCAGCAAAGAGCAAGAGAGAGGCAGGCTGGAACTCCGCCTCACCTCGGATCCTGCAGCCTCATTCCTTCTTGCTCCTGCAGCTCTGGCTGGTTATGGGAGAGGGCTGCTCAGAAGCGGAAGAGCAACTTGCACATGGCTGAGGGTAGGGTTGCCAACCCCGGTTGAGAAATGCCTGGAGATTCAGAGAGTGGAGTCTGAAGAAGGCAGGGTTTGGGAAAGGGAGGGACTTCAACAGAGTATGATGCCGTAGGGTCTGCCTTCCAGACAGCCATTTTCCCCAGGGAGATTAGCTGTAATCTCAGGAGATCTCCAGCCACCACCTGGAGGTTGGCAACCCTATTACAGTTGCCAGCTCCAGGTTGGAAAATACCTGGAGATTTTTTTTTTAAAAAAAAAACTTTTCAAAGATTTTATTGATTAACTATATTGACAAAACAGAATAGGTACATGAAGAAGCATTTTAGCAACCTCCAATAGAAATTACTGAGCATATTACAATAAATCCTGTACAATGTGGCTAGAAAAGTCAACATAACGTAGGGTTGCCAATCCCCAGGTGGGGGCAGGGGATCCCCCGGTTTGGAGACACTCCCCCAGCTTCAGGGTCATCAGAAAGCGGGGGGAGGAGAGGGAAATGTCTGCTGGGAACTCTATTATTCCCTATGGAGATTTATTCCCATAGAAAATCATGGAGAATTGATCCGCAGGTATCTGCGGCTCTGTGGGGGCTATTTTTGGGGGTAGAGGCACCAAATTTTCAGTGTAGCATCTAGTGCCTCTCCACAAAATACCCGCCAGGTTTCAAAAAGGTTGGACCAGGGGGTCTAATTCTATGAGACCCAAAAGAAGGTGCCCCTATCCTTCATTATTTCCTATGGAAGGAAAGAATTGAAAATGTGTGCCGTCCCTTTAAATGTGATGGCCAGAACTCCCTTTGGAGTTCAATTGTGCTTGTCACAACCTTGCTCCTGGCTCCACCCCCAAAGTCTCCTGGCTCCGTCCCCAAAGTCCCCAGATATTTCTTGAATTGGACTTGGCAACCCTAACATAACGATATCATCAAGAGTAAAAGACTACTTTGTGTAACCAAAATCCCTGGAGATTTTGAGGATGGTGGGGTTTGGGTTCAATGGGGTATGAGGCCATAGAGTCCAACTTCCAAAGTGGCCATTTTCTCCAGGTGAACCGATCCCTGTCACATGGAGATCAGTTGTAATAACGGGAGATCTCCAGCCACCATTCGAAGATTACTTTACAATGAGAGTAGTCACAAAAGGTCAGCCCCAAAGAAAACACAAAACAGTCACTGTGACTATAATTACTATGAAATATAAAAGACCTTCCTACGAATATATTACAATCTTATTGCAGCACCAAACAGCGTGATAAGTTCCGAAAACGCAGATCACTGTGGGGAAGTCCCCAATAACAGGTACGCTGTTATGTAAGTTGGGAACTCCACTGAAAAAACTGCTTCTTCTGGACAACTTCAAACGTTGATGTACACGTCAACTTCCTTCTCCTGTTTCAAAGATTATTTCTTCAGGCATGGGATTATTAAAGAAACTTCAAAGGTCAGTATAAACAATGACTGAAAACATGCTTCACTGGGACCCCAAGTCTCCAGTGCCATAGAGCATCCAATGGGGGGGGGAGGGTGCAATATCCTCCACAGCATCCCTTTCCTCCAGGGGAACTGATCTCTGTAGTCTGGAGATGAGCTGTAGTTCTGGGGGATCTCTAGGTCCTACCTGGAGGCTTACATTTCTACCATATAAAACCTGGCAATGTTCATCACTATCAGTAGGAGCCTGCCATGTGCTTACTCAGAAGTCAGTTCCATTCAACAGTGGTCCTATTCTTTCTTCGTTCATGCCCTGCTGTTCATCTTAATAATCCTCCATGACTTTCCCAAATCAGCCCTCTCAGTAATTTCAGGTTCCCTGTGGCGAGGATTTGAACATGTATTAACTAGTTTTTCCAATCCAACCAACTGCTCTGTATATGTACGTGTGTGTATGTGTGTGCTATTAAATATGCAAAGATATTTTAAGACATGACATGTGGAGGAAAGAAACCATAAACTGAGATTGTCCCGCATAACTAAACTTAATAGCAAACAATTACCACAAGGTTCCAAGCAGCTGTTAGGTTCAGCATCCAATTCTACATCTCAGAGACCAGATAAATCCTCAGCCCTTAGGAGCAGCAACTCAGCTCATTTGCCACTGATTTACCAAGTGGTTTCCCAGCTACCACCTAGACTTTGGGCAAACTTATAGAGAGGGCAGCGGCGTTGCAGCTACAGAGCTTCCTGGAGGATGCTTCTGTCCTTGACCCCTACCAGTCTGGTTTCCGCCCGGGCCATGGGACGGAGACGGTGCTGGTCGCCCTGGTAGATGACCTTCGGCGACATCTGGATCAAGGCGGCTCGGCGGTGCTGATGTTGCTGGACCTATCGGCAGCGTTCGATGTGGTCGACCATCGGCTTCTGGCGTGCCGCCTTGCCGACGCAGGGATTCAGGGGTTGGCCTTGCAATGGCTTTCCTCTTTCCTTGACGGTCGGGGACAAAGGGTGGCGATTGGGGAGGAACTGTCCCGGAGACACACGCTTGATTGTGGGGTGCCTCAAGGGGCGGTGCTTTCCCCGATGTTATTTAACATCTATATGCGCCCCCTTGCCCAGATGGCCCGAGGGTATGGGCTGGGTTGCCATCAATATGCTGATGACACCCAGCTCTATCTGCTTATGGACGGCCGGCCCGCCTGCGCCCCAGAAAATCTGGACCGGGCGTTACAGGCAGTGGCTAGGTGGCTTAGGCTGAGTGGGCTGAAGCTGAACCCGGCGAAGACAGAGGTCCTTTGCTTGGGTCGCTGCGGCCCGGGAAGGGAACTCACCCTGCCAGTTTTTGACGGCGCTCCATTAACAGCGTCGGGCAGGGTTAAGAGCCTGGGGGTGCTGTTGGAGCCTTCATTGACGATGGAGGCTCAGATAGCAGCCACTGCCAAGTCCGCTTTTTTTCATCTTAGGCGGGCGAGGCAGTTGGCCCCCTTCCTGGAACGTGACGACCTGGCAACAGTGATTCATGCTACGGTCACCTCGAGGCTGGACTACTGTAATGCCCTCTACATGGGGCTACCCTTGTGCCGGACCCGGAAACTGCAGTTAGTGCAGAACGCTGCTGCCCGGCTGTTATTAGGGCTCCCAAGATGGGAGCACATTCGGCCGGGGCTCCAGGGTCTGCACTGGCTGCCAGTAATATTCCGAGTCCGGTACAAGGTGTTGGTTATTACCTTTAAAGCCCTATATGGCCTAGGACCTGCCTACCTTAGGGACCGTCTCTCCCCACACGTTCCCCAGAGAGTACTACGCTCAGGTTCACAAAACCTGTTGGTAGTCCCCGGGCCAAAGGAGGCCCGTCTAAAATCCACCAGGGATCGGGCCTACTCAATAACGGCACCTTATTGGTGGAACCAGCTGCCGGAAGAGGTGCGGGCCCTGCGGGATCTAGGGCAATTCCGCAGGGCCTGCAAGACAGGCCTAGCTGACAATGTAAAACATCTTGGATGGAACAAAATGTATCTATAGGCCGCCGGTTTTATTCTATCTTGTTTTTTACTAATTTATGGTTTAATTGTATTTTTAAATGTTTTAAACTGAAGTTGTTTTAATTATTATGTTGTAAGCCGCCCTGAGACACTTAGGTGAGAAGGGCGGGGTATAAATCTTAATATAAATAAATAAAATAAATAAATAAGACTAAAGGCTAGCTAACGTATAGAAAAAGATTCTGATTGCCTCTTGGCCCTAGAGCCAATCACAATCCGGGAGGTAGTGATGTAACTTCTTCCCCTCCTTACTTGGGAAGGAGATCCCATGCTGCAGACAGTGGCCTTGCCTCCCAGCATCTCAAGCTGTTTTCTCAGCTGTATGGAATTTGCCAATTAAGAAGCCCTTGTTTAGGATGGTACTAGGCCTCACCCAGGGGCAGGCAGTTTGCTTTGATGGTCACTTACCAATTATCTCTGTGAGGAAGTGTTTGTGCAGCTACAAAGGCCTAGTCCAGTTTTTTCTGCACAGGCCTTCTTGACCAGAGTTCTACAAGGACTAAAATCCTTTATGGAGAGATTAACAAAAACTTTTTCCTCAGGGCATTACTCAGCTCTGAGACCCAATCTCTTGCCTCAAAATGGCTGCCACCTTCCCGTGGCAGTTTCCTCTGCCAGATGAGCTAGCCTATGAAGGTGATGTCGTAGGAGTAGTTGAATTTTTTTCCATATGTCTTCCTCTTGAAGTGGAACTTGTTTCTAAGAGCTGGTCTCTCTGTAGAACCCCCAGTAGTCTGGTAGTGATGGGGCTCTATCTAGGTACATCATGGCCCTCCAAACCATTGAGGGTGCCTTGCTTCCTATGTTTCTTCCCTTGTTGTGTCTTGGGCTGGGCAGGCTGATGCCAAGAAGAAGGGATGGAATTCTAGCAGGAGCTCCTTTGCATATTAGACCACACCTCCCTAATGTAGCCAATCCTCCAAGAGCTTACAAGGCTCTTTTTTGTAAGCTCTTGGAGGATTGGCTACATCAGGAATGTGTGGCCTAATATGCAAAGGAGCTCCTGCTAGAATTCCACCCCTGTCAAGAAGGAACACTGACATCAGATTCAATTGCTGTTTCCATCTATGGGTGGCATAGAATCATGGAGTTGGAAGGGACCTCCAGGGTCATCTAGTCCAAACCCCTGCACAATCCAGGAAACCCACAAATACCTCCCCCCAAATTCACAGGAACTTCATCGCTGTCAGATGGCCATCTAGCCTCTGTTTAAAAACCTCCAAGGAAAGAGAGTTCACCACCTTCCGAGGAAGCCTGTTCCACTGAGGAACCGCTCTAACGGTCAGGAAGTTCTTCCTAATGTTGAGCCGGAAACTCTTTTGATTTAATTTCAGCCCATTGGTTCTGGTCCTACCTTCTGGGGCCACAGAAAACAATTCAACACCATCCTCTATACTTGAAGATGGTGATCATATCACCTCTCAGCTGCCTCCTCTCCAGGCTAAATATGCCCATCTCCTTCAACCTGTCTTCATAGGACTTGGTCTCCAGACCCCTCACCATCTTCGTTGCCCTCCTCTGGACCCAGCTCGTCTATATCCTTCTTAAAATGCGGTGCCCAAAACTGAACACAATACTCCAGGTGAGACATAGGGGTCTCGTCAGCTTGCTGCTCCAGGATGGTTGAGTATTGGCAGTACTGCTGCAGGCTCAGGGACAAACTTTAAGACTAACAGTGAAGAAACTGAAATTGTTAAGGATTTTCTATTCTTTGGCTCCGTCATCAAGCAAAAGGGAGCGTGCAACCAAGAAATCAGAAAGGAGACTGTGAAGGGTAACCATGAAGGAACTAGAAAAGGTTCTTCAGTGCAAGGATGTGTCGCTGATGACCAAGATCAAGGTAATTCATGTCATAAGCATTTCCCATTACTATGTATGGAAGCGAAAGCTGAACAATAAAGAAAACTGACAGGAAGAAAGCTAGGGTTGCCAAGTCCAATTCAAGAAATATCTGGGGACTTTGGGGGTGGAGCCAGGAGACTTTGGGGGTGGAGCCAGGAGACATTAGGGGTGGAGCCAAGATCAAGGCTGTGAGAAGCATAATTGAACTCCAAAGGGAGTTCTGGCCATCACATTTAAATGGATGGCACACCTTTTCAATTTCTTTCTTCCATAGGAAATAATGGATAGGGGCACCTTCTTTGGGGGCTCATAGAATTGGACCCCCTGGTCCAATCTTTTTGAAACTTGGGAGGTATTTTGGGGAGAGGCACTAGATGCTATACGGAAAATTTGGTGCCTCTATCTCAAAAAACAGCCCCCCCAGAGCCCCCGATACCCATGGATCAATTCCCCATCATTCCCTATGGGAATCGTTCATGGAGGTGCATGATGGCTCTGGGGGCGGGGCTTCCCCCGCCGGCCAGCTGGCTGGGGGAGGGGGGAAGCCTGTAAAACCGGGGGATCCCCCTCTGGGACCTGGGGATTGGGAAGCCTAAAGAAAGCTGATTCATGTGAAATGTGGTGTTGGGAGGAGAGCTTTATGGATTCTGCAGACTGCCAAGGGAAAAAAAGAAAAGACAAAACAGTGGGTTCCAGATCAGATCCGGCCGGAACTTTCCCTAGAAATCACCGCACTGAGGCTCTTGTACTTCGGTCACATCATGAACAAACAAGAGTCACCGGAAAAGACAATGCTGGGAGAAGTTGAAAGCATCAGGGAAAGAGGAAGACCCAGCATGAGATGGATGGACTCAGTCAAAGAGGCCACGGCCCTCTGTTTGCAAGACCTGAACTAGCCTGTGAACAACGGGACATTGTGGAGGTCATTAATTCATAGGGTTGCCATAAGTCAGAAAGAACTCGATGGCACTTCACACACAAGGACGGCTGCTCTGTTCTTAGCTGTTTGAGGTTGGGTCTTTTGGGCATTTCTTTGCTGAGAGCAGAGGATGCTGGCTCGCTGGCTCTAGCCCTGTGTGTAGCTGTGGCTTGGGACTGTGCTATATCTATCTTGGCAACCCCAGGGGTTTTTTTTTTTTAAGGCAAGAGATGTTCAGGGGCGGTTTGCTGTTGCTTGGCTTGATGTAATGACCTTGGATTTCCTTGGCGGTCTCTTAAAAAGGCAAAGGTAGTCCTCTGTGCAAGCACCAGTCGTTTCCGACTCTGGGGTGATGTTGCTTTTCAAAACGTTTTCACAGCAGACTTTTTACGGCGTGGTTTGCCGTTGAGTTTGAGTTTATTAAATTGCCTTCCCCACTACACTTCCCCCCCCACAGCAAGCTGGGTACTCATTTTACTGACCTCGGAAAGATGGAAGGCTGAGTCAACCTGGAGCCGGCTACCTGAACCCAGCTTCCGCTGGGATCAAACTCAGGTCATGAACAGAGCTTAGGACTGCAGTACTGCAGCTTACCACTCTGTGCCATAGGGTCTCTTAAAGGTGAAGGTAATCCCCTGTGCAAGCACCAGTAGTTTTCGACTCTGGGGTGACATTGCTTTCACGTTTTCATGGCAGACTTTTTATGGGGTGGTTTGCCATTGCCTTTTCCAGTCATCTACACTTTCCCCCCAGCAAGCTGGGTCTTCATTAGACTGACCTTGGAAGGATGGAAGGCTGAGTCAACCTGGAGCCGGCTACCTGAACCAGCTTCCACTGGGATCAAACTCAAGTCGTGAGCAGAGGGCTCCAACTGCAGTACTGCAGCTTTACCACTCTGCGCCACGGGGCTCTTTAGGGTCTCTTAGCCAAGTACTAACCAGAACTGACCCTGCTTAGCTGCTGAGATCTGACAAGATCAGACTATCCTGGCCTCTCAACCAATTAAGCTGTTTGTGTTTCAGTGCTCATTGTTCTGCATCAGTACGCCCACCTCCACTCACCTGCCTTTTTCCTTTAAAATCCTCAGCCGTAGCGTTTGAGCTCTGGTTTGTTTGTTTGCTTTTTCAAATGTCATCTCAGCCAGAATCTGGTCAGGTTCAAGGTGCACATTTCACAGGTTTCTGTAATTCTTTCAAAAAGAACCAGAATTCTTCCAGGGAGGAGATGCGTCTTGAGTCACGCACACAGAGAAGGCGCTCAGTTCTTCTTCCATCAGTCCTTCTAATCACAGAATGAATGGATTTATTACATTTATGCCTCACCCTTCTTTTTTCAACCAAAAAATTCAAGGCTGCCAACATAGGAAATGGATCAATGGGAAGCTCTCCCCTGTCCCTGTACTGCAGACTGGTTAGCCACTGGTGAGAGGGGCCCGGTGTTTGGTGCAGGGCCAGTTTGGTGCAGTGGTGAAGACAGTGGACTCCAATCTGGAAGAACCGGATTCGATTCCCCACTTCACACGAAGCCAGCTGGGTGACCTTGGGCAAGCTACAGTTCTTGCAGAGCTGGGTGTCTGTTGTGGAGACCAGGAGAAGGGAAGGAGGTTGTAAACCAAGGGTGGAGTATAAACCCAATCTCTTCTCCTCCTTCCTCCTCCTCCAGTTGGGCCAATAAAAGGGGCTTTGTTCTCCCTCCATCCTTCCCTCTCAGCAAGCGACTGGTTACCATTGTGGCCTCTTTTCCCACAACAGTGCAGAAGCTTGGGGAGTATGGTTACCAACCTCCAGGTAGAGCTTGGAAATCTCGCAGAATTCCAACTGATCTCACTCCAGTCTACAGAGGTCAGTTCTTCTGGAGAAAAATGGCTGCTTTGGAGGGTGGACTCTATGGAATCATACCCTGATTAGTCCCCACAAGCCCCAGTCTCCTCAAACTCCACCGCCAAATCTCCAGGAATTTACCAAGTCAGAGTTACAAAAACACGCTAAGGAAGGAAAGACTTTTGGAACTCCACTCCACACATGTAGCTTGAGCTAGGGGTGGACAAACTTGCTTTTCACAAGAGCCACATAGAAATGTTTGAGAGGTGGAAGACATGAGCAAGGAAGGAAGGAAGGAAGGAAGGAAGGAAGGAATAGATGGGGAGGGAAGATGGAGGGAGAGTTGGAAAGAAAGTGACTTTAACTTTAAAGGCATTCTCCAAGCCGCCAGCTGGTTGGATTGGATAAGTAATTTAAGAAGAAGAAGATATTGGATTTATATCCCGCCCTCCACTCCGAAGAGTCTCAGAGCGGCTCACAATCTCCTTTACCTTCCTCCCCCACAACAGACACCCTGTGAGGTGGGTGGGGCTGAGAGGGCTCTCCCAGCAGCTGCCCTTTCAAGGCCAACCTCTGCCAGAGCTATGGCTGACCCAAGGCCATGCCAGCAGGTGCAAGTGGAGGAGTGGGGAATCAAACCCGGTTCTCCCAGATAAGAGTCCGCGCACTTAACCACTACACCAAATTGGCTCTTAAAGAGAGAAATGCCTTCTCCAAGCCAGCCAACAGGGCAATGGGGGCTTCAAGAGCCACACAATAGGTGTGAAGGAGCCACATGTGGCCTCTGAGTCACAGTTCGGCCACCCCTGGCTTGAGCCTTTGGTAAGTCTCTGTTCTCTGTTCTCTGTCCCCCTCTGCCCCCCCCCCCCGCCTCCTAGTGCCTCAGACACACTCGCAAATACCAGAACAGGGAGCTGGTGTTATTTGGAATCCATTAAGCTGTTTTCTCTTAGAGCCTAACTGAAATGCAACACTTACAATACTGGAGTATGTTAGAAGGTATCATTGTAAGCCATTCGATAAATGCTAAATATTATTATATACTTATTTGCAACATCACCGTGCATTAGAGTGCCACATATTTAGAGGCAAATACGCAAATGCCTGCTGAGAACAGTTTCAAAATGCCAGGTGGCACTTTACAGGTTTCCAGAAGGCTTAAATAAGCAGTCTTTCGAAGCGCCAATTAGAAGGCCGCTGGTTGCTTTTTCAAGCCGAAGGCATCGTACCTGAAGGAGGGAGACAGGAGCGCTGCTCTGGTCCATATGGGAATGGTGATACATGAAGGCAAAGTAAAATGGCTGTCCTGCGGCACCTGGTCCATACTTTTAGTGTGGGGGACAGCTCAAAAGACTCTTTTTTGGTAGGAAAAGCCCAGCGAGAACTCATTTGCATATTAAGCCACACCCCCTGATGCCAAGCCAGCCAGAACTGCGTTTCTGTGCGTTCCTGCTCAGAAAAAAACCTGCTTGTACCAATTCCGCAGTCACTGTTGGTCCACCCCCAGGCCTTCTCCCTGCGCCTTCCCAGGCTCTAAAAAAACAAAACAAAACTGGGAGAACTGGAGGGAGCTATGGGTCAAAATACGCCTGTGCAGCAACTGGTGGGGATAGGCTTCCCAACCCTCCCGCTCTGGCGGGGGACCCCAAGATTTACAGCCTCTTCCCCCACTCTCCAAAAAAAGGGAAGCAAGGGGAGGGGGGGAGAAACGGTGCCAAGGAGCGTGGCGAGCCACCCCATCTCGGAGGAGCAGCTAAGGTGAACCGGAGAAGAGGCGGCAGCAGCGCAGCGGCATTGCCCGCTCCGCCTCTGAGGTAAAATCAGAGAAGGGGAGGGTGGAGGCAGGCCAGGAGCGTGGCGAGCCGCAAATTTGGGTCCTTCCAGGACCCGGACTCGTGGCGAGCCACGCTCCTGGCCTGCCTTCACCCTCCCCTTCTCTTATTTTACCTCAGAGGCGGAGCCACCTCTTCTCCGCTTCATCGTAGCTGCTCCTCCGAGATGGGCTCAGCCTGCGCCCATCTCGGAGGAGCAGTTATGGTGAAGCGGAGAAGAGGCAGCAGCCGCACAGCGGCGTCGCCTGCTCCGCTCCACCTCTGAGGTGAAATCAGAGAAGGGGAGTGTGGAGGGAAGGAAGACATTTAAAAAGGTGTGCCGTCCCTTGAAATGCGATGGCCAAAACTCCCGTTGGGGTTCAGTGATGCTTGTCACACCCTTGCTCCTAGCTCCACCCCAGTGTCTCCTGGCTCCACCCCCAAAGTCCCCAGAGATTTCTTGACTTGGACTTGGCAACCCTAGGTGGGGATGGGAATTGATCGCCTGATCCGACGAAAGGAGAAGCCGGGGGCGAAGCAACAGCAACTGCGGAAGCAGTCAGATTTCCCCACAAATGTGGTCCTTTCCTTATGGATGCTGAAGCTAGCACAGAAACCAGGATACGTGTTACTACATATTACAGCAGGGGTGGGGAACCTCCGTCCCGAGGACTGCATACAGCCCTTGAGGTCACTTGGTGTGGCCCTCAGGGATTGCTGGGCTGAACCGAGCCATGTCGCAGCCTCTCTGGTGCCTGGCTGGCCAGCGAGGATTGTGGGGCCCAGCTGCGCTGTTCAGCAGGCTCCCCAGGGCCAGGCAGGGATCACAGGCCCCAGATGTACTGTGCGGCAGCCTTCCTGGGGCCTGGCTGGCCAGCCAGAATTGCTGCAGGGCCTGGAAAAGTTACTGTCACAGGTCAGTTTGCACTTGATTATCCCAGATGGTGTGGCCTAATATGCTAATATTAGGGGATGTTGTCTAATATGCTACTGAGTTCTTGCTGGGCTTTTTCTACAAAAAAGCCCTGGACCTATACATTTGCATAGGGCAGCAGGCAGGTGTGTGTGTGTGTGAGAGAGAGAGAGAGAGAGAGACAGAGAGAGAGATTAGGCTCTCCCCACATGACTTCAAATAGAAAAACAATTATTTGCATTAATTTAGCTGGCCGGAATCATTCTCCCTCAGCGGAGCACTGTTTTTTAAGTTGATAATTTTTTATGGCCCACAAATGGTGTTATAAATATCCATATGGCCCTTGGCAGAAAAAAGGTTCCCCAACCCTGTATTACAGTCTTGAACCACCACCCAACAGAAGCATTTTTCTCTCAGGTGCGACAGGTGGCTCCAGGCACTCTGAAAACTCAGTTTTTTCTCTATAAAAATGAGTCCCTGTAAAAGAACAAACCATGAGTCTGGTGCCTGGCTATGGTCTCTGTGGATTGTGCCTTCTCTTTGTGCCCTGGGGGAGGGACTATGGCTCAGTGGTTGAGCATCTCACCGTATCTCAAAAAAGACATTGCAGAGCCGGACAAAGGACAGAGGAGGGCAACCAAGATGATTAGGGAGTTGGATCACCTTCTCTATGAAGAAAGGCTGAAGAGTCTGGGACTTTTCAGTTTAGAAAAGAGATGATTAAGGTGGAAAAAGGAGCCCCGTGGTGCAGAGTGTTAAGCTGCAGTCCAAGCTCTGCTCACTACCTGACTTTGATCTCAGCGGAAGCTGAGTTCAGGTAGCCGGCTCCAGGTTGACTCAGCCTTCCATCCTTCCGAGGTCTGTAAGATGAGTACCCAGCTTGCTGGGGGGGGGGCGGGGCGGGAAGTGTAGATGACTGGGGAAGGCAATGGCAAAACCACCCCGTAAAAAGTCTGCCAAGGTAATGTCATGATGCAATGTCATCCCATGGGTTGGTACCGACTCAGTGCTTGCACAGGGGACTATCTTTTACCTTTTAAGGGGGGAAATGATAGAGGTTTATAAAATTGCACATGGGGTGGAGAGAGCTGACAATGGTTGGGTACAGATGGGCAGCTTCAGGTGCCCCAGAGGCACCCTAAACTGCTACCCCAAACTGGAGTGGACAAAAGAGCAATCAGACGATCCTGTGTAAGGTGCCTCTATCTTGCATGAGGGATGCTTCAGTGCAGGCAGACAGTTGTCCAGCATGATCCCCTTAGTGTGGTTTGAGTTTTTTGTTCCTTACTTTTTTAGTGGCCATGCTAGGCTTCCCAACCCTCCAGCCCTGGCGGGGGACCCCAGGATTTCCAGCCTCTTCCCCCGCTCCCCCAAAAAATGGAAGTGGGGGGAGGGGGGAACGGCGCCAAGGAGCATGGTGAGCCGCCCCATCCCGGAGCGGGCGCCGCTGCCGCGCCGCTGCCGCCCCCTCCCCGCCCACCGCAGCTGCTCCTCCAAGATGGGCCCAGGCTGAGCCCATCTCGGAGGAGCAGCCACGGCGAGCGGAGAAGAGGCGGCAGCCATGCAGCGGCATCGCCCGCCCCGCTTTCGAGGCAAAACCAGAGAAGGGGAGGGTGGAGGCAGGCCAGGAGCATGGCGAGCCGCGAATCTGGGCCCTTCTAGGACCCGGACTCGTGGCTCGCCACGCCCCCCGGCCCACCTCCACCCCTCCCTCCGATTCCACCGCAGCTGCTCCTCCGAGATGGGCCCAGGCTGAGCCCATCTCGGAGGAGCAGCCACGGTGAGTGGAGAAGAGGCGGCAGCTGTGCAGCAGCGTCGCCTGCTCCGAGACGGGGCGGCTCGCCATGCTCCCCGGCGCCGTTTCCCCCCCTCCTCCCTAGCTCCACCCCAGTGCCTCCTGGCTCCACCCCCAAAGTCTCCTGGCTCCACCCCCAAAGTCCCCATATATTTCTGGAGTTGGACTTGGCAACCCTAGGCCATGCACTCATGTGCCTAGAGGTTTTATTTGTTTGTTTGTTTTAAGAATACTGGTGAGTGCTTAGAGTGGATTGGTGGGTTCACGCTGCCAATCTGCCTGGTGGGCTCACGCTGCCAATTTGCACTCTCTGGCATTCAGACGCAGTTGGTGTACGGCAAAAGAATTTACCACCACTTCCTAAGTGGTAGCGTTTTGATCTGCCTCAGAGGCTCCAGAGCAGTGTGCTCCCCAGCCTTTTTGGCACCAGAAACCAGTTTCATGGAAGACAATTTTTCCACGGACCGTGTGTGTGTGTGATTTTGGGATGATACAATTGTGCACTTTGTTTCTATTATTATAGTGTAATAAATAATGAAATAACTATACAACTCACAATAATGCAGAATCAGTGGGAGCCCTGAGCTTGTTTTCCTGCAAGTAGATTAAAGAATGCTGCCCTTATGATGTCAGAGCTAGCTCACATACAGCGAAGGGAAAAGGCAGTCTCTATTCAGAAAGTAAGAGCCCCGTGGCACAGAGTGGTAAAGCTGCAGTACTGCAGTCTGAGCTCCCTGCTCATGACCTGAGTTCGATACCAGCAGATTCAGGTTGACTCAGCCTTCCATCCTTCCGAGGTTGGTAAAGTGAGTCCCCAGCTTGCTGGGGAGAAAGTGTAGATGACTGGGGAAGGCAATGGCAAACCACCCCATTAAAAATCTTCTGTGAAAACCTTGTGAAAGCAATATCACCCCAGAGTCGGAAACAACTGGTGCTTGCACAGGGGACTACCTTTACCTTTACCTTATTCAGAAAGTACAAGTCTCATTCTTGTTAGACTACTGAGCAAATCTTTTCTGGAAGAGTATAGCCTGACGCACTTTTATCTAATGCTGAAAGCAGAAGCAAACTGGGTGGTTAAGTGGTCCCATACAGAGAGTGTAAGGTCATCTAGCATCTCCTTCGTTGCCAGTAGCACCCAGTTCCAAGCCAAGGGCTCAGACTTTGCTGCTGGTGGTGCAGAAGGTTGTGATTGTCTTCATTACTACTGGCCAGAGCTGAACAGAGCAGCCTGGGGCCACTTTCTCACTTTATGGTACCTATTGTACCATAGAGTTTTCCTTTCCAAATTGCTAGAGCACCTGGGAAAACTATAGAGTTTTCCCTGAAATGCCTAGAATGGCCAGCCCACAACGTTGCTAGTGCAATGATGTCACTTGCAGGTGACATCTTCGTGGCAGCTACGTTGGGGGAGGCTCCCCACACTGGCCTAATGTGGGCTGGCAGATTGGGAACCTCCAGGGTGGGAGAACCCCCACCCAGCCCGGGGCCTTGGCAGCCCTAGAACAGATAGGACAGGGGTGGCCAACGGTAGCTCTCCAGATGTTTTTTGCCTACAAACCGGAGAGCCGGTTTGGTGTAGTGGTTAAGTGTGCGGACTCTTATCTGGGAGAACCGGGTTTGATTCCCCACTCCTCCACTTGCACCTGCTAGCATGGCCTTGGGTCAGCCATAGCTCTGGCAGAGGTTGTCCTTGAAAGGGCAGCTGCTGTGAGAGCTCTCTCAGCCCCACCCACCTCACAGAGTGTCTGTTGTGGGGGAGGAAGGTAAAGGAGATTGTGAGCCGCTCTGAGACTCTTCAGAGTGGAGAGCGGGATATAAATCCAATATCTTCATCTACCTCACAGGGTGTCTGTTGTGGAGGAGGAAGGTAAAGGAGATTGTGAGCCGCTCTGAGACTCTTCGGAGTGGAGGGCAGGATATAAATCCAATATCTTCATCTACCTCACAGGGTGACTGTTGTGGGGGAGGAAGGTAAAGGAGATTGTGAGCCACTCTGAGATTCTTCAGAGTGGAGGGCAGGATATAAATCCAATATCTTCATCTACCTCACAGCGTGTCTGTTGTGGGGGAGGAAGATAAAGGAGATTGTGAGCCGCTCTGAGACTCTTCGGAGTGGAGGGTGGGATATAAATCCAATATCTTCATCTACCTCACAGGGTGTCTGTTGTGGGGGGTGGAGGAAGGTAAAGGAGATTGTGAGCCGCTCTGAGACTCTTCGGAGTGGAGGGCGGGATATAAATCCAATATCTTCTTCTTCTTCTTCTACAACTCCCATCAGCCCCAGCCAGCTTGGCCAATGGCTGGGGCTGATGGGAGTTGTAGGCAAAAAACATCTGGAGAACTACCGTTGGCCACCCCTGAGATAGGAGGTGAAGTGAAAGACCTCTGCCTGAGACCCTGTAGAGCTGCTGCCAGTCTGAGTATAGACAAGACTGACAATCATGAACCAATTGCCTGGTTCAGTGTAAGGCAGCTCCGTGCGTTTCTTTCCTTAAGAAACAATGTTTATTGTACATTCAGATCTTTCAGTAACTATTTAAAGAAGAGGCCTCGCTATAGGCTTTGGTGAGGAGGAGTTTCCGTCAACTTCGTACAGCTACATCTGTGGCTTATCAGGAGCTCCTCGGCCCTGCTGGTTCTGCCCTCAAGCCATTCCTTTTCTGGGGCTCCCCTCTGCTCACCAAACAGGGGGCCCTTTGTTAAGAATATGTGAAGAGGTCTGGAGGTCAGCCTCAAGTCTGACCAGACGAGGCTTGTAAAGAGCTGGAATGAGAAGCTGGAGACAGCGAGACATCAAAGAGGCTGTCCAAAGGCTGCTTCCCCTTCCCATCCCCCTAAGAAAAAAAAATCTCCAGGCAGATAGAGACACAACACAGTCACGGGGTTGCCAATCTACAGGTGTTGCCTGCAGCTCTCCCAGAATTATAGCTGATCTACAGTCTGCAGAGATCAGCTCCCCTGGAGAAAATGGCTGCTTTGGAGGGTGGACTCTATACTCCACTGAAGTCTGTCTTCCCAAGGTTCCTAACCCAGAGCTGGCAACGCTAATACCAGAGCACAAAGAAATGATAACATTCCGCCCTGCAGAGAGAAACCACTAGATTGTTTGTAACATTTGCACTCCTCAGCAGTTGGAAGTCTCAAGGGGCTGCTGTATACAAGTGGCTTTGCTTGGGGGAAGCAAACGATGCAGATGTTGGGTGTGTTTGTGTGTTTGTCACATACGCGTTGGCTAGGAAGGAGACTCACAGTGCCAGCTCTCCACAAACAATATTGAGTCCTAGGAACCCTCCGAGATGCCTCCTGACCTGCCAGCTAGAAAAGGTCAAGACTTGTTTCTCTTTTCCTTGATCACACAGAAAATAGCTCATCTCTTTCCTTTGGTCCCCACCTGTGTCATCCAAAGCAGGCATTGCTGGTCAGCAAATTGCAGAGGAATCTTAAGTGGACTCTGTTATGTGCAGCCAGTGAAGATGCTGGCCCCAACAACCCCCGGGCATGTGAAAATCAGAGAAAGGGAGAGGACCGTCTAGGTTTGCCAGACTCCAGGTGCAGGTTGGAAACCTCCTGGAATTACAACTAGTGTTGCCAGCCTTCTGGTGGCACCTGGAGATCTCCCGCTTTTACAGCTGATCTCCAGCTGGCAGAGATCAGCTCCACTTTGAAGGGTGGAGTCCATGGCATTGTACCATGCTGAGGTCCTTCCCCTCGCCAAATCCTGCCCTCTGCTGGCTCCACCCCCAAAGTCTCCAGATATTTTCCAACACAGACCTGGCGACCCGAATTACAACTGATCTCCAGACTAAATAAATCACTTATTTAAAACATTTATTCCACTTTTGCAGGAAAATGGCTGCTTTGGAAGATGGACTATGTGGCATTCTACCCTTCAAAACCTCTCCCTCCGTAACCCCACCCTCCTAGGCTCCAGCCACAATCTCCAGGTATTTCTGAACCCAGAGCTGGCAACCTTTGGCCATCTGCTGTAGGTAGGTAGACAGATAGACAGACGGATGGACGGACGGACGGATGGATGGATGGATGGGTGGATGGATGGATGGATGGATGGATGGAGGAATGAGAGAGTTTTGGGGAGTGACAGTGCCTCAGTCTTTCTTACAAGCTTGGTCTAAAGTGGGAAAAGTCAAACTTCCATGGCTGTGAGTAAAGAGTGGCAATATTTCCTAGTTATGTCCTCAGTGGGACAAAGTTGCTAATCTCAAGGTGGGGTCTGGAAACCTCCCAGAATTATAACTGATTTCCTGGAGAAAACTGATGCTTTGGAAACTGGATTCCATGTAGGGTTGCCAGGACTAACTCAAGAGATATCTGGGGACTTTAGGAGCGGAACCAGGAGACTTTGGGGGTGGAGTCAGGAGCAAGGGTGTGACAAGCATGATTGGACTCCAAAGGGAGTTCTGGCCATCACATTTAAAGGCACCACACACCTTTTAAATGCCTTCCCTTCATTTGGAAATAATGAAGGATAGGGGCACCTTCTTTGGGGGCACATAGAATTGAACTCCCTGGTCCAACCTTTTTTAAACTTAAGGGGTGTTTTGAGGAGAGGCACCAGATGCTATGCTGAAAATTTGGTGCCTCTACCTCAAAACACAAGCCCCTCAGAGTGCCAGATGCCCACAGATCAATTCTCCATTATACCTTATGGGAATCAGTCTCCATAGGGCATAGTAGAGTGCCCTGCAAACATTTCCCTCCCCCCCCCCATTTTCTGATAACCCTGAAGCAGACGAGGGCCTCCAAACCAAGGGATCCCCTGCCCCCGCCTGGGGATTGGCAACCCCAATTCTATGGCATTATACCCCACTGAGGTCTCTCCCCTCCCCTAACCACACCCTCCCCAGGCTCCATTCCCAAATCTCAGGGAATTTCCCAACCTTAAGTTGGCAGCCCTCCTCCCTCCTTCCCTCCCTCCACATCCCTCCTGTTGCAAGAGGAGACTGCAGCCCAGTCCTGCATCCAGCCAGCCAGCCAGCATGTTAGTGTGAAGAACAAAACCCTGCTCCTTCAGAGCAGTCTGGCCAGGTCCACTTTTCTTGTCCTCAGTAGACTCTCCCTCTCTGTGGTTCCCAGGCTCCCTGCTTGCCCCAAGTCCTCTCCACGGCCTGCCTCTGGCTTGCATGCCTTGTATGGTATTAAAAGGCCCCGAGAGGCTCCTGGGAAAGGCATTGACTGTTTTCTCACCAGCATGTCCAGGGCTCAAAATAGCCCCTGTTCCCAGCGGGCCGGAGTGCACTGCTGTCCCCCTGTAGAAGAGGCAGCACAAGCGCGGCAGCCGGAGCCTCTCAGCCAGGTCAGGCCAGGGCTGAAACCAAACGCACAGCAGCAGGCGCAGACGGGGCTGCCAACTGGAGGCTGGGGAATCCCTGGAGATTTGGGGACAGAACCTGGAGGGGGCGGGAGGCAGCTCAGAGGAGGATCATGCCAGAGAATCCACCCGCTGAAGCAGAGATCTCCCCTCCTTTTTTTGTTTGTTAACATCTGGGCTGATTAATAGTTCATGGGAACGGGTAGCGTTGCCAGTTCTGGGATGGGAAATACCTGGAGATTTTGGGGGTGGAGCTTAGGAGGAGCAGAGTTCAGAGAAGGGAGGGACCTCAGCAGAGTATGATGCTAGAGAGCCAGCTTGGTGTAGTGGTTAATTGTGTGGACTCTTATCTGGGAGAACCGGGTTCGATTCCCCACTCCCCCACTTACAGCTGCTGCAATGGCCTTGGGTCAGCCATAGCTATCTCAGAGGTTGTCCTTGAAAGGGCAGCTGCTGTGAGAGCCCTCTCAGCCCCACCCACCTCACAGGGTGTCTGTTGTGGGGGGAGAAGATATGGGAGATTGTAAACCGCTCTGGGTCTCTGATTCAGAGAGAAGGGCGGGGTATAAATCTGCAATTCTTCTTCTTCTTCTATAGCCTCCAAAGCAGCCATTTTCTCCAAGGGAATTGACTGTGGACATCTGGAGATCAATTGTAGTAGCGGGCAGGGCTTTTTTGAGGAGGCACGCAGTTCCGGCTGGCTTGGTGCCAGAAGTTGTGGCCCAATGTGCAAGTGAGGTCCTGCTGAGTTTTTGCTACAAAAAGCCCTGTGTGAAACAATGGTGATGTCAGGGGTGTGTGGTCTGATATGCAAATGAGTTCCTGCTGGGCTTTTCCTACAACGAAAGCCCTGGTAGCAAGACATCTTAGGTGCCACCAGGAAGTTGTCAGCTCTAGGAACTGGGAAGCTTGCCCCCTGTTGTGTGTCACTGGGGTGGTTCTATTAAAAGGTATTTACAAGGTTTTCTGGAGCAAAGGATCTCTAAATGGGTAATTTTGGAACATTTTCTTATGTTTTTTAAAAAAACCCTCTCTGCAAATAGAAAATGAGCACAGTGGGGACAGAGTGAGCTGCAGCCTTTCTCCTCTGTGCTTGAGGGCTTCTTTTTCTCCTTTGTAATGTGGGGAATATTCAGTTGTGGAGGTGAAACAGTCCCCACTGTCAACCTGGGTTTTCAAGTGAGGTTGCCATCTTCCCGGTGGGGCCTGGAGAACTCCCAAAATTACAACTGACCTGAAGTTAGAATGGCCAGGTCCAACTCAGAAACTATCTGCGGACTTTGGGGGTGGAGCCAGGAGACTTTGGGGGTAGAGTCAGGAGCAAGGTTGCAACAAGCATGATTGAACTCCAAAAGGAATTCTGGCCATCACATTTAAAGGGACTGCATTCCTTTTAAATGCCTCCTTTTCATTGGAAATAATGGAGGATGGGGGCAACCTCTTGTCCAATCTATTTGAAACTTGGGGGTTTGAGGAGAGGCACCAGATGCTGTCCTGAAAATGTGGTGCCTCTACTTCAAAACACCCCCCCACCCATAGCCCCAGATACTCACAGATCAATTCTCCATTATACCCCATAGGAACTGGTCTCCATAGGGTATAATGGAGTGCCCAGTGGACATTCAACCCCCCTAACTTTCTGATAAACTTGAAGGGGGGGGAGCCCCCAAACCAGTGGATCCCCTACCCCCAATTGCAGATTGGCAACCCTACCTGCAGTTGATAGAGACAATCCCCGTGGAAAAAATGGAAGGTGGACTCTGGCATTATATCCTGCTGAGATCCCTCCTCTCCCCAATCCCCACCCTCCCTGGGGTCCACCCCCCAAAATCTCTAGAATATCCCGGCCCAAAGGCTGCCATCACACACACTAAATCAGGGGTCCTCAAAGTTTTTAAATAGGGGGCCAGTTCACTGTCCCTCAGACTGTTGGAGGGCCGGACTGCTGTTACTGTACAAGGCTGCGGGCCGTCAGTTCTCCGTCTTCTGCATCTCTCTCCCTTCCCCACACCACACACCCCGGCCTGGGAACTCACCTCACCTCAGTATCACCTCACACTCTGTCTCCGCCGCCTCAGCCCAGTGCCGGAAGTGTGTGTTGCTAACGCGAGTTTAGGTCGAACGTCACTTCCGGTCTGATTTTGCCATAACCCGGTGAGCTGCATAAACGTCCTCAGCGGGCCGCATCTGGCCCGCGGGCCGTAGTTTGAGGACCCCTGCACTAAATAATGCACTTTCAACCCACTTCCGATGCACTTTCCAACTGGATTTTACTGCATGAACTGGCAAAAACGAGTTGGAAAGTGCATTGGAAGTGGATTGAAAGTGCATTATCTGGTGTGTGTGATTGCAGCTGGAGTTGGCTACCCTGATTCTCAGATGCCAGTTCTGAGTTGGGGAAATCCCTGGGGATTTGGGGAGGAGCCTAGGGAAGGCGGAGTTTGGGGAGGGGAGGGACTTCAGCAGGAATATGATGCCACAGAGTCCGCCCTCCAAAGCAGCCATCTTCTCCAGGGGAACTGATCTCTGTCGTGTGGAGATCAGCGGTGACTGCGGGAGAATGTCAAGCCCCACCCTGTCGCTAGCAGAGGCCCTCCCAGATGCAGCTCCCACTGATCTCCCCCCTCTGCATTACCCTTCCCAGCCCCTTCTTGCATCCCACTCCTTCCCCAACTCCCACCCCCAGCATCTTACTTTGGTGTGCAGGCTGCCAGTCGCAGGCATTTTAAAAGGTTAATGCCAACGTTTCAGATTTGTAGTGGAAACTAATTAAAATTGTTATTGTTGGCAGGTCTGAATTGCCCAGGTGTGAATCATTATCCTCATTAAAATAATCAGGGAGACGGAGATGTGACAGGAGAGCAGATGGGTTGGTGCGGCAGGCGTGTGCTCCCGGCTCCCTCCAGGATCTCTGTTGGGGAAGGGGGAGAGGGAGGGCAGCAGACATGGGCTCCCCTGGCCCGTGGGGGGCTCCGGGCGTTGCACAAGGGAGGGGCCCCCATGGCTAAAGTCGAAGGCAGCAAGTTTTCCAGGCCTTTTAAGGCCAAGGCTAGCCAAAGCGCAGAGTGGAGGCCCCTCGGGCGGGGGTCCCCAGCATTGTGCCCATGGGCAACATGACATCCACCAACATCTTTTCTGGGGCTTGCCAAATGTTTCTAGGAAGTGGGCAGGGCCTGGTAGGTATTTAGCTCAGCAAGACTTCTGATTGACTGCTGGAGTTCTGATTGACTGGGCAATTTTTTTTTAAATTGTTGCTTTGGCGGCAGCTGCCAACACACCGCAGTTGCTAGGCTTGCCAGTCCCCAGATCTGGGCGGGGGATCCCCCCAGTTTTGCAGGCTGGCCAGTGGAGGAAGTCCCACCCCAACAGCCATGATGTGTCTTTAGATCTCAGGCAGGTTCAGAAGCTTGCAACTGCTTCAGTTTTGGAAAACATGTGTGTGCCTTTAAATTTCAGTGAGGCTGAAGCTGCGGGGGGGGGGGGGGAGTGAGCAGGAAGAGCCATGTGTGAGAGAGAGAGAGAGGAAGTGAGAGAGCCCAGTCCCTCTGTTAGTTTCGCATTTCTTTCAGAAGCTGCATAATAAAAGGGATTGTAAAGAGTTAACTAGAACCTGAGTATGGGAAGAGGAAAACTACGCCCCCTTAGACCTCTCTCTCTGTAATTTGGTTGAAATACAGCAGATTGTTACATTCAGCAATTATGGTGAGTAAAGCTATCTATTCTATACCATTGTCCCAGGAAGATCACAAAAGTGTGGGCATGCAAACTGTTTATTTTGGCTGCTTTGCGAGTGTGTGTGTCAGAGAGAGAGTTCATTTTCATTTTAGTGGAAGTGCAGCTGCGAATGCAAAAAAGAGAAGGAAATGAAGACTGTATTCAGGGGAACTGCACTGCTGTATTTTTATTTGTTTGTTTTTAGGGAAGGAGAAAGTTTCCCGGCTCCACCCCCAAAGTCCCCAGATATTTCCTTGAGTTGGACCTGGCATCCCTAACAATTGCTGTGCTACTCAAGTTAAGCTGTGACAATCATTTTGTGGCTGGCTCTACATCCTGCAGGAGCCATTTTGTGGCAGCCATTTTGTTGCTGTGCCCACTAAGCCATGTCAGAATTCCAGATGTGCCTGCACTCTCAAAAGGCTGGGGATTCCTACTTTTGCCCCCAAGATGACATACCCCCTCGAACAGGTACACACTTCTCTAAGGTTACCAGGTCCTACCTGGCAGCTGGCAGGGTGATCCTTGGTCCTCTCCAGGATTTTCTGCCATGTGCATGAAGCACACTCAGTGTGATGACATCACCCAGAAGTGATGTCATCACATTGCCACCATCAGCAGTGTGTGACGCTTTTGTTTTTGAGCAGAACTCTGTGGTTTGTAGCTCATCTTGCCATAGACTTTTGCCCAACAATTTGAGCGTCATTGTTGGCAATGAGATGGCATCACTTCCAGGTGACATCATCATGTCACCTTTCATGTCAGTTGTGGGCAGGAGAGAAGGGAGCTCAGCAGGGATGGGATGCTGGTTACGTCTTATAGGAAAAGCTTTCAAAGGGGATTAGAAAGATTCTTGGAGGATCAGTCTGTCAATGGCTACTGGGCATGGTGGCAGAGGGGGGGCTCCGCAGTGAAAGGCACTAAGCCTCTGAAAGCCTCCCAAAGCCAGTAGGCAACTTCAGGGGAAGGCCTCAGCCTCTATGCCCTGCTGTTGACCCTCCAGAAGAACTGGCTGACCACTATATGAGATAGGATGCTGGACTAGATGGACCACTGGTTTGATCCAACAGAATATCTTCTGATGTTCTAATGAAGGCCTCGGCCTCTATGCCCTGTTGTTGACCCTTCAGAAGAACTGGCTGACCACTATATGAGACAGGATGCTGGACTAAATGGATCACTGGTCTGATCCAGCAGGGCTCTTCTGATGTTCTAATGAAGGCCTCGGCCTCTATGCCCTGTTGTTGACCTCCAGAAGAACTGGCTGACCTCTATATGAGACAGGATGCTGGACTAGATGGACCACTGGTCTGATCCAACAGGGCTCTTCTGATGTTCTCTTCTAGGTTGCCACAACGTTTGCCCTTCAAATCTGCCACTTTCTCTAGGGGAACTGATCTCTGGAGATCAGCTGTGATTCCAGAAGATTGCCAGCCCCCACCCTAGGGGTTAGCTACCCTACAAGAGCAGACCAATTTAGACTCCAGTGCTTTGACACAGAAGAATCCTAGAAGCTTTGGAACAGAGGCCATAAGAAGGCTCCCTTAGTACCTCCTACTCCTACTGCTTAGCACCTGCATGTGCTCACTGGCATTTTAAAAGAGCTTGAGTAGCATTAATCAATGCTTTCCCAGCCATGGCTTTAATAATCCTGAAAAGAAGAAGATAAGGCTCTAATAGTGAAGGGGAAAGGGGGCAATGTGCGGTGCAGGCAGCAGGCAGGTTCTGGGCTCCTTCTGCACACAGACCATTCCTGATGTAGTTCTCATTGCTGCTACAAGAACAGAAGCATCTGCAAAGGGAATGGCGAGTTCACACAGGATTTCCCCCTGCACTTTTCCTTGTCCCCCCCCCCCCCCCACTGTTCCTTCCTGCCATTCAAAAGCCTTTACAGGCTTAAAAAAAAAAAAGCAGTAATGGCTTTGGTGTAATGATGTCACAATGATCTATTTCCATTATTTAAAAAGGTAAGGTAAAGGTAGTCCCTTGTGCAAGTCGTTTCCGACTCTGGGGCGACGTTGCTTTCACAACGTTTTCACGGCAGACTTTTTACGGAGTGGTTTGCCATTGCCTTCCCCAGCCATCTATGCTTTCCCCCCAGCAAGCTGGGTACTCATTTTACCGACCTCAGAAGGATGGAAGGCTGAGTCAATTTCGAGCCGGCTACCTGAAAACTCAGCTTCCGCTGGGATCGAACTCAGGTCGTGAGCAGAGCTTAGGACTGCAGTACTGCAGCTTTAACACTCTGTGCCACGGGGCTCTTTAAGGTAAAGGTAGTCCCCTATGCAAGCACCAGTTGTTTCCGATTCTGGGGTGACGCTTTCACAACGTTTTCACGGCAGGCTTTTTACGGGGTGGTTTGCCATTGCCGTCCCCAGTCATCTACACTTCCCTCCCCCCGCCCCCCAGCAAGCTGAGTACTCCTTTTACTAACCTCGGAAGGATGGAAGGCTGAGTCAACCTCAAGCTGGCTATCTAAACCAGCTTCTGCTGGGATCGAACTCAGGTCGTGAGCAGAGTTTAGGACTGCAGTACTGCAGCTTTACCACTCTGCGCCACGGGGCTCTTGAAATTTCCATGATTACTTATCCTTTGAAGCTCATCTTACACTTAACCCCCTTATATCATATATTTAAATATATATTTTATTTTGCTGTGGGCTCTTTTTTCTCGCAGGAGCTTCTCTGCATATTAGACCACACACACCCTTCCAAACAAAAAAGGTAAACATATAGTGGGTCCCATTTCCCCTAACATCTCCACACAGAAAAGGGTAGAGGCTTTTTTAAATGACAACAACAGGAAATTCGGAGGAACTGAGAGATTACAGCAGCAGACCTTTTTAACATGTTTGTGCTATAAAGATCTAGCAAGTGATGGTAAAAATAAGCAAGAAAAAAGCATCCCAGTGGCATACTGTATGGAGTGGGAGGGTGAGGGGTGGGGAATGATAGCCTCAACTGTCTATAAACATAAACAGATATAAACCGTCTAGCACGAAACAAATGTCAACATACCTCCCGTTTTTCTTGGGTTTTATACATTTTCCGTTGAATTGTTTGCAGTTCTTTATTACAAAGATCAGTTCAGCCTTCAAATGTGATTTCCGGATGCTCCAGCTGTCCCCCAAGGACAGCCCTCTTGTTCTGGCTGCAAAGGGATATCCGGGATAGTGGGCTCTTTTTCTAGCAGGAGCTCCTCTGCCTATTAGGCCATGCCCCCCCCCCCCGATGTAGCCAATCCTCCAAGAGCTTAGAGGGCTCTTAGTTCAGGGCCTACTGTAAACTCCAGGAGGATTGGCTACATCAGGGTGGGCGTGGCTTAATATGCAGAGGAGCTCCTGCTCAAAAAAGAGCCCATAGCAAGATAAGACAAAAGTCCAGTGACCTTTGAAGATTAACAGCATTGATTTTGCTTCCTTTTGTTTCTATACTTGTGCTAGGGTTGCTAACTCCATGTAGGGAAATTCCTAAAGATCTGGGAGGCGGAGCCTGGGAAGGGTCAGGTTTGGAGACGAGAGGCAGCCCAGCAAGGAATATTGCCATAGAGTTCACCGTTCAAAACAGCCATTTTCTCCAGGAGAATTGATCTCTGTTGTCTGGAGATCAGTCATAAGAAGAAGATGATGATATTGGATTTATATCCCGCCCTCCACTCCGAAGAGTCTCAGAGTGGCTCACAATCTCCTCTACCTTCCTCCCTCACAACAGACACCCTGTGAGGTGGGTGGGGCTGAGAGGGCTCTCACAGAAGCTGCCCTTTCAAGGACAACCTCTGCCAGAGCTATGGCTGACCCAAGGCTATTCCAGCAGGTGCAAGGGGAGAAGTGGGGAATCAAACCTGGTCCTCCCAGAAAAGAGTCCGCACACTTCACCACTACACCAAACTGGCTCTCCTGGAGATTGACTACCCTTAGGGATGCCAGCCTTCAAGTGGGACCTGGTGTTCTGCGGGAATTAAAGGCTCATCTCCAGACTACAGAGATCAGTTCCCCCAGAGAAAATGGATGCTTCGGAGGGTGGGGTCTATGGCAGTATACCCCACAGAGGTCCCTGCCCTCCCCAAATGCCATCCCCAAATCTCCAGGAGTTCCCGACCCTACCCCCATCCCCCACTGGGGAGGGACGGTGGCTCAGTGGTAGAGCATCTGCTTGGCAAGCAGAAGGTCCCAGGTTCAATCCCTGGCATCTCCACTAAAAAATGGTCCAGGCAAATAGATGTGAAAAACCTCAGCTTGAGACCCTGGAGAGCCGCTGCCAGACTTAGTAGACAATACTGACTTTGATGGACTAAGCAACCACTGCCTACTAGATAATTTGACTTCACTGTCATTGGTTCTTAAATCTGTACCATGTTGTATTCTGGGCCACTGCCTACTAGCTGCTTATGGCTTTGCTCAGCTATGTCTGGCTTTGCTCGCTGTTCTGGATTCCTCATCTGATGAAGTGTGCTTAAGAGCACACGAAAGCTTACGTTCTAAATAAAAACTGGTTGGTCTTAAAGGTGCCACTTGATTCCTGCTTTGTTCATCTGCTTCAGACCAACACGGCTGCCCACTTGGATCTAGTTTGATGGACTAAGGGTCTGATTCAGTATAAGGCAGCTTCATATGTCTTCACTGGTGGCTGGGGGGGTGGGGGGCGGGAGGAGGAAACCTGCCAGCCCTCTCTACCCTATACGTGTCCCTAGGAAATCACAGGCCCTGTTTTGCCATAATCCCTTTCTGAGAAGCTTCTCTGTCTGCCTCCCATGTCCTCAGGCTGTGCACCTGCCCCAGAGAGCCCCAATCGGGCCTAGCAAGATAGGAAACATCCTGGAATGTATTGGAGTTGCGGCCCCTTCTGCAATGTGCACAAGCAGAGGCATTGTGTGAGATGAAACGTTCCACGTTCAGAAGGGCTGAGAGAAGAAGGAGGCCATTGTGGCTGGTTTATTGAGATGTCCTGATTTGGGAAGCTCCGTCCTAGGCCTCACAGGAGAGGCTCTTAGAAACACAGGCAGGGCATGCAAAGCAGGGAGGGGCTCGGGCAGCACCAGGGTCATCTTCCTGAGCCCTCCCTTTCAGCTGTGAAATGCTCCCGCAGCAGGCCAAGAATGTCCCCTCTTTTTCCAGAATAGCCCAAGGCCCACTAGCATAGATTGCTCTTCAGTTTCACCTAGAGTTGCCCACTTTGGGTTGGGAAATACCTGGAGAGTTTGGAGGTGGAGCCTGGGCAGGGTGGGGTTCAGATTTGGGGACGGATCTCAGCTGGGTATAATGCCGTAGAGTTCCTCCTCCAAAGCAACTATTTTCTCCAAACAATGCCTCTGGTGGGGGCAATAATAGGGCATAGAGGCTGAGGTAGGCTTGCCAATCCCCAGGTCCCAGCGGGGGTTCTTCTGCTTTCCCAGGCTCCTTCCCGCCCCCAATCAGCTGGTCGACGGGGGAAGCCCCGCCCCCAAAGCTACCATGTGACTTTCCACATCCGGAGGCTTCAGTCTCCGATTGAAAGGCTTCCTCTTGGGATGGTGTGTCTGTGTTACTTTGAAGAAGTTGGCAGCAACTCATGAGTAGAGAGGCCAATCCCTCGCTTCAGTCACCAGAAATGGGGGGAGGGGGGGAGAGGGAGGGAAACGTCTGCTGAGCACTTCATTATTCCCTATGTGGAGATCGATTCTCATAGAGTATAATGAGGAATTGATCTGGAGGTTTCGGGGACTTTGGGGGAGCTGTTTTTTGAGGTAGAGACACCAAATTTTCAGTATAGTATCTAGTGCCTCTCCCCAAAGTACCCCCCAAGTTTCAAAATGATTGGACAGGGGGTCCAATTCTATGAGCCCCAAAAGAAGGTGCCCCTATCCTTCATTATTTCCTATGGAAGGAAGACATTTAAAAAGGTGTGCTGTCCCTTTAAATGTGATGGCCAGAACTCCTTTGAAGTTCAATTATGCTAGTCACACCCTTGTTCCTGGCTCTGCCCCCAATGTCTCCTGGCTCCACCCCCAAAGTCTCCTGGCTCCATCCCCAAAGTCCCCAGATATTTCTTGAATTGGACTTGGCAACCCTGGGCTGAGGCCTTCCCTTGATGCTGCCTCCTGAATCTGGGATTGAGAAGTTCAGTGCCTCTGAATGTGGAGGCCAGGTTCCCCTCAGTCAACATGGCTAGTAGCCTTTGATAATCCTCCACAAATCTATCTAATCCCCTTTGAAAGCTGTTTGTTCCTTTGGCCACCGCTACATCCTCTGGTAGTGAATTCCACATTTTAACTTTTCTCCCTGCAGTTTCTCTCCCCAGGGTTTTCCCCCCATTCTGGCACTAGAAGAGATCTTGACTGGATATAAAGCACTTTCGGAAGCCAGCGGTGGAGAGAGGGAAAGGGCCAGTGCTCCTGGCTCCCAATCCCTTCTGGGCTCATAGTTCTGCCGCCGCTGCATCTTCTTGGCCTCTTCCCTTCTCTCGCCACAGGTCACAGGTGCTGCCAGAGCTCTTCTCAGTTCAGGGTGAGTCATAAAACCTGTGGCTTGAGCCGTGTGCTTCGCTTCCCTGTTGATCCGATCGGATGAAAGAGCTTTCTGCAGAATAAGAATCGATAGTGGTTGATGAGTCCATTAGGCAGTGCCTGACAGTGAACGCTGTGCGTGCTGCACCTCGGAAGCCAACCAGAAGGCCTGGCTGTCAGCATGCTCTCTCCCTCCAGGGGTGTACCCTTTGGGATGGCTGCCCTTGGACAAAACAGAGCCCAGCGGGAAGCACAAACCAGCCCCTGGCCTTCCGAGGGCTTCCAGCACCTGCCCTTGAAGCTGCCCTAACACAGTCCTTGAAACCAGGAAAAGAACCTTTGCACTTCATAGACAAACCTCCTTTGCAGGGATGGTTTTTCTACCAAAATGGCTCACAGTAGCCTGTTTTGGACAACCACAGAAGTGGCTCTTCTTGGCCTCTGTGTGCCAATGAAAGGGTTGCCAACAACCAGGTGAGGGCTGGAGACTGCCTGCTATTACAGTTGACCAAAGGACCAAGATCAGTTCCCCCGAAGATAATGGCTGTTTAGGGCATTATACCAGCTCATGTCCCCACCCTCCCCAGGCTTAGGGCTGCCAAGACCCCAGTCCAGGCAGGGATTCCCACGCCTGGAAGATTCCCAACCCTCTGGCCCACATTGGGCTGGTGGGGGGGACCTCCCCCCACAGCGCCGACACAATGACGTCACCCAGAAGTGACATCATCACAGCGGTGATGTCACACGCTGGCTGCTCTAGGCGTTTCCGGGAAAACTGTATGGTTTTCCCGGACGCTCTAACCATTTGGGAGGGGAAACTTTATGGTACAATAGGTACCTTCCGTTACTTCCATGACATCACTTCCAGCTGGAGAATGCAGGACCTGGCAACCCTACCCAGGCTCCATCCCCAAACCTCCAGGTATTCACAACCCAGAGCTGACAACGCTTCCCAGGTGTGTACCTGCTGCTTCTCCACTTCCAGGTGCCCATCCTGGAGAGCTTTTCTTTTTGGGGAAAAAATGCAGGGCTTTTTTTTAAAAACAGGAACGCACAGGAACTCAGTTCTGGTTGGCTTGGTGTCAGGGGTGTGGCCTAATATGCAAATGAGTTCCTGCTGGGCCTTTTCTACAAAAAAAGCCTTGTATGAAACCATGGGGATGTCAAGGGGGTGTGGCCTAATATGCAATTGAGTTCCTGCTGGGCTTTTTCTACAAAAAGCCCTGTGGAGTATTTGTGACACCGATTCTTATTTCTGTTGTAAGAGCATCTTCAAGTCTGGAACACATCAGTTATGGATATTTTTCATGAGAGAAAGTAAGCAAAAGAAAGCCATTTTGTAATCCAATGCATGTCCTAAAATATAATTTAGCATTATATTACAGACCTAGAAAATGCACCCAAAGTGGTGGGGGTGGATCAGTAACCTTATCAGCAAAGAGCTGCTCAGTTTCCCTACCACAGGCCATCTGGAAATGGGGTTGCCAATCTCCTGGTGGTGGCTGGAGATCACTTGGATTTCCAGCAGATCTCCAAGTGACAGAGATCAGTCCCCCTGAAGAAAATGGCTGCTTTGGAGGGCAAAGTCTATGGCAGGGGTGGCCAACGGTAACTCTCCAGATGTTTTTTTTGCCTACAACTCCCATCAGCCCCAGCCAGCATGGCCAATGGCTGGGGCTGATGGGAGTTGTAGGCAAAATATATCAGGAGAGCTACTGTTGGCCACCCCTGGTCTATGGTATTCTATCCCCCTGGGGTCCCTCCTTTCCTTAACAGCCACCCTCCTCAGGTTCCACCCCAAAAATCCAACCCTATCTGGAAACCTGCTACCGAAGCCAACTCAAACAATTTTAGACTCTCCTGTTTAACCGTGTGAAATTAAGGAAAGCACACTGGAAGGAGATTGAGAGTTGCCAACCTTCGGCTCCATCGAGGTGGCTGTCAACAGGTCCTTCTGCTGATTCCATTGCACATTGACTATTCCATGGACTAAATTAATTCCTTTGGCACGAGCACTTTAATACTGGGAATTCAAACCAAACATTGTATTGAGATGGGATAAAATGCATTGATTGTCTATGACATTTTTATACAATTGGTTTTCGGAATTATTCTTAGCAATTGTATACACAGTTTATCCTTCACTCATTAACCTCCAGGTTGGGTCTGGAGACCTCCCACAATTACAACTGATCTCCAGACAACAGACCTGAGTCCCCCTGGAGAAAAGGGCTGCTTTGAAAGGTGGGCTGTATGGCATGAAACCCTGCTGAGGGGGGGAGGGGTCCCCTCCCTTCCCGAACTCTGCCCTCACTTGGCTCCAACCCCACAGATCTTCAGCAATTTCTCAACCTAGAGCTGGTGACCATGTTTTCCATGGACCAGCCCCTAACCACCAGGAACTTCCCAGGAGGGATTTGACAACCTTAACTAGGGCCACCAGCTTCCAGGTGGTAGCTGGAGAGCTCCTGGAATTAGAACTGATCTCCACGCTACAGAGATCAGTTCCCCTGGAGAAAATGACAGCTTTGTGGGTAGACTCTATGAAATCAAATTCCCACTGAGTTTCCTGCCCTCCTCAAATTTCACTTTCTCCAGGCTCTGTCCTCAAGTCTCCAGGAATTTCCAGCGCCAGGACTGGCAACCCTAGTCAGCATGCCTGCTATACTATGTCAGGTCAGGTCTCCAAAGAGAGAGAGGGAGATGGCTCAGTGGGACGGTGGCTCAGTGGTAGAGCATCTGCTTGGGAAGCAGAAGGTCCCAGGTTCAATCCCTGGAATCTCCAAAAAGGTTCCACGCAAGTAGGCATGAAAATCCTCAGCTTGAGACCCTGGAGAGCCATGAATGGGGCTGTGGCTCAGTGGTAGAGCATCTGCTTGGGAAGCAGAAGGTCCCAGGTTCAATCCCTGGCATCTCCAAAAAAGGGTCCAGGCAAAAAGGTGTGAAAAACCTCAGCTTGAGACCCTGGAGAGCCGCTGCCAGTCTGAGTAGACAATACTGACTTTGATGGACCAAGGGTCTGATTCAGTATAAGGCAGCTTCATATGTTCATATGTTCCTGTGTGCATACTTGTACACACACATATGCGCTGGGATGCTTCAGCCAGTTCACGCGCTCTCTGTTGATGATTGGCTGCTAGGACCTTCAGACATGAGCATGCTCTTCAACTGGGTGGGACCATCCATTCCAGGCTCACAGAAATGTTTGGATTCAGCCCTGAGGGGGCCACCTCTTCAGAATTAGCATCCACTGAGGTCAGTGCATGAGGATTAAAGGGCATCTTTCTAAGCCCAAGTCCAAGGGTAGTCAAACTGTGGCTCGGGAGCCAAATGTGGCTCTTTCACACATATTCTGTGGCTCTCGAAGACCCCACTGCCCAGTTAGCCAGCTTGGAAAAGGCATTTCTGTCTTTAAATAATTTCTCCAAGCCAAGCCAGCCAGAGGCTTGGATAATGCATTTGACATTGCTTTCTTTCTACTTCTCCCTCCCTTATCTGTTCTCCTTCCTTGGTGTAGTGGTTAAGTGTGCGAACTCTTAACTGGGAGAACCGGGTTTGATTCCCCACTCCTCCACTCGCACCCGTTGGAATGGCCCTGGGTCAGCCATAGCTTTCCTAGGAGTTGCCCTTGATAAGACAGCTGCTGTAAGAGCTTTCTCAGCCCCACCTACCTCACAGGGAGTCTGTTGTGAGGAGGGAAGATAACAGAGATTGTGACCGCTCTGAGACTCTGAGATTCAGAGTATAGGGTGGGATATAAATTCAATTTCTTCTTCTCCTTCTTCTTCTTCTCCCTCCCTCCCTCCCTCCCTCCCTCCCTTCCTTCCTTCCTTCCTTCCTTCCTTCCTTCCTTCCTTCCTTGTGGCTCTCAAACATCTGATATTTATTCCATGTGGCTCTTATATTAAGCAAGGATTGGCCACCCCTGCCCAAGACCCACCCTCCTACTATAGTCTCTCAGAAAGCAAATTCTTCCACGATATTTAGAAGCTGGTGACAGATCTAGTGCATTGACTTCTAGGATCTGAATTCTCAAAAATAATTCCCCAGCTGCCTGCTTGCTTGCTTCAATCTCCACAAGACCCCAAGAAGCCTGGAATGCACTCTGGAAACGGCACGTGGGGAAAGCATCATCCCTTTCACTCTTTCTGCTGTGCAGCCGAGCAAGTGGCTGTGTGTGAGGGGCCTGATCCCAGAGAGCAGCTCATGCCAGCAGCCAAAGGCCGGCCACCTCAGCAGCTGGGCTACCACCTCCCGCTGGGTCAGGGCCCCTCCTTTCTGGGTCTTGGGCCTTCTTCCCTTCACCGGATCACGGCGAGGGCGAGAGAGCTCCCTGAACTGCTCCCCAGATGCTATAATTCATCTGAACGGATAAAATTGGTATGATAAAGCTAATTTGTTTTATCATATGATAAAATTAATTAGTTAGGTTAAACGAATTAGATAAAAGTAATAAACTTTGCTTATTTGAAGGATCAAATGGGCTTATTTCATGAAATAAAGCTATTCTGCGGGTGAATAATGAGACTGGTTGATTATCTAAATTCTGTTTCATGACAGAGTGTATCAGGGGCTGTGATGACTACTGCAGCGCCTATCCCACTTCATCCTCTCTCTCTCTCTCTCTCTCTCACACACACACACGCTCACATACATACAAACACACACTTCTGAAATGCAAGCCCTCTGCTTTTTCTCTGGTTTCACAAGCACAGTGAACCCCCAAATCCCTGGCACCACCAGGACAGGGGTTCAAAATAGGCATAAAAAAACCATCACTCGTTAAAACAATGTCAAATTATGTTTTCTTGGGTGAAACGATTCTGCATTTGTTCTCTGCAGTAGATTAGCGGCCAGAAATCATCTTGCTCAGAGGTTAGCAAGGCAGCCTGGTGCTTAGAATATAGTGGGTTCAAAGCATGGGTTCAATAGTGGGTTCAATGCATGGCAGAGGCGAGGTGGCAGTGAATCATCAGCTCTTTATTGATTACAGCATCTTGAGGCATACATATAAGACTGGCTAACTGGGGCCACAGGGCCAACTATATACACTCTCGTGTTCCCACGCAAGCGTGTGATTGGACCATTCAAACCAGCAGGGGGCCCGTGATTGGAGCAGGGCAGCAGGGTTTTGGATCCTGCTGCCCATTGTTCCCAAGTCCCCAAGCTCTGGCCGCCTGGCTCCAATGAGACCGGCAGGAGCACGCTTTCAGTTCTCCCTTGAGTCCGCATACATAACAGTGCTGCTGCAGCTTCTGTGCTTCACAGTCTGACAAAGTAAAGAACATTCAGTCACTAAATACTGCAGAACAGGGAAGAGAGAGAATTTGAGACACAGGAACGATGTACAGTCCTTGGCATACGTTTTCCATGACACTCTGTGCGCTGAGTCGTTGTAGTTCAGCTGCAGTCTACCTGACAACATCAAATTTCAGTAGCAGCATCTCCCTCCAAGGCCTGCAGTTGCTCTTCTACCTTGTTGTTACCACTCACTCCCTACAAGGTCAGCCCAGGGGGACAATCTTTTAGCCTCCTGTATTTAGCACAGCCTCCCATGCCTTGCTTCCTGCCATTTACCTGCACATCAGCTGCTCAACAGATTATGCCCCATAGTTCAGGCCTGGCTCCCATCCCCATCCCCTGCCAGTGGCCAGGGGGATGGGGTAACCTTAGTTGGAACATGGATTCTTTGGCATTATATCCCACTGAAGTGCCTCCCCCCCCCAAAAAAAAACCCCCTGCTCTCCAAAGGTTGCCGATCTCTGGGTGGGACCAGGAGATCTGCTGTTATAATCAGGGTGTTTTTTTAAGAAAAAGCTCAGCAGGAACTCATTTGCATATGAGGCCACACCCCCTGACACCAAGCCAGCTGGAATTGTGTTTCTGTGCACTCCTCAAAAAAAGCCGATTATAATGGATCTCCAGACAATAGAGATCAGTTCCCCAAGAGAAAATGGCTTCTTTGGAGCGTGGATTCCATGACATTGTACCCCGCTGAAGTCTCTCCCTTCCCCAAACTCTGCCCTTTCCAAGTATTTCCCCACCCAGAGCTGGCAACCTTATGCTCTTCTCAGGCTCCATCCCCCAAATTTCCAGTATTTCCCAACCTTAGGGTTACTAATCCCCCCTTGGGGGCAAGGGATCCCCCAGTTTGGAGGACCTCTCCCCACTTTAGGGTCATCAGAAAGTGGGGGGAGACCAATTTCCATAGGGTATATTGGAGACTTGATTTGTGGGTATCTGGGACTTTTGAGGTAGAGGCACCAAATTTTCAGCATAGTATCTTGTGCCCCTCTTCAAAACACGCTCCGAGCATCAAAACAATTGCACCAGGGGGTCCAATTCTATGAGCCCCCAAAGAAGGTGCCCCTATCCTTCATTATTTCCAAGTGGAGGGAAGGCATTGAAAAGGTGTGTGGGGTCCCTTGAAATGTGATGCTCAGAACTCCCTTTGGAGTTCAGTCATGCTTGTCGCACCCTTGCTCCTGGCTCCACCCCCAAAGTCCTCAGTTATTTCTTGAGCTGGACCTGGCAACCCTACCCAACCCGGAGCTGGCAGATCCCTTGTCTGAGCACCTCATGTGTCCCCACACAGTCTCTGGGCAACGATGCTTCTCAAACCATAGACCAGATTGCTTAGGCCAGAGTATTTAGACCACAGAGAAGATTGTTTCGCTGCAGGCTTCAGCTTTGCCTTCCACGCCGCCTTACAAAGAAAACATTTGGGTGGGGGGCTCCGGCTGCTGGCCTTCCCTCATGCGCACCTGGAGCCTTCAAGGGCAGGAGACGTCACCCCGAGGGGTCCCTCCCGCCCCGCTCTGGATGAATGGGCTGTCTAGCGAGCCCTGCAGGGCCTGGTCCTGTCTGCAGGGCAACGCTGGGGTAAGGGCTGAAGCATTTGTTTCCTGCGAGCAGTCAGAGCAGAACAAGAGTTCTTTCTTTGAAGAAGAATGAACTACAGTTGCGGATCCCTCCCCTCCCAGCCCCCCCAAGTGGAGCTGCTGCAGAAGGAGGGCAGGAGCTCAAGCCCTGCAACAGGACTGAGGGGCCAAGAAGCTCTTGGGACACCACAGCGCTTGTATCTGACCCGTTGGGCCCAGGCCATGACCTTGCCAGGGAGCTCGAGGCTGAGGCTGCCGAAAGGGCACAGCATGACTTTACACGGCAAGAATGCCAGACGCCTGGGCTGGTGGTGACTCCCAGAGCCTTTGGACTGGCCGCTCCTCCGATAATTCATGGAAAGAAAGAGGCAATCATAAAAATAACCATGACGGGATGTCGTCCAAAACTGTTGGGCTGGCTTTGTGTTTATACGTGGACCGAAGTGCATAAAAATGTGTGGGAATTGCAGCTGATAATAAAGAGAAAATAAAGAGAGCGAAATAGGTATGCATCGCTGGGAGGAAATCCTTGTTGGCCAGCGTTGACAGGGGATTCTGTTCACCATCCTTTAGCTAGGAAGGAGGGGGCCAATGATAGGCTTGTTTTGATCTGGAGTTTTTGGCCAAGGAGGTCGAGCAGGCAGAACTACTCCATCTGTCCCCTGAAGGACACTTTTTAGCCTGGTTTTGGGCCAGAGCTAAGGATGCCAGCCTCCAGGTGGGACCTAGGTACATGCCCTGGAATTACAGCTCCTCTCCAGACTACAGAGACCAGTTTCCCTGGAGAAGATGGCTGTTTTGAAGAAGAAGAAGAAGACTGCAGATTTATACCCCGCCTTTCTATCTGAATTAGAGACTCAGAGTGGCTCACAATCTCCTAGATCTCCCCCCACAACAGACACCCTGTGAGGTGGGTGAGGCTGAGAGAGCTCTCCCAGAAGCTGCCCTTTCAAGGACAACTCCTGCCAGAGCTATGGCTGACCCAAGGCCATTCCAGCAGGTGCAAGTGGAGGAGTGGGGAATCAAACCTGGCTCTCCCGGATAAGAGTCCGCACACTTCACCACTACACCAAACTGGCATTGTGCCCCACTGAGGTTCCTGTCCTCCCAAGGCTCCACCCCCAAATCTCTAGGAGCTCCCCAACCTGGAATTGGCCATCCTACCCCCCAACAGTGGCCAGGGAAGACATGGCAACCCTAGCCAGATCACTTCAGCTGCTTTGGGAGACAGCTGGACAGGTGCTAACCTTTCCCTTTTGCTCGTATCTGCTTTTTCAGGGACCACTGATACAGCAGACCACTCCATTGTTATATCATCTAGAGACAGAGTTTGGATGAGAATGTAGTTGGTGCCCTCCACTCAGGCAACCTGATGGAATCAGTGCCCACCCACCCCTCCCCCCTTACCCACATGGTGCCATTAGGCTTGGTTTGGATGCATTGTCAGGCATGGGGCTGTTCTGCCAGTAAGGCTGCCAGATCTGGGTTGGGAAATTCCTGGGGATTTGGGGGATGGAGTCTGGGGGGAGGGCAGAGTTTGGGGAGGGAGAGATCTCAGGGGGACATAATGCCCTAGAGTTCAGCCTCCAAAACAGCTGTTTTCTCCAGGAGAACAGTAGCCTGGAGATCAGTTGTGCTTCCAGGCCCCACCTGGAGACAGGCAACCCAACCTGCCATGTTTATCAGCTGGCCCCTTCCCCAGCTGCCACCAAGAGGTTTGATTTAGGTGCTTTGCTAGTGGCAGCAGCGCAGCCAGTGGGCATAGGTTTGGGGGAGGGGGGGCTGACAGCCCCTCATCCCCATCAGAATTGCCTCTGAGGCCCTTCCAGTAGGGTTGGGGAAGACCTGGAGATTTTGGGGATGGACCTTGAGAAGGGTGGGACTTGGGGTGGAGAAAGACCTCCATGGGGCGTCAAGGCACAAAGTCCACCTTCCAAAGCAGCCATTTTCTCTGGGGGAACTGATCTCTGTCGCCTGGAGATGCCTTGTAATAGCGTAAGATCTCCATCCACCATCTGGAGGCTGGGAACCCTAATTATACCCCATTGAGGTCCCTTCCCTCCCCAAACCCTGCCCTTCTCAGGTTCCACCTCCACAATCTCCAGGTGTTTCCCAACCTGAAGCTGGCAACCCCCCAGGGACAGGGTATGATGGCCACATGAAAAACTGCCAGCAGAAGGCTAGTCAGGACTCAGGGACGGGGGAGGGAGGCTCATTCTCATTTATTCCCCTGCCTGCGACAGACAAAAGGAAAGGCGGCTTGTGTTATCCCTGGGCTGGCCTTGCTCTGCTCCCACTGGGCTGCCCCAAGATGGCCCTGAAGGGGAGCTGAGGGGCTTGGTCGGGTCCGTGGACTGGCCCAGCATTCCCACGCTGGGAAGAGCATTTCTGCTGCCTGAACCATAGCCAGGGGTGCTTTACTTGACAACTTGTTTACCAAGGGACAAATTATTTGCAAATATACTTTCCCGCTCTTCTTCCTGCTGTGCTCATGCACACATCAAATATGCCATTAATTCCCTTCAGTTGGAGAATACATTATTGGTGAATCACGGCCTTGTAATTTGGCAAGGCTTAAACATCACAACGGAGCCCCTTGCTACTCCCCACTCCTGGGAGAAAAGGCGAGAAAGGGGGCTCTCTCTCTCTCTCAACCATAGCAGGGTGAGAGAGGCTCTACTCAGGCTCCTTCCATGTGGCTCAAATGCTGAAACACACCCAGCAGCTCCGTTGGGCCCACCCCATAGCTTCATCCCCAGCAGATGACAGGAGAAGAATGGAGGACTACGGGTGGCTGTGGGAAGACCAGGAGAGCTGAGCCGAACTGCTCAGACCTTTTCAGGATTCCCAGAGCATCAAGGCCAGCCATAAAGGACCTGGAAAAGATCCTTAAGTGTAAGGCTGTCTTGCAGGCAACCAAAATCAAGCTAGTTCGTGCTACAATATTCCCCATTACTATGGATGAGTGTGAAAGTTGGATGATGAAGAAAGGTGACAGGAAGAAAGTAGATTCCTCTGAAATGAGGTATCAGAGGAGAGTTTTACAGATATTATGGACTGTCAAAAAGTCAAATCAGTGGGTTCTAGATCAGGGGTGGCCAAAGTTGCTTAATGTAAGAGCCACATAGAATGCATGTCAGATGACTGAGAGCCATAAGTCATGAATGTCAGACGTTTGAGAGAAGGAAGGAAGGAAGGAAGGAAGGAAGGAAGGAAGGAAGGAAGGAAGGAAGGAAGGAAGGAAGGAAGGAAGGAAGGAAGGAAGGAAGGAAGGAAAATAGATGGGGAAGGAGGGAGAGATGGAAAGAAAGCAACTTTAACTTTAAATGCCTTCTCCAAGCCAGTCAAAGGGACGATGGGGGCTTCAAGAACATAATTACATAAGAGAAGCCATGTTGGATCAGGCCAATGGCCCATCCAGTCCAACACTCTGTATCACACAGTGGCCAAAAAACCCCAGGTGCCACCAGAAGGTCCATCAGTGGGGCCAGGACACTAGAAGCCCTCCCACTGCCCCCCCTAAGCACCAAGAATACAGAGCATCGCTTGCCCCGGACAGAGTTCCAACAATATGCTGTGGCTAATAGCCACTGATGGACCTCTGCTCCATAGGTTTATCCAATGATCCCCTCTTCAAGCTGTCTATACCCATAGCCAAAAGAAAACAGGTGAAGTTTTCAGTTGCCCCCGACCCATTGACATGTTTAAAAGGACTGAAAATCCTGTGTGTGGTAAGTTACTTGCTAAAAGTGGGACTGAACTTACCATGACTGGTATTCTTACTGATTCAGGTGGGTGGCCTTCTTCTTCTTTCACTGTGCGTGAAAGAGCCGCAAGTAGCTCCCGAGCCGCAGTTTGGTCACCCCTGTTCTAGACCAGATCAAGCCTGAATTCTCCCTGGAAGCTAAAATGACTAAACTGAGGCATACTTTGGTCATGTCAGGAGAAGACAGGAACCACTGGGAAAGGCAATAATGCTAGGGAAAGCAGAAGGGATCAGGAAAAGAGGAAGACCCAAAATGAGATAAACACACTACGGGGGGCAGGGTGGGGGGGGGAGAGGAAGCCCCATCCTCTGTCTGCAGGACCTGAGCAAGGCTGTTAGCAACAGGACCTTTCGAAGGGCATTAATCCAGAGGGTCGCCATGAATCAGAAGCTTGACACACACACAAAAGGATGAGGCAGGAAAGGGCCCAGACATCACCTGCCATCCCGGGCAGCAGCCAGCCTCGCACGCCCCTCAGATCCCTGTCAAGGAGATTGGGGCGGGGGGGCAGACACAGGGCCGGATCTAGGGGGGGCAGAGGGGGGTGCTTGCCCCGGGCGCCGGCAGGGGGTGGGGGCACCAAATTGGGTATGGAGCCCATTGTTTTCTGTGGGACCATAAAATAGAATGGCCCATAAGGGGGCGCCATTTTTTGATTCCCCCCCCCCCCCCCAAATGTAGATCCAGTCCTGGGCGGACAAAGGAGAAGAGAAAGTTATCCAGGGTTGGGGCAGCCTGTGCCCAGGAAGAAGGCCTGAGAAATGCTGGCCCCACCAGTTTGGTGTAGTGGTTAAGTGTGTGGACTCTTATCTGGGAGAACTGGGTTTGATTCCCCACTCCTCCACTTGCAGCTGCTGGAATGGCCTTGGGTCAGCCAGAGCTCTGGCAGAGGTTGTCCTTGAAAGGGCAGCTGCTGTGAGAGCCCTCTCAGCCCCACCCTCCTCACAGGGTGTCTGTTGCGGGGGAGGAAGGTAAAGGAGATTGTGAGCTGCTTTGAGACTCTTTGGAGTGGAGGGTGGGATATAAATCCAATATCTTCTTCTTCTTCTTCACCCTGCACACCCCCAGCTTTCTTTCAAGTTAGCTGTACGCACGTTCAGCAGTAATAGGACAACTTCTGGTTCCTGATGCATTTTTGTCCCATTCCCCCCCCCCCCGTTTCTTAAATGACAGCAATAGCCATCAGGGAGGTCAACATTTAGGGCGTTTTCGCACTGAACTTACGCTGGAGCGACGTCCCTCTTCACCGCGCAGCGTCTGCGTGGATTTCGCACTTATTGCTCCGCAGAACCCGGAAGAGCCACAAAGTCCCGCGGCTTTTGCGTCGCAAATGTAAACTGGTTTTTGGCGGTTTACATTTGTGACACAAAAGCCGCGGGACTTTGCGGCTCTTCCGGGTTCTGCGGAGCAATTAGTGCGAAATCCGCACAGACACTGCGCGGTGAAGAGGGATGTCGCTCCGGCGTAAGGTCAGTGCGAAAATGCCCTTAGAGTTGCTGTGGACTGCCAGCATTCACTGGGGGACAAAATGAGGGCAGGATTGCCCCAGTCCAGCTGTACATGTGCCATCCTGCCAAGGCTGCACATCTGGATCCATCAGTAAAGTAGCAAGGGCACCAAGGACTTTGGGGAAGGAAGTGACCAGGTTGGGGGGGGGGGCTCAAATACTCCCAATCAGCTCCTCCTTTCAAAGAGCTGCTCAGCACAGTTGCTGCTTTGCATAGGTTCAGGCCACCCTGATGTGCGGCCTGCGTGCTTCCATGCACGCATTGCCCTAAGCTGGCACAGGGCATTACCCGAGAACACGGAAGTGCTCGTCCAAAAAGGTAATCACACAACCCTAAGTGGTTGAATTTTTACAGTAGTGCCACCTTCAAGGAGCTCACCCCTCCCCCCCCCCCCCCCGGTCATGTCTTTCTCTTTCTTTGGCCAGGCTCCACAAGGTCTTCTTCCAGTTCCAGAAGGAGTACTGCTCAGCCTTCCTCCTGGCAGACACATGTGCCACTAGGGTTGCCAACTTCCAGATGGTGTCTGGAGATCATCCAGAATTGGAACTGATCTCCAGGTGACAGAGATCAGCTCCCCAGGAGAAAATGGCTGCTTTGGAGGATGGACTCTAGGATACTGCACCCCACAGAGGTCCTGCCCCTCCCTAAACTCTGCCCTCCTGAGGCTCCACCCCCCATGATCTCCATGTATTTCCCGACCCATAACTGGAAACTCTATGTGCTACACTCTATGTAGCCCAAAAGCTACTTACCCAATTTGAGCAGAGCCTTTATCTTTTTTGATCAAGCTAGGCGAGAGAGACGGTCACCCCTTCTCTTCCCAGGAGGCCAGGACAGCAGGGCTGCAACAGTACAAAATACTGCAGTACAGAGAGTTTAAGGACAAGAACTCAGGATGACTCTGGTTCAGACCACAGCCTTTATTAGCTAGCAAAAACTGAACTATTAACTCACAGCGATATTTTGAAAAGGTTTTCATTTAAGAGAAGAATGAAGAGGTGACAGGTGAGTAATTATAGTACGGGGCAGGGGAAAGCTCATCCTTCCATGAGAAGGCCCATATGAACCTACCGGTTCACTCTGTTCATCTCTAGAAGATAAGAAGAGCCCTGCTGGATCAGACCAACGGTTCATCGAGTCCAGCATCCTGTTTCACACAGCAGCCAACCAGTTCTTCTGGACTGGAAGTTCAACGACAGGGCATAGAGGCTGATGTTGACTCTTAGCACTGGGATTCAGAAGCTCACTGCCCCTTTAGTCACCACGGCCAGTAGCAATGAATAACCTTTCCTCCACGAATATGTCTTAACCTTCTTTTAAAGCGATCTACGCTTGTGGCCATCACTACATCCTCCGGCAGTGAATTCCACTTGTGTCAAGAAGTATTTCCTTTGGTCCATCCTGATCTACTGCCCATCAGCCTAATAGGATGTCCTCAAGTTCTAGAGGAAGAAAAAGTTCTCTTTGTCAGCTCTGTCTACCCTGCGCATAATTTTATAAAGCTCTCTCATGCCCCCCTTAGTTTTCTCTTTTTTTAAACAGAAAAGTCCCAGATTCTTTAGTCTTTCCTCATAAGGAAAGTGCTCCAGCCCCCTCATCATCATGGTTGTCCTTTTCTACACTTTTTCTAGCTCTGCAGTGTCTTTTTTGAAATATGGAGACCTGAACTGCACACAGGATTCCAGATGAGACTGCACAACTTATCGATACAGGCACATTATAACGTTGACCGTTTTATTCGTAACCCCTTTCCCAATAATCCCTAGAATTTGCTTTCTTTACTGTTGTGACACGCTGAGGTTGACACTTTCATTGAACTATCCACTACAACAGGGGTCCTCAAACTTTTTAAATAGGGGGCCAGTTCACTGTCTCTCAGACTGTTGGAGGGCCGGACTGCCGTTACTGTACAAGGCCGCGGGCTGTCAGTTCTCCGTCTTCTGCATCTCTCTCCCTTCCCCACACCACACACCCTGGCCTGGGAACTCACCTCACCTCGGTATCACCTCACACTCTGTCTCCGCTGCCTCAGCCCAGTGCCGGAAGTGTGCGTTGCTAACGCAAGTTTAGGTCAAACGTCACTTCCGGTCTGATTTTGCCATAACCCGGCGGGCCGCATAAACGTCCTCAGCGGGCCGCATCTGGCCCGCGGGCCATAGGTTGAGGACCCCTGCACTACAACCTCAAGATCTTTTCCCCTCTCGATCTCAGCAAGTTCTGAGTCAGGCCCCATTAGCCTATACCTGAAGTTGGGATTTTTGCTCCAGTATGCATTTCCCTACACGTACCACACTGAACTTCATTACCATATTGTTGCCCACTTACCCAATTTGAGGAGATCCTCCCGGAGCTCTTTGCAGTGATCCTTGGTTTTCACCATCCTGAACAACATTGGCCCTTCAGAGGCTAGACAGGTGGCAACCAGAGAAAGGGCCTTCTTGGTTGTGGCATCAAAACTTTAGAAGTTGGAACTCCTTCCCCAGGGAGATTCATCTGTTTTCCTCTTATTGTCTTCTGCCAGCAGGGGACAAAGATTTTGTTTGTTTGTTTGTTTGAGGCACCCCCCCCCATCACTGCTATTGGCCCTCCCTCCTGGTTATGTCAGGCGTGTGTCATATGCTATGTTTTTGTTGAATGATTTAAATAACTTGACATTTCCTCTCTTTTAAATGCTGTTTAAATGTCTTCCTTTTATTTTAACGTCAAAATGTTTTATTGTTTCCATGTTTGCCACCTTGGGTGGGAAAGTGGCCCAGAAACACTTTAAATAAATGAACGAGAAGCGGCTCTGACTTGGCCATAGATTGTCTTTTTCCTGTGCCAGACTGGCCTGACCTGGATAGGCCAGGCTAGCCTCATCTTGTCAGATCTTGGAAGCTGAGCAGGATCAGCCCGGGTTAGTATCTGAATGGGAGACCTCCAAGGGATACCAGAGCCATGGCGTGGAGGCAGGCGATGGCAAAGCACCTCGGAATGTCTCTTGCCGTGAAAACCCTTACAGGGTCACCAGAAGCCAGCTGTGACTTGACAGATTGTCTGGGATCCTCGTGCCTCTGGCTTGGCGCTCGCTGCCTCCCGCATGCTTCCTCCCCGACCCTCAGTGAAGCAATTGCCTTCAGCCTCCTACCTGCTGCGATCAGCATGGAGACAGATCTTGCGCTCCAATCTGTCTGTTCTCTGTTGGCATTAATGGGAGGGAAGAAACATTTGATCCTTTGAGAGCGAGAGACTCTGATCCAGTTCCTCGGCAAGAATCTTAGCTTAATCAATAAATGATCACTGGCTGCCGTTAATTCCCAGGTGCCTGAAATAGGAGAAGGAGCAAGACAAAAACACAGGAAGCTTCCTGTGCCAGGGGCCTCCCTCCTCCTCCAAGCATAGATTTGTGGCAGAGGAGTCTTTCCGAGTCCCCCTGAGCTCCCTGCCCAGGCAAGGATGCTCACAGCCATGCCCAATGCCTGCCTCAGGCCCAGACCCCAGCACCAACCCGGGGAGGAGGCTGCTTCTGGGCTCCTCTTGTTGCCCTCTCTGGCTACTGCTGTTGTCAGGATCCCTGCTGAGTCAGGTTGCTGATCTTCAGGTGGTAGCTGGAGATCTCTTGGGATTACACCTGATCTCCAGGAAAGAGATCCGTTTCCCTGGAGAAAAGAGCCACTGTGGAAGGTGGACTCTATGGCACTATGCCCTATCTTCTCTCTCATGCATACACACCCACACACCCACCCCTTCCTCAGCCCCACCCTTCTCAGGCTCCACCTCCCAAATCTCCAGATATTTTTCCAACATGGAGACTAGCATTCCTAGGTTTCATTGAAGAAGAAGACGACGACATTGGATTTATATTCCACCCTCCACTCAGCGTCTCAGAGTGGCTCACAATCTCCTTTACCTTCCTCCCCCACAACAGACACCCTGTGAGGTGGGTGGGGCTGGAGAGGGCTCTCACAGCAGCTGCCCTTTCAAGGACAACCTCTGCCAGAGCTATGGCTGACCCAAGGCCATGCCAGCAGGTGCAAGTGGAGGAGTGGGAAATCAAACCTGGTTCTCCCAGATAAGAGTCCGCACACTTCACCACTACACCAAACTGGCTCTCCAACTGAGTATCCAATTAGTTTTCACAAAGGACTGGCTAGCCCTGTAGGGTCTCACTGTTGGCTTCTGTGAAGTGGGTATGGACTATAAAACTCTCCCAAGGGGGGTGGGGGGAGTTTTCAGGAAACTTGCCTCCCAGCAGTAGAGAAGAGCAAGAGTCCAGTAGCAAAATAAAGTAGCATATTGCAGGGGGTTGACCCTGGGTGTCCCTTCCAACTCTATGATTCTATGCAGGAGTCATTTTGTAGAAAAATAGGTGGAGCTCATTAGCACAACTCATTAGCATATTCCCCCCCCCCAAAAAAAAGAAAAGCAACCTGATGCAAGAAAGGAGAGCCCTGGGCAAGCGAGGCCTGCTTGGGCTGGCTAGAGATGCAGCCAGCTCAAGCAGGCCTTGCTTGCCTGTGGCTCTCCTGGGCCACCCCCCGCCCCACAGTCAAAAGGCCAGCAAGCCACCTACCGCCCAAAATCACATAAGAAGTGGAGAAGGGCTTCTCTAGGAATTAATGAGGGCTGTTGGGGGTGTGGCGAAGCTCCTGGTGGCTGGCTGGCTGCCCTCTCTCCTAACCCAGGGATTGTTATGCAGCTGCACCTACTATTCAATGGACAAGATAGGTGGGGAGGAGGAGGGGAAACCCTCAGAAAGGTTCAGGAGCTGTGCTCCTGTGGGCTTCTGCTGAATCTGAGCCCTGATTCCACGACTAACAACATTTGTGGCAAGGTAGAAGCTTTTATGAAGAAATCGGCAGTGACTCCCGCAAGCCCCTCCCCTGCCCCAAATATTATCCGTCTTTAAGGTGCTGCTGGACTCCGGCTCTTTTCTACCAATGACCTCCAGCCACTGATCTCCATGAAGAGCCAGAGAAGATATTCTTGGTTCAAAGTTGTAGCGGAATTTGTACCCAGGAGATGGATTGTGCTTCGCTGGGGAGGGGACAAGAGGGTGGTGTTTGTGCTGCACTGTAGTGGATGCGTGTGACCCCCCCCCTCCCTCCCCATCCGCTGCCTCCCCTCTGGCCCACTCATTCCCTGGCCGCAGCACTCCATCCTTCCTGCATGGGACAGTTATCAGAGGCCAAGAGAGAGGGGGAAGTATTTACATAAATTAAAACATGCACATTCGCAGGGGAAATCATCTGGCGTCCTCAATCATCTCCATACTCAACACTGACGACAGCTCCCTACAAATATTTCCAAGTTCAGCAGAAAGAGCATTTAGGCTCCCAAGTCGGTCTCTGAAACCAAACATTAAAGCCACGCATAGTGCAAGGTGGGGTTGCCAACCTCCAGGTGGAGGTTGGAGATCCCAGGGATTACAACTGATTTCCAGATGACAGAGATCCGTTCCTCTGGAGAAAAATGCTTTGGAAGGTGGACTCTTCAGCACTGCAGGCAGCCCTAGTGCAAGATCGGGAAATGTGCTGTATTTGCAGGATTTTTATCTTCTCTCTCACGCGCGCACACACATACGCACAAACAGACTCCCTGGGTTCCAGCAAGAAGACTTCAATGAAGCCCTTATGGAGCTGGCCTTAAGGAACGCCTCGGCATCTCAGAGCTCGCAAAACGAGGAGGTCAAGAGCGTTGCTTTCCTTGTGCTTGTTAGCCTTGTAGATTCAGGCAGGCCGAACCGGCTCACTCCCTCCTCGCCTGTGATGGTGCACTGAGCAAGCAACCCATTAGAACACAGTAAATGCCAGGTGATTATCTCTCTGTTTACAGAGATCAACAGGGGGGAGTGGCTGTGACATGGCACACTTATTAATCGGCGGGGAATTGATTGCCGCGCGCTTCATAAAAGCCCTTCGCATCCGAGGAGGAGGGAGCATCCTCCACAGGTCCCACGTTATCCTGTCAGCCTGACATCTGGCTGGTATCACACCCACCTCTAACCCCATGGCTGCTCGGGATACCAGCCTCCCAGCGGGACCGGGGGATCCCCTGAAATTACACCTCCTCTCCAAACCACCGAGAGCACCTCCCTTGGAGAAAACGGACGCTTTGGAGGGTGGACTCTTTGTTTAACTTTATTCAGTTTTTACCCTGCTTCTTTCCCCGCCAAGCAGGGATCAGGGTGGCATTGTGCCCACTGAGGTCTAGGGCTGCCAACCTCCAGGTGGGGACTGGAGATCTCCTGCTAGTACAGTGGATCTCCCCTCTCCAAGCGCTGCCTTCCCTAGGAAGGAAAGGAAAGGTCCTCTGGGCAAGCACCAGTCGTTTCCAACTCTGGGGTGACTTCGCTTTCACAACGTTTTCACGGCCGACTTTTTATGGGGTGGTTTGCCATTGCCTTCCCCAGTTATCTATGGTTTCCCCCCAGCAAGCTGGGGACTCATTTGACTGACCTCAGAAGGAGGGAAGGCTGAGCCAACCTCGAGCCGACTACCTGAAAACTCAGCTACGCCGGGGATCAAACGCAGGTCGTGAGCAGAGCTTAGGACTGCAGTACTGCAGCTTTAACACTCTGCACCACAGGGCTCGTATGCCCTCCCTAGGCCCAACCCCAAATCTCCAGGTGTTTTCCCCAACCAGAGCTGGCCACCTTAAGCCCATGGAACATCCCCAGTCCAAGCCAAACGTATCTGTAGGATCAGCAAAAAGGTATATGTGACTGTTTCCCTTGATAACATATGTTACTTTTTTCTTTGTTTACTCTTGCGTCAGAGGCAACTGTGATGGGGAAACCAACATCTGGAAATGCCCAAGGCTATGGGGCTAGCCTCCTAAATATAGCCTGTCTGGGGACTTTGAACTGATGAGTTCCGGACAGGGGAAAACGACATTTTGTTCTTGAGAGGGCCTTTCATTTAGAGCTGATTGAATACCAAGGAATCATACCCAGCAATTGAGGGAGGTTAATCTCCGGCCAAAACGGATTGCATCAGGCTGGCCTTTCTGGGAAGGGCCTGAGCAGCCTCTCTCTTGGGCGCAGCTGCAGCCCATATCCTTGGGCACAGGTGTGACGAAGAGGCCCCTTCTGCCGTGAGGCTGACCATGGCTCCAGTGGCCCCTCATGACACAGGATGCTCCCCGGTTACTAAGGAAGGGTCAATTAAACAGTGTCAGAGGCGGCTTGTTAGCTGAGGCCGCCGGGAGAACGTTGCCACAGCGATGGGGCCGCAGGTCCTCAGAGGCCATTGACGGGAAGGCCATGGCATCAGCCAGCCACCACGGTGTCCTGCTTGCGTCTGCTTCTCCCTCAGAGCTCCTGCTCTTGAGGCCAGGGCTCCAGCTGTGGTCAAGCTGCCGCTGCCATCTGCTGCTAGAAGGAGAACACGAATGGTGCCTTGCTTGGCATCAAGCAACCCCATCACGCCCATGTGCTCTGTGTGCATCGGTGTAATCAGAACCGGAAGCAAAAGTAGCCCTGCCCTGGGGTTGGAAATACCTGGAGATTTTAGGGGTGCAGCCTGGGCAGGGTGGGTTTGGGAAAGGGAGGGGAGGGATCGACCCTCTTGGCTGTCTGGAGATCAACTGTAACAGCAGGAGATCTCCAGGTGCCCCCTAGAAGTTGGCAGTCCCTTCCCAGCCTGGAGCAGCATTGCACTAAAGCACTTAAAAGTCTTTGCGAATCAAATTCCATACTAAGAACACTAATCATATTTCAAGTGCAGGGTTTTGTTTGGCGTTGCGTAGTTAAGCTCCGTAAAGCAGCCCCGTGGTGCAGAGTGGTGAAGCTGAAGTACTGCAGCCCAAACTCTCTGCTCACCACCTGAGGTCGATCCCAACGGAAGTTGGGTTCAGGTAGCCGGTTCGAGGTTGACTCAGCCTTCCATCCTTCCGAGGTCGGTCAAATGAGGACCCAGCTTGCTGGGGGGGAAGCGCAGATGACTGGGGAAGGCAATGGCAAACCACCCCGTAAAAAGTCTGCCGTGAAGACATTGTGATGCGACATCACCCCAGAGTCGGAAACGACTGGTGCTTGCACGGGGGACTACCTTTACCTTTTAATTAGCTACCTTGATTTCTTCAGATCTCGGAAGCTAAGCGGGCTCAGCCCCGGGTAATATTTAGATGGGAGATGTCCAGGGTCACAATGCAGAGAGAGGGAATGGCAAGCCACCTCTGCATGTCTCTTGCCTTGAAATTCCTTTAGGGTCACCATAATTCTCCTGTGACTTGATGGTACGTTCCGCCACCACCAGACTGGAGCCCAGGAGCAACTTAGCGACCAATGAGAGTTCAGATAGAAGCTTTCCAGAATCAAAGCTCCCTTCGTCAGTTTGATGAAGGCAGCTCTGACTCTCGAAGACTTACAGCCTGAAATTCTTGTTGGTCTCTAAGGCGCTACTGAGTTTGTATCTAGCTGTTCTATTAGAAACCAACAGAGCTGCCCTCAGAAACTATTAAGTTAGGCCGAGTCTGCCCCTTTTCTGTCAGTTGGGTTGGCTGAGCAGAAGCTGATGGAGGAGCTGCGTGCAAATGGCAAAGGAGGCTCACAAGTCCAGTCCAACTAAGGCCATTGCCAGGGCTTGATAAAGAGCAAACTTTTTTTTTGCATTTGTTCAAAACAGCATCACAGTCTTTTCGGGATATGAAAAGAGGAAGGTTTCCAAGGCTCACAGGGGATATGGCTGAGTGGAAGAACCCCTGCCTGGCATGCAGAAGGTCCCAGGCTCAGTTCGTGGGACCTCTAGTTAAAAAAGACCAGGTAGGAGGTGACGTGAAAGGCCTTTGCCTGAGATCCTGGAACACGGCTGCCAGTCTGAGTAGACAAGACTGCCCTTGATGGGCTGATTCAGTATAAGGCAACTTCATGTCAGTGAGCTGCAAAGCGACCAGATGCCCCAGCAGCTTCCACCATAATGCGGAAAACTTTGGAATTTGCACAGGTGCCTGCTGACACAAAAGCATGCCTGGCAGAGGAGGCATCTTCTGTGAAACAGAAGAGCGCATCAGTTTCTGCATTACCCTCGGGGCCTCTGAAATATCCAGTCACCTTGTGTGGAGCACCTGCTACACTAGCAGTCCCATTTAACATGTGCCAGGTTCTGCATGCCTAATGAAACACACTGTCTCCAGCCAAAGGGCAATGATAACATTAAGGCTGGGGGGTTAAAATTTGGATGGTCGGCAGCCCGGCTAGAGAACAGCCCCCTCCAGCTAGTACTGGAGAGCCAGTTTGGTGTAGTGGTGAAGTGTGCAGACTCTTATCTGGGAGAACCGGGTTTGATTCCCCACTCCTCCACTTGCACCTGCTGAAAAGGCCTTGGGTCAGCCATAGCTCTGGCAGAGGTTGTCCTTGAAAGGGCAGCTGCTGTGAGAGTCCTCTCAGCCCCACCCACCTCACAGGGTGTCTGTTGTGGGGGAGGAAGGTAAAGGAGATTGTGAGCCGCTCTGAGACTCTTCAGAGTGGAGGGTAGGATATAAATCCAATATCTTCATCTACCTCACAGGGTGTCTATTGTGAGGAGGAGGAGGAAGGAAAAGGAGATTGTGAGCTGCTCTGAGCCTCTTCGGAGTGGAGGGCGGGACATAAATCCAATATCTTCATCTACCTCACAGGGTGTCTGTTGTGGGGAAGGAAGGAAAAGGAGATTGTGAGCCGCTCTGATACTCTTAGGAGTGGAGGGCAGGATATAAATCCAATATCTTCATCTACCTCACAGGATGTCTGTTGTGGGGGGGAGGAAGGAAAAGGAGATTGTGAGCCGCTCTGAGACTCTTCGGAGTGGAGGGTGGGACATAAATCCAATATCTTCATCTACCTCACAGGGTGTCTGTTGTGGGGGAGGAAGGAAACGGAGATTGTGAGCCGCTTTGAGACTCTTCGGAGTGGAGGGCGGGATATAAATCCAATATCTTCATCTACCTCACAGGGTGTCTGTTGTGGGGAAGGAAGGTAAAGGAGATTGTGAGCCGCTCTGAGACTCTTCGGAGTGGAGGGCGGGATATAAATCCAATATCTTCATCTACCTCACAGGGTGTCTGTTGTGGGGAAGGAAGGTAAAGGAGATTGTGAGCCGCTCTGAGACTCTTCAGAGTGGAGGGCGGGATATAAATCCAATATCTTCTTCTTCTACTACTACTACTAAGGGGACGGGCCAGAGCTGAGGAAGCAAGACTGAGAAATAGTTGTGGTTGCCAACCTCCAGGTGGGGTCTGTAGATCTCCCACTATTACAATTTGCCTCCAGATGACCAAGATCAGTCGCTCTGGAGAAAATGGCTTCTTTGTAGGGTGGACTCTAGGGCACTATACTCTGCTGAGGCAACGCTCCCCAAAATCTCCAGGTATTTCCCCACCCAGATCTGGCAACCCTGGGTCAGTTGCTATTGGAGGATATACACTGCTACTGCCAATCAAAATTGCTTCAGTTTTGTACATTTCACTCTGGAGACGGACATATGAGATCAAGGTCTCTCTGCTGCTTTTCAGCAAAGTTGGGCTGAGAGAGGTCTGAGGAGACTTGTTAATGTAAGAGCCACATAGACTAGACATCAGATGTTTGACAGCAGCAAGACATGGCTGCGACCAGACTCACTCTGGCCCACCAGCTCCCGAGATGCTGATCACGCTCCCATCTGATTCACTGTGCAATTATATATTATTACACACTCAGAGAAAGAGAGAGAGAGAGAATCAGGCAAGGATAAAAGCAGCCTTGAGGTGCTGGCACAACTTGTTTATTTCAATTTTTAACTGATCTTTGAAGGTAATAAACTGAACTACTAGATAACTAGAACTATTTGTTTCCTGAATTTTTCTTGGGAGTGAAATATTTTAGCAAGCATTCTCTAGCTCCCTCAATTGGAAACAAATGAGAAAGGAGAGAGAGAAGGGGGAGGTGGAAATAATTAAAAGAAAGGAAGGGAGGGAGGGAGGAAATGGGAGAGAGGTAGAAAGAAAACAACTTTAAATGCATTCTCCAAGCTGCAGGCTGGCTTGGCTTGGAGAAGGAATTTAAAGAGACAAATGCTTTCTCCAAGTCAGCTGACAGAGTGGTGGGGGCTTCAAGAGCCACACAATATGTGTGAAAGAGTCACATGTGGCTCCCAGGCCACAGTTTGGCCACCCCTGAGCTACAGACGCTCCACTTAAGAAGCCCTGGGTGTCTAGTTAATATTTCTATATCAAATCATTAATCTCCTGGCAAGAGGCACCTCTCATTTGTTCCAGCTATAGGACAGAAGTAATATTACAAGAGAATCTTGCCTCCATTTTATTCCATTATTATTTATTTATTTTTTCAATTTGTATCCTGCTCTCCACCACTATGGTGGGGCTCAGAGATGGTCACAATGTGTAATAAACAAATTGTAACATCGTTAAAATGTACCAGTTTGAACATCTCAAACCTTTACAGTTATCAGATGGGCACATAAAACACCACGACACTGTTCCAGGGGAGGAAGAGGCAGGGAAATCTGCATAGGTGGAAATTCTCCTGGCTTCACTCATATGCTTGGCAATACATTTCCATTTTACAGGCCAGTTATTAAAGCATATTTATTTACACTTCTTACAGACTCACTTGAAAGACTATGATAACATCGTCTATTGATTTTACACAGATAATAAAAGGAGAGTGACTACTTGAGCCATATTTTTTTTCCTTACCAAAAGCAATCAGGTTACAGAAAGAATTCAGTGTCCTGTATTTACAGGTTTTCAAAATCACCTTAATAACTAGCTGTCCTCTTAACAGGGTGCATACTCTTAGCTAACTAATTATCCTTTCTAATCCTAATTAATTAAACTTTCAAAAACCAGTTATCTTCATTTATCTATCTCACGAAAAACATACAAATGCTGTGTTAACACATTCTCATTACTTTTAACCAGAATATCAAAATTTTCTTATATGTGACCCTGTTGGACTCCAAACAGTACATCCCATGCTTATATTGAGTCTTCAGTTCTGTATTTAGTTTGACATTTTTGCCAGATGCCTCTTGCAGCTGGGCCCAAACACATGTTCTATGTATTGATATTAATAATTCTATTTCTAATCTACTAGAGGCCATATTAGTGTGTTACTCCTTTGTTCCTTGTCCTTCTCCAATGCTGTTCTTCTGGGTCTCTGGACTTTCTACTTGGCTTGTTTCTCAGAGAGACCAAGGCTGCCCTGATTCTGGCCTCCAGAAGTATCCTTCATGATCTTTTTGGTCAAGACCAGCAGCTATTTAGGGTTCCTGCACCCTAAAACTGTGGTGCTTGTCTGGAGCTCCTGGACACAGCCTCATAGTGTAGCATGGCACTATTGCTGTCGTGGATGCTAATTTATTATCTTGATGAAGAGCCAATCACATTCTTCATGGTGTGTACAAATACATGTAACAAACCCTTCCTTTTTTAAAAAAATCAGGAGTGGCTGCTTTCCCACAGATCTCCCACACAACTGACCTCCCACGTACTTTCCACCTCCAGAATTCCATGTTTGCCATATGGGAAAGGAGAATGTGTGTGGGGGTGATCCTGAGTAGAAAATGGCTGGAAGGATAATGTTAAGCATCAGCGGACTGTCAGGCCTAGCGGTGCTATGGAGATGGAGAAAGTAGAGAAAGAAGTACTTTTCTCCCTTTCTCACAATACAAGAACTCGTGGGCATTCGATGAAATTGCTAAGCAGACAGGTTAAAATGGATAAAAGGAAGTACTTCTTCACCCAAAGGATGATTAACATGTGGAATTCACTGCCACAGGAGGTGGTGGTGGCCACAAGTATAGCCACCTTCAAGAGGGGTTTAGGTAAAAATATGGAGCACAAGTCCATCAATGGCTATTAGCCACAGTGTATGTGTGTATACAAAATTTTTGGCCACTGTGTGACACAGAGTGTTGGACTGGATGGGCCGTTGGCCTGATCCAACATGGCTTCTCTTATGTTCTTATAGGAAGCCAGCCATCATGGACGAGAAAGCCACTGATACCTGATTGAATGAGGCAGGAAGAGCTGAATTTTCTCAGTTCAACTCTTTCTTGCCTCATCCAATCAGGTGCCAGTGGTTTTCTCGTAGAATTGGTGGCCGGAGAGGGGAAGTTGCCGTGGCCTAATGGACTTTCATCCATTAGACTTTCATCACTCTCTCCTGGTGTTCCACTGCTCCGAGTTCTGATGCCGAATGTATGTACCTAATTTTGGAGTGTACTGCCCATCCCATAGTTCCCTACCTACGCTCTTCATCTTGAAGTTGGTGTTAGGTCTGGTGCTGAGGTCCCTGTGGTCCTTCAGTACTTCCTCATAAATCTAGCAGCTTTACTGAATTGGCCAAGGACATGGCTACATGACAGTCACGAGGCTGTCATAGAACATCACAGGCTCCATCCACATACTTTAGTGTAGGAAGATGGAGTTAAGCTGTCCAATGGAGTTTAAAAGCTCTAACTACCTCCTTGTCATGAACTGAGGGCTAGACTCTTGACATGCGGTACCCTCTGTGGAGGAGGGCCTATTAAGATGGTCCCTCCCACAGGCTATGGAGCTGGAGAGCTTCCTGGCTTCTCCCAGAGACTTTCCTTTGAACTTGGCCATCCCTGTTGAAGAATGAGTTGGTTTCTGGGGTCTCCCCTTGGAGAATGGAACAACCAACTGCTCCTAGGTACCCTCTTGGCTTACAGCTTGGTTTACTGAGGAGCTACTAGCAGTGAATGGGGTGACTAGTTAATTTGAACACATATGGACAACAATGTGATCAGACATGAGTTAAAGCCGATTGTGCTTCCTCTGTGGCAGCAATGTCAGCAAAATGAGATGATTCCCCCTCCACTGCTGTGTCTGTACAAAGCGATCCAGCTGAGCTGTTCCAAATAATGAGGGGCCTTTCGAATCAAGTCCCTGATGATTTTGACTGAGAACATTTTGCCATTTGCTGTGACATTTTTGCCCAGCATTTTGCAGATAAAGTCGCTCACATGCACCATGACGGAGGCGCTACTATTCTGTACCATCACAAGAATGTTATCGGGTCTTCATTTAATCGCATCTGCTTGGATGAATTTCAGTTACTAAGACCTTGGGATGGCAACAAGTCGCTTGGGAGTCGCTCCAGTCGATGTTTTCAGTGCTCAGCCCTTGAGCTTCTCAGCTTATAAAAACTAGCCAAAAGAGGTTAGTAAACTGGGTTCAGGAAGTAGGAAGTGCATCTCTAAAAGAGGGGGAGGATCATACCTAATGCACTGAAGGAGGCTGCTGTGAAACGTCTCATGAAAAGAAGCTCTCCTTCGATCCCAAGGAATGGAAGAATTGTTGCCCTTTCACTGACATTCTTCCTCAGCCAAAGTGGTGCTAGAAGACAACAGCTTGAACTCATGGGACCTTCCTGCGGAGTCCCACAGGGAACCTTCCTACAGAGTCCATTCCATCCTAGAATCCCAGACTTTGTAACATTTGCATGAGGCAGTCTCAAGTGGGTCTCACCAACAATTGTACGAGACCCAACTACACCTTTTTTCACTCTCTGATTGAGGGGAAGCAATGGATGTTCTGAGTCATTGCCTGGGTAGGGTTGCCAGCTCCAGGTTGGGAAATACCTGGAAATTTTGGGGTGGAGCTTGGTGAGAGCAGGGTTTGAGAGCAGAGGGACCTCAACAGGGTATGCCATAGAGCCCACCCTCCAAAGCAGCCATTTTCTCCAGGAAAACTGATCCAGGTAATCTGGAGATCCATGATAACAGCTGGAGATCTCCAGATGCCGCCTGGAAGTTGGCAAAACTATACCTGGGGTTGGAATGGCCCTAGAGAAGGTTGAGTGAACTGAAGCTCAGTGGCTATAGCAATCATGCTGTTGGTCAATAACACGGCCAATTAGGAACTGAATCAGTCTATTGTGGACAGGGTTGCCTCCCCCCTAGATCAACAGATTTGCAGTAAGGGATATTATTTGATATCGGACTTGCAGTTGGAAATGCAAATCCATCTGTAGTATGGCAATAATATCTCAGAGTGGAGTTGTAAGCATTACTGGGTTAAAGTGCTTGGGAAACATCTGGAGTGCTCTGAATGGGCCTTTTCTAGAAGAAGAAGAAGAAGAAGATATTGGATTTATATCCCGCCCTCCATTCCGAAGAGTCTCATAGCGGCTCACAATCTCCTTTACCTTCCTCCCCCACAACAGACACCGTGTGAGGTGGGTGGGGCTGGAGAGGGCTCTCACAGCAGCTGCCCTTTCAAGGACACCCTCTGCCAGAGCTATGGCTGACCCAAGGCCATTCCAGCAGGTGCAAGTGGAGTAGTGGGGAATCAAACCCGGTTCTCCCAGATAAGAGTCCGTGCACTTAACCACTACACCAAACTGGCACTTTTCTAGTGATGGGGTGGAGTGAGCTTGCTCTTGTTCACCTGGGATCCTTCACAGGCCCCGCAAGATATCTGAGCAGCTCTCTCTCTCTCTCCAACAAACAAAGGGGTAAGCAGGTAGTGGCTGGTACATTCCCCCAAGGTACATTCATCTGGATGGCCCAGGCTAGTCCAATCTTGTCTGACCTCAGACACTAAGCAAGGTCAGCCCTGGTCAGTATTTGGTTGGGAGACCTCGAAGGAAGCCCAGGGCCCTGACACAGAGGTAGGCAATGGCAAACTACCTTTCAACATGTCTTGCTTTGAAAACCCTACACTTTATAAGAGGAATGTGACTGCACTGGAAATTGCAAAAAGCTGATATAGTTCCTCAAGGTTCACTGAAGACCTGTGGCAGCCCCTCACCTGGAGAGCCCAAGCTAGTCCAATCTTCTCATCAGATCTCTTGGAAGCCAAACGAGGTCAGTCCTGGGTCAACATTTGGAGGATGGGAAGAAGGAAGTCCTTCAATCAAAGGGTGGTTAAGACATGGAATTCACTGCCACAGAAGGTGGCAGCAGCTACAAGCACAGACAGCTTCAAGAGGGGACTGGATAAACATCTGAAGCGGAGGTCCATCAGTGGCTATTAGCTACAAGGTATAGATGGAACGCTCTGTCTGGGGCAGTGATGTTCTGTATTCTTGGTGCTTGGGGGTGGGGTGGGGTCCGGAACACGTCTCCGAGGCACGCCGAAGCCCTGGGCCTGTGGCGGCAGCCACCTGTGGGCAACGTCGTGCCTCGTCCGAGCAGAACCGGTCTGATGTTCAGAAGCCCCCGCCCTGTTCCCTTTCCGTCTTTGATACATCACGGCAGAGCTGGATGGGAACGTCGGAGGAGGAGGACGAAGAGAACAAGGGGATGAGTCACCCTCCAGGCTGTCTGTGGGGAAGCGGCGCGTGCTCGCTCGGATCTTCCCTCGCTAATTAATGGCTGCACGAGCTAGACCAACCCGGCCACGTCCTCGCCTGGCGGAGGGTTTCAAGCCGGTTTCCGCCTGGCGCGAGGAGGAACTCCCACGTGGAAACCTGCCGCTCATTTCTGCTCCCCTGGCCCACGCGAGGGGCCTTCAAAGAGCGCCGCAGCTCCAAACGGAGGCGCGGCAAAGGAAGCGCGTCTAGTCTCCGGGCTCTCGTCTCGCCGCGTCGGGCGCTTCTTCGCCTCCTCTGGCAGCTGCTGCCGCCGGCTCCGGCAATTGCTCCGGGCTTCACGAGGAGAGGAAACGGCTTCTTGAGGGCAAGAGGCGGGGAGGTGGCGGGGTGTCGCTCAAGACGAGCTTTGCCGAAGCCGAGCGTTACCCGCCTCGGGCGGTTGCAGCCTTCCAAGGAAGGGAAGGAAAGGCAAGGTCCCCTGCGCAAGCACCAGTCGTTTCCGACTCTGGGGTGCCGTTGCTTTCACAACGTTTTCACGGCAGACTTTTTCACGGGGTGGTTTGCCATTGCCTTCCCCAGTCCTCTACGCTTTCCCCCCAGCAAGCTGGGGACTCACTTTACCGAAGGATGGAAGGCTGAGTGGGCCCACGCTACCTGAATCCAGCTTCCGCCGGAATCGAACTCAGGTCGTGAGCAGAGAGTTCAGATCGCAGTACTGCTGCTTTACCGCTCTGCGCCACGGGGTCGCTTAGCCCTCCAGGGAGGTCGCTGCAAAAAAAGCAGTCGTGGGATCCGGAGGCGAGTGCAGGAAGGGGGCGGCAACGGGAAGGCCGAGAAGCCGCCGTCGAGCCTGAGAGCCCCTCTGCGCTCCGGGCTGCGTTCAGATCCTGCTGCTGCTCTTCTGGTCCTTTTGCCTCGCCGATGGGCCTGCACGACGCCCCCCCCCCTCCCCAATCACCTGATATTTCTCAGAGCTTGCAACCCTGTGGAAGCAACTGCAGAGGCCATCAGCCAGAAGTTATGGGAGGGGGACATGCCCCCCCCCCAAAAAAAGATGTTCTGACCTTGCACAAACCTGCCAGCCTAATGAGGCCTCTTCTGGATTCATGGTGGAAGTGTCATCGTAGCATTGAAACGACTCCTGTCCCCCTCCCCCCCCCCCCATCTACTAGCAGTCAAGGAGCTCTGCCAGGTGGGAGGTTTCCCTTTATAAAAGGAATCCTGGTAGCCCCAGGCAGTTGCAAGGTTGCCAGTAATGTTGTACTGGCCTTACTGAGCTGCAGACCACAAACATAATCTCCCCCTGAATAAAGGGCTGCTTTGGAGAATGGACTCTTAGGTTTACGCCTCTGCTGAGCTCCCTTCTCAGGCTTCACCCCCAAATCTCCAGGACTCCCCCAAGCCAGAATTGGCAATCATATGGAAGAGCGAAACCACTCATGTTGCAGTGAATCTGGCCCACCACACGTGCCGAGGGTGTAGCCCAAGAGGCTGTTGTGTCAGGCAGGCCCACGCAGTGGCTTGAAGTGTGGGGTTGCCAACTTCCAGGTTGGAGATCTGGGATTACAACTGATCTCCAGCTGGTGAGATCAGATCCCCTGGAGAAAATGGCCACTTTGGAAGGTGGACGCCATGGCATTGTACCCCATTGAAGTCCCTCCCCTTAAGAAACCCTGCCCTCCTTAGCCTCCACCCCCCCAGACTTCAGGTATTTCCCTACCTGAAGCTGGTAACCCTGTTGGCATGTTTGGTGTTCCAGTTTAAACAAGACACTGTATGAGTTCATAGTCACATGCTAAGCTCTGTTGCCTTGCCCAGGATACATCTAAATCTAGTCTGACGTAATGGGAGATGGGGGCGCAGCCAGACAGTCCCTGTACCCTTGAGTGGGCAAGTCAGCTTGCAGATTTGGGCCAGGGGACATTTTTCTCCCAGATTGCCCATGAGTTCGCTAGCCAAGCACAGACACCAGTCTCTGCACTTGCCATTCCTTTTGTGCCAGTTTGCCCCTCTCGCAAGAATAGAATCACCAGCAAATTGAATTCATTTGCTGATTTACCTCTGGATTTTAGATTCTCAAAAGGAGAGTGGACATTGCACTGCTTCTCCAGTGGCCCCAGGTGCAACTCGAGACCTGTTCTGCAATACCTGTTATGGTCCATTTTAAGATTCTACAAACTGCAGACTTCAGGCTTCTCCATCATATCTTGGGGGGGGGGGGGGAACTCTCTTCCTCCTCCTCAAGTTCATTTCTTTTGTTGATGTTGCACTAAATGCGTGAAAAATTCTGGAGAACTCAAACTTTGCTAATTTTTGGTAAATCCTAATTTTAAAAATGGTATGTGTGGCGGGGGGGGGGCAAAGTGGAAGGACTTCTAGTCCCACTTGTGAACCTCCTGATAGCACTTGGGTTTGGGGTTTTTGTTTTGTTTTTTTGCCACTGTGACAGAGTGTTGGACTAGATGGGCCATTGGTCTGATCCAATATGGCTTCTCTTATGTTCTTATGTGACACAGAGTGTTGGACTAGATGGGCCATTGGTCTGATCCAACATGGCTTCTCTTTTGTTCTTACGTGACACAGAGTGTTGGACTGGATGGGCCATTGGTCTGATCCAACATGGCTTCTCTTATGTGACACAGAGTGTTGGACTGGATGGGCCATTGATCTGATCCAACATGGCTTCTCTTATGTGACACAGAGTGTTGGACTGGATGGGCCATTGGTCTGATCCAATATGGCTTCTCTTATGTTCTTATGTGACACAGAGTGTTGGACTAGATGGGCCATTGGTCTGATCCAACATGGCTTCTCTTATGTTCTTATGTGACACAGAGTGTTGGACTGGATGGGCCATTGGCCTGATCCAACATGGCTTCTCTTATGTGACACAGAGTGTTGGACTGGATGGGCCATTGGTCTGATTCAACATGGCTTCTCTTATGTTCTTATGTATGTATGTATATACAATCTATGCACCAACAACACGACTGGAGAGCTATCAATACTGGTTTTTAAAGAAGAGATGACTTTGTGTGCCTGGGATGTACAATGCATGTCCTGGGTAGGGCTGCCAGCCTCCATATGGCTGAAGATCTCCTGGGATTACAGCTGATCTCCAAGCAAGAGAGATCACTTCCCCTGGAGAGAATGGCTGCTTTGGAACTCTATGGCTTTATGCCCCACAGAGGTCTTTTTGCACTCCAAACTTCACCCCCAAAATCTCTGGGCATTTCCCAACCCTGAGCTGATAGCAGAGGAGGTACAGGAAGAACATGACTCAACCTACTAGGTCTGGCCTCTGAGCCATGGCTGGTTGGTAGACCATCAGAGAATCCTCTGTCTGGTGGTCTGGACTCCTAGCAGGAAGAAACACTGGTCTATCTGCAGCAGGGTGTGGGTGAGCTATGCTGAAAATCAGAAGGCAGGTGCCACGCCAGTGTGTGGGTGGGGGGTCGTGTGTAGAGGTTGCAATTGTGAGTTCCTTGACAATGAGAGCAAGGCACTCATGCGGCGGATCACATCAGGTGGAAATGATTGATTGCTTCAGTTTCATGTGCAGAGGTGGCTCCTGAAAGGTGAAGCACAAAGTTGGACTCCAGCGGCACCTTTAAGACCAAGAAAGAGTAGTTCTGGGTATCGGCTTCCATGTACATGCACAGTTTTTCAGATAAATTGAATCTGTTTCCCTCAAGCCTTACATATAGGTGGGGCAGGAATTAGTAGCCAGGAAGGGCTAGTTAGAGTCAAGATGCATAAGTAGCTGGCAGATAAGCATAGCTGAGATTGGATGGAAGCAGTGGTAAGGCCTGTGAATAGCATCAGATCAGCATACAAGTGAGCATAGAAAGGGAGGCCCATTTGAGAACAGCTCTGCCTGGACCAGCCGCAGGCCAGCAGGGGTGAGTGAATGTAGTCCCCCCCACCCTGCTAGCCCTTCCTTGGTCTGTAGCAAAAGACTGTTTAAATGTCAGCGCACTATGCTAGAACTTGTGGGACGACGGTTGAAACTCATTAGGAAGGGCATCATTTGACACAGCGTTAATTGAAGATATTCAGAGCCCAGGGACTGCCACAGGAAAAAAGACATCCGAAGAGGGACACGATAGAGGTCTATAAAATCATACACGTGGTTGAGAGTGTGAATGTTTCCTCCCTCTCTCTTGCTGCCAGGATTTGGGTGCACCCAATGAAGTCGATGAGCAATAGGTCCAGGACAAATGATTACTCAACGAGTAATTAAAATTGTGGCGTTCCCTGCCAGCGGATGTAGTGAGAGTCACAGTCATGGATGCAGGGTTGCATTAACAAGAGTGAATTCCTAGAGGGTCGTCTGCCATGGTGATGTCTCTTCTGGGTCTGTGACATGGTTGGAAGTGACATCATAGTGTCAAGAGATGCCATCTCTGTACCCAGTTTTCCTCCCGCTGCCACATCAGGAAGGATTCTGAGGGGTGGGGGTGGGATTGTAAGGGCTGGAGGCTGCCTGCCATAGTGGGCAACCTGGAAAACCTACACGGATGGCTTGCAAAGGGGATAGACTGATTGTTGGTGAAGTGATCCATCAGCGGTTACTAGCCATGGTGACAAAGGAGAACTTCCATATCCCAAGACGGTGAACCAGTGCCAGGAAGCAACATCGGGGAAGACTCTGTGCCCTGTTTGTTGGCTCTCTGGAGCAACTGATTGGCTGTTGTGTGAAAGATACTGGACTAGATGGACCAATAAGATAGGTCATATGCTCTTAGGGACGTGGTGATGGCCATGGGTTTCAGTGGCTATGCATAGGCCTGTTGCGAACTTCACAGAGAACACTGCAAAAATAATTCTTTTGTCAGCTGTGATAACTCACAAGCTCGGCCTTGGACAGGCTTGTCTCACCTTTGCAGTTCCGTTCCCCCCTTGAGTGCTGAATGGAAGACAAGTATTGATGGCACAGCACAGGGAGAGCCCTTGTGGTTAAAATGTATTTGTTCTAGCCTGTGTGTGCTCCATGCACAAGGCATTCTATTTTCAAAAAAAATCACTGTGGAAATAGATAATGTTTTAATGTACCTGGGTGGTGGAGGTAGAAAACTACAACTCCCATGGTGCTGCATAAAAACACCCAAGTGTGAACTCCTACAAGTTGCCAGCCATTTATGTTAGACGCAGATGAGCAACCGAGCATGGTGAGAGTTCCTGTGTACTGTGCACAGTGGCCCACATGCAATGCTCCCTCTAAGCTGGGGAGTCTTGTGAGCAACAATTCTACCTTGTGAGCTACTGCCCATTAAAGTGGTGAGCGAGCGATTTGGCTACTGCATAAATTAGTTTGCTCTGGGGCCGTCCTTCCTGACCTAAGACAAAAAAGGTGTGAGCCAGAGGTGCAAAAACGGTTAGCCAGCTCACACTAACTCAGCTTATAGAGAACACTGTCCGCATTTTTATTTATTTATATCCCACCCTCTCTGCAAGCGGACTCAGGGCAGCTAACAATTGACTTTCAAACACTATAATCCTAAAAATGATTGAAATCATTTAAAATATAATCACAATAGTGCTACATAGGAAAGGAAAGGTCCCCTGTGCAAACATCAGTCGTTTCCGACTCTAGGGTGACGCTGCTTTCACAACGTTTTCACGGCAGACCTTTTTATGGGGTGGTTTGCCATTGCCTTCCCCGGTCATTAGACTCCCCCTTCCCCCCAGCAAGCTCGAGCTGGCTACCTGAACCAGCTTCTGCTGGAATCGAACTCAGGTCGTGAGCAGAGGGCTCCAACTGCAGTACTGCAGCTTTACCACTCTGCGCCACGGGGCTTAGTGCTACATAAATCAATGGCAAATTTCAATACGTTCAGAAAGCAACCTGACAAATGGGCTCGAGCCGCTAATGGGGAACCCGCCCTTATTGCCCCTTCCAACAGGCAATAGGGATGTGACCTGAGCCAGCAGGTGGCTGAGGACCTCTTTTTAAAGAAGATCAAGTGAATCCGTGAAAGCGGGGCCTATTGATAATGGGGACAGTGGGTTAATGTCAGCCGCAGACCACGGAATATCTGCTGCAGAGATGATTGATGGGGGGGGGGTGGTGGTATCATCCTTGTGTCCTGTTGGTGGGCTTCCCCAAAGCTTCTGTTGGTCACTTTGAGAAACAAGATATTGGACTCGTTGGATCTCTGCTCTGATCCAGCAGGGCTCTTTGTAAGTTTCCCTTCCTTTGCCCTTGCTCTCAGGGTCAGGCTCAGTGTTACAAGTTTTTCGAAAGCTGTATGCCTCCCCTCCCCCCCCCCCATAGCGCAATCTTATGCAATGTTTACGCAGAAGCAAGTCCCTTTTGTTTAAGTAAGTCCTTTAAATATTCACACTGGGGATATGTACACATTTGTAATGAGATTTCAAGCAGCGATCTCCCACTGAAACCTGGACCGCTGCGCAGCGAATTTCTCTCTGCCTGTGCTCGTAGAACAGTTTAAATAGTTGGTTTAGCACGGGGATATTAAACAAATGCCTCCCCTTACAAAAATATTTGCCTTGTTCCTAAGAAACAAACAGAAGGGGGATGACAGCATCATCAGTGGATTGATCCACCAAATTGTATCTAGGGAGAGCGCACGTGGCGTGATGGGGGCCACAGAAAGAGTGGGGAGGGGGTTGGTGGCAGCTGTCAGTGGCTCTGGGCCTTCGTTCTTCAAGCCGGGTGCCTGCATTCTCCACCACCCTGAGTGGTCTTTCCTTTGCCCTAAGCTTCCTAGGGGCAGAAACTTGGGACTCATTTCAATGTCACCAGCATGACAGAAGAACTGAGCAGATGCAACACTGCCCTTGACTCACATCTCATTCAGACTGGGTCCTCTGCATACCATGTGCCAAGATCTGGACCCTGGGCAGGTGATGTGCTGGCATGCTCACACGCTGCCTGTATTTTGTTCGTTAATTATCAAATTTAGCTGCTGTCTAATCAGGGCCCTGCAGGTGACTAACAGTTAAAACAAAACAGAAGGCTGTCATAAAATGAATTCATTGAAATGATTCAAACCAAAATTAAAATACATATTAAAAGGTAAGGCAGGAAGGTGGATCACTGAGAGAATGCCACATGCAGGCTTTTTTTTTTTTTTTAAAGAGGGGCCGGAACTCAAAAGAGAAATGAAGGAGAAACACATGGGTACCTCTCACGAACGTTGAAACATTTTTTGAGACTTGTTTCCAGGAAGAGTTTCCGTCGCGTTCCCCCAGAAAAAAAGCCCTGGCCACATGAAACAAAAAATCTTCATCTGCTGGTAGAAGCCAATGACACAAGGGGAGAGCTGAATCTCCTTGACGAGAGACTTCCATAGTTGGGTACAATGGCCAAAAGGGCCCTACGTCAGGTTGCCCCCACCAATCTCAGAAGGTGGAGATACCTGAAGCAGGGCCTCTGAAGATGACCTTAGCAGTCAGGTAAGTGGTCCTTCAGGCATGCTGGCTCCGGTCCATAGTCCATATAGGGCTTTGAAGGTCAAAGCCAGCTGATTGAATTGAGCTCAGAAACAGGCTGGGAAGTCAGCATAGACAGGCCAAGACTAGAGCAATGCAGTCCCTATGCCAATTCCAGCCAACACGCTGGCTTCAGCATTCTACTCCAACTGAAGCTTCCATGCACTTTTCAAGCGCAGTCTTATGTAGAGTACATCACTGTAATCAAATCTAGATGCAGCCAGGGCAAGCAGCGTAGTGGTCAGAATTTTTCTGCCCATGAAGGGCCATGACTGGCTAACCAGCCAAAGCTGGTGAAAGGTATTCCCAGCTGCAGTTGCCACCTATTTATCCAGCAGTAGGCCTGGGTCCAGGAACGCTCCCAACCTATCGACCTATTCCTTCAAAGTGTTCCAACTTCCTGCCACTGTATTTGGGCCAGGATTGGACTTCTGATGTCCACAAAGTGGACTGTAGGGCTGGAACCCTCCTATCTTTTCCCCACATTAATACTTTCCCCCCGGTAACTGCTTGCTGCAAATGTTCCAGTTAGGGTTGCCAGCTCTGGGCTGGGAAATACCTGGAGATTTTGGGGGTGGAACCTGAATAGGGTGGGGTTTGGGGAGGGGAGGGACTTCAGTGGAGTATAGGGCTTTGAAATGCCATGAAGTCCACCTTCCAAACCAGCTGTTTTCTTCAGCTGAACTGACCTCTGTCGCCTGGAGATACATTGTAATCCCAGAAGATCTCCAGTCACCATCTGGAGGTTGGCAACTTTAGTTATAGTGTGGGTTCTCTCCTTGTCCTCGTTGGAGAGCCGGTTTGGTGTAGTGGTTAAGTGTGCGGACTCTTATCTGGGAGAACCGGGTTTGATTCCCCACTCCTCCACTTGCACCTGCTGGAATGGCCTTGGGTCAGCCATAGCTCTCGCAGAGGATGTCCTTGAAAGGGCAGCTGCTGTGAGAGTCCTCTCAGCCCCACCCACCTCACAGGGTGTCTGTTGTGGGGGAGGAAGATAAAGGAGATTGTGAGCCGCTCTGAGACTCTTCGGAGTGGAGGGCGGGATATAAATCCAATATCTTCTTCTTCATCGTCTTTGTGTCCCCCTTGCCTTATTGCTCCCTGGGACATTGTTCCCACTCTGGAACTTTACCCCTTGTGTGGAGGCCTCCTCTCTCCCAGGTAAGCTGTGGACGTATTTGAGTGATGTGGTTGGTGTGGCCATGCTCCCTTACCTCTGTGCATCTGTCTGTTAAAACATCATGAGTTTATAATTCAACACACACACAAGCACCTTCAAAGATCACAGGAGTAGGGTAGGCACAAGGCCCCTGCTGGCACACTGCCGTCCCTACGGTTGTATGTGTGTGTGTGTTTCTTCTCTGCCTTGTTCTGTCCTGTGGGTAAGGGCAGAGTGATGTCTCAAAGATGTGTTGGCATTGTCAAGCATAGGTTAGTAGCTTCCACATATGACTGGCACAGGGGCATCCCTGGCATGCCACTCTATGATTGCTCAAAGTTGGCAGAGTTGCTGCAGGCCCCAGGACAGTTGTTCCACTCTCAGCTGCTTGGGGTTGGGTCTTTTCGGCATTTCTTTTCTCTGCCAAAAGAGCAAAGGATACTGAGTGGCTACTCTGGCATTGCGCTGGTGGCACAGGGTTTAGGATTAGACTGCGAGTGTCACAAATGCATAGGAAAAGCAGGCAACGGCTCGACCAAGCTGAAACTCAGCTCTTTTGGCTGGACATTTATGGATTGTGTTCAGCATTGCGTCCAAGTAATTCATCCAGAAATTGTTGATCGAGTTCGCATTCTGCTGCTTTGAAAAAGAAGATAATTTCCCAGTCACAATTAAGGCCAATTCAATGCTTCATGATACTTTGCGTGTGATGCATCTTGTTCCTTTGCAGAAATAATTCCAAATGTGACTCACCCGTTATCTTCTTGGAGATGATGCCATCTGTGCTTATGGCAGCACGCTTTCCCCATTGCTGGCATAACAGGAATCTCTTTTGTGAAGCTGCAGTTGACTCTGTAGGTTACCCACGTCATACCTGACATTGTCTCAGTCAGGGATGACCAATGGTAGCTCTCCAGATGATTTTTTGCCTACAACTCCCATCAGCCCCAGACATTGGCCATGCTGGCTGGGGCTGATGGGAGTTGTAGGCAAAACACATCTGGAGAGCTACCTTTGACCACCCCTGGTCTAAGTGAACAATCAAGTTCGGGGGTCCCCATCGTGGTGCCTGTAGGCACCATAGTGGCTGGCGACACCTTTTATGGTGCTGTGGTGGAATGAGCCTGCTCTGTCCTGCAGGCCCGCCCTGCCTTCCTAGGTTTTTCTCAACACCTGGAGAGGCTTTTCTTTCACTCTTGTGTAGTCCACCACCACCATCACCACCTGACCTTAGTATGGATTTGCCCACAGGGAGGGTCAGGACCCCCAGCTTTCCTTCTAAGTTCTGAGGCCTTGCCTCAGTGTCTCCCACTACCCAGCACCTGGTTACCACAGGGACTATTTACTGCCTTGCGTGCCCCTGGGGGGAAAGCCACTTGTCAACTGACTGCCTTCCCTCTGGTGCTCCTTTTAAAATAGTGTGCCCAAGATGGCAGAGATCTATGTGGCACAGAGAACCACTACCAGTATCAAAAGTTATAAAGTATTTATTAAAAAGACAATGCTTACAAGTAGGGTTGCCAAGTCCCCTCCACTCTCCAGTGCGGGACTTTTACGTGTGCATAGTGCGCACATGATGCAATGATGTCACCCGGAAGTGACATCATCGCACCAGTGATGGGACTCGCGGCCGCTCTAGGCATTTCTGGGAAAACACTATGGTTTTCCCAGACGCTCTAGCCATTTGGGAGGTGAAAACTCTATGGTACCTATTGTACCATAGAGTTTTCTCTCCCAAATGGCTAGATCATCCTTGAAAAACCATAGAGTTTTCCTGGAAACACGTAGAGCGGCCGCTGCGCACCTGCACGATGACATCACTTCTGGGTGACATCATCACGCCAATGATGTTGGGGGAGGTTTCCCCCGCCAGCCTAATGTGGGCCAGCAGACTGAGGCATGGAACCCCTACTTGCAAGCTTACTATTAGCACAGCACCAGACTGAGCAAGGGATTCCAAAAGAAATGGGTAAAAAACAAATCCTTTGTCTCTTTCTCTATATATGCCCCATCAGGCCCTTTTTGCTTATGATGTCACAGATCATTAGGGTTTGTAGAATCTTTCGGGATCAAGTGCCGTGTTCTACTGGAGAAAGTTTTCCTTCCAGACGTTTCGTTCTCAGCTGCGGAGAACATCCTCAGTGGCGTTGCAGCCGGAGCAGGCGCTCAGACCTTCTTGGCTGCTGTGCATTGAGTGGGGCCAGGGCTGCTGGAGAGCTGCTATTTGTAGGCTGGAGGGGGTGTGATGAAAGGGCAATTGGTTTGTGGATGTGCCCATTGTTTGGTGGGGCTTCCTGGAAGGGTAGTGATAAGGAAACTGGCTGTTGAATGTGACCATTGTTCTGTGTTAATTTTAACAGAAAGGAAGAAGGCATTTTCATCCACCAATCTTGGTACCCAGCTCTGCAAAACACCCTACAGACTATAAATTGCAGAAAGTCTCAGAACAACCAGCAAATTCCACAGAACAATCAGCACAGTCAACAACATAAGAACATAAGAGAAGCCATGTTAGATCAGGCCAATGGCCCATCCAGTCCAACATTCTGTGTCACACAGCGGCCAAATATATATATACACACACACACACACACTGTGGCTAATAGCCACTGATGGACCTCTGCTCCATATTTTTATCTAACCCCCTCTTGAAGGTGGCCATGCTTGTGGCCGCCACCACCTCCTGTGGCAGTGAATTCCACATGTTAATCACCCTTTGGGTGAAGAAGTACTTCCTTTTATCCGTTTTAACCTGTCTGCTCAGCAATTTCATTGAATGCCCACGAGTTCTTGTATTGTGAGAAAGGGAGAAAAGTACTTCTTTCTCTACTTTCTCCATCCCAACCATCTTCCTTATCTTCAAACCCCTTCCAACCTTCCCAGCAATTAACACAGAACAATGGTCACATTCAACAGCCAGTTTCCTTATCACTACCCTTCCAGGAAGCCCCACCAAACAATGGGCACATCCACAAACCAATTGCCCTTTCATCACACCCCCTCCAGCCTACAAATAGCAGCTCTCCAGCAGCCCTGGCCCCACTCAATGCACAGCAGCCAAGAAGGTCTGAGCACCTGCTCCGGCTGCAACGCCACTGAGGATGTTCTCTGCAGCTGAGAACGAAACGTCTGGAAGGAAAACTTTCTCCAGTAGAACACGGCACTTGATCCCGAAAGATTCTACAAACCCTAATGATGTTACCAGCCGTGAAAACCTGAAATCTTTGATGTCACAGATCCTTATAAATTTCCCATGCTTCGAAGCTTGCTCCAGCTCTTGGGTTGAGCACATGGTCAAAATGGCTGTCTTCCCAGAGGAGAGGTCTGGGTGCGCTCATGGATGCAGCACCCAAGGAAAAGAGGCCTACTTCCTTCTGCAAGGAGTTTTTATCATATCTGTTTCTCTACCCACTGACCAGGTCACGTCAAGTCAATGAGGCTTTTCCTGGAAATCGCCAGGACATTTCCTTCCTGGAGTCTCTCTACTATTTCATTCCTCCAGACCTCTGTTCCTTGCCTGAAGGGGGGAGAAAGGGGAAGCTTTCCCATCCCATTGTCTCTAGGTAGACCTATTAGCATTTCTTAAGAAGTAGCTGAAGTGAGCCTTGTAAGCCATTTCCTGACTTCCTCCTTCCCAACCTGCTGTCCGTCCAGAGAAGGGAGGAACCTGTTAAAATGCAAAGTGGAGATTTCACTCTTTTCAAGCTTCCCAAGAAAAAATGCATTTCTTCACAGGTGCCCACCAGGTAGGGTTGCCAATCCCCAGGTGGGGGCAGGGGATCCCTCAGTTTGGAGGCCCTCCCCCTGCTTCAGGGTCATCAGAAAGCGGGGGAGGGAGGGAAATGTGCACTCCATTATTCCCTATGGAGATCGATTCCCATAGGATATAATGGAGAATTGATCTGTGAGTATCTGGGTCTCTGGGGAGGTTGTTTTTTGAGATAGATGCACCAGATTGTCAGCATAGCATCTAGTGCCTCTCCCCAAAGTACCCTCCAAGTTTCAAAAAGATTGGACCAGGGGGTCCAATTCTATGAGCCGCAAAAGAAGGTGCCCCTATCCTTCGTTATTTCCAAGGGAGGGGAGGCATTTAAACGGTGTGTGGTCCATTTACATATGATGGCCAGAACTCTCTTTGGAGTTCAATTATGCTTGTCACAACCTTGCTCCTGGCTCCGCCTCAAAGCCTCCTGGCTCCACCTCCAAAGTCCCCAGATATTTCTTGAATTGGACTTGGCAATCCTACCACCAGGGTTTTAGTGAGTGGATTGGAGGGGGGTGGGGCTTTTTTCCCAGCAAGGTTTCTGATTGAGCCCTGGCGATTTGATTGGCTCTGCAGATTGTTCAATGTTTTTGCTTTGGCAGCAGCTCCCACTGCTGCACAAGCATCTCCACTGTGTGACGGAAGGTGGTCTGCAGCTGCCAATTTGTGGCTTCACCCACCGTGTGTGTCAGAATTCCAAGGGTGCCCACAGGCACAAAAGGATCAGGTGCCCATTCCCATCCCATTCCATCCCATTTATTAATGCTTGTAGACCAATTAGTCACAAGTAAAGAGAAAATATGCCACACATAATTATAAATACAGTATTTACACCATGGGATATCAATTATTAAATGCCATAGACAAAACACATTACCACTGCAAGAGTCACGGGAGGGTCAACATCAGCTAACAACTTAGCTGTAATCTGCAGCTCCGAAGCCAGAGTCCATTTTTAAATGAAAACTGTCTCAGGCACCACTATATTTATTAGAGCCAATTAAAAAGTGTCAAAGGATTGGGGACCCCTGCTCACACGCATCCCATAGAAAATGCTTGGAATGTCAGAATCACTTTTTACAGTTGTCCAAAACCACCCTTGTCAGGAAATGGGGAAAAACCCACTTCCCAAGTGCATAAAAAGAGAAAAGGTAAAGGTAGTCAGTCCCCTGTGCAAGCACCGACTCTGGGGTTTCCGACTCTGGGGTGACGTCACATCACATCGTTTTCACAGCAGACTTTTACGAGGTGGTTTGCCATTGCCTTCCCCAGTCATCTACACTTTCCCCCCAGCAAGCTGGGGACTCATTTTACTGACCTCGGAAGGATGGAAGGCTGAGTCAACCTGAGCTGGCTGCCTGAACCCAGCTTCTGCCAGGATCAAACTCAGGCTGTGAGAAGAGGGCTCCGACTGCAGTACTGCAGCTTACCACTCTGTGCCACGGGGCTCCTTCAGCTGCATCAAACCAGGGGCAAATAGCCTGTGTGGAAAGGGGTGGTTGGCAGACCTTCCATTCCACCTTGCGATACAGAATGCGTGTGCTTTCCTCAGCCGATCTCCCATCCATTTTAGTCCATTATCTGTGACACAACAGGAAATTCCATGCCCAGCTGAGCTTATTTTTCCACCTGCATTCTGTGCCAGGGGAATGATTGTTCCTCATGCAGTTTTTTGCAAAATGAGCTTTGTGACAATTCTGCAGGTTCAGCATAGCTAGAGTGCACAACTGCACATTTCTTCCAAAGAAGGTCTTTCTCCCTTTCTCTGGTGAGGAGGGGAGATGATCTAGGAAGGTGACCAAGAAGCGAACTCCTGCCTAGGCATCCCAGGGGAGAGTTCAGTGAGTATTTCCCCTGGGGATGGGCATGTCAAGTGCCTCTTGGAACAGAAGAAGGGCAGGCAAAAAAAGGGGAGCATGTTGTAAGGCCCAATACCTACTCCGCTCCATATCCTTTTTATTTCTGTAAGCTGTCGGAAGCCATCTCTTTAGAGTTCCTTGTTTAAATAAACTACTAAAATATCAAAGGAACAAGATTTAATTAGAAGCCAACCACCTGAACATGTTTATGGGTTCCTCTTGATCAAGTTTCTGACAACACTGATGTGCCCTCCTTGGGGTTATCATGACCCCTGGTGTTCTTCAAAAGTTGGCCCTTGCCCCTGCCATTGAAGAACCATCGCTGCCTGTGTTAACCCACACATCAACTCAGTGTGCTCTGGAGAAGGTTGTGAAGAGTGGATTTAAGAGGGGATTGGATAAAAATATGGAGCAGAGGTTCATCAGTGACTATTAGCGACAGTATATATGTATATACACACATATATTGGCCACTATGTGACACAGAGTGTTGGACTGGATGGGCCATTGGCCTGATCCAACATGGCTTCTCTTATGTTCTTATGTGACACAGAGTGTTGGACTGGATGGGCCATTGGGCTGATCCAACATGGCTTCTCTTATGTTCTTATGTGACACAGAGTGTTGGACTGGATGGGCCATTGGCCTGATCCATCATGGCTTCTCTTATGTTCTTATGTGACACAGAGTGTTGGACTGGATGGGCCATTGGGCTGATCCAACATGGCTTCTCTTATGTTCTTATGTGACACAGAGTGTTGGACTGGATGGGCCATTGGGCTGATCCAACATGGCTTCTCTTATGTTCTTATGTGACACAGAGTGTTGGACTGGATGGGCCATTGGCCTGATCCAACATGGCTTCTCTTATGTTCTTATGTGACACAGAGTGTTGGACTGGATGGGCCATTGGGCTGATCCAACATGGCTTCTCTTATGTTCTTATGTTCTCTTATGTTCTTGAGAGTCTTGTTCTGGTCATGGGCTTCCCTTTTAAGAGCTCCTGTGCTTTGGAATGGCCTCCTGGGGGGGGCGGGGAGAGTAAGAAAGTCCTTCCTAGGGTTGCTGGCTCCTGGTTGGGAAATACCTGGAGATGTTGAGAGTGGAGCTTGAGGAAGGCAGGACTGGTGGAAAGGAGGGACTTCAATGGGGCATCATGCCTTAGGGTCTACCTTCCAAAGCAGCCATTTTCTTCAAATGAAGTGCTCTCTGTCACCTGCAGATCAGTTGGAATCCAAGGAGATTCCAGCCACCGCCTTCTGACACAGCTGGCCAAAGCTTCTAGTGAAACGAGGGAATATAAAGTACTACCTCGTCGCTGCGTCCAAGACTGCTGTGTACAAGACATAATGGACTATTTTGGAAATTGAGCTACTACGTGGTTTCCTCAGGAGCTGCAGAAACGAGGATTCCTTTGAAGCTGAAGGACTACTGGATAAAACTTAAGACTGTATCTTTAAATTTGTGTCCTTCCTTTGCATCTTATATGGGTGTTCTGTACATCAGGGTATGTTTATATAGTGATTTCTTGTGAGAGTGTTTAGAATAGCAATATATTTTTTTCACTTTATTTTCCATTGTTTCTTTTATTGAGGCTGGTTGTCACGGAACCTCAGCCCTGTGAGTCATCATTAATTTTTAGAGGACTGTGTAAGGTGGAGTTTTGTAGGTAAGATGTTTGTGTGGGAAAGTATGTGTCCTGACCTGGATAGCCCAGGCTAGCTTCCTCTTGTCAGACCCTGGCTGCTAAGCAGGGTTACCATTGGTTAGTATTTGGATGGGATTCCAGCAAGGAATATATAATTTTGTAAGCTGTCCTCAGTCCCCTAATGGGTGAAAGGCTGAGATTTAACATTTTGAAGAAAGGAGTATTTACTAAATAATGGTGGTTCACTTGTATGTAATCCTGAGCTTCCATATTTTCCTCCACCAGACTTCACCTGGCATTAGGGTTGCCAAGTCCCCAGCTTCCTGTAGCAAGGGACTTTCGCACGCGCACAAAGCCTTTTGTACCATAGAGTTTTCCCTCCCAAATGGCTAGAGCGTCCAGGAAAACCATAAAGTTTTCGTGGAAATGCCTAGAGCAGCTTAGCGTGCACGCTGCCATTTTGATGACGTCACTTCCGGGTGATGTCATTGTGCCAGTGACGTAGGGGGAGGTTCCCCCCCCACCAGCCCAATGTGGGCTGGTAGGTTGGGAACCTCCAGGTGGGGGAACCCCCGCCCGGATTGGGGGCTTGGCAGCCCTAACTGGCATTTCCCGTTTTGTTGCAGCAGTTGGTGTCTGCACCAGCAAATAAAACCAGTCCATTCTTTTTAAAGTACATTCATTCAGTAAGGCCATCACTGTGCCGCATGCAGACTGTCTGGGAGCATAAAGAGCCTTCCTTGGCCGCTGTCCCGTAGCTGTGGTGTCCATCCCTGAGAAGTTTCCCTACTGCTGAGGGAGACTGCTTGTAGAAGGCCGGTCCAGGCAGCTGTTCCTTTAAAAAAAAAACGTTTTTGCAAATCCTTTGTTTGAGATATCTCTTCTTCCATTGAGCCTTCTCTCCATGTGTGGGCTCCTCAGCTTTAAAAGCAAACAAAATGGCATGAAGCGAGGCACGCCTTTGTTTTAGGTGCCAAGCCGAGGTGGCATTTCTTCAGAGAGCTTTCTGGGCTCCTTGAGTGCTCTTAATTACAAGCTGAAGATGGCTGCTGATGGTTTCTGCTGATTTTGTTGATCCTGTTGATTTTGTTCCTTCTGTTCTTGCTGATGTTCAATATCGTGCTATTTTTGTAATCTTGTGGTTTTCTTTTAGCACTATGTAGATGTGGATGGATTTTTTTGCTCGCTGCCTCATAGATCAACGGATCAAAAGGCAGGATAGACATATTTGGATACAAAGGTGCAGTGCTAGGTCTCTGGGGGATGGGGTATCTTTCAAGACAAAAGCTCCAATCCAAAGTGTTAAACCCACTTGGCTCTATGCGACCAGTGGCTTCAGCTGAAGACTAACATCTCCATCAATGTATTTCACAATTTTTAAAAAAATAAAAAAATAAAGCATTAATGACACTTTTATCCTACACTGTGGCACCCAATGCTAGTAATAACAAACATAATTTAAAAATAATAGCCCCCCAATGAAATCCAGGTGGCCAAAAAGATTCACCAGTTTCTAGATTATGCCAATGCCTTCAAGTAGCTGCAAACCTTTGCCTAAAGAGTTCAGTTTTGCAGCCTCTGATGAAGAAGAAGATATTGGATTTATATCCCGCTCTCCACTCCGAAGAGTCTCAGAGCGGCTCACAATCTTCTTTACCTTCCTCCCCCACAACAGACACCCTGTGAGGTAAATGAAGATATTGGATTTATATCCCGCCCTCCACTCCAAAGAGTCTCAGAGCGGCTCACAATCTCCTTTACCTTCCTCCCCCCCCCCCCCCCGCAACAGACACACTGTGAGGTAGATGAAGATATTGGATTTATATCCCGCCCTCCACTCCGAAGAGTCTCAGAGCGGCTCACAATCTCCTTTCCCTTCCTCCCCCACAACAGACACCCTGTGAGGTAGATGAAGATATTGGATTTATATCCCGCCCTCCACTCCAAAGAGTCTCAGAGCGGCTCACAATCTCCTTTACCTTCCTCCCCCCCACAACAGACACACTGTGAGGTAGATGAAGATATTGGATTTATATCCCGCCCTCCACTCCTAAGAGTCTCAGAGCGGCTCACAATCTCTTTTACCTCCCCCCCCCCCACAACAGACACCTGTGAGATGGGTGGGGCTGAGAGGACTCTCCCAGCAGCTGCCCTTTCAAGGATAACCTCTGCCAGAGCGATGGCTGACCCAAGGCCATCCCAGCAGGTGCAAGTGGAGGAGTGGGGAATCAAACCCAGTTCTCCCAGATAAGAGTCCACACACTTAACCACTACACCAAACTGGCTCTCCAAACTGCAAACTCTCTCTCTGGCAGAGAAAGAAAGGTATTTCTTCAAGTTCTCATGGAGGCTGTTTCAAAGGTTAGGGTCTTCAACAGAAAAGGCCCTAAAGTGAGCTGCAGCTTTGTGTACCTGTATGGATAAGGGCAGGGTGGAAAATCACTGCGGCTGTGAGCAGAGTTGTTGCACAGGTGCATACAGTGGGAGGAGGTCCAACGAGGGCAGAATTGGGGACGGAGTGGAAGACCATCCCAATGCGCACCCTTGTGAGCATTCACTTTAGTTGCACACGTGGAATCCCTTTCCTGGACTGGGTTCTGCTAAGTCAGGTCAATTGTGCACAAAGTAAATTTGGTTCCCATTGCTAACTCTGAGAAAACTGCAATTACACTGCTGAATCACATTGCAGAATTTCTCAGAAAAGGCATTTCCCACCCTAACAGGTGTTTCAGTAGGACTGGCAGCCTTCAGGGGGTTGCTGGAAATCTCCTGGGATTACAGTTGACCTCCACACAACACAGATCAGTTCACTGGAGAAAATGGCTGCTTTGGAAGATGGACTCTGTGGCATGGTACCCCAATCAGGTCCTCTTCCCCCCAGTCTCTACTCCCAAAATCTCCAAGTATTTTCTAAGCTGGAACCAGCAAGCTAGGTTTGCCAGATCTGACTGAGGAAATATCTGGGGACTATGGGGTGGAGCGGGGTGGCTTTGGTGGTGGAGCCAGAAGATCTTCCCATTCCCTAAAGAAATAAATAAAAACACAGCAATTCCCCTGGATACAGTCTTCATTTCCTCATCCTCTTTTTTCGGCTACCCTGGCAGCTGCACTTCCACTAAATTAAAGTGAAATTTGTCATACCCCTGCAAGTCCCCTTGTCAGACTTTGGAAGCATTTCCAAGCATGGTTTTTTTAAGGGACACACACACACATACACACAAAGCAGCCAAAATAAACAGTTTACAAGCCCACAGTTTTGTGTGATCTCACTGGGGCAATTTACTCATGGGAATTGCTGAATGTAACTATCTGCTGTATTTCAACCAGCTTCTTCAGACAGGAACAGGAAAAGTATCAGGGCTCATGACAAAAAGAGAGCAGCCTAGGGAGTGGAGTTTTCTTCCATCCCATATTCAGGTTCTAGCTAACTCTTTTCTATCCATTTTACTATAGAAATGACTTCTGAAATACATGCAAAACAGAGGGACTCTGATCTGTGCCTTTCTCACAGCTCCACACACTCATTGCTCTGCCAGCTTACTCTGCCATTGCAGGCACTGAAGCAGGAGATGCAAACAGTTTGGGTACCAGACTGCAGGAGAGGGAGGAGAGAGTGGGGATGCAATACTGGAGAGGAGAAGGAGGTTGTGGAATCAGGGTGGCAAGAGATGCTGTGAACTTGGCAACGAGCTGATGCTGAAGAACAGGAGAGGCAGAGCCACATGTTTAGAAAGCTCTACAGTGTTCCCACTAAGCTGTGCGGGTGAGCGTCCACTCATTAACACAGGGAGCCCCACACAGCAGTAATCTGGAGCCTCACAGCATCTGGCACTGCCCGTTCAAAGATCATAGCAGTGATATTGTGCTCAGGATGTGAACTGCTCTGCTTAGGAGAGGGGGAAAAATCAGAGAGAACATTGCTAGAAGGCTTGCGAGGAGGAAGAAGAGTAGCTCAGACTCGGGTGAAAGTCCTAAAATGGCAGGAGACATCTCAGACTGGAAAGAGCAGAGGAGCAACTGGAGATGCAGCCTGGAGGGAGGGAGAAATAGAGCTCAGGGCTAGAGGGAGGCATTCAAGACATGCCCCATCCACATTCCAGGAGCAGCAGCAGCCTGCCTGTCTGTCTGTCTCTCTCTGTGTGTGTAGGGATGTCAGTCCCCAGGCGGCAGAGGGATTCCCCTGTTTTTTAGGGCTCTCCCCCGACGCTAGTCAGACCAGCAGGAGGAAGCCCCTTCCCCCAACAGTTGTCTGGAGCTCTGCTTGGAAAGAGTGGGTGCTGCTGGGTCCCACTGTGCAACAGGCAATTTCCACCTCTTGCAAGGCGCCTGCTTTTTCCAAATGGGGGGCTGCCTGCTCCCCTCTTGCGAGAGGCAGTTTTCACCTCTTGCAGGGCAGGAGCCTCTTTGCAAGCTAGTGGCACCCCCCTCCCAACCAGTGTTCCCTCTCAGCTGAGTTAGTGTGAGCTAGCTCACAGGTTTTTTTAGCTTTCAGCTCACGCCTTTTGTCATAGCTCAGGAAAAACTGGCCCCAGAGCAGACTCATTTCTCCAGTAGCTCACAGCTTTCATGCCAGTAGCTCACAAAGCAGAATTTTTGCTCACAAGACTCCACAGCTTAGAGGGAGCTTCGCTCCCAACAGTTTAAAGAGAAGGTCCCTTTAAATTGGGGGGGGGGGAGAGAGAAGGGGCGAGCACAAGCTGGTGGGGGTTGTGATGACGTCATTCTGTGTGAGGTCATCGCGTCGGTTGGCCACGCCCCCTCCTGGAGTGCCCCCCCAAATCCCCCCACTGGGGACCCGAGTGAACCTGGCTACCCTATGTGTGCGTGTAAAGTGCCCACGGGTCCCAGCCAACTTCAGGCAACCCCATAGGGTTTCCAAGGCAAGGGGCGAACAAAGGCAATTTGCCATTGCCTGCATCTGCATGGCGACCCTGGCATTCCTTGCTGGCAATGTTCCCTCTAAGCTGTGGAGTCCCGTGAGCAAAAATTCTACTTTGTGAGCTCCTGGCATGAAAGTTGTGAGCGACTGCATCCATTCGTGTGCTCTGGGGACATTTTTTTTTCCTGAGCTAAGACAAAAATAGGTGAGCTGGTAGGGTTGCCAATCCCCAGGTAGGGGCAGGAGATCCCCCGGTTTGGAGACACCCCCCCCTCCGCTTGAGGGTCGTCAGAAAGCAGGGGGAGGGGAGGGAAATGTCTGCTGGGAACTCTGTTATTCCCTATGGAGATTTATTTCCATAGAAAATCATGGAGAATTGATCTGCGGGTAACTGGGGCTCTGGGGAGGCTGTTTTTTGGGGTAGAGGCACCAAATTTTCAGTATAGCATCTAATGCCTCTCCCCAAAATACTCCCCAAGTTTTAAAAAGATTGGACCAGGGGGTCCAATTCTATGAGCCCCAAAAGAAGGTGCCCCATCCTTCATTATTTCCTATGGAAGGAAGGAATTGAAAAGGTGTGCCGTCCCTTTAAATGTGATGGCCAGAACTCCCTTGGAGTTCATTTATGCTTGTCACACCCTTGCTCGTGACTCCGCCCCAATGTCTCCTGGCTCCACCCCCAAAGTCTCCTGGCTCCACCCCCAAAGTCTCCTGGCTCCACTCCCAAAGTCCCCAGATATTTCTTGAATTGGACTTGGCAACCCTATGAGCTGGCCACTAAAAAATTGTGAGCTAGCTCACACCAACTCAGTTCAGAGGAAACACTGCTTGCTGGTCTCCCATCCAAGTACTGACGAGGGCCAACCAGGCTTAACTTCCGAGATCTGAGGAGACTGAGCTAGCCTGGACCATCCGTTTATCTCTGATGCATGCCAAGAACAGACCCCCTCCACAATAGGATATGATAGCATGAGTCACTGCTAAAGGGGGGGGGAGCAGCTTTAAATACCACAGAAAGGCCTGGCAGATCCATAGCAGCATAATTTGCATATTGGCAATGTAGCAAAGCACTTCTGTGACGACTCAGGCGCTCCTGGTCTGATAAAGACTTGTCATGGCACTTGGCTTGTTGCAGAGAGGAATCAGAGAAGTCACTTCTCAATTATAGCTGGAACTGTTAGGGTTATTCAAGTTCACAAATTAAATCAGAGTATTCATTTTCATTAAATTCATTAGATCAGAGTATTGTGTCTTTAATGAATATTCACATCAGAATTCACACCCTTTGAGAAACACCACTGACTTGTCAGGGTTTGAATAATTTGCTTAATTTGTGATTTGCAATTCATTCATTTGTAATTCATTAGTTCGTTGGCTGAACAATTTGTAATTCATGACTTTGCAAATTCAGACAGAGCTGGTGACTTTGCAACTTGCTATTTTGATATGTAAGCAAGAAACAACATAGAAGGCTTCCCAGGCAGTGTAAAATCTAGTTAGTCAAGGAATGAAATAGCCAGTTACGAGTAACTAATTGCAAATAAAATAATTATGGAAAGAAAATTATGACCTCATAAATGCAGAACAGAATATCCCTCTACAAACTCTAGATACAAATTGAATTGAAAGTTCTTAAGAGCTCTCTGATACTGGCTTCCACCAGAGAACTTTCTGCTCGTTGTTTGCTTATATAAATAAATAATTTAAAATATTTGATAGTGCTTGCAAGCCATGGAAGATTCTGCTTGTCCTTGCTTCATTTTTTTTTATTTAATCCAAGTTTATGCTTCCCTCCTCCTTTAAAATACTTAAGTTGGCTCCCAGCAGTAATTAAAGAACACGAGCAGCCATAAAAGCCCTTGCAAACAATACAGAAAACACAGCAGGGCCTTCATAAGCAGGGTCACACCCTGCGAAAGCAATTGACTCGAATGAATTTATTAGAGTGTATCCAAGATGCTACTGTAAAAGCAGCCGTAAAACCATAAACTCGTACCAATTTCGCACACGGCTTACCACGCGGTCACGTTCCTGTTCTCTGCGCAGCGTCCATTCCCACTATCTGCGCCGGGGTTACGGGAAGTGTCGCAGCTTTCGCGTAGCAAACGTAAACTGCTAAAACCCAGTTTATGTTTGCTACGCAAAAGCCGCGGCACTTCCTGTAACTTCGGCGCAGATAGTGGGAAATCCGACAGACGCTGCGCAGAGAACAGGAACGTGACCGCGGGGTAAGCTGTGTGCGAAATCGGTCACAATTTCAACCAAAAGGAAACAGAATGAAGTTGATTCATTTGATTCATTTGTTGGAGGAGAGTTTTATGGATACCATGGACCGCCAAAAAAACCCACAGAAACTTAAATGACTAAACAGAGGCTATGATACTTTAGTCAAATGCTGAGAAAACAAATGTCACTGTAAAAGACAATAATGCTAGGCAAAGTCGAAGGCAGCAGGAAAAGAAGAAGACTCAACCTGACTGAATGAAGGAAGCCATGGCCCTCCATTTGCAAGACCTGAGCAAGGCTGTTAACAACCAGTGGTTTTCGAAGGCATTAATTCATAGGCTTGCCATAAGTTGGAAGCATCTTGATGACACTTAAGACACAGACTGATTTCACACTAGGCTTGTTCCGGGTGGAGAGCCCTTTTGCTCCCGGGGCTTCTCTCCGTGTTCGCACAAGTTGCCCCAGAGCTGCGAATTGGCCCGCCACTGTTCCACAGCAAGCGGGATCCTCTGACAAGTGGTTTCTGCGCGCCAACTAGCAGCTCCATGGCAGCTTATGCGAAAAGGGAGAGAAGCCCTGGGGGCAAAAGGGCTCTCCACCCGGAATAAGCCCTAGTGCGAAATCGGTCTCACACGCATGGAATGAAACACTGATAAATAAATAATCACTGAAAGCGGCATTAAACTAGAATTCCAGTTAGATTGGAAAGTCAGAAAAGCCATCCCAGTCCAGAAACAAGTAATTAAAACACAACAAAGCAAAGCAAACTGCAAAATAACTAAGAATGATGCTATTAATGTAATCCATTTATTTGCCGTTTGCACCTTTCTTGCTGCAATTTGGGGCGGGTCACACAGAGCAAGTCCATGCCATCAATAGGATGGGATATCCAATAAGCAAGGTAGTAGGATGAGGACTGCAGAAATTAAAGTCAAGAAAAGATCTGGAACAAAGCATAATTATTAATATGGCATATTAAACGATGCTGAAATTGCACCAAGTGATAATACGCACAGCAAACACACAGCAGTATAACCCACAATCTCTTTCCTTTTATTAAAGCCATCCCATTTTAATAAAGCCCTCCTGCCTTTGAAAAATGCTTCTCTGAATAACTGAGTTTTGCATAGTTTGCAGAAAGCCAGGAAAGGGGGGAAGCTTTCCTGACCTCCTCAGGTAGCCCATTCCCCAAGGTGGGTGCCGTAACAGAGCACACATGTGTATGGGGAGTTGTTCAACTTACCCCTTTGTGGGTGGGACCTGTAGAAGGCCTAGGATTGCCAAGACCAATTCAAGAAATATCTGGGGACTTTGGGGGTGGAGCCAGGAGACTTTGGGGGCGGAGCCAGGAGACATTGGGGGTGGAGCCAGGAGCAAGGGCATGACAAGCATAATTCAACTCCAAAGGGAGTTCTGGCCATCACATTTAAAGGGGCCGCACACCTTTTAAATGCTTTCCTTCCATAGGAAATAATGAAGGATAGGGGCACCTTCTTTTGGGGCTCATAGAATTGGACTCCCTGGTCCAATCTTTGTGAAACGTGGGAGGTATTTTGGGGAGAGGCGCTAAATGCTTTGCTGAAAATGTGGTGCCTCTTCCTCAAAAAACAGCCCCCGCCAGAGCCCCAGATACCCGCTGATCAATTCTCCATTATTTTCTATGGGAATAAGTCTCCAAAGGGAATAATAGAGTTCCCAGCAGACATTTCCCTCGCCTCCCCCCCTCCTCTGCTTTCTGATGACCCCGAAGCGGGGGGGAAAGCCTCCAAACCGGGGGATCCCCTGCCCCCACCTGGGGATTGGCAACCCTAAGAAGGCTTTGCTCAGATAGCCAGAGCATGACTTACTTCTTTATGAGCAAAAGCTGTATCTTGGGGACGGGCATTCCATGAGACTCCATCCACCGGCAAAGGCATAATGGAGCCCATTGACCATGATGTTGCTTTGAATCTCTCTTGCTTTCTTGTGTCGATGGCTTAAGTTTATAAAATATACTGTTGACGGTTAGATCTCACACCTTGTCTTTTGGAGGCAAAGGATGTATTCTTGGCAGGGCTTCTTTTTTTTGTAGAAAAAGCCCAGTCAGAAGTCATTTACATATTAGGCCACACCCCCTGACATCACCATTGTTTCATACAGGGCTTTTTTGCAGAAACAGTCCAGCAGGGACTCATTTCCGTATTAGGCCACACCCCCTGATGCCAAGCCAACTGGAACTGCGTTTCAGATCTCCACTCACCTCTGAGAGCTCCCTGGGTGACCTTGGATCAGTCACTGGTTTTAGGTAAATTATTTAAAAATCACATATCTTCAGCCCAACATCTGTCACAGGGTTGGTGTGAGGATAAAGGGGTCGAGAGGAGAATGATGCAAACTACTTCAGATTCCCATTGGGAATAAAAGTGGGGTATAAATGAAGTAAGTAAATATCTTTTTGTTGTTGTTGTTCAGTCGCACAGTCGAGTGCGACTCTTTGCGATCCCATGGACAAAGTCACGCCAGGCCCTCCTGCTTTCCACCATCCTCCGAAGTCTGCTCAAATCCCTGTTTGTTACATCAGTAACACCGTCCAGCCATCTCAGCTTTTTGCCATCCCCTTCTTCTTTTGCCTTCTGATGTCGGGGTGTGGCCTAATGTGTAAATGACTTCCTACTGGGCTTTTTCTACAAAAAATATCTTTAGGCAGGGCTTTTTGGGGTAGGGAAAAGCCTAACAGGAACTGATTTGCATATTAGGCCACACCCCCTGATGGCACCATTGCTCTTCTACAAAAAAGCCCAGCAGGAACTCATTTGCATATTAAGCCACACCCCTGGCACCAAGCCAGGCGAAACTGCGTTCCTGTGCTTTCCTGCTAAAAAAAAAAAAGGCCCTGTCTTTAGGAAGACCTCTGTCATTCAGGTTATTCCATCAGAACATCTTCATAATCTTACACTGCTTTCTGCTCTGGACACTTCCCTATAGCAAGCGCATTTTGTATCCATGTTTACTGAGGTAACCGTGTTCACACCTGGCTGTCGGTTGGCAGTATATTAATTACAAGAGATAAGATTCAGAAGCCCTGTGCTTTTCAAGCTAATTCTATAGCCCTTTACCAAGGGAAATTTAAATCCAGAGACAAACTGCTCTGAACGTTCCATTTCTTGTAATTCACAGCTTGCTGTACAGGGAGCCAGTGAAGGAATCAAAAGAAGCTGCCTCCACAAAGAAAAACCAAATTAGCACTCGCAGCCAGAGGTGTTTGTCCCAATTAGGGCTGTGCCACACACCTCAAGGACCAAAGATTAGCTGTGTGGAGCTCAGCCGTGTCTTTGAGAGGTTTCTTGTGTGCGGGAGGCCTGCTTCCCACTCTGCAACGACAGAAACACACACACGCACAACACACAACACCTGACTCCCAATGCAAACACGTCCCATTGGGAGGATGCTTCCCCCCCACACAGCACCTTGACAGCTAGTGTAAGGGAGAAAGGCAGCACAATAGTATCATTAACTTGCTTGAAGGATGTGTCTTCTTTGGGTGGATGCAGTTCTGAGAGAAATAACCTGCCTCACGTTGGAGGACTCCCCCCACCACAATTCATCATATGAGCTGTCAGCAATCCCTCCCACCAGCCCATCAGTTGCCACCTCTGGTAATTAGTTGCCAGACGGAAACGGCTCTCCTCTCCAGAAGGCTTAAAGATCAAGGATTCAGTTGCTCCAGGAGTGCAGCGTTTGCCGGGAAGCCTTGTCAAGGGTCAATGACGAAATATGATTTGTTTCTGTTTCCCCTCCCCCTTCCTCCAAAGAGCACAGGCCAGTAGACATGGTTCCCATGCTATTTTATCTACTAAGTAGGGTTACATCTCTGGATAGGGTTGCCAATCCCCAGGTGGGGACAGGGGATCCTCCGATTTGGAGGCTCTCCCCCCGCTTCATGGGGGGAGGGGGAGGGAAATGTCTGCTGGGGACTCCATTATACCCTATCGAGACTGGTTCCTATAGGGTACAATGGAGAATTGATCCATGAGTATCTGGCACTTGGAGGGGGGCTGTTTTTTGAGGTAGAGGCACCAAGTTTTCAACATAGCATCTGATGCCTCTCTTCAAAACACCCCCAAGTTTCAATAAGATTGGACCAGGGAGTCCAATTCTATGAGCCCCAAAAGAAGGTGCCCCTATCCTTCATTATATCTAATGGAGGGAAGGCATTGACCAGGCATGCAGTCCCTTTCAATGTGATGGCCAGAACTTCCTTTGGAATTCAATTATGCTTGTCACAACCTGGCTCCACCCCCAAAGCCCCCAGATATTTCTTGAATTGGACTTTGCAACCCTAGTTGGCCTCTGGATGTGGAGGGTCCCTTCAGCCACAATGGCTAGTAACCACTGATAGACTGATCTTCCATGAATCTATCTAAACCCCTTTTAAAGCTGTTTATTCCTGCGGCTATCACGTCTTCTGGGACAGTTTAATCACTCTCTGTATAAAGCAGTGTTTCCTTGTGTCTGTTCTGAACCGACTGTCCATCAACTTCGTTGGATGCTCTCAAGTTCTAGAATTTGGGGAGATGGAGAAAAATGTCGTTATCAGCTCTCTCCACGCCATGCATAGTTTTATAAACCTCCATATCCCCCCTTTGTCCTTTCTTTTCTAAACTGAAAAGTCCCAGACTCTTCAGTTTTTCCTCATAGGAAGGGTGCTCCACCATACAAATTAAATGTAGATTTTTGGGTCACCATCCCAAAAAGGTTGGGAACCACTGCTGTAAGAGTACAGCACAGCTGGCCTGGGAAAGAGGAAGTACCCTTTAAGGCAGGGGTGTCAAACATGCAGCTTGGGGGCCTTATCAGGCTCTTGGAGGGCTCCTATCAGGCCCCCGAGCAACTGGCTGTCATCTGCTTCCTTCTCCCTCTCTCTTGGTTCCTTCTGCATAACAGCTTGCTTTGCAAGCCTTGCTCAATTGCGCAGGAGTTACATAGCAAAGTCTCAGTTTTCACCATTGGCTGAAGCTCCTCCCCCTCCTGGTCCCTTGGGGAAGGGAGGAAAGAGCCAGAGCTTCCTTTGCCCAGTTCCCTGGATCCCATGGGAAAAATACAAAGGCCGTTTACCCCGGAGCGACGTCCCTCTTCACCGCGCTGCGTCTGCGCGGATTTCGCACAAACTGCTGTGCAGCACCAGGAAGAGCCGCATAGTCCCGGGGCTTTTGCGTCGCAAACGTAAACCGCCAAAAAGCAAGTTTACATTTGCGACGCAAAAGCCCTGGGACTACGCGGCTGTTCCTGGTGCTGCGCAGCAGTTTGTGCGAAATCCGCGCAGACGCAGCGCGGTGAAGAGGGACGCCGCTCTGGGGTAAGGTAAGTGGGAAAACGGCCAAAGAAAGCACCTTTAAGACCAAAGAACGCTAATATTTTAAGCATGTTTTAAGTTTATTTAAAAATCTTTGTGTTTGTGTCCTTTATAAAGTTTATAAAGTGTTGTTTGGTGTAGTGGTTAAGTGTGCGGACTCTTATCTGGGAGAGCCAGGTTTGATTCCCCACTCCTCCATTTGCACCTGCTAGCATGGCCTTGGGTCAGCCTTATCTCTGGTAGGAGTTGTCCTTGAAAGGGCAGCTGCTGGGAAAGCCCTCTCCAGCCCCACCCACCTCACAGGGTTTCTGTTGTGGGGGAGGAAGGTAAAGGAGATTGTGAGCCGCTCTGAGACTCTTCGGAGTGGAGGGCAGGATATAAATCCAATATCATCATCATCATTATCATCATCATCATCATCATCATCATCATCATCATCATCATCATCATCTTCTTCTTCTTCTTCTTCTTCTTCTTCTTCTTCTTCTTCTTCTTCTTCTTCTTCTTCTTCTTCTTCTTCTTCTTCTTCTTCTTCTTCTTCTTCTTCTTCTTCTTCTTCTTCTTCTTCTTCTTCTTCTCTGCTACCTAATCTTAAATAGGAACATACATGGCCCAGCCCGACAAGGTCTCATTTATGTCAGATCCGGCCTTCATAACAAATGTGTTTGACACCCCTGCTTTAAGAGGCTAAAGGGAAGGGGAATGACACACAGCACAAATCGGCCCCGGACCATTTTGAAACCAGAGCTTATCTGTGCCCCTTCCCCGGAGGCTGCAGACTGGCTGCCCGCAACCTGTATGCAGTTCCCCCTTTGAACAGGATCGAAGAAAGCTGATTTTTGATCCAGTTTAAAGGAGGAAGCCCCAGGGAACCCACAAATCATGCTCTGAAGGAGCACAATTTCGAGTGGAAGCTCCCCACCCCTCAGTGTGGGGTATTTCTGTGCCATGGGTGGGGGTGGGGGAATCCTTGTGTAAAAAGCCATCAATTAGGCTGAAACTTAATGAAATTGAGAAGGTGAGGAGACTACACTGTGTTAAACATGGTAAGTGTGAATGCAGTGGCAATTTGATACATCTTTATTTAGAGTTGTTGGTTTTGTTTTACAAATACAGAGGGAGGGAGATTAAATCTTTCAAATTAAAGTAACTCCATCTTAACTTCATGTTATCAGTGCTGGGTAGAAAAACAATTTTCATTGTACCTGCTGTGACGTAGTCCACTTTCCAGCAGCATGTTTTATTGACAGCTTCACAGCTGTTTTGTAGCATTGTGAATCAGCAAGGTACACACACTGTTCTTCAGAAAATGCGAGGACCGAGGCTCTAAAAACAAGCTACAATAGCATAAGTGTTCTGCAGTTGATAGCACCCATCTAAGTTCTTTTTTACCCTGGATCCCGGATCTCTCAGGTTATGTGAACCAGTTTGGTGTAGTGGTGAAGTGTGCGGACTCTTATCTGGGACAACCGGGTTTGATTCCCCACTCCTTCACTTGCACCTGCTAGCATGGCCTTGGGTCAGCCATAGCTCTGGCAGAGGTTGTCCTTGAAAGGGCAGCTGCTGGGAGAGCCCTCTCCAGCCCCACCTACCTCACAGGGTGTCTGTTGTGGGGGAGGAAGGGAAAGGAGGTTGTGAGCCGCTCTGAGACTCTTCGGAGTGGAGGGCGGGATATAAATCCAATATCTTATGTTTGCTGTTTTCACAAAGTATAGTACTAATGGAATGTAGGGTTTCCACTGCTGCAAAGCCTGAAAGGGAGTGTTTGGAGACAATGTGATGTCAATTCTAGGAGGTGCTCTAGGATACCTCCCAAGTCTCTAAGCTTCCTACCATAGAGACTAGGGGAAACATCTAGAAGGTCACTTTTTGGAGGCCATTTTTTTGCTCCTACTCTTCAATTTCTTGAGAGGCTATGGATGGCTAATTCCCCACTCCGATGGGGCTATATGAAATGTGATGTATATTGATAGGGTAGCATTTCCTGGCATAGCATCAGCATCCATAGCACACCACCAAGTTTTCAGCCAGCACCACATCATGGCTTAGACGCCCTAACATACTGCATCATGCGCCACAAACTGCAACCTCAAGGGAATTGGCAGACGATGCCGTGCTCCTCTCATTATCTAGAGGGGGTCTAAACAGGGCAATGGAAAAATTTAGCACGCAATGCCAAAAAGAGTCGCTTGCAATAAATTAGTCAAAAACAAAGATTATGCGCTTCCATAAAAAATACAAAGAAATGAAATGGATAATGGATGGGGTCCGGGTAGATCAGGTTAAAAATTTTAAATATCTGGGATTAACTTTTACATTTAACGGCAGGGCTTCCAGTCGTATTCAATATACAGCACGTTTGATGTCTATAGCATTTACCATTTGTAATTACAGTTAAATTGTTCTAGAATCTAGTACATGGCACAATACCTACATTTATAGATTCAGTAGGTTGTTTTAATCCATTTGTAAAATGGTACCCAAATTTCCTTTATGTTTTGTTGTATTGGGTCTCATTTTCCACCGGTACATAATGTATCCTGGGGATGCGCAAATCTTTACTACCATTTCTGTTGTTATTCTCAAGTCTCTATTCTGGTCCATATCTGGGATTTTTTTTCTTCTGGAGGGAGAACTGCTGAGTGCTAATTCGATTAGCAAAGCATAAACAAAAGGAAAGTGGGATTGGGCGACCAGGAGAGGGTGTGCCTGGCAGATTTGGGAGGGGGCGCCACCCACATGGCCCCCGCCTAGCTCGGGCACTGGCTGCCAGACGCCTGCTCGCTGTTTTAGATTACTCTGATCAGGACTGATTCGGATGTAGACAGGAGCTTAGAAAGCCTTAGGCTCCTGATTAGCTTCCCTGTATTAGATCACTCATCTGCCTAACAAGAGGTACATCTCAAGAATGATTTTGGTTCATTTTGGGGCATACTATTTGAGTAAAAGTATTACTCCTTCCTTCCTGAACTTCCTTCCTTCCTGAACTTCCTTCCTTCCTTCCTGAACTTCCGGTTTTCAAACATCTTATGTTTATTCTATGTGGCTCTTACATTAAGCAAGATTGGCCAACCCTGGTCTAAAGCATCCCTGAGAAGCATTTGTTTAGCCACTGTTTAAAGACTGCCAGTAAGGAGGAACTCACCACCTCCCTCAGTAGTTGGTTCCATTGTTGAACAACTCTTCCTGTAAAAGTTTTGCCTAATATCCAACTGGTATCTTTCTGCCCTTAATTTAAACCCATTAGTGCAAGTCGTATCCTCTGTTGACAATAGGAACAGCTCCCTGCCCTCCTCTGACAGCCCTTCAAATACTTCAAGAGAGCAGTCATGTCCCCCTCAACATCCTCTTTTCCAGACTGAACATTCCCAAGTCCCTCAGCCTTTCCTCACAGGGCTTGGTTTCCAGGCCCCTGATCATCCTCGTCACTCTCCTCTGCCCCTGCTCCATTCTGCCACATCCTTTTTGAACTGAGGCCTCCAGAACTGCACAGGTGTACAGTGGGACTATAACCTCTTGCGATTTGGATGTTATGCCTCAGTTGATACACCCCAAGATGGCATTAGCCTTTTTTTTGTTGCTGCGTCACACTGGATGCTCATATTTAACTTATGGTTCACCCATATCCCAAGATGTTGTTCACACACACACACTGCTATCCAGATATCCCCTAACTGGTAAGAATGTTGCTCAGTTTTGTTACCCAGATGTAGACACGGATCTTTGTTAAATTGCATCTTGTATAGATCCTCCCACTTTTCCAGCATGTTTGGATCTCATTGCATTCTATCGCTATCATCTGGTGTGTTTGCTGCTCCTCCCAATTTTGTGTTGTCTGCATATTTAATGAGTAGCTCCTCTACACCCTCATCCAGATCACTTATCAAAATATTTAAAAGTGCCAGGCCCAGAACTGAGCCCTGTGGCACCCAACTGGACACCTCCCTCATTTCAAATGAATTGCCACTGACAACTAACCTTTGAGTGCAGTTCTCCAACCCGTTCCCTATCCACCTAACTATCCTAGAGTCCATAAGAACATAAGAGAAGCCATGTTGGATCAGGCCAGTGGCCCATCCAGTCTAACACTCTGTGTCACAGAAGAACGTAAGAGAAGCCATGTTGGATCAGGCCAATGGCCCATCCAGTCCAGCACTCTGTGTCACATAAGAACATAAGAGAAGCCACATTGGATCAGGCCAATGGCCTATCCAGTCCAATACTCTGTGTCACATGAGAACATAAGAGAAGCCATATTGGATCAGGCCAATGGCCCATCCAGTCCAACACTCTGTGTCACAGAAGAACATAAGAGAAGCCATATTGGATCAGGCCAATGGCCCATCCAGTCCAACACTCTGTGTCACAGAAGAACATAAGAGAAGCCATGTTGGATCAGGCCAATGGCCCATCCAGTCCAACACTCTGTGTCACAGAAGAACACAAGAGAAGCCATGTTGGATCAGGCCAATGGCCCATCCAGTCCAACACTCTGTGTCACAGAAGAACATAAGAGAAGCCATGTTGGATCAGGCCAGTGGCCCATCCAGTCCACCACTCTGTGTCACAGAAGAACATAAGAGAAGCCATGTTGGATCAGGCCAATGGCCCATCCAGTCCACCACTCTGTGTCACATGAGAACATAAGAGAAGCCACATTGGATCAGGCCAATGGCCCATCCAGTCCAGCACTCTGTGTCACATGAGAACATAAGAGAAGCCACATTGGATCAGGCCAATGGCCTATCCAGTCCAATATTCTGTGTCACATGAGAACATAAGAGAAGCCATATTGGATCAGGCCAATGGCCCATCCAGTCCAACACTCTGTGTCACAGAAGAACATAAGAGAAGCCATGTTGGATCAGGCCAATGGCCCATCCAGTCCAACACTCTGTGTCACAGAAGAACGTAAGAGAAGCCATGTTGGATCAGGCCAATGGCCCATCCAGTCCAGCACTCTGTGTCACATAAGAGAAGCCACATTGGATCAGGCCAATGGCCTATCCAGTCCAATACTCTGTGTCACATGAGAACATAAGAGGAGCCATATTGGATCAGGCCAATGGCCCATCCAGTCCAACACTCTGTGTCACAGAAGAACATAAGAGAAGCCATATTGGATCAGGCCAATGGCCCATCCAGTCCAACACTCTGTGTCACAGAAGAACATAAGAGAAGCCATGTTGGATCAGGCCAATGGCCCATCCAGTCCAACACTCTGTGTCACAGAAGAACATAAGAGAAGCCATGTTGGATCAGGCCAATGGCCCATCCAGTCCAACACTCTGTGTCACAGAAGAACATAAGAGAAGCCATGTTGGATCAGGCCAATGGCCCATCCAGTCCAACACTCTGTGTCACAGAAGAACATAAGAGAAGCCATGTTGGATCAGGCCAGTGGCCCATCCAGTCCACCACTCTGTGTCACAGAAGAACATAAGAGAAGCCATGTTGGATCAGGCCAATGGCCCATCCAGTCCAGCACTCTGTGTCACATGAGAACATAAGAGAAGCCACATTGGATCAGGCCAATGGCCTATCCAGTCCAATACTCTGTGTCACATGAGAACATAAGAGAAGCCATATTGGATCAGGCCAATGGCCCATCCAGTCCAACACTCTGTGTCACAGAAGAACATAAGAGAAGCCATGTTGGATCAGGCCAATGGCCCATCCAGTCCAACACTGTGTCACAGAAGAACATAAGAGAAGCCATGTTGGATCAGGCCAATGGCCCATCCAGTCCAGCACTCTGTGTCACATAAGAACATAAGAGAAGCCATACTGGATCAGGCCAATGGCCCATTGTGTTACACAGTGGCCAATATATGTGTGTGTGTATATATATATTTATATACACACACATATATACATACACACTGTGGCTAATAGCCACTGATGGACCTCTGCTTCATATTTTTATCCAGTCCCCTCTTAAAGCTGGCTATGCGTGTAGCTACAATGTGGGATCTGAATGTGGGATCTGCTGTCCAGTCCACAATCCTCTAGTTTACGCATCAGAACATCATGGGGAACCCTGTCAAAAGCTTTGCTGAAATCCAGGTAAATGACATCAACAGCATTCCCTTGATCCAGTAAGCTCATCATTCCATCAAAGAAGGAAATGAGGTTGGTTTGGCAAGACCTGTTAAGGACAAATCCATGCTGACTTCCCTGGATCACCAAGTTGTCCTTTAGGTGTTCACAGACTGATCCCTTTAAAATCTGCTCCAGTATCTTCCCTTGGACAGGGGTCAGACTGACTGGCCTGTAGTTTCCTGGGTCATCCCTCTCCCCTTTTTGGAAAATTGGGATAACATCTGCTCTCCTCCAGTGTTGTGGCACATCTCCCATCCTTCAAGGAGTCTGGAAGATGATGGATAAAGGCTCTGCAAGCTCTCTAGAAAGTTCTTTGAGCACTCTTGGGTGCATACCATCTGACCTGGGGGATTTGCACTCATTCAATGCAGCCGGGTGCTTCTCAACTACCTCTCTGTCCATGTCAACCAGCAGCCCAGTCACTTTGCCTTGCCTACTACCGTGAGCTTGTTCTCTTCTTCAGGGAAAGAAGTGAGGCAAAATAAGCGTTATATAGGCATCAATTCAGTTTCCCATATTTACAACTTTTCAAAAACATCTTCTAACTATAACTAGCTTCCCCATCTGATAAGGGTGCACCTTCTTGCCTAGCTATATATCTCAGAATTCCAGACACCATGCTAAGTTATCTGTACTGGAATTCACCCATCTTTGCGCGATAGCTTCAGTTCAGTTAGGCATTCTCACCCTTCTTAGACCATTTAAAACATGAGCCCAGACACACAGCTAGGCTGAATGTGGGATCCTAGCCCCTACTCAGCCACAAAGTCCACAGGGTGGCCTAGGATAATTCACTCACCAGGCCATACTACCTTACAAGGCAGTTATTCATCTAAAATGCTGCAGTGGTGCCCTTAGAGAAGGAGGAGATATAATGAAATCCAATCGTTCCCCAGAGATTCTTTGTCCTCCTTCCTAGCACAGCTCTCCCATCACCTATCGCCACTCAAAAGGGCCTAGTTCTTTTCCTTGCTGCCTATGGAAGGTTGCTGCCACTGCCTTCCAGGTACCACCCCTGCTCTGATCCATGCCTCTGGCTCCTTTGGTGCCGCTGAAAATTTTCCTTGTTGGGAATTCCACAGTGCCAGATGTGCTCAATTGCCTGCACACCTCTGCCTATTCCATCTCCTGAACATGCTACAGGCCATTAGCTTTAACTAGGCGAAGCCGGAGGGGAGACTCATTCCAGGGAGAGTCCCCAGTGCAATTAATAAGGGCCCTTGTTAAGGAGAGCCAGTTTGGTGTAGTGGTTAAGTGTGTGGACTCTTATCTGGGAGAACCGGGTTTGATTCCCCACTCCTGCATTTGCACCTGCTGGAATGGCCTTGGGTCAGCCATAGCTCTGGCAGAGGTTGTCCTTGAAAGGGCAGCTGCTGGGAGAGCCCTCTCCAGCCCCACCCACCTCACGGGGTGTCTGTTGTGGGGGGGGGGAGGTAAAGGAGATTGTGAGCCGCTCTGAGACTCTTCAGAGTGGAGGGCGGGATATAAATCCAATATCATCATCATCATCATCATCATCATCATCATCATCATCATCATCATCTTCTTCTTCTTCTTCTTCTTCTTCTTCTTCTTCTTCTTCTTCTTCTACTACTACTACTACTACTACTACTAAGGGGAGGGGCCAGAGCTGAGGAAGCAAGACTGAGAAATAGTTGTGGTTGCCAACCTCCAGGCGGGGTCTGTAGATCTCCCACTATTACAATTTGCCTCCAGATGACCAAGATCAGTCGCTCTGGAGAAAATGGCTGCTTTGGAGGGTGGACTCACAGGGTGTCTGTTGTGGGGGAGGAAGGTAAAGGAGATTGTGAGCCGCTCTGAGACTCTTCGGAGTGGAGGATGGGATATAAATCCAATATCTTCATCTACCTCACAGGGTGTCTGTTGTGGGGGGAGGAAGGTAAAGGAGATTGTGAGCCGCTCTGAGACTCTTCGGAGTGGAGGGCGGGATATAAATCCAATATCTTCTTCTTCTAACTTTTAAGTGGCATCCATAGGAACATAAACACTTCAAGAGTAGAAAAGTAAGTTTTTATACCCCACATTTCTCTGCCTTAAGTGCCTCACAATCTCCTTTCCTCCCTCTCCCTGCAACAGGCACCTTGTGAGGCAGGTGGGGCTGAGAGAATTCTGAAAGAATTGTGACTGCCCCAAGCAGCAGACTTCCTGTGGAAGAGGAGGAGTGGGGGATCAAACTTGATTCTCCAGATCAGAGCCCACCACTCTTAACCACCACACCCTGCTGGCTCTCTCTTTAGATCCAATTACTGGTCTTAAGAAAATCTGAAGCAGAAAGATGTTGTCCTGTGACCCAAATGGGCTCATGGAAACCTCTGCAAACTATGGAAGGTATGTGAGCTAGCAGATGGGCATATTTATAATTTACAAACAAAAGGTAATTAAAAACAGATAAAATGTGTGCCCATCAACCCTAACTTCATCTGTGTGGGCATCCTTGGGCTCCCAAAACTATGGAGGAGGAGATGCCATAACTTATAGACTGCTAAAGCTGAAGATATCCCCCCCTCCAGCAGTTATCACTGCAACCCTAATCCTTGGAATTCCACAGTGCCAGATGTGCTCAATTGCCTGCACACCTCTGCCTATTCCATCTCCTGAACATGCTACAGGCCATTAGCTTTAACTAGGCGAAGCCGGAGAGGAGACTCATTCCAGGGAGAGTCCCCAGTGCAATTAATAAGGGCCCTTGTTAAGGAGCAGCCTTTCCGGCCACCCAGTGTGTGCGCCGGCGGCCTCACCAGGCTCTGCTGCCTCCTGGCTGTAACGCAGAGCTCACGATTTCCTCCTCCTTGGAGCACTACAGGCTCGGCCTTCTTTGAGAGATTAGAATTGCTCTGCAGGCAATTTGTATACCAAACCCTGCTAGAAATCAGAGGCAGACATTTTCCAGAAACACAGTGCAGAAGTTTCATACCAAACGCCACCAAAACGAGAGGAGCAGCTAAAAGACACTGCAGGACAAGGGCTGCATTTAGTTTTGAGGCGACTGAGTCCACATTTCTGTTTTAAAAAATTCATGAGACATTCTGTACACAGAAGCTTTGAACACTACCCAATGGAAATCATCATTGGTCACATGCAAGCCACTGACAGATGGGTCTGGGAATCTCCACAGTAGGGTTACCAGGTCCGACTCAGGAAATATCTGGGGTCTTTGGGGGTGGAGCATGGAGACGCTGGGGGTGGAGCCAGGAGCAAATTTGTGACATGCACAATTGAACTCTAAAAGGAGTTCTGGCCATCGCATTTAAAAGGGGCTGTGTGCCTTTTAAATGCTTCCCCACCACTGGAAATAATGAAGGACAGGAGCAGGGGTGGAATTCTAGCAGGAGCTCCTTTGCGTATTAGGCCACACACCCCTGATGTAGCCAATCTTCCAAGAGCTTACAAGGCTCTTTTTTGTAAGCTCTACATCATTTGGGGCTCATTGGATTGGACTGGGGGGAGGGGTTGAGGAGAGGCAACAGATGCTATGCTTAAAATTTCATGCCTCCACCTCAAAAAAACAGCCCCCCAAGATCCCCAGGAACCAACACATTGATTCTCCATTATACCCTATGGAGACTGATCTCTATAGGGTATAATGGAGTGCCCAGCAGACATTTCTCACCCCCCCACACACACACCCCGCTCTCTGATGACCCTGAAGTGGGAGGAGGTCCTCCAAACCAGGGGATCCCCTGCCCCCCAACTGGGGTTTAAAACATACCACACAATACCATGATTAAACAAAACTGCCTCTCTCTTACAAATTATTATATACTGTTTATGAAGCTTGAATCTACTCCCATTTCACAATTTATGTTACTAATAAAAAAACACACAATTCATGACAATATAAAGTGCCACAAGTATCAAATATTCAGTGTCCCAAGAAATTCTCTTAAAGTCCAAACTCCATATTTGAAAGACAAAAGGGGCTTGTACAAAATTTATTTATTTTATTCCACTTATATCCCGCCCTCCCTGCCGAGGCTTGTAATATTCAAACTTCCATTTTTACTGGGCAGAGAGTCTCCTTGTGCCTCCTCCAACTGGGGATTGGCAACCCTACTCCATCGGCATCCAGAGACTTCGTTCCAAGGGGCTTGGTAGGGCTGCCAGCTCCATCCTAGGAAATCCCTGGAGATTTGGGGGTGGAGGCCAGGAAGCGTGGAGTTTAGGGAGAGGGGGAACCTCAGCAGAATATAGTCTCATCCAGTCCACTCTCTGGAGCTGCCATTTTCTCTAGAGCAACTGTCAAGCATGAGATTTTCAAAAGAACGAGTCAAGTGGATACAAAACTACGTTTATTGCTAAATCGAGATGCTCTCTTGGTACAGGACCTTGAGGGTGATACCAGCAATACATTGATACACTTCTTTTAAGACACACTTCCAAGGGTTCTCACAGGAAGGGGTGAGGAATGCCAGCCGGCGCATAAACTATCATAAAAGTCTACATTCTCACTATGTTATCAGTATCTCGTCCTTGCTTTCCCAGATGGTCTACACTCCCATGCAGGAATGTATGGGAAGGTGTCAGTTCTTCTCATCTTATTACTAGTTTTGTTTCCTATTCCACTACACAAAGCCATAAAGCGGGAGGGGGGGGGGAGAATAACAGAGCCATGTTACATTGGCCCTCCATGATGTTTTACAGACCAGCTTTATGGAGGGCCCTAAAACTATAGATCACCACTAGGTTTTACCATGCTTAGGAACTGATTTCCGTAGTTTGGAATTCTGTTGTAGTTCCAGGAGACTGCCAGGCAACCCAACAAAGATTTAATGATGTTATGTGCTTGCCCCCCCCCCCCACACACCATGGGACCAACAGCACTCCAGTGGAGAGAAGGTTGTGTCACTGAGTGCATGAAAATAATCTGGGGAGGGAACAGAGTAAACCCCCAACACCCGATATTTCATATCCGAATCAGGAAGTCCAGTTTCTGCTCTTAATTCTTTAAAACTCCGAGAGAACCTGGATATTACCTACAAAGTTCTTCATGGCTTTGAACCCACTTGCCCGTAGTCCTGCCTCTCAGGTCTTGAAGGAGTAAGAGCAACGGCTGCCTTTACGGGAGCTTTCTCCGCTGCAACTCCCACTTTCTCCACTGCAACTCCCACTTTCTCCGCTGTAACTCCCACTTTATGGCCGGAGGAGGTTAGGAAAGCTCCCACACTTTATTGTTTCACAGAATGTGTAAAATGGAATTGTTCAGGAGGGCGTTTTCATAAAGGGAATAGGGTGGCGGTAAAACAGAATTGTTCTGGAAGGCACTTTATAAAGGGAACAGGACTCTATGTTTGTGGAAAGAGGAGAGAGAGAGAGAGAGAGCATTGTTTATTGAATGTACTGTACTATTTTTCTTTCAGTTTTCTAATATTATTTTCTTGGATGCATTATATTGCCCCTTTTTCTGCATTGTTTTGTAGTTGTATAATCTGCCCTGAATTACAGACTTTCCCCACATAGGTCATTTACCCTGAATATAATGTTGGAGGGTGGGGGAAAACAGGAAGAATGCCAGTGTTGTACCAGGGCATGATGTTACTGCCTGTGATAAACCATAAGTGACATCATCATGCTGAGAGATTGCCAGGAGCAGAGATCTTTTTGCAGTTGCACTAATGCTATGACATCATTTCCAACACAACTGGGAAGTGATGACTTAGCATCTGGTGATATTCTGTGGTTAAACTGTAAAGTCTGGGGCATAGGCTTGGCAATCCCCAGGTCCCAGCCGGGTTCTTCCACTTTCCCAGGCTCCTTCCCACCCCCAGTCAGCTGGCCGGCAGGGGGAAGCCTCGCCCCCACAGCCACCATGTGACTTTCCATCTCCGGAGGCTTCAGACTCCGCTTGCTGGAAAGGCTTCCTCTTGGGATGGTATGTCTGTGCAACTTGGAAGAAGTTGGCAGCAACTCATGAGTAGAGAGGCCAATCCCTCACTTCAGAGTCGCCAGAAACGGTGTGTGTGTGGGGGGGGGGAGGGAAATGTCTGCTGAGCACTTCATTATTCCCTATGTGAAGATCGATTCTCATAGGGTATAATGGGAAATTGATCTGGAGGTTTCGGGGGCTCCGGGGGAGCTGTTTTTTGAGGTAGAGGCACCAAATTTCCAGTATAGTATCTAGTGCCTCTTCCCAAAGTACCCCCCCCCCCAAGTTCCAAAACGATTGGACCAGGGGGTCCAATTCTATGAGCCCCAAAAGAAGGTACCCCTATCCTTCATTATTTCCTATAGAAGGAAGACATTTTAAAAGATGTGCTATCCCTTTAAATGTGATGGCCAGAACTCTCTTGGAGTTCAATTATGCTTGTCACACCCTTGCTCCTGGCTCCACCCCCAATGTCTCCTGGCTCCACCCCTCAAATTCCCCAGATATTTCTTGAATTGGACTTGGCAACCCTACTGGGGCAAATGCTAGAGCACAAGCTAAAGAAGCAACAGTTCAGAGACTAATTACTATTTGTGGGCAATGCTATGTTGCTTCTTAAACTCAGGGCCCCAAATCTCCCACTATATCAGGAAACATGGGAATTTCCTCCACTCTCCGCCAGGGCTTCACAGGCTGGTGGGAAGTAATAAGGAGGTGGTGCAATGATTGCTTCTGGTGCCAAAGCCAAATGACAATCACGTTGAAGGATGTGAAGAAATGCATTTTTTCTTTGAAGGTTTGAAATGAGCAAAACTTTCACTCTGAGTTTTAAAAGTCCCCCCATCTCTCTGGGCAGAGAACAGGCTGGGAGAGAAGTCAGTTCAATTACTCTCCAGACTTACCTCAGCCCACCTTCATACAAGGGCTAAAGGTCTAGCTAGAAACAGTTGGATGGGCCACCTCCCCCCCACCCTCAAGCAGGGAACAGAGACTTGGAAGAAATAAGACTAGAAAGATTTCTGGAAACATCAGGAAAAGCTTCCTTGATCTGGCTTGACTGGGTCAGTGGGAGGGGAAAGGGAAAAGACAAAACTCCTGGAAGCAAGGAGGAAGGTCTCTTTTGTGCTGAGTCCATCAGAGCAGACAGAACTCTTAAAGAAGGTCTGGAGGAGGCAGCCATTGAACATGTGCTGGCCTGGAGAGTTGGAGGAAGCTGTAAGGTACTTGTAATTCTGTAGAGAATTGTAAGTTCTTGAAAATAAGGGGCTTGCTAGGGTTGCCAATCCCTGGGTGGGGGCAGGGGATCCCCCAGTTTGGAGGGCCTCCCCCCACTTCAGGGTCATCAGAAAGCGGGGGGAGGGGAGGGAAATGTCTGCTGGGAACTCTATTATTCCCTATGGAGATTTATTCCCATAGAAAATCATGAAGAATTGATCCGTGGGTATCTGGGGCTCTGGGGGGGGGGCTGTTTTTTGGGGTAGAGGCACCAAATCTTCAGTATAGCATCTAGTGCCTCTCCCCAAAATACCCCGCAAGTTTCAAAAAGATTGGAACAGGGGGTCCAATTCTATGAGCCCCAAAAGAAGGTGCCCCTATCTTTCATTATTTCCTATGGAAGAAAGGCATTGAAAAGGTGTGCCGTCCCTTTAAATGTGATGGCCAGAACTCCCATTGGAGTTCAATTATGCTAGTCACAGCCTTGATCTCGGCTCCACCCCCAAAGTCTCCTGGCTCCACCCCCAAAGTCCCCAGATATTTCTTGAACTGGACTTGGCAACCCTAGGGCTTGCCTACATTTTAACATCTGATAGGGCATGTCTAGAGAGAGGGACAGCAGAACTGCATTTCCCCCATTTCTTTTGAATCCCTTGCTCAGTCTGGCATTGTGCTAAAAGTAGGCTTATGAACATTTTCTCTTTAATAAATACTTTAAAGTATTGCGTACTGGTAGTGGTTCTGTGTACCACAGAGAACCACTACCAGGACATGTCTTGGACATTCTATTTTAAAAGAAGCACTGGGGGAAGGCGGGCAGTTGGCAAATGGCTATTCCTTTATGGGCACACAAGGCAGGAACTGGTCCTCGTGGCAACCAAGCGCTCGGTAGCAGGAGACACAGAGGCAAGGCCTCAGAACTTGGAAGAGAAGCTGGGAGTCCTGCTCCTCCCAGTGGGCAATTCCTATAAAGGTCAGGCGTCAGTGGCGGGTTACTGGAGAGAGAGAAAAGCTCTCCAGGTGTTGGGAAAACCTTAGTGGGTAGGGTGGTACAGGGCCTTCAGCCCAGAGTAGGCCCATTCATTAGGGTTTTTATTCCCCTTTAGGGTTGTTGTCGGAAGCCCCACCCCAAATGGCCCCTGTCACATGTCAATGCTCATTTTGGCCAAAACTCTATGGTTATCATAGAGTTTGTTTGTTTACTAAAATTATATCCTGCCCTTCCCGCAAGCAGGCTCAGGGATGTAACGTCATATTGCCTAAACATTAAAAACCCATTAATACAATAAGTTCTTAACATAAATAAAAACTGAGCATAAGACGCACCTAGTTTTTAGAGCTGTTTGTGTGAATTTAGAGGCATTTGTGTGAATTTTTTGCAGTATTCGCTCCTTAAGACGCACACACTTTTCCCTCCACTTTTTTTTTGGGGAAAAGTGAGTCTTATGGTGCAAAAAATACTGTAATTAAAAGATGGTGAGATACATGTCATTTCAGAATTCCCCCATAAGCTGGATGACAAGAGTCATGTCAAACTTATATAGTATCAAGACTCTGTATGGGCAGACGGTCAGGATTCATGGAGAGAGACGATCCCTTAGATATGCTGATCCTAGGTGCTCAGGGCCTCAAAGGTGGTAGTGGTTCTCTGTGGTTCTCGTTTGATCAAGATGCTAGAGCAGGGGTGTCGAACTCATTGGTGATGAGGTCTGGATTTGGCACATATGAGACTTTGTGGGGGTAGGCCACGCATGTCACAAAATGTAATGCGAGGTGGTGGAGATATCAACTTTACAAAGGACGCAGGCAAACACAATTAAATATATTATTTTAACTTAAAATACAAACATGCTTAAAACTCTCGTGATATTTTGTTTCAAATGGGAAGCTGGGGGAACAGTGGGATTTGGCAATGCAATTTTTAAAATAAGATGTGAAGAAAAAGCACGAAGATCACAGCAGAAACTAAAAATATACACTAAAAATATGAAATGCTCTGAACCTAGTAAAAACATGAAATGGCTGGGCGTTGCAAGCTTCTCTCCCCCCTGCCCCGTCTAATCAGAGTGGCAATGGCTCTCCAGTGTAATGCCCCACTTTGGTTGTATGTTTCCAGGTTAGAGTACCCACTAGGCACCGGTTCATTCAACAGAGACAAGCTGGCTCAAAGCATCAACCCTTTATTTGCAAGGAGCTTCAACTGTCCATAAAATCTGCAAAAAATGAAATTGTCTTAGCTCCACTCCAAATACATTGCAGCACAAAAGCTGCAAGGAAAACAAAGAATGGATTTCCCATTAAGGATCTCTGGGTGCAGAGACCTTAATGGAAAATCCATTCCACATTTTCCTTGCAGCTTTGCAAGTACAGATGTCAGCAAAGACAAGACAGAGGATCTGGGAAAGTCAGCAGCCATGGAGTTTGAAAAAGAAGGATTTGGGGGGTGGGGGGAAGAAAATTGCTGCAGGCTTGATTGCACCCTGAACGGGCTGGATGTGGCCCACAGGTTGGGAGTTTGACAGCCTTGTGTTAGAGCGTCGATGTGTGATGTTGACTTCTGGGTGACATCATTGTGTTGATGTGTGATGTTGACTTCTGGATGATGTCATCGCACAGTGTGTGTAAAACGCACACAAGAGAACATCCCGGTACAGACCAGGGAACCGCCAGCTGGAAGCCAGGTAAGACCCAGCAACCCTACCATTCCACCACAGAGGATGTTCTATATTTCACCCAAACTCTGTGATTAAACCATCATCATTCATTGGTGTGCCTGTCCTTACCCGCCAATTCCTCTCAAGGGTTTGCCAGGAGGTTACAATGCCTCAGTAGGGTACAGTGCCATAGAGTCTGTTCTCCAAAGCATCCATTTTCTCCCGTAGTTTGGAGTTGAACTGTAATTGCGGGATACCCCCCCCCGCCCCCGATCCCTTCTGGAGGCTGGCATCCTTACCCCACCTGTGGCCAGGCCATATCTCATCACTCTCAGCTAGGCCTGGGCCCACAGCTAGGATCAACCTGTATATCCTTCACTCTATTCCCCCTACCCGATATTCTCCAAGCACCAGAATTAAAAGGCAGCTGCAGCACTTTGTGACTCAGATGTGCAACATCTGAGAAAGACAAAGTCTGGATAACAGAGGAGCATTTTAAGATTCCCTCTCAGTGCCCAGCCCATGCAGGTCTCCCTGCAGCAACAAAACCTTTTGCTTTGAGCGATGAGCACCGCAATCCCATGATCCCTGTGAATCAGCGATTATCAAGGGGGCTAAACTCTGGGCTTAGGTGGAATCAAGAGGAGGTGGGCCTGATTTTGAGTTGGTTTGACGGGTTAAGCCACTTCTACTGCCTGAGATTAAACGCACGGAGGCTGATCTAAATGTCAAAACCGGCCGCCAGAGACTCTCCATAAGCCTCCTCTTGGGGCTCAGCTCCAGGAAAGCAATGCAGGGGAGGGGGGGAGACGTTGCTTCAGGCTCCTGTTTTGGCCAGTTGGGGAAGGGGTGGAAGAAGAGAGGGAAAATGAAGGGGGGGAGGGAGAGGGAGAGAGCTGCAAAAGGTTTGTTTTGACTGGCTGTATGGATTTCCTCTTAAAATAATCAACATTTTTCAATGTTCTCTTTCTGGGAGCTAAAAAACCTCCAAGGTGTGACCACAACAAAGGATGTTCTCTGCCTTCTGGGATGCCCACCCCCTTTTTGATATACATACATGTGTGTGCCTATAAGTGAATCCTCACAGATCTGTTTCTGTTTTCCCCCTACACAGGGTTGCCAGCTCAAGGTTGCGGAATTCCTGGAGATTTAGGGGCACAGCCAGGGAAAAGTGGGATTAGCGGAGGGACTTCAGCATAGGGATGCCAAGCCCCCGGTCCGGGTGGGGGTTCCCCGCCCAGGAGGTTTCCAACCTGCCAGCCTGGAAGTGATATCATCACGCCAGCAACGTCGTGCAGCAGCCACTCTACGCACTCTATGGTTTTCCCAGATGCTCTAGCCATTTGGGAGGGAAAACTCCATGGTACCATAGAATTTTCCCGGAAACGCCTAGAGCGGCTGCGAGCAACATCATCAGTGCAATGATGTCTCTTCCAAGTGACATCATTGCGTTTGCCACATGCGGAAGTCCCCCGCCAGGGAAGACGGGGGACTTGACACCCTGCTTCAGCATGGTACAATGCCATAGGGTCCACCCTGCAAAGCAGCCATTTTTTCCCAGGAAAACTGATCTCTGGAGACCACTTGTAATTTGAAGGAATCTCGATACCCCACCTGAAGGCTGGCAATCTTACCTCTACAGGCCTGTATGGGAGGGTCCTCACTTAATTGTTCTGGTTCCGTGTATGTAGATCAGTCCGCTCCCCCCCCCATGTGGTACATGGTGCCTGCTGACACCTTACCTGGTACCTGCCAAGTGTTTTTAGAAAGTAGGTGGGGCCCAGTGGGACTTTTGCCCGGCATGGCCTCTGATTGGCCATTGGAGATTTGATTGACTGTGTGAGTTTTTCAAAACATTGCTTTGGCAGTAGCTGCTACTATGGCACAAGGATCTTCAAATGCTTGACTGAATATAAATTTTCACAGTCATTTTGTGGCTGGCTCCACTTCCTTTTGGTGTAAGAGCCATTTTGGTGTAGTGGTTAAGTGCACGGACTCTTATCTGGAAGAACCAGGTTTGATTCCCCACTCCTCCACTTACATTTGCTGGAATGGCCTTGAGTCAGCCATAGCTTTCGTAGGAGCTGTCCTTGAAAGGGCAGCCACGGTAAGAGCTCCCTCAGCCCCACTACCTCACAGGGTGTCTGTTGTGGAGGGAGAAGGTAAAGGAGATTGTGACCGCTCTGAGACTCTGAAATTCAGAGTATAGGGCAGGATATAAATCCAATATCATCATCATCATCTTCTTCTACTGCCATTTTATGGCAGTCATTTTTTTGCTGCACTCAGTATGCAATGTCAGAATCCAAAGGTGCCTGCATGTTCCAAAAGGTTGGGGATCCCTGGTGTAGGTGCAAGTGTGTGCGAAGCAATAAAGAAGCATGTTGTTGAAGCTGCTGTCTCTTGTGCGCTATCTGGAGAGGTAAACTTGATCCTGCACACCTAGGGTTGCCAGATCTTACCTTGCTGCTGGTGGGGGGTGGGAGGGAGCGTTCCAGGAGCAGGACTCCACCCCTAAACAGCAACACCACCTGCAACACAATGTCACCAATGCAATCATTTCATGTGAAAGTGATGTCATCACATTGGGGATGTCGCACAGCGATGCTCCAGTTTGAGGGCAAAACTCTATGGTAAGTTTAGCTTGAAACCATAGAGTTTTGCCCTCAAACCAGAGCACCCCCCCCCACACACACACAAAAATGCAGAAAAAAACCAAAACATACCAAGCAGACAGATGGAAATCTCCATCATGCCACTATGGCCACATAGGAGAAAGTCATGTAAAAAGTACTATGGGAGTAAGGTTTTATTATGACAGTTCTAATTCAAGAAGCATTTTAAGGTAGAAGCTGAGCTGCTATAATTTAGTACACCTTCTGGTGATGTCAGGGGTGTGCAGCATATGCAAATGAGCTATACAAATGAGTTATGCTAATTATTATTATTATTAAATTTTATTTGTATCCCGCCCTCCCCGCCTAGGCAGGCTCAGGGCGGCTAACAACATTCAATAAAACATTATACAAAGTACAATAATTAAAACAATGTTAAAATTATACATAGTTAATACATATCTTAAAACTAAGCCAGCATATATAATCAGTAACTTAACAGCAGCAGAGATGTTCCGGGCGCTATTTATCTATTTACATATTTAAATGATGGTAAGAATCATTGAAGAGTCACTTTGTTGGATCCTCCGTTCGGCCATCCTCTGTCAGCAGTTTGGGAAGGCCTGCCTAAAGAGGATGGTCTTGCAGGCCCTGCGGAATTGGTCTAAGCTCCGCAGGGCCCGCACCTCCTCCGGGAGTTGATTCCACAGGCACGGGGCTGCCACGGAGAAAGCCCGTGCCCGCGTGCTCTGTAATTTTGCCTCCCTTGGCCCAGGGATCAAGCTCTGGTGCCTCTTTTTCTACAAAATGGCCCCTGCTGATGAGGGGCGTGGTCTTGCCACAGGCTCCCTGGAGCTGAGGGGGGCAGGATGGGCCAAATCAACAGGGAAGCACTGCAGCTTCCTCTTGGCCCTCTCTGCTTCACCTTGCCCAGCCCTTTCAGAATCAAAAGTTAACAACCCCAAAGCGAGCTCTGAGCACCCAAGGCAAGGGAGGGGGACCCACACAATATTTACCTCTTGTTTGCCCGTTTTCGATTACGAGACCCTGAGTGATCTGAGGCTCTGAGATTTAGGGCTGCCAGCTTTGGGGTGGGATATACCTGGAGACTTTGGGGGTGGAGCCTGAGGAAGGTGGAGTTTGGGGAGGGGAAGGACTTTAATAGGGTATAAGACCAAGCAGCTTTTTTTCCTCCAGGGGAATTGATCTCTGTTACCTGGAGATTACTTGAAATCCCAGGAGATCTTCAGCCATCACCTGGAAGTTTAATCAACGAAAAGGGATCACAGTTCATAAGACAGGCAATGAAAGAAACAAATACTGTGCTGTGCTGGCTAACAATATTTAATAAAACCAATTAAAAACCTTCGTAAATTATCTCTTTATACTTCATATTAAAACAGAGGTCCATTCTCACATTTCAATATTACAAGAAAAGTCCTACGAGCACCCGGATAAAGGCTCTTCACACTAATGCTCAATTCACATCACATTTACTCCCAACACTGGCTGATATCAGCAAGTGTTGGAGTAAAACAGTGGCACAAAACTGTAGCTTGGATAAAGCAGTAATGCGAAACAGGAACACAGACCGGTTATGCCTGAAAGCTGATGTTGGTACTTTGAATTTGCGTTGACATATCCTCTGCATACCTTGTGCAAATCTGGACATTTCTATATTTTTGCTACCAGTAAAAGAAATTGGATTTTCAATCTTTTTGGAGAAAGTATTCATAAGAACATAAGAGAAGCCACGTTGGATCAGGCCAATGGCCCATCCAGTCCAACATTCTGTGTCACACAGTGGCCAATATATGTGTTTGTGTATATATACACACACACACACACATACATACATACACACACACACCATATATATACTGTGGCTAATAGCCACTGATGGATGTCTGCTCCATATTTTTATCCAATCCCCTCTTATTTTTATCCAATCCCCCCTTATTCTTTATTGAACGCTTAAAAAAAGATAATTGAATAAGAGGCATATTGGGCACGAAGCTGTTGCTCTTAGCAACCCTGCTGGGATTTACCCCAAACAGGCCGCTTCCCCCGTAAAGCAGTTTTGTAGCATTTCCCCCCATCAACTGAGACAGGTATAAGATATAAATCTCTTTGTCTCTTTTATAAAAATTGAAAACATTAGTCGAACACTTTTGTTAATGCCAACCAAAATGTCCCAAAGTAGTGAGCAAGCTTTCAGGATGTCCAAAATGCTTGTTTAGACACTGGATCCTAATCAGGAAAAATGAGGAGGGGGATGCAGCTAGACATGAGAGGGGACATCCTTTGGGGAAGGCCACTCATGGAGCATCTACTTGACATGAGAAAGGGGGCAGGTTCAGTCCCTGGCAGCATCGGTTTAAAGGATGACGTGGGAGGCGATGTGAAAGACCTCGGCTTGTGATTCTGGAGATCCGCTGCCAGTCTGAGCAGACAGGACCGACTTTGACGGACCGATGGTCTGATTCAGGAGAAGGGAGCTACATGTGTTCATGTATCCACAAGGGGGCTGGAAAAGCTGTCCACGCTGTGACAGCAACAGCAAAAAGGGTGAAAGCGGGCAAGGATGGTTTCTACACATCCCATCGCTGCACAATTTGCTGCTGTCCCCGCCCCCCTGTGGCTTTGGTGCAGGAGTGTCAAGGCACCAACAATCATGCTGGAGACCCTTACAACCCAGCAAGCCCCACCCCCGCATTCACAAATGAGCATTCAAGGGACACTGCTGCTCACCTGTAAACTGAAAAGCAAGTCAAAGGACTGCAAGCAGGAGACACACAGCTTAGGCCAGCCCTCTCCCTGAGTGTCCACATGGAGGTGCTGTCCACAGTCACCCCACACTTCTTTGGAGTTAGAGCAAAAGAAGTTTATCCAGACAAAACTCCAGGAACCCCATCACTCATGGTCAGAAAGAACATAAGAGAAGCCATGTTGGATCAGGTCAATGGCCCATCCAGTTGAACACTCTGGGTCACACAGTGGCCAAAAAAATTATATATATACACACACACACTGTGGCTAATAGCCACTGATGGACATCTGCTCCATATTTTTATCTAACCCCCTCTTGAAGCTGGCTATGCTTGTAGCCGCCGCCACCTCCTAACATTGCATAGAAGCTCTCCTCACCCTGAGTGGCATTCTGCATTTCATATGTGTGCGGAGGAAATCCCATGGGGAAACAGAGGGGCTCTCATGCAGGCCATACTAGAGGGCCAGAAGGTCTTAGTTGCACCAAAGGCAGCATGCAACTCTTGCTCCAGGACTTTTTCCCACAAAGGGATCAACATTATATTACCTTCAGTGCCACTAGAAGGAATGCTATGGTAGAATGGAGTTTAAAAGGCCCAAACAGTGGCATGTGCTCAGAGACCTATTCCATGAATTCACGTGGACTGTATTTTTGAACTGCCTTCCCTGGTTCACATGACCACATATGCATCATTCGTTCCAGGCTTAATGGAACACATTTTGGGCACTGTCACACACATTAAATAACACACTTTCAATCCACTTTCAACACACATTGCAACTGGGTTAAAAAGGTAAAGGTAGTCCCCTGTGCAAGCCCCAGTCATTTCCGACTCTGGGGTGACGCTGCTTTCACAACGTTTTCACAGCAGACTTTTTACGGGGTGGTTTGCCATGGCCTTCCCCAGTCGTCATCTCCACTTCCGCCCCCCCAGCAAGCCGGGGTACTTTGGGTTATACTGCGTGAAATGGCAAAATCCACTCACAAAGGGTTGCTGACATGGATTGAAACTGCATCATTTAGCATGTGTGAAAGGTAAATACTGCAGCAAGCATGCAGTTGCCTGATCTCGTGTCATCAAACACTACAGCGTGCATCGTTTTCAATGCGCAGGAAAGTGCCACTCATGGCAGGAGAAATATGGCTCTGTGGGAAAGAAGACTACGGAGGAACACAGCACCGGTTTTGATGCATGAGGATGAGCATGGGGGGGGGGGGGGAGGGAGGAGAGCTCTGAACTGTGAGAAGGCCTTTGATGGTGCCGATGTTGTACAGCCAGGCGCACTGCAGCCTCTGTGTGTTTGGAGCGGCATTAAAGTTTGATGTGCAATACTGTTAGAAGCTACGAAAGGTGAAAGGAGGGGGATGGGGAGGTGGTTGTGGGTTTTGCAGCGTAGGCAGAGGTTTGGCTACAGGAACACGATCCTGGTTAAGGATAACCTTCGAGCACCCTGACCCTGGAAAGAATGCACTTCCTTTCATTGGGGAAACTTGGCATCCAGAACATTCTGCAGATCGAAAGCCTAACTACATGTTTAAAAGACCACAGGTCCGGTCTGGAGTTCTTTGCACGGGGTGATTTGCCCCAGGGCCCGTGCTGCTGGGAAGTCTGTGTGTGTAAGGCTTCCACGCACCCCTTGGGTTTCCCTTGACTTTTTGGTGCTCTTTCTCGAACCTGCTTTACTGTGATGTTTTGAGGAAGAGCGCAGCAAAGCCAGACTGAATATTCCTGGTCCTATTCACATCGAGCCATTTCCCCGGCCCCCGAGTCCCACGGCATCCGCTCCCTGCCCCCCAAATTCTACCAAGGGGCTTTAAAAGGGGGGGGGGGGGGTAGGTTTAAAAAAACACCATCAATTGGAATATCAATATAATGGTAGTTAAGTTATGCCAGTTAAGGTGTGCTGTTGTTGCTATCATGGTATTTGGTATGTCCATTACTATTTCTTAAAAAACCCTTAGCAATAGCTCGGGTTGCCAGCTCTGGGCTGGGAAATGTTTGGAGATTTGGGGGGGGTGGAGCCTGGGGAAGGGAGGGGAAGAAGAAAAGAAGAAGAAGATATTGGATTTCTATCCCGCCCTCCACTCCAAAGAGTCTCAGAGCGGCTCACAATCTCCTTTACCTTCCTCCCCCACAACAGACACCCTGTGAGGTGGGTGGGGCTGGAGAGGGCTCTCACAGCAGCTGCCCTTTCAAGGACAACCTCTGCCAGGGCTATGGCTGACCCAAGGCCATGCCAGCAGGTGCAAGTGGAGGAGTGGGGAATCAAACTCGGTTCTCCCAGATAAGAGTCCGCACACTTAACCACTACACCAAACTGAAGAATTGCAGTTTTATACCCTGCTCTTCTCTCTGAATCAGAGACTCAGAGCGGCTCACAATCTCCCATATCTTCTCCCCCCACAACAGACACCCTGTGAGCAGTGTTCCCTCTAAGCTGAGTTAGCATGAGTTAGCTCACAGACTTTTAGCCTCCAGCTCACATATTTTTGTCTTAGCTCAGGAAGGTTGGCCCCAGAGCACACTAATTGATGCAGTAGCTCACAACTTTAACGCCAGCAGCTCACAAAGTAGAATTTTTGCTCACAAGACCCTGCAGCTTAGAGGAAACATTGCCCTTGAGTCAAATCTTTCTCTTGCTGTGAAGGCTTCCTTAGTCAAGGCTTGTCTCAGCCATCACCTTGTTAGCAACATGCAGGGGTTAGTCATGACCAGTGTTTCCTCTAAGCTAAGTGTGAGCGAGCTCACAGATTTTTAGCCTCCGGCTCACACATTTTTGTCTTAGCTCAGGAAGGATGACCCCCAGAGCACAATAATTTATACAGCAGCTCGCAACTTTAATGCCAGCAGCTCACAGAGTAGAATCTTTGCTCACAAGACCCTGCAGCTTAGAGGAAACATTGCCTGTGAGGTGGGTGGGGCTGAGAGGGCTCTCACAGCAGCTGCCCTTTCAAGGACAGAGGCTCAGAGCGGCTACAATCTCCTTTACCTTCCTCCCCCACAACACCCTGTGAGGTGGGTGGGGCTGAGAGGGCTCTCACAGCAGCTGCCCTTTCAAGGAGAAGCGGCTCAGAGCGGCTACAATCTCCTTTACCTTCCTCCCCCACAACAGACACCCTGTGAGGTGGGTGGGGCTGAGAGGGCTCTCACAGCAGCTGCCCTTTCAAGGACAGAGGCTCAGAGTGGCTACATTCTCCTTTACCTTCCTCCCTCACAACAGACACCCTGTGAAGTGAGTGGGGCTGAGAGGGCTCTCACAGCAGCTGCCCTTTCAAGGACAGAGCTCAGAGCGGCTACAATCTCCTTTACCTTCCTCCCCCACAACACCCTGTGAGGTGGGTGGGGCTGAGAGGGCTCTCACAGCAAGGATAGAGGCTCAGAGAGGCTACAATCTCCTTTACCTTCCTCCCCCACAACAGACACCCTGTGAGGTGACTGGGGCTGAAAGGGTTCTCACAGCAGCTGCCCTTTCAAGGACAGCGGCTCAGAGCGGCTACAATCTCCTTTAGCTTCCTCCCCCACAACAGACACCCTGTGAGGTGAGTGGGGCTGAAAGGGCTCTCACAACAGCTGCCCTTTCAAGGACAGCGGCTCAGAGCGGCTACAAACTCCTTTACCTTCCTCCCCCACAACAGACACCCTGTTAGATGAGTGGGGCTGAGAGGGCTCTCACAGCAGCTGCCCTTTCAAGGACAGAGGCTCAGAGCGGCTACAATCTCCTTTACCTTCCTCCCCCACAACACCCTGTGAGGTGGGTGGGGCTGAGAGGGCTCTCACAGCAAGGATAGAGGCTCAGAGAGGCTACAATCTCCTTTACCTTCCTCCCCCACAACAGACACCCTGTCAGGTGGGTGGGGCTGGAGAGGACTCTCACAGCAGCTGCCCTTTCAAGGACAACCTCTGCCAGAGCTATGGCTGACCCAAGGCCATTCCAGCAGCTGCAAGTGGAGGAGTGGGGAATCAAACCCGGTTCTCCCAGATAAAGAGTCTGCACACTTCACCACTACACCAAACAGGGGCTCATGCTGCTTTATCATGAAGCTGCTTTATTCTGTATTAGACCTGGGTCCAGCTCCGTCAGTCTCGTCAACTCAGACTGGCAGCGGCTCTCCAGGGTCTCAGGCAGAGAAGGGTCTTTCATCGCATCACCTACTGCCAGATCTTTTATGATTTTTTTGGGGGGGTGGGGGTGGGGTTTGGGTGAGCGTATGTTGAGTTTGTGTGTGCAGCTGGAAGGCATGTCAGCTTCTGATACCTGACCCCTCTTGGGGTCCTGGAGGTAGCTGAATAAAGCCTCCCCTTGCCCTCCCAACCACTGGCGTTCCAAGGAGGTCTCCCATCCACATACTTTGCAAAGTCGACCCTGCTTAGCTTCCGAGATCTGATGAGATTGGGCTTGCCTGGGCTATTCAGGGAAGGGCACCTACTGCCAGATTTTTTAACTGGAGATACCAGGGATTGAACCTGGGACCTTCGACATGCCAAGCAGATGCTCTGCCGTTGAACCACAGCCCCTGCCACCCTCCAGAGCAGCCACTGCCTCCAGGTGAACTGTTCTTGATTGTCTGGAGTTCAGCTGGAGATCTCCAGGTGCTACCTGGAGGTTGGCCTTGCTATGGCTGCGTGATCTCATTCCCAGCAGGGATCTCCCAAGAGACGTTGAATTGAAAGTCCTCATGGCGGGCCATAAAAAGATGTTGTGCGGTGCCTTCGGCCATCAGCTGTTTCAGCCATTAGGAACCATTCGAGAGAATAAAACTCACTGCTCCCTTTTGGGCAGGTGAAATCACGATCACAAGTGAACCAAATCGTGGTCTGGCCCCTGTAGGGTTGCCAAGTCCAATTCAAGGAATATCTGGGGACTTTGGGGGTGGAGCCAGGAGACTTGGGGGGGAGGGGGGGGAGCCAGCAGCAAGGTTGTGGCAAGCATAATTGAAGTCCAAAGGGAGTTCTGGCCATCACATTTAAAGGGACATCACACCTTTTAAATGCCTTCTGTCCAATTGAAATAACGAAGGATATGGGCACCTTCTTTTGGGGCTCATAGAATTGGACTCCCTGGTCCAATCTTTTTGAAACTTGGAGGGTATTTTGGGGAGAGGCACTGGATGCTATGCTGAAAATTTGGTTTCTCTACCTCAAAACACAGTTTCCACCCCCAAGAGCCTCAGATACCTGCAGATCTATTCTCCATTATACCCTATGGGAATCGGTCTGCATAGGGAATAATGGAGTGCCCAGCTGACATTTCCCTCCCCTCCCCCACCCCCACTTTCTGATGACCCTGAAGCGAGGGGAGGGCCTCCAAACCGGGGGATCCCCTGCCCCCACCTGGGGATTGGCAACCCTAGTCCCCTGCCTGTACTGGCAAGCATCTGTATGAACATCCTCCCCCCCCTCCCACACACACTGTGCTTCTTTTGAGCCAGATCAAAGGTGGTATCTCTTTGCTCTCCGTCTCACAGGGGAAAGCCCCAGGAGACCCACAAGTCGCGCCTGGAAGGAGCACGATGTCCTTTGCAAGTTCCCCAAATAGCAGGGCCCTCCTGCTGTGCATATTCAGGAGCAACTTTAATGATTTGAAGCACATTTCCATGTACTTACCCATTCGGGCTGCCTTCTGTGCAAGCATGCCTAGGATGCAGCTGAAGGAAACAGGGTTGGTAGCCTCCAGGTGGGGACTGGAGATGTCTCAGAGTCACTTCTGGTCTCTTGACTGCACTGATCAGCTCCCCTGGAGAAAATGGCTGCTTGGAAGGGTGGATTCTATGGCATTGTACCCAGCTGAGGTTCCTCCCCTCCCCAAAACCCTGCCCTCTCCAGGATTCACTTCCCAAATATCCAGGAATTTCCCAACCCAGAGTTGGTAACCCTGTGCAAGAATCTGACCAAGGACCTTTCCCACTCTGGCTTTTGTGCTGCAGCAGAGCCCCAGAAGCTGCAGTGCCACCAGCCGTGTAACACTAAGGCAGTTTCTATATTGCCTCCTTTCCCCTATGCAGATATTCCCCTATTGATTGATTGATTTGATTTGATTTTTAGCCCGCCCTTCCCGTAGAACAGGCTCAGGGTGAGTTACATCATTAAAACGATCCATAGTAAAAACAGTAAAAAAACAATTTAAAATATAAAACCTAAGATTACAAAGATTAAGATGGCCTATTGTCCAAGTCCAGCAGATCTTGTAGCGCTGGGATGGAATGATGGGGGGGGGGGGGAGGCTGGTAACAAGCAATGCCCACTGCCTCAGCTGAAAGCCTGGCGAAAGAACTCTGTTTTACAGGCCCTGCAGAATTGAAGCAGACCCTGCAGGGCTTGGATCTCCAGGGGGAGCTCATTCTACCAGGCAGGGGCCAGGGCTGAAAAGGCCCTGGCCCTTGTTGAGGCCAGATGGACGTCTCTGGGGCCAGGTATTACCTGTCACGGCTGGGGCCGGGTCAGGCAAAGTCCAGAGGCAGTCCGAGGTCTGTAGCCAGTAAGCAGGAGGGTCCGAGGCGCCAAATCCGAATCACTGTAGAAGTATCGTAGGTCTGAGGTCCAGAAGCCGAGGTCAGGGAGTCCAGAAGTCCAAAGCCAAAGTCAGGGAGTCAGGAACCAAAGTCAAGCCGGCGTGGATGCTAGAATGTCAGGGAGATGACTAGTTGCTTCCACAAAGCTTCCTCCCAAAGCCCACAGCTATATAGCCCTCTGCTGGCTGTTGCCCGTTTGGGCTAATTGCTGGCTCAGGGAGGCAGCCAGGATCCTGTTACCACTCAAGCATCCTTGCTCTTAGAAGGGCCAGAATCCTCTCAGAACTCAGGGCTCAGGGAGCGTCTTGCTTGTGAGCGTGCCGCCCTCCTCCGATCCCTGAGGTCCTGCCGGAGGCGGTCACGCACACGAGCCACCCGAGAGGGCGAGGCAGGGGGGCTGGGATCTTCTCCAGCAGGAGGCAGGGGCACTGGTGCAGGTGGCAGGGGCACAGTTTCCTCATCATACTCAACTTCCTCTGAAAGGTCCCCAGCACCCATGACATTACCAGCAGTTGTTGGTTTGCTGACTGTAAGGACCTACAGGGCTCATACAGGGAGAGGCCGTCCCTATGCTGGTGTGCTAATGAAGCAAGGATCAATTCATTGCATGGGCTATGATTAGGGTTGCCAATCCCCAGGTGAGTACCAATTTACAATTAAATGAAAGAGTCAATAAGGTTTGTAGAATCTTTCGGGGTCAAGTGCCGTGTTCTACTGGAGAAAGTTTTTCTTCCAGATGTTTCGTTCTCGGCTGCGGAGAACATCCTCAATGGCGTTGCAGCTGAAGCAGGCGCTCTGACCTTCTTGGCTGAAGGCAGAGTGCCTGCTCCGGCTGCAACGCCACTGAGGATGTTCTCTACAGCCGAGAACGAAACATCTGGAAGAAAAGCTTTCTCCAGTAGAACACGGCACTTGACCCCGAAAGATTCTACAAAACCTATTGATGTTACCAGCCGTGAAAACCTGAAATCTTTAAATGAAAGAGTCTACTCAGAACGAAGACTCCAAAAGGTGCAAAATCCTAATAGATGCAAAAAAGCCTCTCCAAATCAGTAATGATGTTGCCAACGAAGTCAAGGTTACTTTGCAGAAAATGAAGGCAATGTCTTTATACATGTAGCTGATATGAAGTGCAGCTGATAACACGTTCCCTAGGTTTACAAAGCCGTGTTTCGGAGTCAGCCTTCATCTGATCATTTGCTTCATATTATCTGGAACCAATGCTCACAGCAGTTAGTCAGTTTCTCCAAAGGGCATTAGTGGCGCAAGCCCTTTACCTTTTAGGATCCCCATGGCACAAAGTGGTAAGCTGCAGTACTGCAGTCCAAGCTCTGCTCATGTTCTGAGTTTGATCCTGACAGAAGCTGGGTTCAGGTAGCCAGCTCAGGGTTGACTCAGCCTTTCATCCTTCCGAGGTCGGTCAAATGAGTCCCCAGCTTGCTGGAGGGAAAGTGTAGATGACTGGGGAAGGCAATGGCAAAACCACCCCGTAAAAAGTCTGCCCTAAAAACGTTGTGAATGCAACGTCACCCCAGAGTCAGAAATGACTGGTGTTTGCACAGGGACTACCCTTACCTTTACGTTCTTGGAGGATTGGCTACATCAGGGGTGTGTGGCCTAATATGCAAAGGAGTTCCTACTACCAAAAAAGCCCTGGCTGTGTGATTGTTCCCTGAGGGGAGAAAGAAGACTGTGTCCAGAAACAAGGACAGGCACAGAATAAAGGCCCATATGTGCTCAAGTGGTGCATGAGACACACATGTGCAAGACACAGGGTGCTTTCGGATGGCGATTATTTGCAAGTGGATTTTGCTATTCTTACACAGTAAAGATCCAGTTCCAAAGCATGTTATTTAGAGTATGTGAATGCACCCACAGGCAGCCCCACCACTCGTAAAGCGAACCAACCACCCCCACTACTGACTGCAATGGGGAGAACACATGCAGTGGTTAGTGCAGTGACTAGGAACACAAGGATCTTTCCATTGCTTCCCCCTCCCCTTGTATGCAAGGTGCAGGGGCAGCACCAGGGGTGGAATTCTAGCAGGAGCTCCTTTGCATATTAGGCCACACACCCCTGATGTAGCCAGTCCTTCAAGAGCTTACAAAAAAGAGCCTTGTAAGCTCTTGGAGGATTGGCTAAATCATGGGGGTGTGGCCTAATATGCAAAGGAGCTCCTGCTAGAATTCTACCCCTGGCAGCACCCACATTCTTCATGATACCTGTATGATACCTGGCACTGCATACCAAAGGAAAGATACAGAGTTACAGCTTGGAAATGGACACCCAGTTATAATTTTCTTTAAAAAATGCCCTGCATGATATTTTTGTGAAGGAGTAGCAATGTGTAGGAAGACTCCACCGTAAACTGAGGAAGCAAAGTAGTATAAATCTCATTCCAGTTTTCTCTCCCTGTTGTTGCTTGTCACTATAGACATTCAACTGGAGAGGAAGAAACAGGACAGAAGCCAAGGGCCTGGAGAGAAAAGGTGATGAAGGAACAGAGCAGAGAGGAAGCCGTTTTGTCAGGAAACAGTTAACTGACTCAGCTCCAGTGATCTTGTAGCTTCCCCTCCTCCATTCCTGCCAGGGAATCAGGACAAAAATTGGGTGCATATTTACCTTTATATCTCGGCAATGAAAATGGCTGTAGTGATACTCAGTGGTTGGGGAGTCACCTGTGACTCTTCCCAGCATTATCCCCCGAAGTGGTCCTTTCCCCATGCCCCAGGGCACAGTGGAGCTTGTGGTCAGCACATGGTTTCTGCTGCCGCGGAGGGACTGGAGGGGGAGCAAGCTATAAGCCTCCCTGACTTGGGGGTCCCATGCTAGGGGTGGAAATAAAGAGCCTTTTCTCTCCAGCAACCCCCACCATGAGTTAGTACCATGGGGCAAGAGACTTACCTCTTCTGAAAATGAACGCTAAGATTTCAAACAGAAGCACAAACCTCCTCCTTTAATGTGAAGTGATTACTTCCTGTTCTCCTGAAACCAGATGTGGCATTTCTGAGACATTTCCATTTAATTTTATTTTTTTAATTTTATTTTTTTAAAAAATTTTATTGTTATATATTCCAACACCAATCCACCTCTGTGAGAGTCCCAGGCCATAGATACATTATAATATTCCATAAATTTATAACTATTAACATTTCATCCAAATACAACTCCATCACTCTATTTAAACATCTTATCCATTCATTTTCTTATTAACCAACCAATCGTCTTAAATTGTTTAAACTTTTCCAAATATCTCACCATCTTCCTAAACCACCCCTCCTCCTGTTCCCTAACCTTTAATCCGTTCATTCTTCGTATCTTCATTGTTAAATACTCCAAAATAATTATATAATTCATTTTATCCCTCCAGTGATTAATTGTCAATTCCTCAGCTTCTTTCCAATTCCTTGCTATCACTTGTCTTGCTGCTACTAACTTCAAATTAATCCATTTACTATCCTCTTTTGATCTTAATCCCACACCATCCAAATTAATAATTGCCATTGCTTTAGATATACTTATTTTCCATCCCATAATCTTTGTCATCTCTATGCCAACCTGCAACCAGAATTTTTTCACTAAGGGACAATCCCACCACATGTGACTGAAAGTTCCAATTTCTCCACATTTCCTCCAACAATTTTTACTCCCTGATTTAGAAATATAATACATCTTAATGGGTGTATAATACCATTTCTGTATCATCTTCAATCCCTGCTCCTGCACTAACCTAGATGTTGTAACAAAGAGAGGTAATCTAAACATCCTCTCCCAATCTTCATTTAAAATTTTATCTCCAATATCTGTTTCCCAATGTTCCTTCAAAAATTCTCTCGGGGATTTCCCTGTACCTAATAAAATCTTATACAATTTTGAAACTATTTTTGACTTATCTTCGCTATACTCTTTCACCAAGTTTTCAAAGGGAGTATTAATTCTTTTACCAATATTTTTAAGTTCTTCCTCCTTCAGCAATGAGGAGATTTGACTTTTTAACAACCAATTAATATTATTCAAAATATTATACTCCTCTTTCTTCACCCCATCAGTACCCCAAACCTCTTTCAATTCTCGAATCGTAATCCTCTTCAGTTTATCTCCTACTTCCTTTGACAGCGATCCCCTTAATCCCCATTTAATTTTATTTAACAAATTTATTTATCAAGTAAGGAGAAATTAAGCACTGCTTTTCACTTTGCACCCAAAGCCATTGATTTTTTTAAAAAAATTCTTGATCATAGTTTTGCAATTGTGTTTTATAGAGATGAAAGGGAAAAAAAAACCACCCCAAACTCTTCAGGTTTTGGCTGCAATGTTAAGAATAGTACAGCACATAATCTAATAATGCTTCAAACATAATTCAAAAACGATCCAGGGGTGCTGCAGCTATGAGAGAACAGGAAGCAGTTGGTTAGGTTGCGGAACAAAGGAAATGGAGGAAAATTGCAGAGAGAAGCCCAGCTTGTGCTGAATAATATTTACTACTGAGTAGCCGTATCGGAGGATCTCATGTGGACTTGAGTTTCTACTTGCAGCTAATTTTAGAAGACAAATGACTGAACAGCACAACGCTGCAGAAGCAGCACTAACCAATTCTGTATTGCAATGCTTTAAAATGGGTTTAGCCACTTATTAGACATCAGCACAATAGGTGAGATCATGCCATCAACAAGGGCAGCTGCTATAAGAGCTCTCTCTCTACCTCACAGGGTGTCTGTTGTGGGGAGAGGAAGGGAAAGGAGATTGTGAGCCACTCTGAGACTCTTCGGAGTGGAGGGCGGGATATAAATCCAATATCTTCATCTACCTCACAGGGTGTCTGTTGTGGGGGAAGAAGGTAAAGGAGATTGTGAGCCACTCTGAGACTCTTCGGAGTGGAGGGTGGGATATAAATCCAATATCTTCATCTATCTCACAGGGTGTCTGTTGTGGGGGGGAGGAAGGTAAAGGAGATTGTGAGCCACTCTGAGACTCTTTGGAGTGGAGGGCGGGATATAAATCCAATATCTTCATCTACCTCACAGGGTGTCTGTTGTGAGGGGGAGGAAGGTAAAGGAGATTGTGAGCCACTCTGAGACCCTTTGGAGTGGAGGGCGGGATATAAATCCAATATCTTCATCTCCCTCACAGGGTTTCTGTTGTGGGGGGAGGAAGGTAAAGGAGATTGTGAGCCACTCTGAGACTCTTCAGAGTGGAGTGCGGGATATAAATCCAATATCATCATCTACCTCACAGGGTGTCTGTTGTGGGGGGGAGGAAGGTAAAGGAGTTTGTGAGCCACTCTGAGACTCTTTGGAATGGAGGGCGAGATATAAATCCAGTATCTTCATCTACCTCACAGGGTGTCTGTTGTGGGGGGGGGGGGAAGGTAAAGGAGATTGTGAGCCGCTCTGAGGCTCTTCGGAGTGGAGGGCGGGATATAAATCCAATATCATCATCTACCTCACAGGGTGTCTGTTGTGGGGAGGGGGGGAAGGTAAAGGAGATTGTGACCACTCTGAGACTCTGAGATTCAGAGTATAGGGCGGGATATAAATCTAATTTCTTCTTCTTCTTCTTCTTCTTCTTCTTCTCTCTTCTTCTTCTTCTTCTTCTTCTTCTTCTTCTTCTTCTTCTTCTTCTTCTTCTTCTTCACAGACAATGGAATCCTGTGCAGAATTACTCCAGTCTAAGCCCACTGAAACCAATACATTGACTGGGGTAACTCTGCATGGGCTTGCACTGAGAGACATCCAGGGTGAAGTGAGAGTGGGCTGCTGGTCTCGACAGATCTCCACGCACCACCACATGCTGCACAGAGGCAGAAGGGGAGGCAGAACCACTTCGGAACATTTCACCTGGACGGGATTCTTTGTGGTGAGCACAGCATCCTCTGCCACCGCCGTCTTTTGATTTTTATGGTCGCAGATCCCAATTGAACCGCAAAGTTCCTTTCTGCTATATATCCCTGTGAAGCAATGAAAAGTTCAAGGGCCTCTTTGGTCTTTTCAGTGCAGCTTTGTCAGGGGTATTGTGGCTGCTGCACCCACCCCGCATCTTTTGCGCCCAGGCACAAGCAACATTGCTGACAAGTCTCCGGTTATCTTAAGCGCACGATCCTTGTGGGAGAACTGTCCCAGAGCTGCTTGGGCTGAGCACTCAGGACTGAATGGTACATTCTCCCCACATCCTCCCCAGGTCCATCACAAGGACTTCCAAACGTGTCTTGCAAGTTCCATGCTGGGGACATAATTCCCAGGGGATTGATTTGGATTGGAGCTGTAGCATGTAGGGAGAGGGGCACAGCAGTGATGATGGCACGAGCTCACCTGTTGTGCTGATGCTGTGTGCCACCTCTGAACTGTGGCACAAACTACACTCTAGAAGGCAACAGGCCCCTTACCACGGCTGTACACTTCCACTACCCTGTAATTGAGGGATTGTTGGCTTCTCAGACGTTCCCTAATGTCTGTCAACTACAGACACCAGTAAAAAAAATTCTGCTGTCCCCCGGGCTGCATTTTTTGAGATTAAAGAATATCTGGGAAATGCACCTAAGGATTCATTCAGATCCTCTCTAATGTGATGTAGTTTTAATATCACATTAGAGTGTCTTGTCTGTGAGATTCTTTAATGTAATATTAAATATTTTGGATGTGTGGAATTTCTACCAGGCACGAAACGTAGGCCATTATTGTTATCCCTGTAGGGCTGTAGGGGGAGGGGAGAGGAGGGGGCTAAAGCTAACATGGAGTGCTTACAACAACACTGGAACGCTGTACACAATGTTCTTATCCCAGAATGCAAATCAAGTGAACCCGTGGTGCAGATTTCAAAGCATATGTGGAGTAGATTGTTGAAGGAAGTCTGGAAAATGACACACCACCCCTGAGTAACTGTAAATTAGATATTCAAATAGGTGTTTTTAATTTTTCAATTATCCCCTCCACTTCCTTGCATCGTGGAATGTGAAGTTTATTTTATTTACATAATTTGTAGTCTGCCTTTCTCCCAGGGACTCAAGGTGGATCACTCATAGTGAGTCAGTGCAGTTATCCCAAAAATGGAACATTCATTGACCAGTCCATTAAGATTTTAAAAGACTATCACCACCAGAAAGAACTGAAGCATCGTGTAAGTATTCACATGACACGTTAAGCAATACAGAAATGACACTGCCACAGGAGGTGGCGGCGGCTATAGCAGGGGTGGCCAACGGTAGCTCTCCAGATGTTTTTTTCCCTACAACTCCCATCAGCTCCAGCCATTGGCCATGCTGGCTGGGCTGATGGGAGTTGTAGGCAAAAAACATCTGGAGAGCTACCGTTGGCCACACCTGGCATAGACAGCTTCAAGATGGGAATGGATAAGCATATGGAGCAGAGGTCCATCAGTGGCTATTAGCCACAGCTCATTGTTGAAATGCTCTTTCTGGGGCAGTGATGCTCTGTATTCTTGTGCTTGGGCTGGAGGGGCACAGTGGAAGGGCTTCTAGCCCCACTGGTGGACCTCTTGATGGCACTTGAGTTTTTTGGCCACTGTGTGACACAGAGTGTTGGACTGGATGGGCCACTGGCCTGATCCAACATGGCTTCTCTTACGTTCTTATGACATAAAGGGGATCCTACTTACAATAAACTAAACACAGCAGTATAAGAACATAAGAAAAGCCCTGCTGGATCAGGCCAATAGTCCATCCAGTCCAACCTCCTGTCTCACCCAGTGGCCAGCCATTCCTCAGGAGGGCCAACAACAGGGCACAGAGGCTGAGATCTTCCCCTGAAGTTGCCTCCTGGCTCTAGGATTCAGATGTTTACTGCCTCTAAATGTGGAGGTTCCCCTCAGTCACCAAAGCTAGTAACCACTGATAGACCTATCCTCCATGAATCTATATAGACAGAATCTAGGACTGACAGTCCCTAATCATTTACCCAGAGGCCCTGTGGCACAGAGTGGTAAAGCTGCAGTACTGCAGTCTGAGCCCTCTGCTCACGACCTGAGTTCAATCCCGGTGGAAGCTGGGTTCAGGTAGCCAGCTCCAGGTTGACTCAGCCTTCCATCTTTCTGAGGTCAGTAAAATGAATACCCAGCTTGCTGGGGGTGGGGGGAAGCGTAGATGACTGGGGAAGGCAATGGCAAACCACCCCATAAAAAGTCTGCCATGAAAACACTGTGAAAGCAACATCACCCCAGAGTCAGTTTGGTGTAGTGGTTAAGTGCATGGACTCTTATCTGGGAGAACTGGGTTTGATTCCCCACTCCTCCACTTGCACCTGCTGGAATGGCCTTGGTCAGCCATAGCTCTGGCAGAGGTTATCCTTGAAAGGGCAGCTGCTGTGAGAGCCCTCTCCAGCCCCACCCACCTCACAGGGTGTCTGTTGTGGGGGAGGAAGGTAAAGGAGATTGTGAGCCGCTCTGAGACTCTGTCCTTGAAAGGGCAGCTGCTGGGAGAGCCCTCTCCAGCCCCACCCACCTCACAGGGTGTCTGTTGTGGGGGGGGGGAAGGTAAAGGAGATTGTGAGCCGCTCTGAGACTCTTCGGAGTGGAGGGCGGGATATAAATCCAATATCATCCTCCTCCTCATCATCATCAAATGACTGGTGCTTGCACAGGGGTCTACCTTTACCTTTCATCATTTACCCAAGCAAATTCATAAAACCATTTTTGGGCAGTGCTACCCTATTTCCTGTGCAGAAAAGCCCTCTTGAGGAGTTCTGTTTATGGAAAGCCAGGAAAGGGGGGACTTTCCTGACCTCCCTGAGCAGGCTGTTTTATACGGTGAAAGTCACAATGGAGAAAGCACCTGTATGGACAATTTGGCCTACTTGCAAGGTACACCCATAGAAGCCCCTGTTGACTTGAGCAGCCTTCAGTCCCTGAGAGCTTTCCTGTCCAGGCCCCGGAGACAGCCATCACCACTTGCCTTCAGCAAACTGACTACAGCATCTGTTTTCCAATCATACAAGGGAATCATAGATTAAATATATAGGAAACCTGTATTTTACACTTGGGGAACGAGGATCCAGACAATTTAATCCATGTGGATTCTCTCTCTGTTGCACACACATGCAGAGTTCCCTCCCTCCACACAGAGAGAGACGTCAAATGCATCCCTCGTTCACTTACTCTCTCTCACACACAAAATGTGAAGGAACACCGTCTTTCTAATAGACACACACTCTCCAGATAGCAGGACCACGTGTTCTCTCTCTCCCCCGGCAAACAAGCCACACAAAGCAAATGGCTGCCGCTCTCCCAGTGCTAGAGCTAGCACGTGTACACCCCTCAGATGCATGGGTGAAAATAGCCTTCCCCCCCCCTCCACAAATAAAATAAAATAAAATTTGGGAACATCATTCGTTGGAAATCCCACAGGTCAGGGTTTCGATCTGATGAGCAATTTAAATAGGGGATGGAGGGAAACCATTATTTGATTGTGAAATCCAATCTAATAGGATTTTGTGATCATCCCTAATCCTTAGACTTTTGCACCAGTTTTTGGAAACAGATGCAGGTCATTCATTCGGTTTTGCATGATCCTGCCAGCCTTGGGAAATAATGCTGACTGTTGTAGAACCTGGTCCCATCCAGCTAAGGGATCACTCGAGGGACAATAAAACCTCCCCAAGTAATAGAGAATGTGGCAAGACTGACTTTAACAGATTCCTGTCCCCAAAGTTCTAGTGGGCACGGAGCCCAGTCGCCTCCTTTGCATGACTCAAGGTGTGTGGCATACAGTAGCCAAGAGGCTAGTCAGGTGATCCACTGCAGCATGAGGCAGGAAATGGTGAACTTCTTGTGGCACTGTCCTCAGAGATCACTCTGGGTCATTTTGGACAGAGGTTCCCAACATGTTGCCCAGGATTGATAAACTAAACCCCTAATTAAAAGCCTGGGTAAAAAAAAAAATGTATGCTTTAACTTAGCACTTAAAAGAAAGTAAGATGGGCACTTTGGGAGCCTCAGGGGAGAGAGCATCCCAAAGGTGAGGGCGACCACAGAAAATGACCCATCTGCAGTTACCATCAGCCTCACCTCTGAAGGCAGGAGCCCAGACAGCAGGGCTTGAGATGAGAGGCAGATATTGACTGGCAGGTTAAGATAGGATGGGAGAAGATGGTGCTTCGGGTACCCTGGTCTCAAGCCATTTAGCACCTTAAGGGTAAGAACCGGTACTCTGAATTGTGCCTGGAAACAGGCAGGTGACCAGTGCAGATCCTTCAGCTCAAGGGTGATATGATCCCTGCAGCCAATCCTTGACAGTTGCCTGGCCCGTTGCATCATGGGCAATTGAAGTTTCTGAACCAGTTTCAAAGGCAGCCCTATGCAGAGCACATAACACTAATCCAGCTTGGATGTGAACAGAACCTGGGTCACTGTGGCCAGATCACTCTTTTCAAGGAAAAGTCACAGCTGGTGAACCAGCTGGAGCTGAGGGAAGGCTCTGCGTGCCAAGGAGGAGACCTGACCCTCCAACCATAGTCAAAATCCAATAGCACTTTATACATTGTAGCACTTTATACACTGGATTGGCTTCTGCATTAATTTGCATTCTGCATAGTACTGTGATAAACCTGTGAGAAGCCATGTTAGATCAGGCCAATGGCCCATCCAGTCCAACACTCTGTGTCACACATAAGAACCTAAGAGAAGCCATGTTGGATCAGGCCAGTGGCCCATCCAGTCCAACACTCTGTGTCACATAAGGATATAAGAGAAGCCATGTTGGATCAGGCCAATGGCCCATTCAGTCCAACACTCTGTGTCACACAGTGGCAAAAAATTTATATATATATATATATATATATATATATATATATAGTATATATATATATATATATATATATATATATATATATATATATATATACACACACACACACACACACAAACACACACACACACTGTGGCTAATAGCCACTGATGGACCTCTGCTCCATATTTTTATCTAACCCCCTCTTGAAGGTGGCTATGCTTGTGGCAGTGAATTCCACATGTTAATCACCCTTTGGGTGAAGAAGTACTTCCTTCTATCCGTTTTAACCCGACTGCTCAGCAATTTCATCGAATGCCCACGAGTTCTTGTATTGTGAGACAGGGAGAAAAGTACTTCTTTCTCTACTTTCTCCATCCCATGCATTATCTTGTAAACCTCTATCATGTCCTTCTTGTCTTAGTTGGTATGTGTGTGTGTGGGTGTAATTCCATTTCCTTCTTTGCGGCGTACTCCTATGCACACACCACTTAGGTGACCCTTTCTTTCATCCGATAATGTGGGCTCCAGTCTCCGAAGCTTACACCACGATACATTTATTAGTGTGAAGGTGCCACAAGGTTTTGTATCAACACTGCAACAAACCTGACAAGGCTACCCCTCCAGAATAATGGGTCTTCTCTTCCAAGATATGCATTTTCATTCTAACAGAATCACTGAACCTGATATATGGTTATAACATTATATTGATACAGCAATATTCAGTTGCTTTTTAAAAACAAAAACTGGAAAAAATCTGGTACCACAGGTTGGGGGGCAGGTGGTGGCTGCTGGGACAGGGGCAAGGGGAGGGTGGCGGCTCAGTGGTAGGGCACCTGCTTGGCTTGTAGAAGGTCCCAAGTTCAATCCCTGGCATCTCCCCAGAGAATAGTGGTCACTCTGAGGAGACAATACTGACCAGAATGGACCAAGAGCCTGTCCCTGTATAAGGCAGCTTCATGTGTATATCAACTATGGGGAAACTTGTGAAAGCCCCATTCTGCAGTGCTGTATCAGCAGCCATAGGAAAACTGCACAAGCCCTGCCCCGTAGCCAAGATTTCCGATGTGAGGGGCATGAGCAAAAGTCAGGGCATAGCATTACTTGGCTCTCTACATTTACCCACAAACTACAAAAACTTGGTATTGAGGTGGACACTCTTTTCTTATATGAGGAATTATATATCTTAAGAACAATCCAACTAACGCTTATGGGTCACGAATACCAAAAAGTGTTCCCCTCACATCCCCCTGTTTGCTCTGCAGCCAATCTAAGTATACCCCAAAGACATGGGAAGATACCCCATTATTTTTTTACTTTAGACTCCCCATTCCATCGTCGGACTTTTACTTTGGCGCGTTTAAATGCCTTCCCATCAACAGTTCTCTATGGTAGGTTTAGACAGATACCTCTCCAAAATAGATTATGCCCATGTGAATTAGGAGTCCTTGATTCTATATCCCATATTATTTTAGAATGTCCTCTCCTGGCCTCTCGACGTAGACAGTTTTTAGCTGAATATCTCCAACACAATGTATTTAGTAAAAGGGAAATTCTATCCTACCTTTTAGAAGATGTTAATCCCCATATTACTACATGTGTTGCAAACTTCTTAGTAAAAGCCTATAAAATTAAATCTAGGCCTACTACTGTATTTTAATTGCTGAGTGTCTACTCTTGATTAGTATTATTGGCTGCTATTGTAATTGATTGTTTATGTATTGTTCTTACTGTATTTCAGGCCTTTGTATCTACTTTTGATTGTGAATCATTATTGCTCTTATGCCAATTCGGCACTTCCCAGCCGAGCGACCCATCGGCCGCCTTAGGCTGGGGGCCGTCCATTGCCTCCCCTGCAGGATGGGAGACAATGGTTTTTCCTGCTGCCTGGGGGCGGGCAGCCTTATATAGGCTGGCCCTTCCCCTCGTGGCGCAGTTCTAAAGCAGGTGTTGGTCGGGGCAGCCACGAGCGTGCGTGGCTGGGAGCTCCTGCTGTTGGGCCCTGTCCGCTGACGGAGAGCCAGCCAGCTTCCTGGGCGGCGGCAGAGGCCAGAGGCGTCGTGGGATCGGCAGCGAGCTTCCCGCGGACGTCTGCGGCGGCGAAAGGCTCGGAGCGGCGCGTTGCGCTCGCTTCCTGAGCCTGCGGCAGTTTTTTCTGGCGCGGCCCTGACTGACGTCGGAGGGGCTTCGAGAGCGAGGAGCGCAGCTGAAGGCCGTAGCTTCAGTCGGCGGCGGGAGCGTCGGCGCGGAGTTTTAAGGGAGTATTTGCTGGGCATTTTGTGCGCGGGGCTTTGGCGGCCCTGAACCCCCCCCCCTCTCCCCGCGTTTTTATTTGAGGCCCGTTGATTGCCGCCCCAGCCGCCCCCCCCCTCCCCTCCTACACCTGGTAGCAGCCGTTATTGGGCGAGGTCCTGTAAGGGGCTGTGGGGCTGCTTACTCTTCAGGCTTAGCTGAAAGGTGGGCAGGGGCTCAAGGTATAACATTCTGCTTGTGGGCAGAGGGGCACAGTTTGGTCCCCGGGGCCTCCAGCTCTGCAGGGTCTACGCATATATTAAAAAAAAAAAAATCAAACCATTAGTCTCAGCTCAAGACCCTGGGGAGCTACTGCAGTCTGTTTAGGCAAGACTGACTTGGGGTTTGGTGCCTGCTATTGTGCAGAGGATAAAGGGGGGTGCAGACTGCTCGAGCTAAGGGAGTCTCGCAGACCCACGTTTAACTGGCAGTGGGCGGGGCAGTGCACCAGTTGGCGAGAGATGGCGCCAAGGAAGGGTCAGGGCCCCTCAAAGGGGAAACAGCCGGCTAAAAAGCCTGCAAAAAGGCCAGTTCCTGCGGAGCCCCCTGGCGAGGATTGGGACGATGCCAGCACGCGCCTGGCTATTCTCGAGAGTTTGGCGGCTTTGGAGGGTGAAAAGGGTGTTGCTGGCCCTTCACGGCACGTGTCAGGCTTAACGGGCGGCGGTAGAGCGGCGACCATTGCATTTCAAAAGGAGGTGCTGGCACGTTTATCTGCCCTACAGGGTGCCGGGAGCAGTGAGACGTCAGACCTGGTGACGCCGGAAGAGGAACAAGGGCAGGAGCCTGAGGAGGTGGCGGTGGTTCCACATCAACAGGAAGGTAGGTGTCCATTGCAGCCTCATGGTGGGGCGTGGCCCTGGGGCCCTTGGGGCCCTGTGGTAGGACCTGGGTTGGGTTCAACTGTGCCAGCCCAAGGGCCGGCTTTCCAATGCCCTGTGGGGGGTGCCCCGTTGGGTCAACAGTCGCAGGTAGTGTGGCCACCTCTCCCGCCCGGAATGTCAGGACAAACAGGTTCTATGTCTGCATTCGCATCATCATCCTCAGTAGGGGGCCAACCCAACGTTGCTGGGGGTGTTTCGCCCCCTTTAGGCGTTTGTGCCCTTCCCTGGGGCTCCCAGAGTGTTTTGTCACCCGCCTTTCCCTGGCACGCTCAACAGTGGGGAGGGCTGGGGTTTCCCGCCCATCCATCTTCGGCCTATGCTTCAGTTCCTTTCCATGCCATTCCCTTTGGCGATTCGGCCTTACCGCTAGGTGATCACCTTACGGCGGCGACCAGAGAGAAGATATTGAAAGGCGAGTATGTGGACGTTTTTAGTCTATTGTTTAGGGAGCTGGAGAAGAAACCGAAGGAGGAAATGGACGAGAAGGATAAGGAGAAGCTTAGGAAAAGAAAAATTGATCGGTCCTGGTCTAATTGGTTGCCGGGGTTTTTAATTTACGCGGGAGTGATTGCCAGGGCTCAGCCCTGGCGTGCGGCCCCGCTGTTTCAATACTGCGATATTATTTATCGCGCCTACAGTGATTTCGTGGGTGGGGCGTGGCTCCAGTATGACGAGGCCTTCCGGATGAGGGCCGCGGTGAATCCCAATCTACCTTGGGACCAGATCAGCCAACAGCTCTGGTTGCAGCTGATGGCTCCTGCTAAGCCTAACGCAGGTGAGAGATCTGACAGCGGCCACATCGTCCAGAAATCCAGTCACCCTGCCGGTACCCGCGCGCCCGCGGGGCAGTCGGTTCAACCTCGGCTGCTTTGTTGGGAGTTTACCTCCCAGGGGGCGTGCTCTCGGAAGTTCTGTAGGTACCGGCACGAATGCCCGGTGTGCGGAGGTCCTCACGCCTTCACGGCATGCAGTAAGTCCAAACAGAGAGGGGGTTTCAAGAGACCCGGGGGCTCCAATCAGCCGCCTGGAAAAGGGTCCCAGCCCCATCAGGATAGCGGTTCTCACTGAGCTTTTGCGTTATTATCCAAGTTTGGAGGATAAGCGTTATTTGTTGGAAGGTTTCGAATTTGGGTTTCGGATTCCATACCAAGGTCCTCGCACCCCCTTTATGTGTTCCAATTTGAGGTCGGTTAAGGGGTTAGAGCACGTGGTGCGTAATAAGATCCAGAAGGAATGCGCAGAGGGTAGGGTTTTGGGCCCCTTTGCTGAGCCCCCCGTGCCTAATTTGAGGGTCTCCCCATTAGGGGTGGTACCCAAGAAGGCTAAAGGGGAGTACCGGCTGATACACCATTTGTCATATCCAAGAGGCCAGTCGGTTAATGATGCCATTCCTGACGAGCTTTGCTCAGTCAGGTACACATCCTTCGATCGGGCAGTGCGTATAGTGCGGCATTGTGGGCTTGGCGCTGAAGTTGCCAAATGTGACATCAAGTCGGCTTTCCGTTTGCTGCCCGTGCACCCCGAGGACTTTGAATTGTTGGGTTTTTGTTTTGAGGGTAGTTTCTATATGGATAGGGCCCTCCCCATGGGGTGTTCCGTATCCTGTTCCGCCTTTGAGCGTTTTAGTTCTTTTTTGGAGTGGGCACTTCAATTTAGGACGGGCTTGCGCGACACGGCGCATTATCTTGATGATTTCTTGTTTGTGGGCCCCGCGGGTTCTGGCCAATGCGCTTTCTTGTTGCGGTCGTTTGAGCGGCTTGCGGCGGACTTGGGCGTGCCGCTGGCTCAGGAAAAAAACGGAGGGCCCCGCTACGTTGTTAACTTTCTTAGGTATTGAACTGGACACCATTCAACAGGCTTCGCGACTGCCCCCGGACAAGCTGCAAAACATGCGGAAGATGGTGTCTGCCGTTAAGGGGAGGAAGAAGGTGTCGTTGGTTGAGCTGCAGCAGCTAGTCGGCCACTTGAATTTTGCATGTAAAGTGGTTGCCCCTGGGAGAGCCTTTTTGAGGCAATTTTGCGAGGGCATGACTGCGTTGCGCTCCCCTCACCATGTCACGCGCGTAACTCGGCGTATGCGCGAGGATCTGGAGGTGTGGGATCTTTCCTTCACCATTACAATGGGACATCCTTCTGGCGGGAAGTCATGTTGCTAGAGGCCGAACTGCAGATTGTTTCAGACGCGGCAGGCTCGACTGGGTTTGGAGTTTACTTTCGGGGCCAGTGGTGTGCAGAACCGTGGCCGGCCGAATGGCGCGCCTCCGATCTTATCCGCAACTTAGCATTTTTGGAATTTTTTCCGATTGTTGTAGCCGTTTTCATTTGGGGTAGGGCCTTGGCCAACCATACGGTGCACTTCTGGTGCGACAACATGGCGGTGGTGCATGTTGTCAATAACCTTACGTCCAGGTCCCCCCCCGTTATGGGTTTGGTTAGGCGTTTTACTTTGCGCTGCCTTGAACTGAATGTGCTTTTTGCCGCCCGGCACGTTCCGGGGTCTAATAACGGAGTGGCGGACGCCCTGTCTCGCCAACAGATGGAGCGGTTCCGTCAACTCGCCCCGGAGGCCGACAGTTGTCCTGTGCCAATGCCCGCGGAGCTGTGGCGAATTGGAGGGAAGAAGTGACACGGGCCATTCAACTCGCGGTTGCACCCAGTACAAGGAGGGCATATGACCGGGCGGCTAAGCAGTTTTCCATGTTCAGAGCAGGTGCCGGGCTAGAGGCCTGCTGGCCGGCCCCTGTGGAGCAGTTGTTACAATACTGCGTGTTCCAGAAGGAACGTGGCCTGTCCGTTAAGTCCATTAAGGGCCAATTGGCGGGCTTGGCCTTCGTCAGCAGATCCAGGGGGCACCCGGAGTTCACTAAGGACTTCCGTATTTCCAAAATGTTAGAGGGGTGGGCCCGCGAGGCGGGCCGCCAGGTTGACAATAGGGTCCCAATATCCCCATCGATTTTGCGGGGCCTTCATGCCACATGGGCAGCAGTTTGTGGGTCCAGTTTCGAACGGGCACTTTTTCATGCAGCGGCTTTAACCGCATTTTTTGGAGCATTGAGGGTTTCAGAGTTGGTGGCCTGCTCACGCAACGACATGTCTGGTAGGGCCCTTATGGTGGGGGACGTTAGTTTGGTTGGGGGGCAGGCTGTTATCCGAGTCCGTAGGTCCAAAACTGACCAGAAACAGAGGGGGAATGTCATCACCCTGGGCCCTTGTGTTGACAAGGAGTTATGCCCGGTCCGGGCGTTGGAGTTATATTTGGACATGCGGGGTAAGTCAAACGGCTTGTTATTTTGCCACGAAGACCATACCCCTCTTTCTCGGTTTCAGTTTTGGGCTGTCACTTCCCGGGCGTTGAAGAAGCTAGGACTTGGCGGGGTTCGCTTTGGTACCCACTCTTTCCGCATAGGTGCGGCTTCTACCGCCGCGGCGATGGGATACGAAGGCGATGCCATTCGCCGGGTGGGCCGTTGGAGGTCCCGGGCCTTCAGGTCTTACATTCGCCCCCTGGTGACCTAAGTATTCATGGTTTCTCCAGTTATGTTGGTTATTAATATTGTTGAATTTGCTGTTTCTTCTTAGGTGCTGTGGCTGGCCAGGAAAGGAGGAGGATCCTCATTTGCGGCCACAGTATTGTCTTCTGGGCGGCACATCAGGCACGTCGGATGCCAGGAGGACCTCAGTTGGGCCTGAGTGAGCAGGCCACGATTGAGTGGCAAGGCCGGCGTGGAATGAGGTGGGCAGGACTCCTCTCACTTTTGTTCAAGGAGAGGAGGGGCCTGCCCCCGCATATCTTGGTGATTCACCTGGGGGAGAATGATTTGGGCCTAGTCAAGGGTAAGGCCCTGTCTATTCAGGCCCGGGATGACATCACCCTGATAAAGCGCAGGTGGCCTGGCGTCCTCGTCCTGTGGTCGGCCATGTTGCCGCGCCGGGTGTGGCGGGCAGCCTGGGACCCGGAGGGCCTGGAGCGGGCGAGGATGAAGGCTAACAGAGCCTTGCGTATCGCCATGGAGGCTGGTTTGGGAAAGTATGTTCCGCATCCAGCTATTCGGGCCAAACGTGCCGAACTGTACAGGCCGGATGGGGTCCACTTATCTAAGAAGGGCAATGAGGTCTTTTTGGCAGACCTCAGGCAGGGGTTAGAGCATGTCCTGGCTTGTGGGGGGTCAGTTGCCTAAGCAGAGGCTTGGCGCTGTCCTTGGCAGGTTTACCCTTGGGGACATGTTCTGTTGGGGGCATTTCGGTGAGCGCACATGGCAACGCACCTTTGGGGGTGCAGGGCCTACCTGGGGAACCTATGCTGTACGGCGCAAGGTTGGCTCCAGGGAAGCCTGGTGATCCAGTCATTAGGGAGTGGTCCACAGCCCAGGCTGTACGGCACGGGGAGGGTGGAGCTCAGGCGGACTGGATCGGTGCCTGGCCGGCCGGTTTTGAGCCGTTGGGTCGGCTCAATCCCGGGGCCTGTGGCTCGCCCTGTTTCAGGTTGGGGAGGTGGTCTTGGTGTTGATCCCTGGCTCATCCTGGCCCCATGTTTTACCCCATTGCCTTTATTTAATAAAGTGGCCCTTCATACCAACTTGTTGTATGTCTCTTTATTCCGAATGGGGGGGCAATTCGGCACTTCCCAGCCGAGCGACCCATCGGCCGCCTTAGGCTGGGGGCCGTCCATTGCCTCCCCTGCAGGATGGGAGACAATGGTTTTTCCTGCTGCCTGGGGGCGGGCAGCCTTATATAGGCTGGCCCTTCCCCTCGTGGCGCAGTTCTAAAGCAGGTGTTGGTCGGCCCGCCTGCCCGCCCTTCATGCAGTGTAGGCATAGGCTGGTCGCCGTTGCGGGGCCAGGTAGGAATTTTTCGCTCCCAAGCGATTGGCCTGTTTGGGAGTGTTTTTGCCTACCTTACACTGCTGGAGGTGTGCTGGCAATTGGTTACGGCGGTGCCACCCATAGGCCACTGGCAGGTTTACCCTTGGGGACATGTTCTGTTGGGGGCATTTCGGTGAGCGCACATGGCAACGCACCTTTGGGGGTGCAGGGCCTACCTGGGGAACCTATGCTGTATGGCGCAAGGTTGGCTCCAGGGAAGCCTGGTGATCCAGTCATTAGGGAGTGGTCCACAGCCCAGGCTGTACGGCACGGGGAGGGTGGAGCTCAGGCGGACTGGATCGGTGCCTGGCCGGCCGGTTTTGAGCCGTTGGGTCGGCTCAATCCCGGGGCCTGTGGCTCGCCCTGTTTCAGGTTGGGGAGGTGGTCTTGGTGTTGACCCCTGGCTCATCCTGGCCCCATGTTTTACCCCATTGCCTTTATTTAATAAAGTGGCCCTTCATACCAACTTGTTGTATGTCTCTTTATTCCGAATGGGGGGGCAATAAAGGTCTGAACTTTGAACTTTGAAGTCAGGGCACTTTGTGGCTCCCTCCCCCAAGCTGGAGGCACAGCTGCTGCCCCCTCACGTGTTTTAAGCAGCACAGTGTTGCCACTGCTGCCTTCTTCTGAGGGGCCGCAGAGGCGAAAGCTAAGAGGGCAGGGTGGGGGCGCTAGGGTTGCCAATCCCCAGGTGGGGGCAGGGGATCCCCCGGTTTGGAGGCCCTCCCCCCCTGCTTCAGGGTCATCAGAAAGCGGGGGGAGGGGAGGGAAATGTCTGCTGGGAACTCTGTTATTCCCTATGGAGATTTATTCCCATAGAAAATCATGGAGAATTGATCCCCGGGTATCTGGGGCTCTGGGGGGGGGCTGTTTTGGGGGGTAGAGGCACCAAATTTTTAGTATAGCCTATCTAGTGCCTCTCCCCCAAATACTCCTCAAGTTTCAAAAGTATCGGACCAGGGGGTACAATTCTATGAGCCCCAAAAGAAGGTGCCCCTATCTTTCCTTATTTCCTATGGAAGGAAGCAATTGAAAAGGTGGCCAGAACTCCCTTTGGAGTTCAATTATACTTGTCACAGCCTTGATCTTGGCTCCACCCCTAATGTCTCCTGGCTCCACCCCCAAAGTCTCCTGGCTTCACCCCCAAAGTCCCCAGATATTTCTTGAATTGGACTTGGCAACCCTAGGGGGCGCCCCCTTCAGTGCTATTGAAAGGCCAGCCAATCAGCGGGGATTTAAGTCATTTAGGAGGCTGGCAGAGGTGAAATCTAAGAGGATGCGGGCTGCCCCTTCCCTCCCAGGCAATCGAAATCATGCAGGAGGGCACCCAGGAGCAGCCGCTGCCCTTCCCGTGCTGTTGAAAGGTGGTGAGCCTTCGAACGGCATGGGAGGCCAGCCACTGTTTCCGGGCACCTCTCCCATGGGATTTGAATCATGGGAAAGGGAGAGGGAAGGGAGGCGGCAGTGGGGAGAGCAGGAAGGGCAGGCCGCGGGGGGCCAGGAAGGAACTGCCATGGCACTCAAGTGGCAGCGGCAGCAGCAGTGCTGAATGGTTGAGGCCCAGGTTGGAAGCTGGGGGCAGGGGCCCCACAGCCCACCCCCCAATGGCTACGAGCCCGCACAAGCCTGGAATAAGACAATAAAGCTAGAAAAATGAGAAGGCAGCAAGAAGAGAGGAAGGCTCACCCAACGTGAGATGAATTGTCTCAGTCTAGGAAGCCATAAACTTCAGTTTGCAAAACCTCAGCAAGGCTGTTAACGACAGGACACTTTGGGGGGGGGGGGTCATTAATGCATAGGGTCCAGTACAAAGTGCTGGTGATTACCTTTAAAGCCCTATATGGCCGAGGACCGACCTACCTGAGGGACCGTCTCTCCCCGTATGAGCCCCAGAGAGCACTGAGGTCAGTAGGTAAAAACAGATTGACCACCCCTGGGCCAAAAGAAGTTAAACTTCGGACTACCTATGCACGGGCCTTCTCTACCGCGGCCCCATGCTTGTGGAATTAACTCCCAGAGGAGGTGCGGGCCCTGCGGAACCTTGATCAGTTCCGCAGGGCCTGCAAGACCACCCTTTTCAAACAGGCATTCATGAACGGCTGACCAAGTCCACAAAGAAACATCAAAATGGTCCAGTCTGGAGATCCGCCATCATTACATAAATTGACAGGCATAGCGTCGATCAATAACGGTACTGCCAGATCTAACTTAATGTTTTTAGACTTAGTAACTGTTTTAACTAATGTATTAATCGGTTTGGGGTTAATTTAATGTTTTGTAAAATGTATTGTTATTTTGCTGTTGTTAGCCGCCCTGAGCCTGCTTGGCAGGGGAGGGCGGGATATAAATAAAATTTTACTTTACTTACTTTACTTCACTAGGGTCACTGTAAGGCAGGATTGACTTGGTACTTAACAACATGTGGGAATGGGTAACTGAAGTGCTTCATGGCACCGAGGGAAATGACATTGCTTGGTAAATAACATCTTGTGGAGCCTGTGTGGTGTAGTGGCTCGAGTGTCAGACGACAATTTGGAGACCCAGGTTCAAATTCCTGTCATAGAAGCTTGGCGACAGACTGTGACCAATCATATACTCTTCGCTTAGCCTACCTCACAGGGTTGTTGTGAGGACAAAAAGGAGGAGAGGAGAGTGATGTGAACAGTTTGGGGTCTCTGCTGGGAGAAAAATCAGAATATAAATGAAGCAATAAATAAATAAGCCTCTCTTAAGGGGATAAAAAAATACTTTCTCCAGGCAGTTGGCAACCCTAACAGCTTTGGTGCTTTTAGATTGGCACAGAACTTGAGCTAAAGAAAGCAGCTGGTGAGCCATATTTACATAAATACAGGCCACCTCAAAATGAGCCCCTCTCTTTCAGAGAATCACTTGTGCCCCAGCTAGCCAAATACAGCAACCAACTTCTGGGTCTGCGTTGGCACGGCTACTAATGTTGCCAACAGGCCTGGAGAAAAGTGGCCTAGCCTTTTAATGGAGGCTTAACATGTGGAAATGGACAGAAGATTATTTGGTAAATAACATCCAATTTGACTCTATTAAAGGGATAGGACATCCCCCCACCCCAGCCAATTTGTAACGCATATCCACAAGAAACAATTTCATTTGGTAGGTCTGTGGTAAGATCATTTGCTTCTGTGTCAGACACTATCAGGCAAAATGCAAATTGGGTCACAGGCAGCAGGTCCCAGTTCTCTCTGTCAGATCATGGAACAGGATATTTAACCATCTTTGGCTTAGGCAGGCAGCAGGTTTCCTTCAGTAGTCTGCCCAGGTGATCTAACTGATATGCGTAAGAGAGGAGGAAATGCCCACTCCATTGCCAGCAGGGTGATATTCAGTACCTGGGACAATTCAAAACAAGCACACATCCTGAGTGCAACATGCTTACTGTAATATAAACAGATTTTGCACAACACGGGGGAAGTGGTCCCAGCAATCCTTCCTCTCTCCTCCGTGGGGAGGCCAGACATGATGTCACCCACACCCTCTGCTACAAGCAGCTCCCTTACCTCAAGGAGCGTGAGGAGGCGAAGGCAGCCTGTGAAATTGAAACCCTATTCCCTCTTGGGGTGTGACGATACCTCAGAGGATAGTATCAATATATCCGGCTGATCATTACCGCGAGTCACTGGGAAGAATAAATCAAACTCAGCAGGATCACAGGCTTCCTTCGGAGAAGAACAGCCAAAATGAATTCAGAAAAGCGAATCTCAGGACAGATTTTCCTACGTGAATATCTGAACACTCCGATCACAAGGTTCGTGTTATCAAGCGAAAAGGTTACCAGGAAGGCAAGGTTTTGTGGTGGGAAATGCCTGGAAATTTGGGGGTGGAGCCCGGGGAGGGTGGAGTTGGGGGAGGGGAAGGAGCTCCATGGGAACATGCGATGTCTGGCCTCTGCAGTGCCGTTTTCTCCCAGGGAGCTGATCTCTCGTTGTCTGGAGATTGGTTGTAATTTTGGAGAACTGAAGGTTGGCAACCCTTGCTCCTTCTGCTACCTGTTTTTAGGGGCACCCATAAGTGTCACATAGTGATAATCCATATGAAGGTGGTTAGAAAGATTTCCAGCCATTTCTGCACTATTCCATGCCTGACACTGAGCAAACACATGGGAGGTACCTCCAAACTGTTCACACAGTTGTTGTTCAGTCGCACAGTTGAGTCCGACTCTTTGCAACCCCATGGACAAAGTCACGCCAGGCCCCCCTGTCTTCCACCATCCTCCGAAATCTGCTCAGATTCATGTTAGTTATATCAGTAACGCTGTCCAGCCATCTCATCTTTTGCTTTCCCCTTCTTCTTTGGCCTTCTGTCTTTCTAATTGGGTGGCCAAAGTATTTGAGCTTCAGCTTCAGCATCTGACCTTCCAAGGAACAGTCCGGGTTGATTTCCCTTAGGACTGACTGATTGGATCTTCTTGCAGTCCAAGGGACTCTCAAGGGTCTTCTCCAGCACCACAGCTCAAAAGCATCTATTCTTCTGCGCTCGGCCTTCCTTATGGCTTCAGTCTTTCCCAGCATCAAGGTCTTCTCCAGTGAGTGCTCCCTTCTCATTTGGTGGCCAAAGTATTTGAGCTTTAGCTTCAGCATCTGACCTTCCAGGGAACAGTCTGGGTTGATTTCCCTTAGGACTGACTGATTGGATCTTCTTGCAGTCCAAGGGACTCTCAAGAGTCTTCTCCAGCACCACACAGAGTCCCACTGAATTCACAGTGGGTGACCATAACCATGAATGTAGGATAAGGATGTTCTCTGATGACCCCCAGGATTATTAACCCAAAGCCTTGTGAGGATGCATGTCACGTTCCCTTTCACATGTAGGTCAGGGTTCAGGCACTCACTGCGGTAGGGACAGGTGTGCTCAACACAACATCCTGCAGTCAACACTACTAAGTGTTCCACAACACTTCTAATAAGCAGTTCTAAGCAGGGACTCCACTCCAGTGTACACAAATATGGGAGGGGAGCTGATCTTTCTATTGTAATGTATACAAGAAACATATTACAGTGCCTAATGAGTAAGGTGGCCAATAGATCTTGAGGAAAAATGCCCTGTCCCTTTAATAAAGGCTGATTGTGTAGAAATGGGCAGTTAAAGATTTTCATAGCATGGAGGTAATCAACATCACCTAGTAAGTTACTTCCCATTGGAGCCCTATTTAATAGACAGGGCACTTTTTCTCCAAGCCCATTGGCAATACTAACATTTTTGGGGATTAAGAAGGAAGTGTAAGGGTGAGCAGACTAGGGGGCAAGCAGCAGTTCCCCTCCCCCAATATTGAGGGTGGGTAGCCAGGTTGAAGAGGTAGATGCTGTAGCAAACTAGATGGATTTGCTTGCCCTAGATCGAGGCTTCCTTGGAAGTTGGGCTAGAAGAGAATATGAGATAAGGCTGCAGTCAGATGGGCAGTTTGGCCTGATATTGTTGCTTTTCCCTAATGGATTAAATGGGTTCATTACACACTCACATCTGGCAGTCATTCCCCAGTCATACATACCCCGTCGTATGGCAAGTTGAATAAATGGCCACCAAGGAAATGCAGGTGCTTACAGATCCCTGTGCATTCATCCCATATTGCTGGATGTCTGAATTCCCTGGTGCACCCTCCAACCAGTTCAGAAGTGTGAACCTTTAAGTCCAGTTTTGCCATTATGCTTGTTAAACTGGTAGTGGGTGCATCTGCACATCCAAGTAATTTTTTTTTAAAGTCAAAGTTTATTTTTTAACAGAAGAAGAAGAAGAAGACTGCATGCTCCGTGGTCAACACACAGCACTAATCTGAATGATTAACTACAGAAGAAGCATGTGGTGAGGCAAGATTAGGGTGGGAGTGTGATTGAGTATCTCCATCACAAAATGTGACTAACTAGCAGCATGCCCAAACTGCACCATCCTTCCAGTCTGACCACAGCCTAAGAGAAGAGAGCCCTAGAAGCTGTTATGGCTGAAAAGCGTATAGAAGAGCAAAGTTAGGTGGATGATGGTTAATAGAACAGAAAGACTGACCTCAGGAATGGATTCCACAGAAGGCAGCTGGAATCCTTCTTGTCAGGGAATAGAAAATGTCTCTCATTTTCCTGACTTGGATGAGAAATAGTTAAGTGGACTATGGTAGGGGGACCCTATCAGGAGCAGAAAATGGATTGGATTACAATGGAGGTTCATAGCAGGTAAAAGCATGCAAAGGTAGGTAGTTTTAGAGGGTAGCTATGTTGGTCTGCAATAAAACAGAATCCAGAAGTGCCTTAGAGAGCAAGAAGAGTTTCAGGGGATGAACTTTCGAGAGTCAAAACTCCCTTCATCAGACACATGTAAATCTAGTAGGTGTGGAAGTGCAAGTGAAGGCATTTTGAAAGGGTGGGGTAGGAAATGGAGGGGTTGTGGCTCAGCAGTTGAGCATCTGCTTGTCATGCAGAAGGTCCCAAGTTCAATTCCCCAGCAGCTGGTGATGTGAAAGACCCCTGTCTGAGACTTTGGAGAGCCACGGCAGTGCTGACTTCGGTGGACCAAGGCTCTGAGTCAGAACAAGGCAGTTTCAAGTATTCAAGGCAAAGAGAAAGAGTTGCAGACATAGAGGTTCCAAAGCGAACTGGGGTCCTTATAGAGCAAAGAGGAGGAGGAGAGTTGAGTTGCTTGCCTTTCTTCTTCTAGCTGCTGAGGTGTTGTTTTCAATATATTTCCAGAGGGAAATCTAAAGGTCTGGGAGGGAAGGAGCAGCATTATTATCAGCATTCACTCCCCCCCCCCCACCCTTCCATTTCACTTTTCCAAGGAGAGCAGATTCTTGGGCAACTGTTGTTGGTCTATTGAAAGGGACAGCAGCAGATCGCCTCTTAAATTTGCCAGCAGGGAAAGCCCTCTTGCCAATGACACTCAAGGGAGACAATATCAGATGGCAGCAGAAGTATTTTTTTTCTTTTCTTTTGGTGGGCCAAGGGAATGCATAGGGTTGCCAACTCCAGGTTGAGAAATTCTTGGAGAATTGGGGAGGGTCTGCAGAGGGGAGGGGCCTTAGCATGGTGCAATGCCAGACAGTCCACCAGGGCTTTTTTGTAGCTGGATATTATTTGCATATTAGGCCACACACCCCTAATGTAGCCAATCCTCCTGAAGCTTACATTAGGCCATGTATTAAGAGCTCTGTCAACTCTTGGAGGATTGGCTACATCAGGGTGGTAGGGCTGCCAGGCTCCCACTGGGGGGTGGGGGATCCCCCACTCAGGGGGGCCCCAACCCACTGGCAGGGAACAGACTGCTGGGAGGGATTCCCGCCCCTGAAGAGCCCCATCGGCGCACACCATCCTCAGCACAATGACATCACCTGGAAGTGACATCATTGCACTGGGGATGCTCTAGAACTCGCACTAAAAACTCTATGGTACTATAGAGTTTTACCACAATTCGTAGAGCATCACACTGGAATGTGATTCACAGTGGAACTCACAGTGAAATTCACAGTGAATTCACAGTGAAACTCTCTGAACCCCCAAGCAACGTCCCCAGTGCAATGACATCACTTCTGGATGATGTCATCACACCTGGGATGGTGCGTGCCAACAGGGCTCTTCAGGGGCAGAGGGACTTGGCAACCATAAAAGGTGGTGTGGCCTAATATGCAAAGGAGTTCCTGCTATAAAAAAAAGCCCTTCAGCCCACCCTCCAAAACATTTTATGTAGGGGAAATTATCTTTGTTGTCTGGAGATTAGTTGTCATCCAGGAGAACTCCCACCTGGAGGCTGGCACTCTTATGAATGCAGCAGACAGAATGTAGTTGCTTAAACAACAACAACAACAAACCACTGTGTGCCTTCTCTGTGGGCAATGAAGAAGAACTCACTGTTTGATCGGAATAGGTAGACACTTCTCCACACCTTCATGTCAACAACAGCAGAGCTTTCACATATAGCTCAGTCAAATAGCAGCAAAGTAGGCTATAGAACAGCCTGTACATACAGGTGCATTTCTGCACGAGAAAGTACTCTGGAATGGGCATAGCAATTGTGCTGCTGATGTTGCCAGAAAGCCCTTTCCAAGGCAGTATGAGAACTGTGAGAAATGCTCTGCACAGAACCTATCAACACAATAATCTTTGGCTGGGAAATCAGTACAACCCCTGGGTTGGGCAATGCTGATGTCATTTTACATCAACTACTGACTTGCTGTCTTCCCTTTCTCCCTCCTGCTGCTCTGGTTGAATTGAGGGGGAAGCCTGGTGCCAGTAGAACAAAGATTAATGACCTTTTTCCAATTACCGTTCTTAAACATAATTTAAAACAAAATAGGGTTAGTCGTAATCACTATATGAGGAGGCATTTTTATTTGCTTTCTGATGGGTTAATGACTCCATTTGCATCCCTCGGTAATGCAAGCTGAATCCAGATGACAGTCTGGCAAGTAGGAATTCACCAGTGTGCAAGTATAAACCCTTGGCAAGTCAATTCTTTGCTACGGGGGATGAAGCAGGAACTGAGATGACTAGAGTGAGTTTGGCGGAGATCTCTCGATGAAGCTGCAAGAGCATCTTACAGGGCTTTTGAGAAAACCTACGAGATGGCGATGAAGGCTTCTAAGAAGGAATTCTGCACAGCCTCCATTGCATCTGCTAGCTCTCGCCCCACTCAATTGGTTTGGGTAATTTGGTATCTGACATCTTTTGCAGAGAGAACCCAAAACTCTAGTAAACTGGATTTAAGCTGTGAGACTTTTTTGAGCTTTTTTTTTTGCAGAAAAAGTCTTGTCACTTCACTGCAACCTCCTGGCCAACTTTGATACAGTAAGTGAACTGGAGGCCCCTTGGTCATCTTTGGATTCAGTTTTTGACTCTTTCAACCAGCTCTTGCTGGCTGATGTCAATAGGATTCTGGGTGCTCCTAGACCAACCATGTGCTCCTTGGGCCCATCTCCCTCCTGGCAAGTGAAAGCTGCTGGGGAGAAGATATGGGCCCCTCCAGTGGACATAATTCATCTGTCCCTGGAGTCACAGGTTTTTCTAGAGACCCTGAAAGAGACTGTGGTTGTTCCACTCTTGAAGAAGTCAACTTTGGATCCTTGTGATACCTCCAATTATTGCCCGCTGTTGAACTTAAACCATTTTCTGGGTAAGGTAATTGAGAGAGTGGTTGCTGAACATCTCCAGAATTTCCTAGATGACGCATCAGCGCTTGAACCATTCCGGTCCAGCTTCTGCCCTAGCTGTGGGACAGAGACAGCCTTAGTCGTCCTCACAGACAAACTCCATAGACAGCTGGATCGAGGGGGGTCAGTGCTGCTGTTGTTGCTTGATCTTACAGCAGCATTCAACATGGTTGACCCTAATCTTCTGGCCCACTGCCTCACCAATGTGGTTCAGGGGACTGTCTTGCAGTGGCTCTCCTTGTTTCTCCAAGGTTGGGGACAAAGGGTTATGCCGAGAGAGTGAGTGTCCCCTAAGCACCCCCTGATAATGTGGTGTGCTTCAGAAAGTCATCCTCTCCTGAATCTTATTTAAAATCTGTATGTGCCCCCTTGTCCAGCTGGTGACACCCAGCTTTATCTATTGACAGATGGCTGACCTGATACCATCCCAGCTAATTTGGCTGAGGGACTGGAGGCTGTAGTGGGATGGCTAAAGCAGAGCCAGTTGAAGCGGAATCCTTCCAAGATGGAGGGTCTATGGCTTGATCGGGGGGGGGGGGGATGCTGCCTTAACTCCCTACTCTGCATGGACCACTGAAGCTACCCAGAGTTTGGGGGTCTTCCTGGATGCCTTGTTGACAATGGAGGTCCAGGCTTGGCTCTTGGGAAGGGTGCTCAAAAAATTTAAACAAACAAATATATTGTCCTAACCCAGTGAGGAAGTGTGGTCAGGTCCTCCTCAGCAAGAGTACAGAGAGGACCTACTTACCACAGACTGCAGTCGGCTATCACTTAGCAGATAGTTGCTTGCATTCATCCATTCAAAGAAAACTCGAGATATAAGAATGAATGATGGTGGTGGTTATAGGCATAAGACAGCTTCAGGAGGGGACTGGATAGACATACAGAGCAGAGGTCCATCAGTGGCTATTAGCCACAAGGTCTAGGTGGAACACACTGTCGGGGACAGCGATGCTCTGTATTCTTGGTGCTTGGGGGGCAACAGTGGGAGGGCTTCTGGAGTTCTGGACCCACCTCCTGATGGCACCTGGATTTTGGCCACTATGTGACACAGAGCATTGGACTGGACGGCCATTGGCCCAATCCAACATGGCTTCTCTTATGTTCTTAATAGTCACCAATGGTCCAAAAACAGGTGTGGAGACACAGCTAGCCACAGGAGGCCTTCTGAGTGGATTTGGTGTCTCAAGTTCCATAGAAGGGGAGTGTTGTGGACCAGCTGGATGCCATCAGAAGGACCCAGAGGGTGAAGAGCTACGGTCTTCTGCTCCCTCCCAAAAGGATCTCAGGAGTTAGCCTGGTTTCAGGACTGTAGACTTCTGTTCTCGAGGACTCGAAAAGGGTAGAGATTAGGGGTGTGCACCAGAGGGAAAATAATTTAATTCCATCTATGGGGGGGATTGCCCTCCCCACATTATCCAGGATTTCCTTGTTTCTATTCCAGAAATCCTTTCCATTTCCCCTCCAGATCCTGGAAGTTCAGGGCCATTATTTCCTATGGGGAAATTGATCTGGGGTTCTCAGGCAGCTATAAGCCAATTGCACCAAATTTATTCCAACAATAATGGCCTTCTCTAGAATAAAGACTCCCAAGTTTGAAGGGAATTGGGCAATAATAGTGCTACCATAGCAATAGACCTCCAGGTGCCATCTGGAGATGGCAACTCTAAACTTTCAGTAGGTGAAGCAGCTTGTTGGAACTATGAATGCCTTCTCGGGGTCTCTAAAATTGTGTTGTGGGGCAAAGGCAGGATCCCCTTCCCAGGTCCTGATCCAGATTGGGCGCCACAGCAATAGAGTTGCCAGCCTCTGGGGGGGGCGGGGTGGTGGTGCTGGGAACCTCCTGAAATTACAACTGAAGAAAATGAAGAAAATGGTTGCTTGGGAGAGTGGCTTCTGTGGCGTCACACCCCTGCTGAGGCCCCTCCCTTCCCCAAACTCTGCCCTTCCCAGGCTCCACCCCCCAAATCTCCAGGAATTTCCCCAGCCTAAACATGGCAAGCATGCCCCCTGCTGCTTGAACTTCCCCCCAAGCATTTCACTCCCTTCCTTGTTTCTCTGCCATTTCACCAACAGAGAGGCGCATTCTGTTTATTATTTTGCCCACTTCTCTCTCTCTCTCTCTCTCCCCGCCCCCCCCCCCGCCCCAAATCTCTCTTCTTGGCGCTCCAGAGGGGCCCAGCCTGGCATCTGCTGCGCTCTCTCCCTGTGCCCGGCCTCTCTCTGGAGTCTGATTACTCCACGCCCTGGGTGAAAGCAGGAGAAATATGTGCTGAGATGACATTTCGGTTATACATGATGCCATTAAAATATGATAAGAATGCTATTAACATTAATAATCCTTTTCATTGTATCATTTAGGGAGCAAAACAAGCCATTAAATATTACGGAGTCATTGGTGCTTTGATGGCTTCGGGGAGGGAAACATTTGGCCTTATTTGTCTACACGCTTTCGCTGGGAACAAAAAAATAACATTATCTCTGCAAGTGGCACGCTGCTTTCTTGCGCCTCCAGGGAGCCTGGCGTGGCCCCAAAGGGCAAACCACACACTGGGTGGGTGGGGGCAAAGGCAATAATTTGTGTGTGCATGTGGGGGAGGGGGAGAGAGGCCTGCAGTGGGGTTGCCAACTTCCAGGGGGGCACCTGGAGAGGTTTTGGAGCATTCATTCCATCCCCAGCCTCGGGGAGGAGGGGAGGGGAGATGGCTCCCTAGTAACTCAGCAGGTCAAAATATACCTCTCTTGGGCCACCAGGCTTTAGGCCTTGGAAGTTGCCACAATCATGTACAGCAGACTCAAGGAACGCCAGGTGCCATGGAAAATGTGATCCCCACGTGCCTAGTTTTGCCAGCTCTGGGTTGAGAAATACCTGGATAATTTGGGGGTGGAGCCAGGGGAGGGTGGAATTTGAGGAGGGGCCTCAGCAGGATATAATGCTTACAGGGAACTATGTTCCGCTTTCCAAAGCAACCCTTTTCTCCAGGGGAACAGATCTCTGTCACCTGGAGATCAGTTGTAATGTCAGGCAATCTCCACCCGCTACCTGGAGGTTAGCAACCCCATGTTCGTCTAGGCAAACGTTTCCCCCTCCTTTTGCAAATGCCCCACGTGTGTAAGAGGAGACAATTTAGAACCCTTTTTGCACTTTTCTTCCACTGCCAAACAAAAGATTACCTTGTGGATGCAAAGAGCCCTGAGCCACTGGGAACGCCTCTGTATCTTCTATAGTCATTGAGGGGAAAGCGCATATTGTAGAGTTATACAATTTTTTGTACCCAGATTTTTTTTTTTTTAACATAAGTCTATCCCGAGGATGCTGTGTCTGAGTCAAACAATAGTCTGGGTGGGGGGAGCTTCGGTTTCAACCCCTCTTGTCAATTTTTGGTTCAAAAGCATCCTTGTTTCTTCTCTTGGTGAGAAAAATAGCTTGATTAGGGTGATTTTGAGCTGGAGAGGATCAAAGAAAAGAACAGTAGCCAGTAGTAGCCTTCCCCAATTCTGATTTGCACCTTTCCAGGTTGCTTTGAGTTAAGAAAAAAAAGAGAAAAATATCCCATAGACATAGTTCCCTATAAGATGCATTTGAGCCTGCAATTTTGCACAAAGAGAAGAGAACAACAGAAGAAAACAGGAGCCAGCAGTTGCCTTTCCCAGCTGTGATCTTAGGATGTACGGAGATGCTTGGAGAGTTTCTAAGTATTTGCAAATAAATCCTTCCACTTGGAGACCGCTCGTTCGATTAAAGCAATTTCTGTCCTTACTAGATATACTGTGAACTTCTACATGAATACATCCACCAGGCCAGGGATCGGAACCTTTTTGAGTTTGTGGGCACCTTTGGACTTCTGACGCAGCATCATGGGTGCAGCCGCAAAATGGCTGTCACCAAAGGTGGAGCCAGCCACAGAAGTCACCACCACAGCTTGTTTTCGGCCATACAGCAAAGGTCTTTGCACTGCGGCAGCAGCTGCTGACAAAGTAAAATTAAAAAAAAAAAATCTGCAAAGCCAATCAAATCTCTACTGGCCAACCAGAAGTCTTGCTGGGCAAAAGCCCTGCCCACTTTCAGGCACCAGGGGGTGACCAGGCACCGTGTCAGTGTGCATCCACAAGCATCATGTCAGGGACCCCCATACCAGGTGACCAGGCTATGCTTGTGTCCCTCAATTATACACAAGTTGAGTTGCTGACTGTATTGCCTGAAAGGGTTATTGTCAAAGATCATGCTGACCAGCTTTTTGCCTGCACAGTAGCTGTCTATCTTGCCAGGGCGTTGCAGCTTCAGTGTCTGGTTACCAACCTCTGGCTTGTTTGCTGAGGTCACCATCTTTTTAAAGAACAAAATTTGAGCTATTATGTCTTTACTCTATGCTTTCCTGGTGTCTTGGCATAAGAAAGCTAATGGGGTCTCACTGCAAAATAAGTTACACAGGGCTACTTCCCCGAACAATAGTAAAGAGAAGGGGAAGTGACTTTGTGATCGTAAGGGCCAGACACTGAAGGCACACAGAGATACCTAAATAGTAAGTCTCCATTCTAATGGATCTTTTAAACCAGGTGCGCCTTTTAAAACTGGAAGCATGAATACATCTACCAGCAGCAGATGAGTAGCAATGAAGTGGTTGTTATGAAAAGCCATTGCAATTGTTCAACAAATCAACACGATCATGCCAAGTTTGGACACATCCAAACTGTGTGGAAGACCATCAGCCCCCTGCTCCTTTCTGGGTGCCGGAGCATGCCTGGTCTTTACAAGCAAATGTATTTAGGATTGGGAGGCCTGGTACTTACTGTAGTGGAGGGCCAAGCGATGAGAGAACTGAGAGTATTATGGGCTGCATCCAGGAGTGAGTACAGAGTTGTTGCTTTTTTTGGTTTTTTATTGCAGGGTGAACCTCTGCTTTTCCCTTGCGCTGTCCCTTGCCCTTACCACTGTAGGACTTCATTTGAAACTGGACTATGACCCAAAATGAGAGCTGCCAATCTCCAGGTGGTTTGGAAAAAAAGCAATAGTTCCGTGTAAAGAATACCTCTTGCAATGCAAATGGTTCTCAATAATGTCCAATAAAGTTTTTTTTTTACACTTGTAGTAGAAAATTGATTCCTTTATTCATATCAAAATTTTTTCAAAATATCATGACAGGTCTTAAATATTCCGGATTTGCACAGTGTACGCAGGAAGTATTGAAAAAAATCAATAATCAAAACCAGCTTACAGGTATAACCGGTCTACAGAACTCCTGTTTCGCATTACTGCTTTATCCAAGCGAATTTTACCAACTCATATGCTTCACTCATCACATCCAAAATAATGTTTACATCATTTTCTCAGCATCATGCCTGTACGCTGGTTTTGATTATTGATTTTCCCCCCCCATACTTCCTGCATACCCTGTGCAAGTTCGGAATATTTATGAACTTTCACGATGTTTTGAAATTTTTTTGATAGGAATAAAGGAATCCGTTTTCTACTACAAATGTAAAAAAAAAAAAAATCTTCATTGGACATTATTGAGAACTATTTGCATTGCAAGAGGTATTCTTTACATGGAGCTATTGCTGTTTTTCCAATCTTTTGTCCGTGTGGCTTTTGCTGTGTTGCACAGCCTCCAGGCCGTGGGTTTCAAAACCAAGTTTCAAAAGGATTGGGCCAGGGGGTCCAATTCTATGAGCCCCAGAAGAAGGTGCCCCTATCCTTCCAATTGCAGGGAAGGCAATTAAAAGGTGTGCGGTCCCTTTAAATACGATGGCCAGAACTCCCTTTGGGGTTCAATGATGCTTGTCACAATCTTGCTCCTGGCTCCACCCCCAAATACTCCTGGCTCCACCCACCCCCAAAGTCCCCAGATATTCCTTGAATTTGACCTGGCAACCCTGTAATTGTTGTAATTGTTGTTATAATTGTTGCCTCCGAATACCTGTGAGAGGAGCCAGCTGGACCAGTGACTCCCCTTGTACCATTTCCTGAGCCTTCCATCCCCTCCATCCAAACTGCCAGTCATCCATGGGGAAAATGCCACGGGCAGGTTCCAGCAGTGGTTTTCCTCCACAAGAAAACAGCAGCCTCAGAAGAGAGGGGATGATTTAAATCAGGGACATGGTATGGAGGCAAAGGCTGAAATGCCTCTTCCCCCAGCGTGACTTTCTAAACCTCTCCATTGCCTCCCTACCCATGGCAGTACTTTTGACTAAAAAATGGAAAATCTCGTTAGACCCTGTGTTTGTTTAACATCTTTCCTAATGATTTCCCAGGTAGAGTAAATAGCACAACTCACTGCAAGGGATTTTCCCGGGGGCAGAAAGGGCAAATTTAATCTGCTTTACTTGGTAGGCTGTCTTACTCATGAATACCTGGGGATTTGTGCAAATCTCAGAGGCGCTGTGAATCTTTGAATGAATCCTGACCCGCTGGAAAATCTGTCATGGAAAACGTGCCACCCCTCTGTCCACACAGTCACTTGAGAAGAGTCAGTCTTTCAATGGTGCTCTCCCGACCTCCCAAAGCCGTGAGACGAAACTGTTCAAACAGTTTGCCAAAGAGGAAGAACGTCTTGAGAAGTTCATTCACAAGATATAGTCTCTAAACGATTGCACACCACAAAGGCTGGAGCGGAAAGGAAGAGCAAACAAACCTGCAAAGAGCAGTGAGGTGAAATTCTCAGGCCTGACTTTCACTGTGAATAAATTGAACAGCTCCAGTAAACAGCTTGTTAATGACATTTGCTGATGCAACAGGAGTGAACACAAGTCAAAGCAGCAGCCCGAAGGGGGGGGGGAGGGGGAAACACACACACCCTGATACGTTGGAGAAATTATGGACAAGAAAATAAGGAGACTGTGCTCTGAAAAGGCGGGGGATCTATTTGCAGCGACATGCTCCATCAGTAAGTTAGGGGTGCCAAGCTAAATGGAGAGCCAGTGTGGTAGATTTAGGACCTAACTATTTTTGTTGTTGTTCAGTCACAGTCGAATCCGACTCTTTGCCACCCCATGGACCAAGTCACACCAGGCCCTCCTGTCTTCCACCATCCTCCGAAGTCTGCTCAAATTCGTGTTTGTTACATCAGTAACGCTGTCCAGCCATCTCATCTTTTGCTGTCCCCTTCTTCTTTGGCCTTCTGTCTTTCTAATTGGGTGGCCAAAGTATTTGAGCTTCAGCTTCAGCATCTGACCTTCCAAGGAACTGTCCAGGTTGATTTCCCTTAGGACTGACTGATTGGATCTTCTTGCAGTCCAAGGGACTCTCAAGATTCTTCTCCAGCACCACAGCTCGAAAGCATCTATTCTTCTGCGCTCGGCCTTCTTTATGGTCCAGCTCTCACAGCCATACATTACTACTGGGATTATTACTATATGGAAGTGCAAATAGGGGCTCTCTGGGAGCTGTTTTCAGGTCAGGACCATGACATGAAGGGAAGACTTAAGCACCCTTTCCCAGTACATTACCCATTAGATCATGCCCAGGTGTGCCTGGGAAGGACAGAATTCCCAGACCACATCTATGAACTAGACCTAGGGACACACCTGGAGAAAAAAAGTATCATGTAGTTTGGCTAGAGAAGACCCAAGTGTAGGGGACTTTTGGGCAAGATGCTCTCAGGTGGACCTTTTCAAGAATCTAAAAAATGTTTCGGATCCAATAAACCCGAACCAAAAAAATACTGGTAAAAAAAAAGATTTATTCTACTCTCACTGCATCATTTTTATTCTTGCCTAACGCCATTTGCTGTGTTGTTTAACATATTGGTTTCAGATTGCTGTGATCTTATTCCTTGTACATTGCTTATCAGAGGTCTCATTCTATTGATTGTAGTGACTCACATTGGGCAATCACCTTGATTATCAGTGAGAAAGACCAGCTATGAACATATGAAGCTGCCTTATACTGAATCAGACCCTTGATCCATCAAAGTCAGTATTGTCTACTCAGACTGGCAGCGGCTCTCCAGGGTCTCAAGCTGAGGTTCTTCACAACTATTTGCCTCGACCCTTTTTTGGAGATGCCAGGGATTGAACCTGGATCTTCTGCTTACCAAGCAGATGCTCTACCACTGAGCCACCGTCCTTCCCCAATGAATAAAAGTAAAACACAGCTTGCCTATTCCACCTATGCTGGGTGGTTTAAAAGGACTGCATGGTTGATGGTGCTGAAAGCTACTCAAGAATTTTATTTATGACCCAAACTGTCATGACCCTGACCGTTCAAGATGGCTTACAAAAGCCTGAGAGGCAGGAAAGATCCAAGTGAAATCCTCATCTAGAGCAGTTTATGAAGTCAGGTGTTAAAGAATTAGAACCTGATCAGATAGCAAATAATCAGTTCCTCTGGAGAAAACAGTTGTGTTGGATGGTCAACTCTATGGCATTATACCCCATTGAGGACCTACCCTTCTCCAAATCACTCCCTCCCCAGGTTCCGCCCCCAAAATCTGCTATTTCCCAACTTTGAGCTGGCAGCTGTAATGGACCACATTTTTAAAAAAGCTTAAAAGTGCCATACAAACAACTTAAGGACTGTGAAAGGTTAATTTGTCATAGAAACAGAGGACAATACTGACTTTGATGGACCAAGGGTCTGATTCAGTATAAGGCTGCTCCAAGCAATCTCATTAGTTATTATCAGCTGAGCAGAGAAAGATTTCTGAACTGGATGCTGAGGAAACTTCAGTCTGATTTCAGCCCTAGCTGAGAATTGAGTACTGACAGTTTTGGAATTCAGCCCTGACTGAGAGCAGTTTAACACAGAGAGGAGAATTGAGGGGTGGAGGGGAGTTGGCAAGGAAGTTTGGGAGGTAGGCAAAGATTGCCATTCAGGCCAAGAAAAGGGGATAGATCTTCTAGAGAGAGAAGAAAATTACCTACCTAGTAAGGAGTGCAGAGATCCCTGGTCTAGGATGGTTAGAAACTGCCTTTAGAGACCCTAAGAGTCATTTAAAAACTCAGGACAAGGACTGGTTTATGGGCTGAGCCAATGGCCAAAATATTATATTGTTGGCCAGCCAGAGGACAGCCAGAGTTCTTCAGCAAAGAAGAAAACACATTACTAGGGTGGCTCAGTCAGTAAAAGGAAAGATAAATGGAGGGAAAATCTTGTCTCTGAAGGAGGGAAGTGGAATGAAACCATCATAACTGCCCTAATTATTTGCCCAAGCATTGAACGATGTAAGGATTGATTTTCCAGCATGGTTGGTTCACCACTTCCTCAAGTGGCAGGAAGGGCAAAACCTGCCCAATCTATTCCACACACCCCACCTTAGCATTCCATTCCATTCCACACACACTCCACCCTAGCATTTTGCCATTATATAAGAAAAGGCAGAGGAATTTGAGAAAGCTGGCAAGATCAATGAAGTGTAATATCAAAGTGCCAATCCCCTTCTGTTCCAACATAATATACCTTGAGTTTAGCAAGGCTCTTGACACAGTCTGCCATGACTGTCTCCTAAGTAAACGGACAGTGGAACTGCCATCACGTTGGGTACACAATTGCTTGATAATTCACACTCCAAGAGTAATTATGGCTGGATGTGTGTCAATGAGGGAGGCTGCACTGCGACAGGCCTGGGTCTGGACCTGCTCGACATTTTTATTAACGACTTGAACAAAAGCATTAAAGGATCTGCACATCAACATTTCAGGTGGAAAAACTGGGAGGCGAAGTGAAGCCCCTTTGAAGACAGAATGATCGTTAAAAATGCTTTTGATGCAGGGAAGTTCAGAGCTATAATGAAGAATAAAAATAAATTCATTCTTGGCAAATGTAAAGTTTTACATCATTGAGAAGGGGAGAAAACCCAAAATGTACCATAAGGGGGGATGATTAAGTGAATGCAGTGAAGAGGCAAAAAAAAAAAAAAAGAGCTGATGGTAGACAAAGCCAACCAAACCAGGGCAGTGTCTACACTGCAGGGATGAAACAGATCACAACATGAGCTGTGCACACACCATTCATTGACCTCTGAAGGGACCATAATCCCAATGAAATTCTCTCTGTCTTTTCAGTCATAAGAACATAAGAGAAACCCTGTTGGATCAAGCCAATGGCCCATCCAATCCAACACTCTCTGTCACACAGTGGCCAAAATCCAGGTACCATCAGGAGGTCCACCTGCAAAGACAGAATCCAAACCAACTAGGCCAGGGATGCGTATGAGGATGTCTGTCTTTCTGCTTTCATTGAGAGGGATCCAGCCATCCTTTAAGGAGCCTTCCGTCTACTTCATCAGCCCTTCCACCAATAAAAGAGCCACTGAAGGGGGAGTTAGTTCCCTTAGATGGGGGAAGGTTTCAGAGCTGAGCCAAAAGGAAGGGTGGGGGGGGTATAAGTATTTAAATAAATAGATGAATGAATAAACTTTGCTTACTGGAGTGGTAGGATAGGATTATGATCCACTCTAGTGTCCACAACTGTGGCTATCTATTTCCATTTCCCTGGGATGGCAAATAACAGGGATGGGCAGTGAGGGAAAAGAGAGACTCATCAATACGGATGGCTGGTCTCTTGCTACAGTGGAACACCTCCCAGCATCTCACATCTTTGCTTGCTGATGGTTGAGGCATAGGCAGGAAGAAATGGGGGTGGGGGAATGGATAGCGTGCTGGGCATCATGCCAGTGTGCTGATGTCACTTCTGGCAAAAAACCAGCAGTGATGTCATGGACACTCTAGTATTTGCAAAAACTCTGTGGTTTACCACAGAGTGTTTGTGAATCCTAGAACGTTTAATGATGCCACTCCTTGTTGTTAACCGAAGTGCAGCCAACGCAACAGCGCAACACCAGTGTGTCAGGCCCCACTCCACAGTTTCTCCCAGGGATGGTGGCTGGCTGCAGTCTGGCAGCCCTGCTCAGTGGCTATGTACCTGACCAGTGCACAATCCAATGAGAACATTTTATCCATGTTCACAGCGTCATCTTTGATTGGTGTTTCTGTGCACAGTTTTCCACAATCACTGGCTCACAATCACTTGTTCTCTTTTTCTGTAGCCAGGGACACTTTCTGCCATTCTAGCTATCAGTATTTGCCCAGATGTGGGAGCCACTGAATGATTTATTTGTACCTTTTGTGGGAATGAAAGAAGAGGGCAATGTCCAATGCACCCAAGATCAGTCTTGCTGGCGCTCCCTCTCAATTTCCAAAAGTGGGACATATGAAGTCTACAGAATATCCTCTCTGGATTTCACATGCCCAGTTATGGCAGTGACAAAATGGAGCAGGACTCTGCACAGATCTGTCTCTCTGAAATCCTTCCTGCTCAAGGAGCCAGCGGGTGAGCTGGAGGCCTGTTTGGCACAAGCTGGGCAGATGACTGAGAAGGGTGGCCCATGAAATTGCATCCCTGATGCCAGTGAGAACAGAGGATTTGAGAGTAGCGCATCTGGGAATTAGCTGGTTGGGGAGGATCTCATGTAATGTCACGGCCTTAGTCTCCTATCAGGCAAGGGGCACAAGAGTCTTCACCCATCTCTGCTTGACACTATCTATGCACACAGGGGAAGGGAAGGCAGCATGGTATAGCCCAATCTCATTGGAACTCGGAAGCTGAGCAGGGTCTGTATTTGGCTGGGAGACCACCAAGGAAGGCTCTGCAGAGGAAGGCCATGGCCAATCACCTCTGCTTCTCACTTGCCTTGAAAGCCCTTTGTTGGGGCCACCAAAAGTCAGCTGTGACTTGCTTGACAGCACTCACACAAACACACATACATAGGGAAAAATTACTTCCCCTTTTTATCAGTTTGGTGTACAGGTTAAGTGTGTGGACTCTTATCTGGGAGAACCGGGTTCGATTCCCTACTCCTCCACCTGCACCTGCTAGCATGGCCTTGGGTCAGCCATAGCTCTGGCAAAGGTTGTCCTTGAAAGGGCAGCTGCTGTAAAAGCCCTCTCAGCCCCTCCCACCTCTCAGGGTGTCTGTTGTGGGGGAGGAAGATAAAGGAGATTGTGAGCCGCTCTGAGATTCGGAGTGGAGGGCGGGATATAAATCCAATATCATCATCATTTTGTGATTCCTTCATTTCAATTGCATTCATTTAATTTCTCATTCATTATTTTATCCCCTTTCACTGTTCGTTTTCATCCCCCCATGATTTCAGTGGGACAGCCCAGCAGTTTCTTCTTCCTGAACCTTTAATGGCTGTCAGCCAAATAAGACAAAATTTCCCGGCGTTCTACCACGCTCTTAATGTGTAAGGTCTGCCAAATTTTGGAGTGGGGGGGGTTGGGGGGGAGAAGGTGCCTATGTAAGCAGTAGGTATACTATAAACCTCCCTTGAATTGAAATTATAGACTCAGTTGGTATTTTTCTTCTGCCTGCAAATTAACTTGAAGAACTTCCAAGGCTTGCCTCACATCCTATTGGCATGGAAGGTTCCGGCTTTCTGCTACCCCCTGCCAATGTATCGTGTCGGCCAAATTTCAAAGGTGGTGCCCATTCAGGAGGCAATTTAAAAACACACAGTGACACCAGCTAACTAACTGGAAGGAACCACAGTGACACAGCAGAGGGTGACGGATTTAAAGCAGCGCCAGAGCACACCAGGGCACAGGAATGAAGCAGCAGCTCAGACGGGCAGCAAGGAAGTGCCAGGATAGGCATTGCCACACGGGAGATGGCAGAATCAGGAGCCAAAATAACCACTCTTTCTTCAGTAGGAGGAGAAGAGGAGGGATGGAGATTTGGCATGATGGACAAGGAGAGCAAGGGGGATCCACAAACATGACAATTTGAGGGGCTGCGGCATCTCTAGTTCACAGGGTGTCATGGTGGGGTGGATGCAAGAGGCGGGCAAGAGGTTTCAGATTCGGATGTTTGTTGTTTTGGTGCATTCTTTTTAAAAGCACTTCTCTTATATAAGACGTAACCCTTTGGTGTGGGTATAGGAATTTACTGATTTTCAATGACAAACCAAAATGTAAACTTCTGAAATACTGAGGTTTATTAAGTATTTATTTATGTCATTTACACCCCACTTATCTCCTGAAGGAGGACCTGGAGTTGATTACAGTTTTCGCCTCTTCTCCATTTTATCTTCATGCCAATCCTATGCAGCTGGAGAGGCTGAGACAATAAACCAGATGATGTGAAATGTTCTGTTACTAACTTCTGAATCTGGTCTTCCATTATTTAACCCTCCCCACCCTCCACCCCAAATCTCAGTGCAATCCTGTGCAGAGTTATGCCTATCTTGGCCTATTGAAATCAATAGGCTTGGACAGGAGTGAGCCTGCTTAAGATTGCACTGTGGGTGATTTGAACCTTCCCTTCCATGCCCATTGAAGAGCCCCGTGGCGCAGAGTGTTAAAGCTGCAGTACTGCAGTCCTAAGCTCTGCTCACGACCTGAGTTCGATCCCCGGAGGAAGCTGGGTTTTCAGGTAGCCGGCTCGAGGTTGACTCAGCCTTCCATCCTTCCGAGGTTCGTAAAATGAGTCCCCAGTTTGCTGGGGGAAAAGCGTAGATGACTGCAGAAGGCAATGGCAAATCACCCCATAAAAAGTCTGCCGTGAAAACGTGAAAGCAATGTCACCCCAGAGTTGGAAACGACTGGTGCTTGCACAGGGGACCTTTCCTTTCCTTTCCTTCCATGCCCATATTTGATTTCAAAAAAGTTTTTAAAAAATGAGGTCAGTAGCCAAAAAGGATGCTGAAAAGGAGGGTAAAGAGAATCTGATCACTTCAGGATACTTATGTGATATCATATCATATGCTTGGACTTTCCAAAGGTTTAATTAAGTGTCTTACCAAAGGCCCCTGAGTAAATTTAGCATCCATGCAATACAAGGACAGAGGAGCCCCGTGGTGCAGAGTGGTAAGTTGCAGTACTGCAGACCAAGCTCTGCTCATGACCAGAGTTTGATCCCGGCAGAAGCTGGGTTCAGGTAGCCAGCTCAAGGTTGTCTCAAGGATATTATAGCATTGGAAAAAGTGCAGAAAAGGGCAACTAGAATGATTAAAGGTTTGGAACACTTTCCCTATGAAGAAAAGTTAAAACGCTTGGGGCTCTTTAGCTTGGAGAAACGTCAACTGTGAGGTGACACGATAGAGGTTTACAAGATTATGCATGGGATGGAGAAAGCAGAGAAATAAGTACTTTTCTCCCTTTCTCACAATACAAGAACTCGTGGGCAGTCAATGAAATTGCTGAGCAGTCAGGTTAAAACGGATAAAAGGCAGTACTTCTTCACCCAAAGGGTGATTAACATGAAGAAGAAGAAGAAGATGAAGAAGAAGATATTGGATTTATATCCCGCTCTCCACTCCGAAGAGTCTCAGAGCGGCTCACAATCTCCTTTACCTTCCTCCCCCACAACAGACACCCTGTGAGGTGGGTGGGGCTGGAGAGGGCTCTCACAGCAGCTGCCCTTTCAAGGACAACCTCTGCCAGAGCTATGGCTGACCCAAGGCCATTCCAGCAGGTGCAAGTGGAGGAGTGGGGAATCAAACCCGGTTCTCCCAGATAAGAGTCCGCACACTTAACCACTACACCAAACTGGCTACACCAAACATGTGGAATTCACTGCCACAGGAGGTGCTGGCAGCTACAAGCATAGCCAGCTTTAAGAGGAGATTGGATAAAAATATGGAGCAGAGGTCCATCAGTGGCTATTAAGCACAGTATATATATATGTGTGTGTGCGTGTGTATGTATGTATGTGTGTACACGCACACACACACATATATATATTGGCCACTGTGTGACACAGAGTGTTGGACCGGATGGGCCATTGGCCTGACCAACATGGCTTCTCTTATGTTCTTATGTCTCAGCCTTCCATCCTTCTGAAGTTGGTAAAATGAGTACCCTGCTTGCTGGGGGGAAAGTATGTAGATGACTGGGGGAGGCAATGGCAAACCACCCCATAACAAAAAGTCTGCCAAGAAAACATCATGATGTGGTGTCACCCCATGGTGTCTGTAATGACTCGGTGCTTGCACAGGGACTACCTTTCCCTTTTTAATACAAGGACAACTCTTTTCAGAGATTGGAAGCTGGATAAGCGATCAGCAAGGAGAGAGCAGGAACAACTAGTCAGCTCCTCTTGCAGGGGAAGGAAATAAGCAATGAGGTCCCACAAGGGTTGGTGTTGCTACTTCTGCAGTTTAATTTGTTCACAAATGAGCAGCACAGTAGCCAGCTTTGCAAATGACACCAAATTATTCAGAATCGAGAGAGGGCTAGAGGAGTCTGGGAAAACCTGCAAAAGGATCTTGCCAAAGTGCAGGAGAGAGCGACAATGTGGGAGATGGGGCTCAAAGTGAATAAGCATAAAGCGTAAACAGTATCCTAACTTTAAATATAGACTGCCTGAATTGACAGAGAAGAAGATGATAATGGATTTATATCCCACCCTCCACTCCAAATCTCAGAGTGACTCACAGTCTCCTTTATCTCCTTCTCCTACAACAGACACCCTGTGAGGTGGGTGGGGCCGAGAGAGCTCTTAACAGCAGCTGCCCTTTCAAGGACAACTCCTACATGAGCTATGGCTGACCCAAGGCCATTCCAGCAGCTGCAAGTGGAGGAGTGGGGAATCAAACCCGGTTCTCCCAAATAAGAGTCCACACACTTAACCACTACACCAAACTGGCTCTCTCAGAGGACAGCTAGTGTAGTGTAGTGGCTGAAGTGTCAGACTAGGATCTGGGAGCCCTAGGTTCAAATCCCCCCTGTGCCATGGAGCTTCTTGCTAGGTGTCCTTGGGCCAGTCACATGCTCCCAGCGTCACCTACCATGCAGGGTTCTTGTGAGAATAAAATGAAGGAGAAAAGGAGGTAAGATGCTTTGGGTTCCCATTAGGAAGAAAAGGAGGGTATAAATGAAGTAATTAAATAAAACAGAAAAGACCTCAGGGTCACAGTGGATAGCTCATGGAAATAGCTCAGTGGATAGCGTTTTTGAAATTAAATTAAATTTTTTTGATTTATACCCCACCCCAGGGCTTTTTTTGAGCAGGAATGCACAGGAACGCAGTTCCCGCAGGCTTGGTGCCAGGGGGTGTGGCCTAACATGCAAGCAAATGTGTTTCTGCTGGGCTTTTTTTGTGTGAAACAATGGTGGCATCAGGGGGTGTGGCCTAATATGCAAGTGAGTTCCTGCTGGGCTTTTCCTACAAAAAGAAGCCCTGCCCCCACCCTATCCCATAAGCTGTTGCAGAAGCAGTGAAAAAAATAACAGCTTCGATACTAGAAGAAGAAGAAGATATTGGATTTATATCCCGCCCTCCACTCCAAAGAGTCTCAGAGCGGCTCACAATCTCCTTTCCCTTCCTCCCCCACAACAGACACCCTGTGAGGTAAATGAAGATATTGGATTTATGTCCCGCCCTCCACTCCGAAGAGTCTCAGAGCGGCTCACAATCTCCTTTCCCTTCCTCCCCCACAACAGGCACCCTGTGAGGTAGATGAAGATATTGGATTTATATCCCGTCCTCCACTCCAAAGAGTCTCAGAGCAGCTCACAATCTCCTTTAACTTCCTCCCCCACAACAGACACCCTGTGAGGTAGATGAAGATATTGGATTTATATCCCGCCCTCCACTGCGAAGGGTCTCAGAGCGGCTCACAATCTCCTTTACCTTCCTCCCCCACAACAGACACCCTGTGAGGTGGGTGGGGCTGGAGAGGGCTCTCACAGCAGCTGCCCTTTCAAGGACAACCTCTGCCAGAGCTATGGCTGACCCGAGGCCATTCCAGCAGGTGCAAGTGGAGGAGTGGGGAATCAAACCCGGTTCTCCCAGATAAGAGTCTGCACACTTCACCACTACACCAAACTGGCTCTCCTACTAGGAAAACTAAGGGCTGTACCTGGCCTGTACAGAGCTGTCTAGGAGTAGCCCCTTGACCGGCAGACTACTGGACTAGATGGATCACTGTTGCTCTTTGGTTCCCTTCTTGAAGCTTCAAGAAATAGGATCTCTGCTTTTTAGTCGCTCATTATCTATAAATCTCACCCTTCTGCATCACTCCCCAACCAGCGTTCCCTCTGACACCACTTTAACTCTCTTTTTCTTTTGGGTCAGCAGTTCTGTATGACTTGGCGTTATGTACTCTCTGGCTGCACTTTTTGTATCAGCTAACGGAATATTTGGAGCATTTTAAAAAAAAAACACTGACGTCTACAACGTCCGTTGTCCTGATCTAGATAGCCGAGGCTAGCTCCATCTCGTCAGATCTTGGAAGCTAAACTGAGGAACCCTGGCTAGTATTTGGATGGGAGACCACCAAGAAAACCTAGGGTCATGATGCAGAGGCAAGCAATGGCTGACCACTTGCCTTGAAAACCGAACCTATGGGGTTGCCATAAGTTGGTTATGACTCGATGGCAACAAACAAGCAACAGTCAGCATCCACCACATACTGGGAAAGCACTTGAGATGGGTAACAGTTGACCCCTTCCCAGTCCCAGAGAAAAAGCCTCCACTTCTGGGGGTTTGCCTTGCCTTCTGGCAAGGAGATCATACCATATCCCGTCTCCTTTCCCATTAGCACAAGGGTGTCAAACATGCAGCCTGGGGGCCAAATCAGGCCCCCGGAGGGCTCCTATCAGGCCCCCAGGCAACTGGCTGTCATCTGCTTCCTTCTGCCTCTCTCTTGCTACCTTCTGCATCACAGCTTGCTTTTGCCAGGCTTGCTCAATCGCACGGGAGCTACAGAGCAAAGCCTCTATTTTCTCCATTGGCTGAGGGTCCTCCTTTGGGGAGGAACGGGGGAGGAAGAGCTTGCTTTGCCAGGCTCTCTCAATCACACTGCTGAGCTATTAAGCCAAGCCTCTCATCCATCTATTGCTGAGGCTCCTCCCCCTCCTGGTCCCCTGGGGAGAGAAGGAAAGGGCCAGAGCTCCCTTTGCCCAGTTCCCTGGATCACATGGGAGAGATACAAAGAAAGCACCTTTAAGACCAATGAGTGGTAATATTTTAAGCATGTTTTATTTTAATTTTAAAAAAAACCTTTGTGTTTAGCTGTGTCCTTTTAAAGTTTATATCTCTGCTACCTGGCATTACATTTTATGACACACATGGCCCGGCCCGACAAGGTCTCATTTATAAGAACATAAGAGAAGCCATGTTGGATCAGGCCAACAGCCCATCCAGTCCAACACTCTGTATCACACAGTGGCAAAAAAATTATATATATACACATATATACACACTGTGGCTAATAGCCACTGATGGACCTGTGTTCCATATTTTTATCTAAACCCCTCTTGAAGGTGGCTATACTTGTGGCCGCCGCCACCTCCTGTGGCAGTGAATTCCACATGTTAATCACCCTTTGGGTGAAGAAGTACTTCCTTTTATCCGTTTTAACCTGTCTGCTCAGCAGTGGGTTGAAATATATGTCAGATCTGGTCCTCATAATAAATGAAATTTATTATATATGTTGAAATTTATGTCAGATCTGGTCCTCATAATAAATGAGTTTGACACCCTTGCATTAGTATTCCCCCCACCCCCCAAAGCCCTCTCTCTCCTCTTTCTGCCGGGACTCCTGCGCTGTGGGAACTTTCCCATCTCCTCCCTGCTAGTTGTACTGAAAGTTGTTGTTGTTGTTGTTAGTCAAAAGGTTGACATAAAAGCTGGGGCGTTGCAGTTATTCAGGTCTGTGACATTTCTGTATAAAACTTCAAAGTATCCGCACAATGACCACCCCCTCTGTAATGGGTGAGAACAAGTCCATTTAGTTATGTTGAGCAATTTAATACTTAGAGTGACTAAGAAAGACATTAACGTTGTGAATGGTCGGAATGTGCATTTCTGAACTTTGCTAGAGTCATCACAAACCGTACCTTCTTGGCCTTCATGGGGTTTAGAACATGCTGCTTACTTCTTTACCTTTCCCTCTATAGTGAATATGGGCTTTGTATAGAGACCTGCTGTCTGAGAACCCAGTTGGCGTATCTAATGAAGTGGGCATTGACTTACATCAGGGGTGGCCGACAGTAGCTCTCCAGATGTTTTTTTTGCCTACAGCTCCCATTGGCCATGCTGGCTGGGGCTGATGGGAGTTGTGGGCAAAAAAACATCTGGAGAGCTGACACCCCTGACTTACATCATTTCCTCCTTCAATAAGTATGTAACTCTTGGTGGTGCTGTGAGACTCCTTAGACTAAGCTGAGAACATCACTGATATTTTTTTTTTTAAACTCCAGACAATAGCGTTACCAACTCAGGGTTGGGAAACTCCTAGAGATTTGGGGATGGAGCCTGAGGAGGGCAGGAACCTCAGCAGAGTTTAATGTCATAGTAGAGTCCACCCTCCAAAGCAGCCACCTTCTCCACAGCCACGGACCTCTGTCGTCTGGAGATCAGCTGTCATCCCAGGAGATCACCAGCTCTGCCTGGAAGCTGGCAACCCTTCCGGACTGTCACTGCCAGGGCTTTTTTTGAGCAGGAACACACAGGAATGCAGTTATTATTTTTATTATGAATTATTATTATTATTTGTTTCTTTATATTCCGCCCATTCCCCCATTGGTGTCTCAGAGAGGAGTACAGCAAATAGAAATAAAATCACAATAAAATCGTAATAAAACCAATTACAACCTTCATCAAAGTGCAGCAAGATGATTCAGAACGACGACATCACAGCAAGGTGGTATAGCATAAATTGGACTGTGCTATGCTACCTTGCTGGGCTGGTGCCAGGGGATGTGGCCTAATATGCAAGTGAGGTTCCTGTTGAGCTTTTTCTACAAAAAGCCCTGAGCAAAACAATGGTGATGTCATGGGGTGTGGCCTAATATGCAAATGAGCTCCTGCTGGGCTTTTTCTACAAAGGAAAACCCTGGTCACTGCAGAGTGAATTTCTCCATACCAGGTGTGATGAAAACTTGCTCACGAGCCTTTTCTTTCTTTTCTTTTTTAAAAAAGATCTTATGCTAATTGTTTCGTTTCCTTTTACTCAAAGCACTCCCTTAGCATTTGATTCATCCATTTTTTGTTTAACTGGAGGGCAAACACATGAATTCAGCTGGGGGAGCGCTTAAAATATACAACCATAACAAGTTGTGCAAACAAGTTCATTTGTGAGTCAGGCCGTGCAAGAGCATCAGGGCCACTGGAGAGCCAGTTTGGTGTAGTGGCTAAGTGTGTGGACTCTTATCTGGGAGAACCGGGTTTGATTCCTCACTTCTCCACTCGCAGCTGCTGGAATGGCCTTGGGTCAGCCATAGCTCTCATAGAGGTTGTCCTGGTGTAGTGGTTAAGTGTGCGGACTCTTATCTGGGAGAACCGGGTTTGATTCCCCACTCCTCCACTTGCACCTGCTAGCATGGCCTTGGGTCAGCCATAGCTCTGGCAGAGGTTGTCCTTGAAAGGGCAGCTGCTGTGAGAGCCCTCTCCAGCCCCACCCACCTCACAGGGTGTCTGTTGTGGGGGAGGAAGGTAAAGCAGATTGTGAGCTGCTCTGAGACTCTTCGGAGTGGAGGGTGGGATATAAATCCAATATCTTCTTCATCTTCTTCTGTTTATTTGTTGCTGGATCTCCTTTGGTCACTCTGCTTCACTTCTTCCCTGCCTTGGACTACAGCATCATCTCTTCCTTTTCTTCTCTGCTTGACATAGTTGCCTGGATTTGAATGGATAAGCCTGCATAAGTAATTTTGTGGGGGGAAAGCATATTTGCATTCATAAGTCATAATATATGACTTCCTATCGGTACAAAGCCAGACCTTTTTTTTTTTTTTTAAAGTAGTATTTTAAATGCCACTGCTTTGGATGCTGGGGGGAGGAAGAGGGGGAGGAGGAAACGTACCTAGAACTAGCTAACAATAACAGTGCTTTATCTCCCCCTCATCACTCATCTGTTGTCATGGCAGCACAGATTTGCATTTCCCAGAGAATTGAAAGCATCACTGGAAGGTGGCCGTTCTGATGGAGTCAAGATTATTTTGTGTCTTGACATGACAATAGCCTGGGCTTACTTTCATGAATGGAAATGCTGGATGGATTTTGAGCATTATTGCTTCCCCCGAAACTGCTAGTAAGATCAACATTGGATGAACTTTTGCTAATATCCTCACCTGTTGAACTATTCCAGGAAGACCTTGGTGTTCTTCAATACTTAGGCTTGCACACTTGAACCCAGCACTAGATGTTTAACGGTTGTCGAGCATTGTTTCTGCCCTGCCCTGAATAGCCGAGGCTCACCCAGGCTCATTAGATCTAGGAAGCTAAGCAGAGTCTTTTCTGGTTAGTATTAGGATGGGAGACCTCCAAGAAATGCCAGGGTCATAACATGGAGGCAGGCAATGGTGAACCGCCACCTCTGAACATCTCTTATCCTGTGCAGTCACCAAGAAGAAGAAGAAGATATTGGATTTATATCCCACCCTCCACTCCGAAGAGTCTCAGAGCGGGTCACAATCTCCTTTACCTTCCTCCCCCAATACAGACACCCTGTGAGGTAGATGAAGATATTGGATTTATATCCCGCCCTCCACTCCGAAAAGTCTCAGAGCGGCTCACAATCTCCTTTACCTCCCTCCCCCACAACAGACACCCTGTGAGGTAGATGAGGATATTGGATTTATATCCCGCCCTCCACTCTGAAGAGTCTCAGAGCGGCTCACAATCTCCTTTACATTCCTCCCCCACAACAGACACCCCGTGAGGTGGGTGGGGCTGGAGAGGGCTCTCACAGCAGCTGCCCTTTCAAGGACAACCTCTGCCAGAGCTATGGCTGACCCGAGGCCATTCCAGCAGGTGCAAGTGGAGGAGTGGGGAATCAAACCCGGTTCTCCCAGATAAGAGTCCACATACTTAAACACTACACCAAACTAGCTCTCCAGAAGTCAGCTGTGACTTGATGGCAAAAAGAAACAAGTTCTCTTCTAGAAAAACAAAAACACAGGTTAAGTCCAGTGGCACCTTTAAGACCAACAAGTTTAATTTGGGGTATAAGCTTCTGTGTGCGTGCACTCTTGAACCTGGGGTGCTGTGGACCTGAATGCCCTTCATCAGGGTTTTTTTTTGAGCAGGAACTCACAGGAATGCAGTTCTGGCTGACTTGGCACCAGGGGATGTGGCCTAATACGCAAATGAGTTCCTGCTGGGTTTTTACAAAAAGCCCTATGTGAAACAATGGTGATGTCCGGGGTGTGTGGCCTAATATGCAAATGAGTTCCTGCTGGGCTTTTTTTTTTGCCCAAAAAGCCCTGCCCTTCATCAGCATGGATCCCGATTCAGCTGAGCACTTAGGACAAATAGAGTGAAGCTAATGATATTCCTGATCTATGGTTAACCTACTTCCTCCTCACTACATATCTAGAAATAGGTTGATGATGTCGGTCATGTAGGAAGTTTTTTAAACAATTTTTATTATACTCACGTTTACTAAACAAATCAGTTTTCCAAACCACATTTCCCTACAGCATTACATTAAGAATACTGCAGGCACTGCTGGTTTTCCTTTGTGGAAGCTTCTAACTCTACTAACGATCTTTCTATGCATCTGAGAAACTTCCCCACCCCTCAGGAATGCAAAAAAAAAAATTTATTATTATTTTGTCAAACCATTTTAGGTTGATGGTTGTATTCAGGGCTCTCTTTTTTTTTTTTAAGAAAAAGCCCAGCAGGAACTTATTTGCATATTAGGCCACACCCTCTGACATCACCATTGTTTCACACAGGGCTTTTGTAGAAAAAGCCCAGCAGGAACTTATTTGCATATTAGGCCACACCCCCTGATGCCAAGCCAGCTAGAACTGCATTCCTGTGCATTCCTGCTCAGAAAAAGTCCTGGTTGTACTGTGGTTTGAGTGCACTTCTATCATACTTCTGTTCTGGGCTTTTTTTTTTTTTTTGGAATGGAGTTCCCAAACCTCTTTGTGGAAACAAAATTCTCAAAAAATGTTTAAAAGTTCATGAGGGGCACCCATGTGTTTCTCCTTCATTCCTCTCTAGAGATGTCTGGTGCCTCTTTTTCCAGAAGAAAAGCCCTGCCTCTGTTACAATTCTATTATAACAGGTTTTTCTATCATCCATTTCCCTCTTTCTCCTTGTCCCCTAACATTCCTTCACTGTCTTTTGATTCTATCTTGGTTTGTCGTGTCGTTATAGTCCCTGTTGAGTGCCTCTCAGGGCTCATTCTGAGTGCCATTCTATGAATGTTGGCTGACAGTTAATCACTCTGATTCCCCCCACCCCCACAGTGAGTACTAATTCTTCATCCCCTGATATATTGTTTTTTGCTATTTGTTATTTGTTATATATTATAATTTACATTACTTATTAGATACTGTTCTCACTGAGACTCCAGGTGGATTAGAACATAAGAACATAAGAGAAGCCATGTTAGATCAGGCCAATGGCCCATCCAGTCCAACATTCTTTGTCACACAGCGGCCAATTCTATATATATATATATATACACACACACACACACTGTGGCTAATAGCCACTGATGGACCTCTGCTCCATATTTTTATCTAACCCCTTCTTGAAGGTGGCTATGCTTGTGGACGCCACCACCTCCTGTGGCAGTGAATTCCACATGTTAATCACCCTTTGGGTGAAGAAGTACTTCCTTTTATCCGTTTTAACCTGTCTGCTCAGCAATTTCATCGAATGCCCACGAGTTCTTGTATTGTGAGAAAGGGAGAAAAGTACTTCTTTCTCTACTTTCTCCATCCCATGCATTATCTTGTAAACTTCTATCATGTCACCCCTCAGTCGACGTTTCTCCAAGCTAAAGAGCCCTAAGCGTTTCAACCTTTCTTCATAGGGAAGGTGTTCCAGCCCTTTAATCATTTTAGTTGCCCTTTTCTGAACTTTCTCCAATGCTATAATATCCTTTTTGAGGTGCGGCGACCAGAACTGCACACAGTACTCCAAATGAGACCGCACCATCGATTTATACAGAGGCATTATGATACTCTGTATCAGAGGCATTATGATACATTATGATTACACAGTGGAAGTCAATGCAGTCAACAAGATGGGGTATCTAATAAGCAATGTAATGGGATTAGGATTGCAAAAATCTGAAACAAAGCATAAGAATTAAGGTGGCATATTAAACAATGCAGATATCATATGGTAGGATAATAATACAGCAACAGATAGTATGTACTATAAAAAGGTAAAGGTAGCCCCCTGTGCAAGCACCATTTGTTTCCAACTGATGTTGCTTTCACGTTTTCATGGCAGACTTTTTACGGGGTGGTTTGCCATTGCCTTCCCCAGTCATCTACAATTTCCCCCCAGCAAGCTGGGTACTCATTTTACCGACCTCGGAAGGATGGACGGCTGTCAACCTGGAGCCGGCTGCCTGAACCAGCTTCTGCCAGGATTGAACTCAGGTCATGAGCAGAGCAGTCCTGCAATTTACCACTCTGCACCAAAGGGCTTATCATATGTACTATAGTATATATACACAGTATATAGTATGTACTATACACAGTAGTAAAGTCTACAGTCCCTTTCCTTAAAGCATTTCCCCAAACCATTGCATTATAATATAGCCCTTTACCTATGTAAAAATGCCCTCATGAATACCTCAATTTTGCATAGTTTGTGGAATGGGCCAGGGAATGGGACTCTGTCTAATCTCCTCAGGTCAGGCCATTCTATAAGTGGAGGTGTGGGTTTGGGCAGCTGTTGATCCTCAGACGCCTGAAGCAGGTGCATAACTGTGTGTTCAAGGAAAGGAAAGGTCCCCTGTGCAAGCCCCAGTCGTTCCCGACTCTGGGGTGACGTTGCTTTCACAACATTTTCACGGCAGACTTTTTACGGGGTGGTTTGCCACTGCCTTCCCCAGTCATCTACACTCTCCCACCAGCAAGCTGGGTCCTCATTTTACCGACCTTGGAAGGATGGAAGGCTGAGTCAATCTTGAGTCGGCTGCCTGAAAACCCAGCTTCCGCCAGGGATCCAAGTCAGGTCGCGAGCAGAGCTTAGGACCGCAGTATTGCAGCTTTAACACTCTGAGCCATGAGGCTGTGTTCAAAGGGAGAGCAAAAAAAGAACAAAACGATCAGGTCATATTGATCAACTAAAACCACTGCCCTCCACCAAGAAATTGATTGATTTCTTTAAAAGGGGGGGGGGAACCAATAGAAGAATGACATGGATACACTCATTATTGGAGAGAAAAGGAGATTCAGTTCACGATAACGTTCCCTGGCACCTTGGGTAAATTTTAAGCACCACTAATTCCGAAAGAAGAAAGTAATATTCTTTGTTCTAGGTTGCCATAGAGAAGGGAACTAGAACAATATGGGGGTAAAGCCAGTCCATTCAGAACTTTGGCAAATAAGGAGTTTTCTACATAATTGGGTGCATTTTAATCAGTATTAAAAAGAGGCATTTTAAGCCAGATGTCTTTAAAAAGAAAAAAAAAAGATGTTAAAATAGCACTAGAGTCAAAGAATAATCTAATTTGGATTTGGGGACACAGAACTCAGGGAGGAATGAACATCATTAGAGAGAGCAAGCACCCCACCGCCCCCCCCCCAATGGAAAGGTGTACACATCTCTACTTCCCCCAATCTTTTCAGGACCTCATTACTTCATTTTAAAACATGAGAGTTTGGTCTCTTTTAATTTTGAAAATGCCACATAATACAACTAATAAAAAGGCAATTTATAGGCATGCATAACTCACCATTTAATTGGCTGCAGGCTTATGTTTTAGCTTGCACAGCATTTCCCTCTCCTAGAAATCAGGGAACCCACAGTGTGCCCGGACTGATCTTACTTTTCTTTTCTTTTCTTTTTAAATAAATGTGACCGGGGGGTTAATGATATCTACTCTCCTTGCAGCCTCTAGTTCCCTGGCCAAAGGAATCTAACGTAATTATTTCCCACCTTCACCTTAACTGATCAAGTCCTTTTACATTCCTCGTAACTGATCAACCAGGGACACCGAGACCTCTTTTAATTAGCTGTAATAACTTGTGTGGCTTCCTCCTCACCGCATATTTACAAACAGAATAGAGGCAACAGCAGACAGTAATGCTGCTTAAGAACATAAGAGAAGCCATGTTGGATCAGGCCAACGGCCCATGCAGTCCAACACTCTGTGTCACACAGTGGCCAATATGTGTGTGTATATAAATATATACATACACACACACACACACATATACATACATACATACACACACACATATAAATATATATTGCGGCTAATAGCCACTGATGGACCTCTACTCCATATTTTTCTCCAATCCCCTCTTGAAGCTGGCTATGCTTGTGGCCGCCACCACCTCCTGTGGCAGTGAATTCCACATGTTAATCACCCTTTGGGTGAAGAAGGACTTCCTTTTATCGGTTTTAACCTGACTGCTCAGCAATTTCATTGAATGCCCACGAGTTCTTGTATTGTGAGAAAGGGAGAAAAGTACTCCTTTCTCTACTTTCTCCATCCCATGCATAATCTTGTAAACCACTATCATGTCACCCCGCAGTCAACGTTTCTCCAAGCTAAAGAGCCTCAAGCGTTTTAACCTTTCTTCATAGGAAAAGTGTTCCAAACCTTTAATCATTCTAGTTGCCCTTTTCTGACTTTTTCCAATGCTATAATATCCTTTTTGAGGTGCAGTGACCAGAATTGCACACAGTACTCCAAATGAGACCGCACCATCGATTTATACAGGGGCATTATGATACTGGCTGATTTGTTTTCAATTCCCTTCCTAATAATTCCCAGCATGACGTTGGCCTTTTTTTATTGCAATCGCACACTGTCTTAACATTTTCAGTGAGTTATCTACCATGACCCCAAGATCTCTCTCATGGTCAGTCTCAGCCAGTTCACACCCCATCAACTTGTATTGTAGCTGGGATTCTTGGCCCCAATGTGCATTACTTTGCACTTGTCCACATTGAACCTCATCTGCCACGTTGACGCCCACTCACCCAGCCTCAACAGATCCCTTTGGAGTTCCTCACAATCCTCTCTGGTTCTCACCACCCTGAACAATTTAGTGTAATCTGCAAACTTGGCCACTTCACTGCTCACTCCAACTCCAGATCATTAATGAACAAATTAAAGAGCACTGGACCCAGTACTGAGCCCTGCGGCACCCCACTGCTTACCGTCTTCCACTGCAAAGACTGCCCATTTATACTCTCTCTGCTTCCTATTAATTAGCCAGTTTTTGATCCACAAGAGGACCTGTCCTTTTAGTCCATGACTCTCGAGCTTACTAAGGAGCCTTTGATGAGGAACGTTATCAAAAGCTTTCTGGAAGTCAAGGTAAACAACATCTATTGGGTCCCCTTTGGCCACATGCTTGTTCACCCCCTCAAAGAACTGTAACAGGTTAGTGAGGCAAGATCTTCCCTTACAGAACCCATGCTGAGTCTTCCTCAATAACCCATGTTCATCAATGTGCCTACTCATTCTGTCCTTGATAATGGTTTCTACCAACTTTCCCGGTATTGAAGTCAGACTGACTGGCCTGTATTTTCCTGGATCTCCTCCGGAACCCTTTTTAAAGATGGGGGTGACATTTGCTACCTTCCATTTCTCAGGAACGGAGGCAGATTTCAATGAAGAATTACATATTTTTGTCATGAGATCCACAAGTTCACCTTTGAGTTCTTTCAGAACTCTTGGATGTATGCCAACCAGACTTGGTGACTTATTAGTTTTTAATTCGTCAATCAGTTGTAGGACCTCCTCTCTTGTCACCTCAATCTGACTCAGGTCTTTCAACACCCCTTCCAAAATTAGTGGTTCTGGAGTTGGCAAACACTTCTCGTCTTCCACAGTGAAGATGGAGGCAAAAAATGCATTCAGCTTCTCAGCCATTTCCCTATCCTCCTTCAGTAATCCTTTGACCCCTTGGTCATCCAAGGGCCCCACTGCCTCCCTGGCTGGTTTCCTGCTTCAAATAAATTTGAAGAAATTCTTATTGTTGGTCTTTATGTTTTTTGCAATATGCTCCTCGTAGCCCTTTTTGCCTGCCTGATCACAGTCTTGCATTTGATTTGCCACAGCCTATGTTCCCTTTTATTAATCTCACTTGGACTAGCTTTCCACTGCTTAAAGGAGTCCTTCTTACCTTTTACAGCTTCCATTACTTTTTTTGTTAACCATATACCTGTTTGTGCCTTTCCTAACTTGTGGTATATATTTTATCTGAGCTTCTAGGATTGTAGTTTTAAATAGCCTCCAAGCTTCCCCAAGGGTTTTGACTGTATTTACCTTTCCTTTCAGTTTCCTCTTCACATGCCTCCTCATCTCAGAGAATTTACCCCTTCTCTCCTAATAAATCAAACAACTGATGTTTTAGAGTAATATGAGCCCCCAACCTTTTTTCCTGACTGGAATCCCCATGCATGAACCACCCTCTGTTAGCAGACACCTTTAAAGAGATGGTTTTGGTTGATTCACACAAGTTCTTGTACTTGCTGTTCCCTTTCTTCATCCCCCCCTACCTCCGTTGACTGATTCATTGCTCAAAAAACAACTGCTGTCTTTGAATGTTTAAGATGGAAGCAGTTATGTACAGAGGGTAGTTATATACAAAGATCAATATGATCATGTTGTTGTTAACTCACTATTGTGAACCACTCCATGAGTAGTAATAATAGTAACAACAACAATAGCAAAGTTTCTTGATAGTGTTATGGTTACACGCCCTGATCAGTAATACTATGTATTGGGCTTTATTACGCTGTTATTACTGTTTTTGTCTTGTACTTCTAATCTTACTTTGTATGGACTCTGTACTCTCCTAATTTGTAATTTGGCCGACTTGCTATTGTATAGGTCTATACATGCCAATAAAGGCTATCTGATATAGCTATATAGTAACAACAATAAAACAAAATAATAAAGGCTGGAAAACTGGGCTAAAACCAATAAAATGAATTTTAACAGGGATATATGTAAAGTTCTGCATTTAGGTAGGAAAAATCCAATGCATGGTTATAGGATGGGGGAGACTTGTCTTAGCAGTACTATGTGCAAAAAGGATCTAGGGGTCTTAGTGGATCATATGCTGAACATGAGTCAACAGTGTGATGAGGTAGCTAAAAAGGCAAATGCAATATTGGGCTGTATCAACAGAAATATAGTGTCCAGACCACGTGATGTGATGGTATCGCTTTACTCTGCTCTGGAAAGACCTCATCTGGAGTATTGTGATCAGTTTTGGACACCACATTTTAAGAAGGATATAGACAAGCTGGAATGGGTCCAGAGGAGGGCAACAAGGATGGTGTGAGGTCTGGAGACCAAGTCCTATGAAGAAAGGTTGAAGGAGCTGGGGATGTTTAGCTTGGAGAGGAGGCGGCTGAGAGGTGATATGATCACCATCTTCAAGTACTTGAAGGGCTGCCATATAGAGGATGCTCTGGGATTGTTTTCTGTGGCCACAGAAGGTAGGACCAGAACCAGTGGGTCCAAATTAAATCAGAAGAGTTTCAGGCTCAACTTTAGGAAGAACTCCTGACAGTTAGAGCGGTTCCTCAGTGGAACAGGCTTCCTTGGGAGGTGGTGGGCTCTCCTTTCTTGGAGATTTTTAAACAGAGGCTAGATGGCCATCTGACAGCAATGAAGATCCTGTGAACTTAAGGGGAGGTACTTGTGAGTTTTTACATAAATCATAAAGTGATGCACACATTATGTCAACAACTTTGGAAAACGCAACAGTGGCCACAGGACTGGAAAAGGTCAGTTTATATCCCAGTCCCAAAGAAGGGTAATGCCAAGGAATGTTCAAACTATCACGCCATTGCACTCATTTCACATGCCAGCGAGGTCATGTTAAAGATCCTACAAGTTAGGCTTCAGCAGTACATAGATCGGGAACTACCAAAAGTTTAAGCTGGGTTTCGGAGAGGTAGAGGAACTAGAGATCAAATTGCCAACATTAGCTGGATTATGGAGAAAGCACGGGAGTATCAGAAAAACATCTATTTCTGTTTCATTGACTATGCTAAAGCCTTTGATTGTGTGGATCACAACAAACTTTTGCAAGTCCTTAAAGAGATGGGAGTACCAGACCATCTCACATGTCTCCTGAGAAACCTGTATAAGGGTCAAGAAGCAACGGTCAGAAAGGGATATGGAACAACTGATTGGTTTAGAATAGGAAAAGGTGTTCGACAAGGATGTATATTGTCACCCTGCTTATTTAATTTATATGCAGAGTACATCATGCAGAATGCTGGCCTGGATGAAGCAGAAGCCGGAATTAAGATTGCCGGGGAAAACGTCAACAACCTCAGGTATGCAGAAGATACCACTCTAATGGCAGAAAGTGAGGAGGACCTAAAGAATCTTTTGTTGAGGGTGAAAGAGGAGACCACAAAAGTAGGCTTGAAACTCAACATCACAAAAACTAAGATCATGGCATCTGGTCCCATCACACCATGGCAAATAGAAGGGGAAGATATGGAAGTAGTGACAGACTTCACATTTCTGGGATCCAAGATCACTGCAGATGGTGACTGTAGCCATGAAATTAAAAGACTTTTGCTCCTTGGGAGGACAGCTATGGCGAACCTGGGCAGTATAATAAAAAGTAGAGACATCACCCTGCCAACAAAAATCGATATAGTCAAAGCAATGGTATTCCCAGTGGTAATTTATGGCTGTGAGAGCTGGACCATAAGGAAGGCCGAGCGCAGAAGAATAGATGCTTTTGAGCTGTGCTGCTGGAGAAGAATCTTGAGAGTCCCTTGGACTGCAAGAAGATCAAATCAGTCAGTCCTAAGGGAAATCAACCCAGACTGTTCCCTGGAAGGTCAGATGCTGAAGCTGAAGCTCAAATACTTTGGCCACCAAATGAGAAGGGAGCACTCACTGGAGAAGATCCTGATGCTGGGAAAGACAGACGGCAAAAGAAGAAGGGGACAGCAAAAGATGAGATGGCTGGACAGCGTTACTGATGTAAAAAACACGAATTTGAACAGACTTCAGAGGATGGTGGAAGACAGGAGGGCCTGGCGTGACTTTGTCCATGGGGTTGCAGAGAGTCAGACTCGACTGTGCGACTGAACAACAATTACTTATGAGTTTCCTGCATTGTGTAGGGGGTTGGACTAGTTGACCGTGGAGATCCCTTCCAATTCTATGATTCTATGAAATGACAAATATGGGAAATACTCTATGGAAAAAGTACATCCACAGTTCACTGACTCAAAGAGGAATCTGCTACACTAGGATGTCACCCTCATTGGTTTTCATAGCTTTGCGGGACATGGCAGAACCAGCCGCCAATTAAGAAATGCGCATATGCACACAAAAGCTTATACCCAGAATTAAACTTGGGGCGTTTTCCCACAGAGCTTACCTCGGAGCGACGTCCCTCTTCACCGCACAGCGTCTGCGTGGATTTCCCACCAACTGCTCCGCATAACCAGGAAGAGCCGCGGCTTTTGCGTCGCTAATGTAAACTGGTTTTTAGCAGTTTACATCTGCGACGCAAAAGATCCGGCACTTCCTGGTTATGCGGAGCAGTTGGTGGGAAATCCGCGCAGACGCTGCGCGGTGAAGAGGGACGTTGCTCCGAGGTAAGCTCGGTGGGAAAACGCCCTCTGTTGGTCTCAAAGGTGCCACTGGACTCAAACGTTGTTCTGTTGCTTCAGACAACACAGCTGCCCACCTGTATCTATAAACACTGAGGGCGTTTTCGCACTCACCTTCAAGTGGTGCAACCACCCTCCTCACGCCGGCGGATCTGCAGGGATTTCGCACCAGAAGCGCCGGCGCACCCAAAAGAGCCGTCGACTTCCGTCACGAAACCAGCTCAAACGTTTTCCTGCTTCTTGGCGGTTTCCATTTGAGCTGGTTTCGCGACGGAAGTCGACGGCTCTTTTGGGTGCGCCGGCGCTTCTGGTGCGAAATCCCTGCAGATCCGCCGGCGTGAGGAGGGTGGTCGCACCACTTGAAGGTCAGTGCGAAAACGCCCTGAGTGTTTGTTATTGTGTGCAGGGTTGAGAGTCGCACCTCTACAGACACATCTGAATGCCCAATATATCTTGGCTTCAGCGTTTGTAAAAATCCGTTGTAGGTGGGCCTGATATATAGTCACTACCAGAGTCAGTCACAGAGCTTCTCAGCCCTGATGAAAACATAGAGGACCAGAGAGTGCTCATGGATCCGATGCGATGGACAGATACCATCCCGTTGAGACATTTGGAGGGAGGAGTAGGTAGCAAAGGATGTGCTTTGGGATTGTTTGAATAAATTATTTCTTACAGAAATTAACAGCCTTTGTTGGATGGGTTTCAGAATATAATAACAATGATGCTTAAGTAGTACTTTAGAACGTCCAAAACATTTCATATCATTATGTTGTTTGTAGGGGTTTGTGACTACCATTTGATCCTGGGGTCTCATCTGGTAAACTCAGGGCAGAATAGAGACTGGAAGAAGACCAAGAAGAGATCAGCTCAGAATCCATATATATATATATATATATATATATATATATATATATATATATATATATATATATATATATATATATATATAAAGTGCCACAGTATTGGCATTTTCTGGCTCTCCCATTGGCTGCAGTGTGCACTCCATCAACCATTGACCCAAACATCATTCAAGTGCACTTGAGTGGCATTGGCTGACTTCTCTCTCCCTTGCCCACTTCAGCCCCAGAACAGATGAGGATTGGGCCACTGGGGAAGCTGCTAGGCAGTGTCTGTTACTAGGCAACCAACCTTGGTTTTCTCAAAGCAACCAAGCTAAGTTCCGTCAGTAAAAGGTGGGGGGAGGAAGCCCTTTTCAGGCTTCTTTTGGTCACTGAGGAAGAACTCATTGGGCCCAGCCCTGACTAGGACTGCAAGTTCCAAATAGGTGGGAAATTCCTGAAGATTTTGTGGTGGAATTTGAGGAGGGCAGGGTTTGAGGAGGAGAGAGGCCTCAGCTGAATATAATACCACAGAGTTCACCCTCCAAAGCAGTTCTTTTCTTCAGGGGGAGAGAGATCTGTTGTCTGGAGTTCAGTTGTGATACCAGGAGGTCTTCAGGCTCCACTTGGAGGTTGATTACCCTAGGCATTGCTGCTTGCTACTCTTCAGCAGCAGCCTACCAGCCATTTCCTCCTGGTGAACCATTGTTGCCAATCTCCAGATGAGTACTGGAGATCACTAAGAATTACAACTGCGAGCTCCAGACTACTTTTCGTAGATAGATGCTGCAGGGAGTGGAGAGGAGATGGAAAGCTGAAGTCAGATCAACTCCCTTACAAAAAATGGCTGCTCACCAAGGGGAGGCTGCTCACCCAGAACCTCTTTCTAGAGCCCATTGCATTTTCCTTCACAACAAGCCTTATTCCTAGTATATAAATAATTTTAAAAATACAATTTTTTTTTAAAAAAATTGAGGTTTAAGATTTTGATACACTATTTGAACTTTCTTCCTTATTGAGAGGTTCCCTTTTCCCTTCTCAGTTCATTTTCTCTTCCATTTATTTTGCCATTCTTTTTTCTTGTTAGCCCTTTGAGACTTGTTCTGCTAATTAACTATAATTCATAAATAGATATAATATTATTACTTGCTATCTTATCAATCACATTTGACCCCTTTAATTTGGCCATCTTTTGCAATAGTTTAGAAGTTCCCTTGCTATGTGTTAATCTTTCCCTGGTAAGTTTCTTCGCTTTTGTGAGTAAAGCCGGTTTCAGTATACTAATTCACAAACATGTGTGACAGTGAAGGATTACAGAAGAAGTTTTGCCAGCTGGTAGCTTACTCTACTACAGTATGCAGCCATTGTCACATGTATGATCTGGTATTTTTAGCCTGGATTCACACGGAGAATGAAAGAAGCCATTTTATCCAGGAATGAACACAAACAGAAACAAACAGAAATCAAAAAAGCTTTGTTCTAAGGAAGCGAAATAATCTCCAGGTTTTCTGTGCTTGCCTGGAATCACACAATAGACGCCTAGAAGAACTCTGAGGTCTGCTGTAGCGATAGGCTTGCCAGCTCTAGGTTGGGGAATACCTGGAGATTTGGGGGGTGGAGCCTGGAGAGGGCAGGTTTGGGAAGGGGAGGGACCTCAATGGGGTATAATGCTATAGAGTCTACCTTCCAAACCAGGCATTTTCTCCAGGTGAACTGATCACTATTGCCCGGAGATCAGTTGTCATCCCAGGAAATCTGCTGTGTGGCTGCAGGAAACACTGTCTAACTAGTGTAAACAAATGAAGAAACATCTGTCATTTGTCTCTGAGGCCTTGACTACATGAATCACTGTCCCTGGTGGGTCCAACCCTGGGGTCTGGGTCGTGTTAAGCAGATGTTCCCTGGGAGTTCCCAGCTCAATCTTGTGGTGTGTTCACACTACACTAAATAATGCGTTTTACATCTGGATTTGTACTGCTGTAAGAATAGCAAAAATCCAAATGTAAAATCCATTATTTACTGTAGTGTGAACGCACCATTAGATTCTCGTTTTAAATAATTTTATTACGTTTCAGGTAAAATAGGAAGGGGGGTGTAAAAGGGAAGGGGAAAGGGCAAGGTAAATGAATTTGAAAAGTTTTGTAACATTTTTCTACTTATACATTATTCATTTCATATCTTCATAATCAAGATCAGTCACCTTATGACATTTTTTTCTGCATTTCCATCTTGTGATTCAATAATCATCAACATCTCTTAAAACTCCTACTAAGGCAAGACTATATTTTTATACGGCAATAGATTGATTCACAGTCATGTAGAGGCCGGTTCAGAGTTGCCAGGTCTCAGTTTCTCCCCAGCGGGGGCAGATTTGGGGGGGGGATGTTTGCAAGGGGAAGGGGCCATCCTGAATGTGATGATGTCATGTAGAATGATGTCATCATACCGGGGACGCAGCTCCGCATGCACACGCCTCCCGCGTTCCCCAACCATTTAAAAGGACCTTCCATTTAAATGGTGGGAGGAGAGCCAGACTTGGAAGGCGAGAGCAGGTGGCTCCTTGCTCCAAGAGAGCAGGGACCGTGTGCTGCTGTATTCAAAACCTGAGATCTGGGCTTGGGAGGCTAGAGTAGGCAGCTCCCTGCTCCGAGAGAATGGGTGCTGTGCATGCGTGCCCTCAAACTGCAAATTTGCAGCTGGGGGTAGGCATGCACAACACCCATGGGCTGGTGTTGGGGGGAAGCCCCAGGGACTGGCATCCCTAATCGGAACTGAAGTGCCTGGGTCTTCCCGGCCCACACAGGCTATTTTCCTGCCTTGAAACAGCCATGAGGAATTACTGTTTGGTCCACTGGGGAAACTTATGCGTAGGCCATCAGTACACACAAGGTTCTCCGATAAGCCCTCACACGCCTAGGAGTCTGATGTTCCACCACGAACTCCCATTGCTCATGTAATTCACAGGACCCTGGCTAGACACAGGAACAGAATAGTGTCCAATAGTTAGACCTACTGGAGCCTTCACTATCAATGGAGGCCCAGGTAGCGGCCACTGCCAAGTCGGCATTTTTCCACCTGAAGCGGGCAAGGCAGCTGGCTCCTTTCCTGGAGCGCCGGGACCTGGCAACAGTGATCCATGCGACGGTCACCTCAAGACTAGACTACTGCAATGCCCTCTACATGGGGCTGCCTTTGTGTCGAACCCGGAAGCTGCAGCTAGTGCAGAACGCAGCGGCCAGGCTGTTATTAGGACTCCCGAAATGGGAGCATATACAGCCGGGGCTGCGTGAACTGCACTGGCTGCCAGTTACATACCGGGTCCGATACAAAGTGCTGGTTATCACCTTTAAAGCCCTATATGGCCGAGGACCTGCCTACCTGAGGGACCGTCTCTCCCCATATGAGCCCCAAAGAGCACTGAGGTCAGCAGGGAAGAACACGCTGACTATCCCTGGGCCAAAGGAGGCAAAATTACAGAGTACACGGGCACGGGCCTTCTCTGTTATAGCCCCGTGCCTTTGGAATCAACTTCCGGAGGAGGTACGGGCCCTGCGGAATTTGGACCAATTCCGCAGGGCCTGTAAGACCATCCTTTTCAAGCAGGCTTTTGTAGACGTTGATAGGATGGCTGTTTAATCCACCAATGATTTATCTAGTGACCCCTGCCATAATATAAGTGTACAGAATAACATCAGGAAGATCACCGCCGTTTAAACTATGGAATGACCCAGACATTCGAACTGGTTTTAGATTGTTGTTTTAAATTAATGTATAATTTCAATGTTGTTTTAAATCACCTTATATTGTATATTCTATATTGTATAATTGTATTGAACTGTTGTTAGCCGCCCTGAGCCTGCCTAGGCGGGGAGGGCGGGTTATAAATAAAATTTATTATTATTATTATTATTATTATTATTATTATTATTATTATTATTATTATTATTATTATAGACCAAACTGTCAGAGCTCAGTTTTCTTCCTCCCCCTCTCCCTCTCTCCTTCTCTCCCTTGCCTTGCCAGACCTTTCCCTCCTTTTCTTTGCTCCTTTTCTGTTTCCTCTTAGAACATCCCCCTCTCTCCACACAGGTATCCATTTCCAGCTCAACGAAGTTCTTGAAGCAGGGGCGTAAACTGCAGGGAGCAGCAGGGCTCAAGCCTCCCTGAGATTTCCCAGAGTGGGCTGTGGCCCCCATGTGCTGCCAGGCAGCCTCGTGAAGCTGCTGAGGCCCACACTGTGCTGTTTCATCCTCTCCACTCACACGGAACCTGCAACTCCACTGTTCTTTCTCTGGGACTTTGGGACATTGGCTCGCCACGCAGGAGCCACCTCTCCGCTGCTTCACCCTATTTTTAACTCAGGATCTTTTGAAGTTCTGCCTAAGTCCTCCCTTTCAACTTGTGTGTCATCGAAATGCACAGCGTACTGGAAGTTAAGGTGATTTGGGTATCCTGGGACTTGCCGCTTTAGTGAAAAAGAAAAAGAGGGATAGGAATATTTCTGTCTTTAGCTATGCGTGTTGGAGGCGGGGTAAGAAGCAGAGGCCTGTGGACCAAATGCTGGAAGTTAAGGTGACTTTGGTATCCTGAGACTTGCAGCTTCAGAGAAAAAGAAATAGAAGGTAAGAGAAGAGCTGGGTTTTTTTTTTTTTTGTCTCTGTGCGAAGATGAAGCTAGTTTGCCAAATATAGAAAGTGAGGCAATTCAATGGTCCTGGACTCTACTTCAGCCAAACAAATGCACCCATCATTTCAGATCTGGGTATCAGAGAAGCCAGTATTTACTGTGGATTCTGAGATGCATTTAGAGATTCATATTGAGTATCCTGTACGCAAGTGGTGTAGTTCTTAGAGCTGTTTGTTGTAGATTCTCCAGGCTGTATGGCCCTGGTCTTGGCCACACAGCCCAGAAAATCTACAGCAGCCAATGGACTCTGGCCGTGAAAGCTTTCCAAAAACTAAACCTAGCCAGTAGAGCATGAGAGGAATAAATGCATGGACCCTGAACACCTGATCAGCATACTGACACCTTTCCAGGTAGATAGTTGGCCAAAAGGCGACTATTGTCACGGCTGGGGCCGGGTCAGGCAAAGTCCAGGGGCAGTCCGAGGTCTGTAGCCAGTAAGCAGGAGGGTCCGAGGCGCCAAATCCGAATCACTGTACAAGTATCGCAGGTCCGAGGTCCAGAAGCTGAGGTCAGGGAGTCCAGAAGTCACAAGCCAAAGTCAGGGAGTCCAGAAATCAAAGTCAAGCCAGAGTGGATGCTAGAACGTCAGGAAGATGACTAGTTGCTTCCACAAAGCCTCCTCCCAAAGCCTACAGCTATATAGCCCTCTGCTGGCTGTTGCCCATTTGGGCTAATTGCTGGCTCAGAGAGGCAGCCAGGATCCTGTTACAACTCAAGCATCCTTGCCCTTAGAAGGGCCAGAATCCTCTCAAAACTCAGGGCTCAGGGAGCGTCTTGCTTGTGAGTGTGCCGCCCTCCTCCGATCCCTGAGGTCCTGACGGAGGCAGTCACGCACACGCGCCACCCGAGAGGGCGAGGCAGAGGGGCTGGGATCTTCTCTAGCAGGAGGCAGGGGCACTGGTGCAGGTGACAGGGGCACAGTTTCTTCTGCAGGCTCCACTTCCTCTGCAGGGTCCCCAGCACCCATGACAACTATCACAATCAGCAGCTTCCACCATTCTCCTCTTCTCCATTTTATCCTCACAACAACCCTATAAGGTAGGTTAGGCTGAGAGGGTGTGACTAGCCCAAGGTTACCCTACCAGCTTACATGGCACAAGTGGGGATTCAAAACTGGATTTCCCTGATTCTAGCCACTACATCACCCTGTCCCTTGAGGATGTGGTGCTGTATGGTAAGGACCAAGGTGAACAGGAATCAGCTTTGGCCTTTGGAGGTGTGGGTACAAAGTAGCCTCTGAAGAGTCTGGTTCGTTCCTAGGGTTGCCAACCTCCAGGTGTGGCCTGGGGGATCTTCTGCTATTACAACTGGTAGAGATCATAGAATCATAGAGTTGAAAGGGACCTCCAGGGTCATCTAGTCCAACCCCCTGCACAATGCAGGAAACTCACAAACACTTCCCCCTAAATTCACAGGATCTTAATTGATGTCAGATGGCCATCTAGCCTCTGTTTAAAAACCTCCAAGGAAGGAGAGCCCACCACCTCCCGAGGAAGCCTGTTCCACTGAGGAATCGCTCTAACGGTCAGGAAGTTCTTCCTAATGTTGAGCGGGAAACTCTTTTCATTTAATTTCAACCCATTGGTTCTGGTCCTACCTTCTGGAGCCACAGAAAACAATTCCACACCATCCATTATATGACAGCCCTTCAAGGACTTGAAGATGGTGATCATATCACCTCTCAGCCACCTTCTCTCCAGGCTAAACGTCCAGCTCCTTCAACCTTTCCTCATAGGACTCGGTCTCCAGACCCCTCACCATCAGTCTCCAGACCCCTCACCGTTGGTCTCCAGACCCCTCACCATTGATCTCCAGACCCCTCACCATTGGTCTCCAGACCCCTCACCATTGGTCTCCAGACCCCTCACCATCAGTTCTCCTGGAGACCACGGCTGCTTTGGGGGGGGGGGTCCATGGCATTTTACCTTACTGAGGTCCCTCCTCAAGCCCTGCCCTACCAGACTCCACCCCACAAATCTTGAGGCATTTGCCAACCCAGAGCTGGCAACCTTATTCATTCCCCATGTTATAGAAGCTCTTTTTAAAAAAAAAAAAAAAACATTGGGAAGGGCCAGGCTGAATTGCTCTAGTTCCCTGACTAGCAGCCTACAGAAATCCCTCCCACTGAACTTCTGAGGCCTAGACCTTAACCATGGAGTGAGGTCCCTCAGCCCTGTTTTGCTTCATTTCCCAGGCCAGAAGGGAATCTGCCTGGTGAGCTGAGGACTGTGGGTAACCAGACGGCTCTGCACTGAAGCTGTTCCTGTCCCTCATGGTCAGGGGAGCGAGGCTGGCCGGGGGCACCTAGCAGAAGACACCAGACGCAGCCCCCGACGGAGGCTTTTGCTCCTTGCTGGGCTTTTTCTTTCAGTGTGGTGCCTTTTGGCTAGGAGCTTGGAAGGAAGAATTTGTGAAATTAATTAAGACAACAGAGGCCCGAAGAAAGCGAAAGTTAATTAGTCACGGCAATCAGTTAGATTTGATCCAGAGGAACAAACAAAGAGCTCGAAGGCTGTCACTGGCGGGCTGCTTCTCTGGAAAGGGGATTATGCGGCGCGACTGGGACCAAAGGGGGATGGCTTTGTGCTGCGGCTCCTGATGTAATTGGGGATTTAGGAGCGGCACAAAGAGTCATTACCACCACATTTCTTTGTCAGAGGGAAAAAAAGTTGACATTTATGAAGCACAGGAGGGAGCAGCGACACAAGGCCAGTCGGGGGCCTCTGGCCCTAGAAGAGGCCACTTGGAGGAGAGTTCTCCAGGGCCAGAGAGGAACCAGGCATGGAGGAAGGGAAAGGAAGGGAGAGTCCCAGCCAGCCAGCCAGCCACAGGGAACAAGCTGGGCTGTCCACCCAAGTAGTGCTGCTGAAGGTTTGGAGATGAACAGCTGGCATTTGTTCTCCCCTCAGTTTGGCACTTGTTTTTCTGTCCGATAATAACAAGCCTGGAAAGCACAAACTTCAGCTCTGGGACAGCAGCATGAGGGTAAAGGGGTAGCCCCCCCACACACACACAACACCACATGCACAAACACACTACACTGCAGGGGTGTCAAACATCTGTCTCAGGGGCCGAATCAGGCCCCCAGAGGGCTCCTATCAGGCCCCTGAGGATCTGGCGGCCATCTGCTTCCTTCTCCCTCTCTCTTGCTTCCTTTTGTGTAACAGCTTGCTCTGCAAGGCTTGCTCGATCACTTGCTCTTAATGGAACTTTTATAAGGCAGGAGACCAAACCACGGATCTTCTCTGGGCCATCTAGCTGCATCCTCAAAAGGTCAGGAGAAATCAGGGGGATTGTAGGGTGGCCAAGCTCCAGGTGGGAGCTAGAGATCTCCTGGACTTGCAGTTGATCTCCAGGCAAAAGAGATCAGCTTCCCTGGAGGAAACAGCTGTTTGGGAGGGTGGGCTCTGCTTAGGGCTGCTTAGGGCTGCTAGTTGGAAAATACTTGGGAAGTTTTGGGGGTGGAGTCTGAGAAGGGCAGGGTCTGGAGAGGACAGGGACTAATGCCATAGAGCTCACCTTCCACAGCAGCCATTTTCTCCAGGCAAACTGACCTCTGTCACCTGGAGATCAGTTGTAATCCCAGGAGATCTCCAGCCACCACCTGGAGGCTGGCAACCTGCTGGCAGCCAGGGAGGACTTAGCAGCCCTACTCTGTTCTGTGGCGATCAGCTGTAATTCCTGGCGGTCTCTAGGCCCCACCAGGAGCATGGCAACCTAATGGAGTGGAAAGGCAGAGAGGGAAGCCCTCCCCCTTCGCTTCAGATGCAGATGGGCCAGCTAAGGTCTAGCAGTGTGAGGGGACCCTTGGCACAGCTGCTTATTCAGTGTTCAAAAGCTCATTCAATACGGCAAGCGGAGTGAGTGGGCAGGGCAGCCCTCTTATAGATAAATAATACAGGACCCGTTGGATATCGTAGAGCTGCCTGGCAAAGGAGCAGAAAGGGACAACCAAAATGTCAAGGAATTGGAACACGTTCCTTATTAAAGAGCTGGGGGGGGGGGGGAGATGACTCAAGGGAAATATGACGGGAATCTATAAAATTATGCATCGTATGGAGAACTTGGGAGTATGAGAACTTTCTGTCCTTCCACCCCAGAAGCACCCAACGAAGTTCAGGAGAAGCAGATTTAGGAGAGATGAGAGGGAGGGCTTTTTCACATGGCACATAATCAGGGGTGGAATTCTAGCCGGAGCTCCTTTGCATATTAGGCCACAACCCCCTGCTGTAGCCAATCCTCCAAGAGCTTACAAGGTTCTTTTTTGTAAGCTCTTGGAGGATTGGCTACATCAGGAGGGTGTGGCCTAATATGCAAAGCAGCTGCTGCTAGAATTCCACCCTTGCACATAATTAAGTTGTCAGGCTCACTGTCACTAAAGGTAGTGATGGTCACAAATGCAACTGGGTTTGAACACATTTGTGGAGGACAGTCCCATCGTTGGCTGTTGGCCATGATGACTAAAACGAATCTCCATGTTCTAAGGAACATTTCCTTCCAATACCTATGAGCCTGTAAGCCTGGGAATAAGTCCCATTGAATACAACGGAATTTACTTCACAGTTGATCTCCTTAGGATTGCTTCCTAAGGGGGGGGGAGTAGTCTCTGTGCCCATCTGAGGCTTCGGGGGAGTGGCATGTTCTGATTTTGCACTCCTGTTCGCTAGCTTTGTTTTCCTGTTGATGCTTTAGCATGTTTTATATTTGTAGTTTATTTTTTTTCACATGTGAACTATGGGAGAGCCTTTAGAGGGTAGCATATAGCTTTTCTTAATCCTATGGCAGACTTGAAATAATCTTTCGGCAATACTTCTGCATGTATTTTGAGAAGGCCACCCCTCCACCATCTGATTCCCAAGGTGGCAAAAAAGATATATAAATTCAGGAGTAAAAAAGTAATTGGTTCAGAATCTGCAACCATAGCACCAGTGAAAATGAGTTCAAATGTTTTCAGCCCTGCTCCTTCTTGTGGAGAAGGAAGAAGGGAGGGAGGGAGGGAGGAAGATTAAATGACTGACTAAACAAAAGTGCTTTTACTGAAAACCTGAAGTGAAGGCGTCAGGAAAGAGGCTGAAGGACTCCATAGATGAGGAGTGACTACAGAAAAGGTCCTCTCCTTATGGTCACCTCCTCTGATGGAGGGGTAGCTAGAGACACATAGAGAGAATGTAGGCAGACAATGTCTTGTTAGGTTACTGCCTCTGAAAGACTGGCTGTTGAGTCTTCAATAGGCGCTAATTGTTCCAGGGAGGGGCTGTGGCTTAGTAGTACAGCATCTGCTTTGCATGCAGAAGGTCCCATGTTTGATCCCTGGTGTCTCCAGTTAAGGATCTGGTAGTAGATGATGGGAAAGACCTTTCTCTACCTGAAACCCCGGGGAGCTGCTGCCAGTCTGCATGAGTAGACAATATTGACCTTAATGGACTGATGGTCTGATTCGGTATAAGGAAGCTTCATACGTTCATGTGGTGGCCCACAATGATTCTATGATGCTTTCATGGGGATTTAAAGGAGGTGACCCCTTCCAGCTGAAGGAAAGGAAGGCAAGAGTCTCAGTGAGCAAAGACTCAGTGAGTCTTATGTTCTCTTACATTTGCAGCACAAGCCTATAAACATTTACTCAGAACCCCACTGAGAGTGAGCCCCACAGAACAGACCTGAGCAGGATTCTAAAAGGGTTTGCTTAGGATTCTTCTTCTAAAAGCTAAGGGACCAGTTTCTAGAAAAAAGGACAATGTCATGAAAACATACATTCTAGGTGGGGAAGAGAGACTCAGTCTGCAATAACGTCACCTGGCATCTTGAGTGGAGGAATCGGGCGCTTTTTTTAGCCATCAAGTTGCAACCAGCTTATGGCAACCTAGTAGGGTTTTCAAGGCAAGAGAGGTACAGAGGAGGGTTACCATTCCTTGCCTTTGCATAGTGACACTGAAATCCCTTGGAGCTCTCCCATCCAAATTCTAACCAGGGTTGACCCTGCTTAGCTTCCAAGATGTGATGAGGTTGGGCTAGTCAGGTCAGGGCAAATTGGGTTCTAGTCCATGAAAACATAAAGCAGAATGAAATCTTCTTAGTCTTTAAGACGTCTCTGATCTCCTGCGCACTGATTTCCAACGGAGAAGTTAACTTTCCTCCTTCTAGTTTGCCGTAGGGTGGGAGCCCAAAACAATACATGTCCATTCCCCACTTTGGGAAGAGAGAAAGACTTTTGAAAAACATTTTACATAAAGGAGTAAAGGTAAAGCTTGTCCCCTGTGCAAGCGCCAGCCGTTTCCGACTCTGGGGTGACGTTGCTTTCACAACGTTTTCACGGCAGACTTTTTACGGGGTGGTTTGCCATTGCCTTTCCCAGTCTTTTACACTTTCCCCCCAGCAAGCTGGGTACTCATTTTACCGTCCTCGGAAGGATGGAAGGCTGAATCAACCTCAAGCCAGCTACCTGAACCAGCTTTCGCTGGAATCGAACTCAGGTCGTGAGCAGAGCTTAGGACTGCAGTACTACAGCTTTAACACTCTGCGCCACGGGGCTCTTACATAAAAGAATACATCTTAATAAATTCATAATAGATAGCAAAAGGCAAAAAATAATTGCTAACAAACAAGCAGTGATGTTCTTGGGCCCTCTGGAAATTTGCTACCTTGACCTGGTTGGCTCAGGCTAGCCCCGTCTCGTCAGATCTCAGATTTGACCTGGTTACTATCTGGATAGGAGAACACCAAGGAAAGCCAGGGCTGCTAAGAAGAGGCAGGCAATGACAAACCACCTCTGAACACCTCTTGCCTTGATAACTCTCTCTATGGGGTCACCGTAAATCGTCTGCGACTTGACAGCATTTTCCACATCGTTTGGGTAGAGCCCTCCTCTTGGGTCAGTTCAACAGGACTTTGTAGGGATTAAAGATATTTCTCTCCCTAGTAGCCTGGCCCAAAAGGTCTCTGTCGTCCACAATGGATGAGGAAAGCCCAAAACACAAAGTTTCCCAAATGATATGCAACAAACAGACACAGATTATGAAATTATTAATTAGAATGATGCAGAATAAACTGTCAGAACTGGATGCAGTTGTGTTTTTTTTAAATAAAAGCTTGTCAAAGTTTGTATCAAGCCATTGGATCGATTATAGTAAATGAATGGAAGCAAAGTACCAGCCTTGCCAGCTACCCTCTAGCTTAAGACACAGTAGGGGCTGCCTCTATAACTATCCATTTTACCTCCAGCCTAAGAAATTCTTAAGAAACCTATCAAAGCTGATGCTTCTAAACTGCCTTCCTCCCTGGAAGCCCAACTGGGTTTTTCCACCATCTGTCCTATTCCACGCATGAAGATTGCATCCAATTGGCTCATTCAGATACGAACAAATAGACTTCCCCACACAGACACTAAGAATATAATACAAGACCAATTCCCACATCACAGAATCCTTGCAGCCGCCATGAGGACTTTCAATCAAACAGTGCTGAGAGTTTCCCCCGGGGAGCTCAATTCCATGGCACGTGGGGAACATAGTATCTGCAGAAGCCTCTCCCCCCGCCCCCCACACCATGTTATTTTTTCAGTCTGAAACAGATCCAGGGAGCTGCTGTTTGCATTGCTGGGGAAACTTGCATGTCTGGACGGGCTGCAGGTAAGTTTTGCCAAACAGTAGTTTTCTGGGGTGTTTCATGTGGGGAAAATGGCAAAGCTTAAGCCTCGGTTTCTTGGTGGATGCCATTGTCTTGGTAGATGGTTAGAGATTTAGGGGGTGGAGGGCGGAGTTTGGGATGGATATGATGTCACTTCCGAGTGATGCTTTAGGTTGCTTCTTTACCATAGAGACCAGGGGTAATTCCTAGAGCATCAATCTGTGGAGGCCATTTTAATCTTCTGCTAATCGGTTCTCCAAGAGTCCCGTGGTGCAGAGTGGTAAAGCAGTACTGCAGTCCGAGCTCTCTGCTCACAACCTGAGTTCGATCCCAGCAAAAGCTGGGTTCAGGTAACCGGCTCCAGGTTGACTCAGCCTTCCATCCTTCCGAGGTCAGTCAAATGAGTACCCAGCTTGCTGGGGGGAAAGTGTAGATGACTGGGGAAGGCAATGGCAAACCACCCCGTAAAAAATGTGCTGTGAATATGTCGTGATGCGACGTCACCCCAGAGTCGAAAGTGACTGGTGCTTGCACGGGGGACTACCTTTTTTAATCAGTTCCTCAGGGGTGAGAAACTGGGGCTGGTAATTCCTCACCCTGGGCAGGGAAACTGGAGACCAGTTTAAGCCCCCGTACATACACACTGCGGCCCCAATTCAAAGTGGGAGTTCCAAGCAGGGAACTCTCCTCCTACTGTATATGTCTGCTGGCTGCCTGGACTTTGTAACACGTGAATTGGCCCTTAGCATAGAATTACCTGAATGTCTGTAAAAACAACTTGGGGAGGGTGAAGCAGTGCTCTTCAGGCATTAAACAATTCTCCAAGAAATGAAATGGCAGATGGGTTTTTTGCATCCTCGCTTTAATGTGTCTTTCTGTGGCTCTTTGCTGGAGAAGGCAGCTGGGAGGCATGTGGATGCCCCCCCCCCCACAGCTCTGCCCTGCCCCTGCCGACAGTTCTGAGATCTGCCCAGCACATACAGGAGGGGCTGTACCACCGCAGATGGCAAGTGGGTAGAGTCGCATTTTAAAGGATCTCTGCAAATAATAATTTCTAAAATAAAAAAAAAGATAAAGGTAGTCCCTTGTGCAAGCACCAGCCGTTTCCGACTCTGGGGTGATGTTGCTTTCACGGCAGACTTTTTACGGGATGGTTTGTCATTGCTTCCCCAGTCATCTACACTTTCCCCCCAGCAAGCTGGGAACTCATTTTACCGACCTCGGAAAGATGGAAGGCTGAGTCAACCTGGAGCCGGCTACCTGAACCCAGCTTCCGCTGGATCAAACTCAGGTCGTGAGCAGAGCTTAGGACTGCAGTACTGCAGCTTTACCACTCTGTACCACGGGGCTCTTCATTTCTAAAACTTCCCATCTGAAATCTCCTAGCCTGTCTAACCCTGTAGTAGTTTTCCACTTTCAGAGAATAATCATTGTAGAGGAACTTGAAAAATGTCAGCCTTCCCTAGGGTTGCTAGGTTCCCCTCTGGCAACTGGCAGGTAATGGCAGGGGGACGTTGCAGATCCAGTGCAGAAATTCCTGGAGATTTGGGGGTGGAGCCTGGGGAGGACGGGGACTGTCACCTCAGTGGGGCCCAATGCCATAGAGTCCACCCTCCCAAGCATCCATGTTCTCCAGCGGAGCTGATCTCTGTAGTAAGGTTGCCAGGTCTGGGTTGGAAAATACCTGGAGACTTTGGGGCTGGATCCAGGAGAGGGCGGGGTATGGGGAGGGGAGAGGCCTCGGCATGGTACAATGCCATACAGGAGATCTCCAGGCCCCACCTGGAGGCTGGGCAACCCTCCTCTGTAGTCTGAAGATGGGCTGTAATTCTGGGGATCCCCAGGCCCTCCCTGAAGGCTGGCCTCCCAATCCTTCCCCTGCAGCCAGAAGTCATGGAGTTAATTCCATGTCTTTAGCCCTTGAACACTTCCTGCACCACCTTAGTTTGCCTGGCCACGAGGTGCATGGATACAATGCCCTCGACGTGCGCACAATTGGGTTGTTGTGCAACCTGGAGTGGGAAGCCGGATGGACAAGACTCATTGTGTTGGTGGGAAGTGCAGCAGGTACCCAGTACTTACTTCCTGGCCTGGATGGAGGTTCATAAAAGGGAAAAGCAAAGGAGTGCCCAGGGTACAGGATCTGGCCCACTATCAGGGGGAGGAAGCTGCTGCCCAAACCCCCACCTCCTCTCTTCAGTGCCTGTAGGGTTGCCAAGTCTAACTCAGATAATATCTGGGGACTTTGGGGGCGGGAGACTTTGGGGGTGGAGCCTGGAGACATTTCCTAAAACGGATAAATAAAAACACAGCAGTGCAGTTCCTCTGAATACAGTCTTCATTTCTTCACCCAAGCAGCTGCAAATCGTATCTCTCTCTCTCACACACACACAGACACACACACAAAGAAGCAAAAATAAAACAGTTTACAATCCCACACTCGTGTGGTCTCTCTGGGGCAATTTACTCACGAGTTGCTGAACTTCCAATAACACAGGGAAACCAAAGGTTCAAGTTTACCCTTTACTGTGCAAAGGACCTCTGAAAAGCTTGTACAGCAAATGGAGAGTTGACTGCGGGTGGAAGGAGTCTGGGGAAGCGGGAGAAGCCCCGCTAGGACCTGGGATTCCCAAGCCTAGTGCCCTGGCTGGAAAGCAGCTACCAGGCAATTCCTGCTCTTGAGGGAATAGTGACAGAAGGGTACCAAGGAGGGACAGACAGAAGAAGTGCCACTCTAAAGTGGGAAGGGAGGAGAGACCTGTCTCTTTGTCTGATCCCTCCATCCCTTTCTCTTTGAGACAGGGCCGGCCCGAGACTGTCTGGCACCCTCTGGTACCTTCCCATACTGATGACATCACTGAGTTACATGGGGGCACCCCTAGAACACTGGCGCCCTAGGCAATCACCTAGTTTGCCTTGTGGCAGAGCCGGCCCTGCTGCTGGAGCCTAGGGGGCAGGAGAGAGAGTCTTTTGACACCACAGAACAGAGAGAGCCTCAGCTGACCTCCTTGGCTGCCCGGCCCTCGCCCTGCTGCTGTCCTGCAAAGGCTCTCCCTGCTGCTGCTAAGGAGCACTTCATTACCATAAGCTCCACTTCCTTGATGTATGATGGGAATCCATCAGAGGCTGGCAAGGCGCAGGTTGATGGACTGGGGCTCGCTGACAGCCATTGGCAGGGCCCCCATCACTCATCACTGGCAGCCAGCCTGCATTTTATTTATCATGGAAGGGCCTGTCAATAGCTTGTTTTAATGAAGGGCTTAAATGAGCAAGTGCAGGGCAGGAGGGAGGGGGGGGCCTCAGGGAGGCCTCTCTGAGCTCATACGGCAAGTTTGGGAGATGCCCTTAGAGACGACCCCCTTCTAAAGTCTAAGCAGTGTTTATTGGAGTTGCCAACTTCCAGGTGGGGGGTGGAGATACCCTGAAATGACAACTTATCTCCAGGCAGTGTTCCCTCTAAGTTGAGTTAGCGTGAGCTAGCTCACAGATTTTTGTCTTAGCTCAAGAGGGATGACCCCAGAGCATAATAATTTATGCAGCAGCTCGCAACTTTATTATCAGAGCTCACAAAGTAGAATTTTTTTCTCACAAGACTCTGAAGCTTAGAGGGAACATTGTCTCCAGGTTGCATAAATTATCTATCTATCTATCTATCTATCTATCTATCTATCTATCTATCTATCTATCTATCTATCTATCTATCTATCATCTATCTATCTATCTATCATCTATCTATCTATCTATCATCTATCTATCATTTCTTTCTTTCTTTCTCCCTCCCTTTCTTTCTCCCCCCTCTCTTTCTTTCTTTCTTTTCTTTCTTTCTTTCTTTTCTTTCTTTCTTCTCTTCTTCTTTCTTTCTTTCTTTCTTTCTTTCTTTCTCCATCTCTCCCTCCTTCCCGCTCTCCCTCTCTCCTCCCTCCCTCCCTCCCTCCCTCCCTCCCTCCCTCCCTCCCTCCCTTCCTTCCTTCTTTCCTTCCTTCCTTCCTTCCTTCCTTCCTTCCTTCCTTCCTTCCTTCCTTCCTTCCTTCTCTTTCTCCATCTCTCCCTCCTTCCCTCTCTCCCTCCCTCCCTCCCTCCCTTTCTTTCTTTCTTTCTTTCTTTCTTTCTTTTCTTTCTTTCTTTCTTTCTTTCTTTCTTTCTCCCTCCCTCCCCCTCCTCCCTCCCTCCCTCTCCTCTCTCCCTCTTCTTCTTTCTTTCTTTCTTTCTTTCTTTCTTTCTTTCTTTCTTCTTTCTTTCTTTCTTTCTTTCTTTCTTTCTTTCCACTTCTCCTGGAGAAAATGGCTCCTTTGGAAGGTGAATGGCATCAGGGCTTTCTTTGTAGCAGGAACTCCTTTGCATATTAGGCTACACCCCTCTTATGTAGCCAATCCTCCAAGAGTTTACAGGGCTCTTCTTACAGGGCTTACTGTAAGCTCTTGGAGGATTTGCTACGTTGTGGTGGGGAGTGGGGTGTAGCCTAATATGCAAAGGAGTTCCTGCTACAAAAAAAAACCCCATAATGGCATTATACTCTAGCAAGGTCCCTCCCCTCCCTAAACCCCACTCTCCCAGGCTCCACCCGCAAATCTCCAGGTATTTCCAAACCCAGAGTTGGTACTCCTAGTTTATGAGGGCATCACGTTGAGTGTTGAACAAGAACATGGTCAGGAAACCAGGACAGAGCTAGAACTCACAGCCCTTCACTCTTGGGGGGGAGGGCAGAGGTTTTTTTTCCCCTTACGGCTGATCTAATCTGGGAACTCAATAAGATTTTTCTGCATAACATGAAGTGCTGGGGCTTTCTCAAGACCAGATGATTTCTCTCCTTCATCTGTGGCTGTGAATTAAAAAGAAAGCCTCTCTGCGGTTCCACAGTGGCTGTGAATGCGGAGAACTTGCTCACTTTTGAATAGCTCTGTCATTGTAAAACACCTTGTTCATTTCCCATAAGCTAATAAAGAACAGCTTCTCTGGTGACTTAATAGCTTGCATGCATTTCTTTTGATTGCAAAACTGATCACAATATCTCCTGCAGAATGTTTCTGTCCCCTGCTCCATCAAATACTTGTCGTATGCCACCCCTGCATCTTCCTAGAGCGGGTCCTGAGAACAGACTGGTTCACTTAGAACAGGAAAATGTCAGCAAACTCAACAGTTACAAGTAGGGTTGCCAACCTCCCGGTGGCACCTGGAGATCACCCACTATCACAATTACACTCTAGATGACAGAGCTCACTTCCCCTGGAGAAAATGGCTGCTTTGCAGCATTATACCCTGCTGAGGTCACTTCCTTCCCCAAATCCCGCCCTCCCCAGGAAGGCCAGATTAACAATTATGCCAAGTAGGCACGGTAGGTTCCCCAATCCCCAGGTCCCAGCAGGGGACCCCCCAGTTTTACAGGCTTCCCCTCGCCCCCAGCCACCTGGCCAGCGGGGGGAAGCCCCACCCCCACAGCCACCATGGACCTCTAGCACTCCAGCAGGTTTAGAAACCTGCACACATGTCCCGTTTTAAAATGTGTGTTTCTGTTGTTTGTGTGCCTTTAAAGTTGAGCAGGAAACAAGAAGCACTTCATGGAGAAGGGTCAGCAGCAGCTTCCGTTTGTTTTGCTTTCGTTTTCAGAGCAAGTAACTAGACCCAGTAAGTGTGTGTGTGTGTGTGTGTGTGTGTGTGTGAGAGAGAGAGAGAGAGAGAGAGAGGGAGGGAGGGAGGGTTGCCAATTCCCAGGTGGAGACAGGGGATTCCCCGATTTGGAGGCCCTTCCCTGCTTTAGAAAGCTTTAGAATCTGGTAGGGAGGGAAATGTCTACTGGGAACTCTATTATTCCCTGTGGAGAACGATTCCCATAGGGAATAATGGGAAATTGATTTGTGGGTGTCTGGGGCTCTGGGGGGGGGGTGTTCTTTGAGTTAGAGGCACCAAATTTGCAGCATAGCATCTGATGCCTTTCCCCAAAACACCTTCCAAGTTTCAAAAGGATTGGACCGGGGGGGGCAATTCTATGAGCCCCCAAAGAAGGTGCCCCTGTCCTTCATTATTTCTAATGGAGGGAAGGCAATGAAAAGGTGTGCAGTCCCTTTCAATGTGATGGCCAGAACTCCCTTTGGAGTTCAATTGTACTTGTTCCAACCTTGCTCATGGCCCTAACCCCCAATGTCTCCTGGCCCCACCCCCTAAAGTCTTCTGGCTCCACCCCCAAAGTCCCCAGATATTTTTTGAATTGGACTTGGCTACATTAAGGCACTGGCCTATGGGAACCCATGCGAACTCCCTCCCCTGGTTTTCCCTCTGCTTGTAGCCCTCCCATCCTGCACATGCAGCCAGCAACTTAGCCGCTCTTTGCCCTACTTATGGGGTGCAGCTGCTGCTGGTGTTGTCGCCATGTTTGCCTCTCTCCGCCTCTCCCCTGCAACTTAGTTCAAGGGGCTTTTAAGAAGGCACCTGCAGGCTGCAGTGGGGGCCATGGGTGGTGGAGTGGGCACTCAGACTCTGAGATAATTTGCAAGGGGCCTCCAAGATTTCAACTGCCTAGGGGCTAGGCTTGCCAATCCCCAGGTTGCAGTGGGGGTTCTTCCGCTTTCCCAGGCTCCTTTCCGCCCCCAGTCAGCTGGCCGGCAGGAGGAAGCCCCGCCCCCAGAGGACCATGTGCCTTTCCACCTCTGGAGGCTCCAGTCTCCGATTGAAAGGCTTCCTCTTGGGATGGGGTGTCTGTGTTACTTTGAAGAAGTTGGCAGCAACTCGTGAGTAGAGAGGCCAATCCCTCGCTTCAGAGTCGCCAGAAAGAGGGGGGGGGGAATGTCTGCTGAGCACGTCATTATTCCCTATGTGGAGATTGGTTCTCATAGGGTATAATGGGGAATTGATCTGGAGGTTTCGGGGGCTCTGAGGGAGCTGTTTTTTTGAGGTAGAGGCACCAAATTTTCAGTATAGTATCTAGTGCCTCTCCCCAAAGTACTCCCCCAAGTTTCAAAACGATTGGACCAGGGGGTCCAATTCTATGAACCCCAAAAGAAGGTGCCCCTATCCTTTATTTCCTATGGAAGGAAGACATTTTAAAAGGTGTGCTGTTCCTTTAAATGTGATGGCCAGAACTCCCTTGGAGTTCAATTATGCTTGTCACACCCTTGTTCCTGGCTCCACTCCCAACGTCTTCTGGCTCCACCCCCAAAGTCCCCAGATATTTCTTGAATTGGACGTGGCAAGCCTAGTAGGGGCCTCCACGGGGTTTAATGCAGCACAGCTCCCCAGGCTTCACCTTCCAAATCTCCAGGTATTTCACCATCCAGAGCTGGCAACCTTAGTTTCTAGTGAAGCAATCATTGGGAGATCTGATCGATACAACGATCGACAACATTCTTCCAGGCAGGGATGAGACATCCAGTGTTCCCTTGTTCCTGCTCTATTGGCTACTCACAGTGGAATCCTTCAGCAAGCCTGCAAATTGCTTTGCATGGCAACTTGTAAGTAGAAATGCCACTCTGGTAAGCATAAACCGATTTTAATGGAAGTGAAAAAACCAAATCTGCCTGTTTCCTGCTAGGCCTACCCAACCATGATTAAATCTAAAATGCCATTTCAGTCTACACCTCACATCATCTTAGTACCGAAGCGCTCAATAAGCCCCAGATGAGACACCCATAATTTCAGATGATTGGTGCTCCTCTGCCAATGTGTTGTGCACATGGAGGGCACGCGTGGGGGAGGGGGAGGTGCTGCCAATCGTAGGGTTGCCAGATCCAGGTTGGAAAACTCCTGGAGATTTGAGGATGGAGCCTGGGGAGGACAGGGACCTCAGTGGGGTGCAATGCCACAGAATCCACCCTCCAGAGCATCCATTTTCTCCAGGGTAGTCTGGACCTGTGATTCTTGGCGATTCCCAGGTCCCACATGGAGGCTGGCATCCCTAAGACAGGGAGAGATATAATGTAGAAGAAGAAAGAAGAAGACTGCAGATTTATACCCTGCCCGTCTCTCTGAATCAGAGACTCAGAGCGGCATATAATCTCCTATATCTTCTCTCCTTGCAACAGACACTCTGTGAGGTGGGTGAGGCTGAGAGGACTCTCACACCGGCTGCCCTTTCAAGGACAATTCCTGCCAGAGCTATGGCTGACCCAAGGCCATTCCAGCAGGTGCAAGTGGAGGAGTGGGGAATCAAACCCGGTTCTTCCAGACAAGAGTCCGCACACTTAACTACTACACCAAACTGGGCTGGAGGGGGACCTGGTGATGCCAATCTCGAATCCATACCTCCTCCCACATGACCATTGCTTGAGTTCCCAGGTCATTTGTTGCCACTGAGGGACATTATTCATTACTGTTTGTGTGTCTCTTTTGACTCTTTCCAGGCAGCCCTCCAACAGGGAGACAGGCCAGGAAGGAACCGGTTCCCATTGCCCTGCCAACCGTCTGCTGAGCCGGAGACATGACGGACAGCTGCAGTGACCTGTGCACATCTCATCGCCACTCTGCTGTCTGCAGGTCCGCCAGATGGTTTCAACAAAAACGCTGGACAGTTTGGGCTTCCCACTGCCTGGGTTGAGGAGCAAGGAGCCCCAGCATGAAGAGTGGGCAAAAAAGAAATGGTTTGTCCTGCTGATTGCATGAGAGCAGGGCAGGGACCAGGTGAGCCTCAGGGAGGAAGACATTCCACAGGTGAGATGCTGCAAACTGGTAGGCTGCAAAGGTCCCAGGACTGTGGTAGACGCAGAACACCTGCTATGGTTGCTTGATTGGTGTGCTGAGTCTGTGCAAGCCCTTCAGGTATGAAAATATGGCTACATCTATGGTATAATTGTGGAAACATCCAGCTGGGGAAGGCCATCAATGCTGAAAACGTCCATGGCACTGCAATTATTTTGCTCCTTAACTGATGTAAGCCTGATCTCTGTAGTCTGGAGGCTGGCTGTAATTCCAGAGGATCCCCAAGTCCCACCTAGAGCCTGGCTTCCCTAGTTCCTTCCCTTGTTCCATACTGTGAGAGGGTGGCATGGTGGCATTGGCATGCTTTGGTTGGCTGCTTCCTTCCACATATGGCTGGCACAGGGGCATCACGGGCATGCTGTTCAGGGATTGGTAGGGTGTGAGACTACAGGGCAGTTGGTACACTCTCAGCAACTTTGAGCTGTGTCTTCTTTGCAATCTATTCTCTTTACTGAGGGAGGAGAGGATACTGACAAGGGACACCAGCCTCATGCCAGCATCTAGCCCAGGGGTGGGGGACCTTTTTTCTGCCAAGGGCCATATGGATATTTACTACATCATTCACGGGCCATACAAAATTATCAACTTAAAAAAACAGTGCTCCCCCAAGGGAGAATGATTCAGGCCAGTAAAATTATTGCAAATAATTGTTTTTCTATTTGAAGTCATGTGGGGAGAGCCTAATCTGGCACACACACACACACACACACACTGCCTGCCGCCCTAGGCAAATGCATAGGTCCAGGGCTTTTTTGTAGAAAAAGCCCAGCAGGAACTCAGTAGCACATTAGACCACATCCCCTAATATCAGAATATTAGGTCATGCACTCATTAGCATATTAGGCCACACCATCTGGGATAATCAATAAACAAAGAAATGGGAATAAAGGGGAACAAAGAAATGAGAAGAAAGGGAAAGAAAGAAATGAGGGGAAAACTTACCTGAACTGTGACAGTAATTTTTCCAGGCCCTGCAGCAATTCTGGCCAGCCAGTCAGGCCCCAGGGAAGCTGTCACACAGTACATCTGGGCCCTGTGATCCCTGCCAGGCTCTGGGGAGGCTGTACCACAGTGCGGCAGGGCCCCACGATCCTCACTGGCCAGCCAGGCCCCAGGGAAGCTGCCACGTGGCTCGGTTCGACCCAGCAATCCCTGAGGGCCACACCAAGTGACCTCGGGTTCTAGCCCTTGCAATTGGAGCGGTAAATTCTCACTTCCAGGGCAAGCACAGACAGGGCTGCTGTAGGAATGGGTAGAAAACCATTTGGAGAACCATTTTGCCTGTGTAAATGCTGGAATTGAATTCCTTATAATGCTATCAGTCTTGGTTCCAGAGACATAATCACATGGTCAAAGAAGAAGACATTTGAAACACGCAAAGACAGAAACCTAGGAAGCGTGTTACCACGTTACTGAATCTATACATATGGATAATCAACAGAAAAAAAAATTAATTCATTCTTCTAAGCCTGTGTTTAATTCGACTGCTGTCTTTGTTGGTCGAGTATACTGCAAACCTTGCATGTTGCACACACAAGTATTTGCTGTTTGAACCTGGCAAACTTTGCATGTTTTTCTTAAAAGTAATTGTTAAAAAGTTGATTGTGGGGCTTTCCTTTTAAACACCATGCACATAAATACTCAATACACTGAGTGTGGTCAAGCACTGATATGATGTTTATCTCGTGCACAGTGTAATTCTTATATTAAGCTGTGATATACTAGTGGTAAGAGCCCCGTGGCACAGGGTGGTAAAGCTGCAGTACTGCAGTCAGAGCCCTCTGCTCACAACCTGAGTTCGATCCCAGCGGAAGTTGGGTTCAGGTAGCTGGCTCGAGGTTGTCTCAGCCTTCCATCCTTCCGAGGTCGGTCAAATGAGTACCCAGCTTGCTGGGGGGAGCGTGTAGATGACTGGGGAAGGCAGTGGCAAACCACCCCATAAAAAGTCTGTCGTGAAAACATTGTGAAAGTTGGAAACGACTGGTGCTTGCAAAGGGGACTACCTTTTTTTACCTTTTCATACTAGTTGTAATTATTGTTTGCAAAGTATATTTTTTTCACAGCCGCCTCACGTTTTGCCCCACCTAGAGGGTGGCAGCCTGCTGGGGAGATCTGAAAGACATGCAGTTTGTCTCCACTGGACCTTTTAATAGGACCTTTTAATGCCTATTAGTGAAACTTTGTTTATGAGGCTTCACAACCTTCAGATACCCAATTTATTGTCCATTGATTAATTTTTAAACATAAAGACCATGAGGATTTTCTTGACTTTTGTTCTCTGCTTTACAAGGGACACACAAGTTCTGGTTAGTGCTGGAGAGAGCGCCTGATTACTGCTGGCTTTTACATTTTCAAAAGAAGAACAGTTTTTTTCCCTTTCCTTTTCTTTTTGCTTCTCTGTCCTGGTAACCTTTGGTGCCATTTGCAATATGTTCTAATGAAGCCGCTACTACCTCTTGTACTCCCTTTGAAAACTACTCCAAGCTGTGGACTTTAGAACTTCTCCATTGGGCCCTGAAATATCTTTTTCTTTCCTACTCGCATACGTACATACAGGTTTTGTACTGAGGATCTGGGGAGCGGAAAAGCTTTGCACTGTTTTGTGATGTTTTTCACTGCCTGTATTAAAAAGGTATTGTACTTCTTCTGACTAGGCCAGGCTGTATCAAGCATTTAATTAAATATTGGCTGGCGAGTCCATCATCTTAATAAGGTCAGAATTTTTAAAAAAATTATTATCATAATGGCTTCCAGAAGGGGAGGAGGCAGATTAGATTTTCGATGAAACACTCAGCACCCCCCCCCCCCCCCCGCGCTCTTGATTTTTCTAACATTCGCCTTTAAAATCTCTATGAGCGATACAAGAGTACATCTTAACAACTCTTACAAAGTTGTTCACTTCCCTTTAGTCTCCACATGTCTTCTTCTATGCGGGTCAAAGGATGAGATCCATTTGTCAGCAACTGAAAAGTTAACAATGTCTTGTGGCCACACATGGGGAGAGCACACTTTCCCTCTCTCCCAGGCATTAAGCACTCTCTCTCTCTCTTCTTTTCTCTCGGTGCCCCGTTCTGTCTTGACCCCTTTATGCCGGCTAACTTCTCCCCTGTCCCTTTGGAAGCTCTTCCTAACTTCTGATCTTTTATTCTCTGTCTTTTCAGGCTCGGGAATCAGCTTCATCTCTCTGCTTCCTTCCACTCAGTAGCTTCAACGGGTACTTCCTTCTGGCAGATTTAACCCCTGTCAATGAGAATCCACTAGGGACGCCATGAATTTTGCATCAAACGTGTCCGGCGGTTGAACTTGCTGTGCTCCACTGTAATGATCGGTTGTGAGCTGATCACTGGGTTGGCTTGGTTCAGCAGCAAATGGCTCGAATGCCCGATGAACAGATTTGCATCTTCAGCCTCCCCCCCCCCCCACCCTCTCCCCACAATCCCCCAGGGGAAAAGGGGAAATGCTGCTGATCTAAAGAGATTGGCAGCCATTATTGTTGCAAAGGACTACACAAGTGAACAATGAAAGGTGTGATTTTGAAACAAAAGGCATTTCTTTATGTGGTTTATAGGTTTTGCAACTTATGTATCTATCTAAACATTTACTTGCTGAGGGGAACAGCAGCTCAGCAAGGACAGGGCAGCAGGGCTCAGTTGTGCTGCGCGACTGGGCATAAGAGCAATGTTCCCTCCAAGCTGCAGGGTCTCGTGAGCAAAAATTCTACTTTGTGAGCTGCTGGCATTAAAGTTGAGAGCGAGTGCATCAATTATTGTGCTCTGCGGTCCTCCTTCCTGAGAGAAGACAAAAATGTGTGAGCTGGAGGGTCATCAGAAAGCGGGGGGAGGGGAGGGAAATGTCTGCTGGGAACTCTGTTATTCCCTATGGAGATTTATTCCTATAGAATAAATTGATGGAAAATTGATCTGCAGGTATCTGGGACTCTGGGGGGGGGGCTGTTTTTTGGGGTAGAGGCACCAAATTTTTAGCATAGCATCTAGTGCCTCTCCCAAAATACCCCCCAAGTTTCAAAAAGATTGGACCAGGGGGTCCAATTCTATGAGCCCCAAAAGAAGGTGCCCCTATCCTTCATTGTTTCCTATGGAAGGAAGGAATTGAAAAGGTGTGCCGTCCCTTTAAATGTGATGGCCAGAACTCCCTTTGGAGTTCAATGATGCTTGTCACAGCCTTGATCTTGGCTCCACCCCTAATGTCTCCTGGCTCCACCCCCAAAGTCCCCAGATATTTCTTGAATTGGACTTGGCAACCCTAACTGTAATAAAGCACACTGAAACTGCACGTGAGTGAAAAGCCAGTTGTGCTGCACTGTACTGGGAGGGAAAAAATAGAGGGAAGCAACCTGCTGAACAGCCACAAACAGGCTGATGAACCCATCAGTCCTAAAGGTGCTAGTGGACTACAACCTTGTTCTATCGCTTCAGACCAACAAGGCAGCCCGCCTGGATTCATCTGTTGAAAAAAATGGTTTCCTGTTTTGGACTTGCTAATAGTATGTGCCCAATCGATTCTGTTCGATCTTTCCCAAGCATCCACATGCAGTGTTTTTTCACGTGTGAGATAGGTGGCTGTATGTTCAAATTCACACCCAAGCGTTTAACAGTTTTCAAAATGCATCTCCATGACTCCCAAACTGGAATCAGATACATAAATTAGTATTTCTTTAATAGTAGTATATAAATTATTATTGAAATGGTCTACAGAAGAAGAAGTAGTAAAGTCTCAAATGGTCAAATGGGCAATCAATGGGAATAGAGAAATACAAATGGATACGTGGGAGCACTTTTGGAAGAACTCGATGAAGATCTCAACTTGTCAGAGTATTAAAGAGAACTGTTTTAAGATGATGTATAGGTGGTATATGACTCCGAAAAAGCTGGCTAGGATGAGTAAGAAGATGTCGGATAGATGTTGGAAATGTAGAAAACACGAAGGTTCCTTTTTTCACATGTGGTGGACTTGTGAAAAAGCAAAAGAATTTTGGAAGATGATACAACAAGAAATCTCCAAAATTTTGGGTTATGACTTTAAGAAAACTGCAGAGACTTTTTTGCTTGGATTACAATTAGAAAAATTTCCAAAGGAAGACAGGACTTTAATTTGGTACTTGCTCTCTGCTGCTAGGACATTGTATGCACAGCTGTGGAAACAGAGAAAAATACCAGAGAAATGGGATTGGATTGTGAAAGTTTTATCGTGGAGTGAGATGGACAAATTAACTAAAACTTTAAGAGACTACGGTTTAGATATATTCAAAAACGGAGTGGAAGAACTTTAAAGGATATATGGAGAAAGAGTGGAATGTAAAAAGACATTGGACAATTTTTTAGTATTAATGAGAGAAGAAAAATATTGAACTTTGATTGGTTAGCGGTACCTTTATAATTGAATTTAAATTTATAACTTCGGGGAAGTCAAATACTGGAGGGAGAGGGGGCTGAAATATCATATGGGTTAGTATAGAAAAGAGACAATTAAATATTGTAACCATATGTTATTAATAAATTGTTAAAACACAATATTTCTTTAATAGCCACTCAGACAAACCACTCCACTTTATGTGTTTACAACCAAGTCATTATAAAGCAAGACTCCATTTAAAAAGTGGCAGAGGATAATATGGCATTAAAAAGACAGACCAGATGGAGAGCCAGTTTGGTGTAGTGGTTAAGTGTGTGGACTCTTATCTGGGAGAACCGGGTTTGATTGCCCACTCCTCCACTTGCACCTGCTGGGACGGCCTTGGGTCAGCCATAGCTCTGGCAGAGGCTGTCCTTGAAAGGGCAGCTGCTGTGCGAGCCCTCTCCAGCTCCACCCACCTCACAGGGTGTCTGTTGTGGGGGAGGAAGGTAAAGGAGATTGTGAGCCGCTCTGAGACTCTTCGGAGTGGAGGGCGGGATATAAATCCAAATCCAAAAATCCAATATAACCATTACGTTCACTAAATGCAAATATACATATACACATGTATATAGCAGGGACGATGGCTCAGTGGTAGAGCATCTGCATGGTAAGCAGAAGGTCCCAGGTTCAATCTCTGGCATCTTCAACTAAAAAGAGTCCAGGCAAATAGGCGTGAAAAACCTCAGCTTGAGACCCTGGAGAGCCGCTGCCAGTCTGAGTAGACAATACTGACTTTGATGGACTGAGGGTCTGATTCAATATAAGGCAGCTTCATATGTTCAAACATATATAAAACTTCTAAGCAGATGCTACAAAGAGAAGTGCCTTGCAGGTGAAAAAAAAATCTAAATCACAAAGTAGAAAAGATCTTTTGAACATCAGTGAACCCTGTCGGTCCAGGAGAAACCAACAGAGGAGTAGTGATCTTGGAGTAGGTTCTGAACAGATCTCTAGTGGAAAATGTAGAGGTTGTGACACCAGTTGTGAATGGTGACCACAATGCTATTAAGTTTGGCATTCAGGTCAGTAGGAAGTTACCCCTAAAGTTCAAAACTGTAACATTTGATTTCAAACAAGGGAACTTTACAAAAATGAGGGGGATAATAAAAAGGAAGCTGAAGGGGAAACACAAGAGAGTCACAACCCTAGAGGATTCTAGGAAGCTATTTAAAACCACACTAACAGAAGCCCAAATAGAATACATTCCACAGATTAGGAAAGCACTGCCAAGTCTAAAATAAGGCCTGAATGGTTAACAATGCAAGTCAAGTAAAAAGTAAAGAGGCTTCTTTGAAATGGTGGAAGGTCTGCCCTAATTAATTGAACAGGACTACAGACTCTGGCAAAAGAAATGTAAGCCAATAATTAGGCATGCAAAAAGAGATTTTGAGGAGCAGGTTGCTAAAAGCATCAAGACAAACAATAAACATTTTAAAAATATATATCCGGAGCAGGAAACCAGCCAGAGAAGGAGTGCAACCTTTGGATGACAAAGGAATAATGGGATCGCTAAAGGAAGATTTGGAGATCACAGATAAGCTTGATGATTGCTTCACTTCTGTTTTCACTGTGGAAAGTGTAGGACACCTACTCATGCCAATGCCTCTATTTTCAGGAGGGGAGTCTGAAGAACTGAGCCAAACTGAGGTGACCAGAGATGATGATGATGAAGAAGAAGATATTGGATTTATATCCTGCCCTTCACTCCGATCTCAGAGTCTCAGAGCGGCTCACAAACTTCTTTATCTTCCTCCCCCACAACAGACACCCTGTGAGGTGGGTGGGGCTGAGAGGGCTCTCACACCAGCTGCCCTTTCAAGGCCAACCTCTGCCAGAGCTATGGCTGACCCAGCAGGTGCAAGTGGAGGAGTGGGAATCAAACCCGGTTCTCCCAGATAAGAGTCTGGACACTTAACCACTACTCCAAACTGCTCTCTACACCAAACTGAAGTTCAGACCTATTGGGGAAATTAAAAACTGGTATTTCCCCAGGTCCTGATGGCATACACCCAAGAGTTCTTAAGGAACTCAAATGCGAGATCATTGATCTACTGACCCATATATATAAAACCTATCACTAAAGTCAGCTGCTATACCAGAAGACTGGAGAGTAGCAAATGTGACACCAATTTTTTAAAAGGGATCCAGAGGGGAACCAGGAAATTACAGGCCAGTCAGCCTAACATCTGTCCCAGACAAATTAGTAAAAATTGTAATCATATAAAGAATTGTCAGGCACATAGAAGGGCAAAGCCTGCTGAGGGAAAATCAGCATGGCTTCTGCAAAGGGAAGTCCTGCCTCACCAACCTTTTGAAGTTCTAGAGAAAGTGAACAAGCATGTAGACAGCAGTGTCTCAGTAAACATTATATACTTGGGCTTTCAAAAGGCTTTTAACAAAATACCTCACCAAGGACTCCTGAGTAAATTTAGCAGTCATGGGATAAGAGGATGGGTTCTCTTATGGATTAAATGACAGGAAGCAATGTGTAGGAATCAATGGACAGCTCTCACAATGGAGGGAAGTAAGCAGTAGGGTTCCACAAGGAGTGATATTGGGGCCAGTACTATTTACTGTTTGAGACCCAGTTTGGTGTAGTGGTTAAGTGTGCAGACTCTTATCTGGAAGAACCGGGTTTGATTCCCCACTCCTCCACTTGCAGCCGCTGGAATGGCCTTGGGTCAGCCATAGCTATGACAGGAGTTGTCTTTGAAAGGGCAGCTGCTGTGAGAGCCCTCTTAGCCCCACCTACCTCACAGAGCATCTGCTGTGGAGGGAGAAGATATAGGAGATTGTAAGCTGCTCTGAGTCCCTGATTCAGAGAGAAGGGTGGGCTATAAATCTGCAGCCTTATTATTATTATTAATTTATTCGTCAGTGATCTGGAACTAGGGGTGAGTAGTGTAGTGGCCAAGTATGCATATGACACAAAATTATTCTGGATGGTGAAAACCAGGACTGACTGAGAAGAACTCCAAGAGGGCCTCCACTGATGGGGTGAGTGGGTGACAGTGTGGCAAATGAAGGCCAATGTTGGTAAGTGTAAGGTGACACACACTGTGACAAAAAAATCCCAACTTCAAATATAAGTTACTGGGGTCTGAACTTGCTGAGATTGAGAGGGGGAAAGATCTTGGGGTCATAGTGGAAAGCTCAATGAAAGGGTCAACTCAGTGTGCTGCAGGGGTGAAAAAGGCAAACTCTATGTTAGGGATTATTGGGAAAGGGATTGAGAACAAAATGGCTGACATTGTAATGCCTCTGTATAGATCTATGGTGTGTCCTCATTTGGAATATTATGTACAGCTCTGACCACTATATCTCAAAAAGGACATCGCAGAGCTAGAAAAAGTACAGAGGAGAGCAAGCAAGATAGTTAGGGGGTTGAAGCACCTTCCCTATGAGGAAAGGCTGAAGAGTCTGCGACTTTTCAGTTTAGAAAAAGGATGACTAAGGGGGCACATGATAGAGGTTTATAAACTTATGCATGGGGTGGAGAGAGCTGACAAAGAGAAATTTTTCTCCCTCTCCCAAAATGCTAGAACTTGAAACTGTTAGGCAGTAGGTTCAGGATGGACAAAAGGAAATACTACTTTACATAAAGTAATTAAAATGTGGAATTTGCTGCCAGAGGTTGTAGTGTTGGCCCTAGGAATAATCAGCATTAAAAGGGGATTAGATAGATTCATGGAGGATAAATCTATCAAGGGCTACTAGCCACGGTAGCTCAGAGAAACCTCCACATTCAGAGGCTCTAGTCCTCTGAAACCCAGAGCCAGGAGGCAACATCTGAGGAAGGCCTCAGCCTGTATGCCCCGTTGTTGGCCCTTATGTTCTTATGCTAAGTTCCTCAGATAAAAGGATGTCAATGGTTCTCTGATAAGGACAGTAAAGAACATACGGGAAGCTGCTATATTTGAGTCACACACATACAAACACTGATTAAGCATCTTATCAAAGGGGTGAAAGGATTGCAAAAAGCAGACAGGGAGAATGCAGAAAAGTTGAACCAATAGTATGCCTCAGTCTTTACCGCTGAAGATGTTGCCTGGAGGGATATCTGTGCCCGGACTGCTTTGGCATGATGGAGAAGGGAATTAGAAGGACATAATAAAATAGAGATCACAAGAGCTGATCTTTTGGGATTATTGATCAATTCAGCAGTAATAGGTCACTGGATTCAGATGCATGTGCTTGAGAACTGGTGATCTCCTAGCAAAAATATGCATGTCTTTAGAATAGGCTTCCCAACCCTCCCGCCCTGGCGGGGTCCCCAGGATTTCCAGCCTCTTCCCCTGCTCCCCCAAAAAATGGAAGCGAGGGGAGGGGGAAACGGCGCCAAGGAGCATGGCGAGCCGCCCCATCCTGGAGCGGGCGACGACGCCGTGCCGCTTCTGCCCCCTCCCCGCCCACCGCCGCTGCTCCTCCGAGATGGGCCCAGGCTGAGCCCATCTCGGAGGAGCAGCCACGGCGAGCAGAGAAGAGGCGGCAGTTGCGCAGCGGCATCGCCCGCCCCACCTCCGAGGCAAAACCAGAGAAGGGGAGGGCGGAGGCAGGCCAGGAGCATGGCGAGCCGCAAATCCGGGCCCTTCTAGGACCCGGACTCGCGGCTCGCCACCCCCCCGGCCCGCCTCCACCCCCCCTCCGATTCCACCACAGCTGCTCCTCCAAGATGGGCCCAGCCTGAGCCCATCTCAGAGGAGCAGCCACGGCGAGCGAAGAAGAGGCGGCAGCTGCGTAGCGACATCGCCCGCTCCAAGACGGGGCGGCTCGCCACGCTCCCCGGCGCCGTTTCCCCCCCTCCCCCCTAGCTCCATCCCAGTGTCTCCTGGCTCCACCCCCAAAGTCTCCTGGCTCCACCCCCAAAGTCCCCAGATATTTCTGGAGTTGCACTTGGCAACCCTACTTTAGAAACAACTACCTTGCCAGGGGACTTGAAAGTTATCAAAGTAATGCCTTTTTTAAAAGCGAGAGCGATCCAGAGAGGAACCAGAAAATATAGGCCAGTCATCCTGGTGTTCTGGTGAAATTAACAGAAAATAGTGTTGTCGTCGAAATTCAACATTGCTTGAATCAGAACGTGAATGACTCATATGTCAGGCTGATGGAGAGATGAAGAGTCTTGTTGAAAAACGTCTTCCCTTCATTGTGAAGTAATATTGTATCCTCTGAGTTCCTCTAGATTTCAAATCAGGGAGGAGTTCTTCCCTCTTCCTCACTTGTCTTGCTGCAGCGGGAATACTGCCCCCCCCCCACATTCTTCTCCCATCTTCTTATTATATGATGATCACTTTCTCTTTCTTTCTCTCTCTCCTTCCAGGAAAATGCAGTTTTCCCAAGTTCTTGAATGGTATCTTAGGGAAAGTAGATCTCTCACAATCCTAGTTCCTGGAATGCCAATACGGCAGCATTCCTGGCAGAAGGGATGAGGAAGCGAGATGGAAGGAGAAGCAAAGAAAGAAGAGCACAATCACCACAAAGCAGAAGTGTGTGGGGGGGGGGGGGGGAAGGAGAGCAAGAAAGCAAAAACTATCCTCTAAATTATCACATGTACCTGTAATATGTTATACTGGGGTTTTAGGGTCATGGGTCTAGTTTCAGTTATCATTTCCTTATGATGCTATCTGGATAGCCCGTACAAAATTATATAATAGCTAATCTGCGTTAACTTCTTCAGTTTTCTATAAAATTCCACCCTGTTTAACATCCAAACTTAATGTGATGTTTCCCCTAAAGCATTCTTCACTTCTAACTGTCACTCCCCTGACTGGAAGTGAACCTGGGGAGCTCACCCATCAGCATTATCAAGTGTGGTGCAGTGGTTTCAGTGTAGGACTGGGGTCTGAGAGGTCCAGGTTCAAATTCCCACTCAGCCAGCAAGCTCACTGGCCAGCAGCTTGCCCTCAGCCAAACCTAACTCACAGGATTGTTGTGTGGACAAAATGGGTGGGGGTGGTGTAATCAGGGGTCCCCAACCTTTTTGAGCCTGTGGGCACCTTTGGAATTGTGACACAGGGTGGTCAGCAAAACCTCAAAATGGCTGCCCCGGGCAGTAGCTCCCCAACATAGGAAGTCCTCAATGTTTCAATTTTAATATGGTGAACAACCAGCACAAATCGGGGGGGGGGGGGGATTACAAAAGCTAACAAACAAAGCTAAAATACTTACAAAATATTCAAATATCGCATAAGATAACCGTAGAAAATAGGGTATATAAAATAGCAGTTAAAATTTGGCTTCAGAATATAATATATCTTTGCGAACTTTAGATGCAATTGAAAAGAACCTTGCACGAAGACCTGCAATCTCAACATTTCAGGAAGTCCTCAACATTTCAGGAAGAATCCGTGACTTTTAAAATTAACACACACCAATTCCTCACTAGCAGTCACTCTGTCCCTGGGTTTCTGCTTTCCTCAGAGCAAGCGACCAATTCTCCACTCACTGCATGGCTGCATTTTGACTCGTGGCTCCCTCCAATTTCCCTCACAGTTTCTGGATCTCAAAAAAACAAGACCAAGTCACTGCAGGGAAAATTAGAGAGAGCCATGAGTCAAAATGTAACCACACCACAACTAGTGGGGAATTGGTCGCTTACTCGGAGGAAAACAGAAGCCCAAGGACAGAGCGACTGCTACTGAGGAATCGGTAACAATGAAGATCTTTGTGCTGTGGGGGCAGCAGCTGCATATCTGTGCATTTTTATTCCACCATTGCTCCAAGAAGTTTGTCATGAGCCCTGACGAGGAGGAGCTGGAAGGGTTAACAGATCTGGAAGAGTTGCTAGCATATGTGTGTTAGAGAGAGAGACGGTTGCCAATCTCCAGGTTTGGAGCCCCCCCTCCCCGCTTTAGGGTCATCAGAAAGCAGCATTGGGGGGGGGGGAATGTCTACTGGGCAATTATTCCCCATGGAGAACGATTCCCATAGGGAATAATGGGGAATTGATCCATGGGTATCGAGGGCTCTGGGGGGACTGTTCTTTGAGGTAGAGGCACCAAATTTTCAGTATAGCATCTACTGCCTCTCCCTAAAATGCCCCCCACGTTTCAAAATGATTGGACCAGGGGACCAATTCTATGAGCCCCAAAAGAAAGTGTCCCTATCCTTCATTATTTCCTATGGAAGGAAGGCATTTAAAAAGGTGTGCTGTCCCTTTAAATGTGATGGCCAGAACTCCCTTGGAGTTCAATTATGCTTGTCACACCCTTGTTCCTGGCTCCGCCCCCAATGTCTTCTGGCTCCACCCCCAAAGTCACCAGATATTTCTTGAATTGAACTTGGCAACCCTATCCCCGAGAGCCACACCAAGTGACCTGAAGGGCTGCCTGTGGCCCTCGGGACGGAGGTTCCCCACCCCTGCACTATAACTTGACACCTTCCATTCAAATCAACTGGTGCTAAATTCAGGACTGGCATTGCGAAGTGATGGAAAAGACAATGTGTGGTGTACAAAAAAGAAGGGAAGAAGATCCTGCAGGGGGCACCAAGAAAACAATTCAATAGGATAGTGAGGGCAGCACCTTCTCTCTTCCGTTAAGTGTCATTCCTTGTTTGCTATTCTCAGGGCACTTTCCCCCTTTCTCCTCAGAAGTGCCACACTCAGTCTTTCCTTCTCTCTCAGCTAGAGTTGTTAGTTAGCAGCCTAACAGAATCCCTGTCTCTCCTCTTTCCTATCAAGTATATTCATTCCTTTATCTACTCTTTAATCAGGTTGTGCACCATTGCTGTATTAATTACCCTGCCAACAGGAAGTACTTTTTGATGCAGCGGCTAAAAAGGCAAATGCAATTTTGGGCTGTATCAACAGAAGTATAGTGTCCAGATCACATGATGTGATGGTATCACTTTACTCTGCTCTGGTAAGACCTCGCCTAGAGTCTTGTGTTCAGTTTTGGGCACCACATTTTAAGAAGGATATAGACAAGCTGGAACGGGTCCAGAGGAGGGCGATGAAGATGGCGAGGGATCTGGAGACCAAGTCCTATGAGGAAAGGTTGAAGGAGCTGGGGATGTTTAGCCTGGAGAGGAGGCGGCTGAGAGGTGATATGATCACAATCTTCAAGTACTTGAAGGGCATATAGAGGATGGTGTTGAATTGTTTTCTGGGGCTCCGGAAGGTAGGACCAGAACCAATGGGTTGAAATTAAATCAAAAGAGTTTCCCGCTCAATATTAGGAAGAACTTCCTGACCGTTAGAGCGATTCCTCAGTGAACAGGCTTTCTCGGGAGGTGGTGGGCTCTCCTTCCTTGGAGGTTCTTAAACAGAGGCTAGATGGCCATCTGACAGCGATGAAGATCCTGTGAATTTGGGGTAGGTATTTGTCAGTTTCCTGCATTGTGCAGGGGGGTTGGACTAGATGACCCTGGAGGTCCCTTCCAACTCTATGATTCTATGATTCTACTTTCTCAGACAATGAGTACTGAATGCCTGCAATCCCATGCCCAGGATGTGGGGCTGGTCTCTAGCTTAGATGGCTTTAAAAGAAGACCCAACAGGTTCATGGATGATGGAGAGCAGATCTATCAAAACTCATGAAAGCTAAGTATGACTACCAGGTCCAAAGGCTCATTTCCCTTGGAGCCAGGGAATAAAAGGTAGATAGGAAATGGTTGGTGCCCTCTTTTAATCTAAGTAATGAACTAGGTAACTCACGCTGCTAAGTTTGAAGTTGCCTCCATTTACACCAAGTTGCAGACTTGTAGCTAGCTCTGTTTACCTGTTCTTCATTTGGCTAAGAAAGACCTGAATCTTCCAGAGTTAACATGAACATCAGTTGCTTGTAGGCCCTTTAAAAATTCAGATGCACTTTACAAAAACACTAAGGATAAGAAAGAATTTGTTGTTCACTGAAACTTTCCCTTGGACATTGCTAGTATATGCAGCAAGGAACCACAGACATCTTTCCCACCAACATGCAACATACAAGGTACTGAAGTTAGTTTATGGAACGGTTTACAAATAGCATTCAGCCACTGAAGTGACATACAGTTTAAAAATACAATGTTCTGATGTATCCCTGCCATTTTGGGCGCTTCATTTTTCATTTAACATCTTGTTCAGAAAATTCCTTGCTGCTTTAAGACAGATTAGGTACAGCTTCCAGAAACGTAACGGTATGGGCAAATGCTTGTTATTAATCTTCCTATAGTCTTTGTGAAGCTGTATGCTTTGTAATTCATGCATAGGTTCTTCTGAAGTTGATAGCACTTAATTGTGTAGACAGGTCATGGACCCCTTGCATCCTGAATGTGCAACGTTCTTTGGGCTTGTTATATTCACAGCATGCACAATATCACTAATATTCTACTTAATGTCTAAGAGCCCCTAAGCTTAGAATATATGAACTTATGTTGGTGTCCATGAAACAGCATCTTGGCAAGTCTGATCACTCAGGAGTGGATTGGCCCCCTCTTAAACATTAGATAATATGTTAAAAATGTTAATGGCCTTTTAGTAGCTTGGAAATATAATAGAAGTTCCAGTATTGTACCGTAATGCAACTAACATTTACATTGTATCTAGGGTTGCCAGCCTCCAGGTGGGGCCTGGGGATCTCCCGCTTTTGCCACTGATCTCCAGCTGCCAGAGATCAGCCCCCCTGGAGAAAATGCAATCTGTTCTTACATTTCGTATCTTCTGCATAATGCCAGCAATATGTACAATATACGTATACTGTAATTACTGAAATATATATATTTATTTCGCAAAAGTTTTAATTGTACTTTTTTCCACTTGTGTATTTTTTTAAAAAAAAATTATTTATTTCTTACAAAAATTAAACAATAGCCTTATAGTTGTGGGTGGGCCCCCTATGTCTCCTGCCAAGCAATATTTTACACCCAGTCCACCACTGTGATCACTGATACATCTAGCTCTGAAGTACCGCATTTGCCGGCATATAAGACGACTGGGCGTATAAGACGACCCCCCCAACATTTCCACTCAAAATATAGAGTTTGTTATATACTCGCCGTATAAGACTACCCCCTCTTCCGCACACCTTCCACACACCAAATAAAAGGTAAAAGAACATCCGGCCCGCCCCTGCATCTCCCTGTGACCGGCACTAGTGCGCAAGTGCGCATGTCCGAGCTCTGTGTAGACAAGGGACGGGCCGGAGCGCCGCTGCTTCCCGCCGAGCAGAACGGCCCGGTCACGCCGAAAAGGCTGGCACCCCTGTCTCACTGCTGATTCTCGCCGCAGCCACGCTTATGACCCGCCGCGCTGGATACCGCGCGATACTGGACGGTATGTAGAATGAGGTGGGCGGGCATCGGGAGGCCACTATGGGCACCGGGCGAGCATCGGAAGGTCACTATGGGCAGCTATGTCTATCCCAACTGAAGTGCACCCGGCGTATAAGACGACCCCCCCACTTGGAGGCATGTTTTTCAGGGCAAAAAAGTAGTCTTATACGCCAGCAAATACGTGATTGGCAACTGCCACCCAAAGTCTCAGGCAAAAGCCTTCCTTTCCTATCCTTTTTCAATAGTGAAGAAGGGCAGAGCTTGGCATCGTCAAAGTTGGTGCTTGGTCCCCGAGCCCATCCCCACCCTCTCTGCATGTGCTGCCTTCTACTGATGGATTGTTTCATCTAGGGTCTGATTCAAACGTAGGCTTTCCTGGACTTGCCAACAGAGATTGCTTGAATTGGAGGAACCGTGGTCTGAACTTGGGAGTTTTGGACTGCACATGTGGTGCTACTACTGAACTGTGTCTGTTCCCATGTTTGGGAAGAGAGAATGGATGGTTCCAGGCCTGCTCTTCCAAAGCTTGACCTCTTTCCTGTTGCTTTGGCCAAACGTGGCCTGTGGAGAAGGAGGTTTTTCTCCACCTATCTACCATCAAGGTCCTCTCTTTGGAGAGTGAAAGTGGAAAGAGGCTGTTTCTGCCCAGTCACCATCTGCCCTACCCTCCCAAATCTGGCTCCTCATCAAAGAAGGAAAGCGCTGTAGACTGATGGAACTCTGTAACTGCTTTTGCTCCTTGTTCCCCAAGGGAGCCTGCGTTAGCTAATCCTTCTGGTATGCGTTATGGGTAGCATGGGCAGGTTTTGCTCCTAACACAACACTTGACTTCCCTTCTAGGAATGAATGACGGCCAATCACTTATAAGGAAGAAGAAGGCTTGCACTCAGGGATGTCTTTAGTGTGTGAGGCAGGACGTGGGTGGCTGAACCTGCCACCTGCCTGTGTGACTCAAGCATCTGCAGTGAGAAGCTGAGAAGCCAGTTCTGCCACCCAAAGTCTCAGCCAAGGGCCATTTGGATATTTATAACATTACTCGCGGGCCATACAAAATTATCAATTTAAAAAAACAGTGCTCCGCCGAGGGAGAATGATTCAGACTGCGGAAATGAATGCAAATAATTGTTTTTTCTGTTTGATGTCAGAGTGTTAAAGCTGCAGTACTGCAGTCCTAAGCTCTGCTCACGACCTGAGTTCGATCCCTGGCGGAAGCTGACTTTTCAGGTAGCCGGCTCGAGGTTGACTCAGCCTTCCATCCTTCCGAGGTCAGTCCTTTCCTATCCTTTTCTTTGTGCCTCAGTTTGCAGCTCTGACCAATCTCCCACTAGCCTTCCCTCGCTCTCACTCCCCTCTTCGCAGCGGGGCTTCCGTCGGATTTCTGCCCCGAGGCTGCAATTCACTCCGCCTCTTTCGCACAGCAAACAAAATCCTCTGAAAACCAGTTTCTGTTTGCCATGCGAAAAAGGCGAAGCTAGTTGCAGCCCCGGGGCAGATAGTGTGACATCCAATGGAAGCCCCGCAGAGAATAGGAGTGTGAGAGCGGCATAAGGCTAATGGGAAATCGGTCAGGGTCTTCTGTCCCACCAGACTCCAAAGGGAACCCTTAAACATGAAGGCATCCCTGCGTGGCATAGCTCTGCCCTGGGTTCTGTTCTAGGATGCTGCAGAGAGCAACAGAACGTTGGGAAGGGGCTTTTAGATGGATACAAAACAAAGTACGTAAACCCATGATCTATGTAAGCAGACCACCCCTGAACTCCTCTTGTATAGTTGAAACAACAACAGCAAAAAAGTCTCGTGGCACCATAAAGACTTGCAGATTTATTGACGCATGCAGTTTCACAGACTACGGCATATCTTCTGCTCTAAGGCTGCGGCAGAATTTGCCATCCCACTGGAGGGCCCAGTCGTTTCTCTTTTTTTTCACGAGGTGTCAATGAAGGTAAGCTGCTCAATGTTCATTAGCTTGAACAAAGGCGGTCTAGCCTTGATCAGAAGAAGGACAAGGAAACAGAAGCCTGGTCAGTAAAGGGGGAGGAGTTAGATTTATCGGCTTCTCTTTCCCTCCTCAGGAAACATTGACTTTACGCAACTCAATCTCATTCTTGTTTTCTCTGATTTATGACACCTGTCATGAAGTGTCCTGTATAGATGGATGTTCCCAAAATGCAATATGTCCTGGGGTGCCTAGTGACCCTGGGTCTATCCCACTGGTTTTATGAGTCTCTTCACCGCACTGGCACTTACTCAAGAGCCATTTGGAGACAGATATGAGGAAGGTGATATTGAGGGAGGACGCCTCTCACAGAGTAGAGATGGTTTCAAAATGTCATCAGGGATCCCTCTACAGAAACAGCGTCTCTTGCCTTGTCCCATTCTGTCACTCTCTCTCCTTGAAGTGGGCCTGAACTGCATCACTATCCCATGTAGAAGGTGGTTTCCAAATTGTATTTCAGGAAACTTTGGGGTCCTTTGGAAGCTATGAGGAGTTCCTCATTCAGAAAAGCACTCATGGGGGAGGGAAACAGTCATGATGGAACAGCCTCACAAGTCCCACTCCTTCAGGCTCTTGGGAGGTCCAAGAAGCCCTTTGTCCACCGTAAGACCTTGCTTGGTGAGCTGCCCCTTCTCCTTCCTTCTGGGGGTGACCAAAAGCAAACAGTGTAGTAACTATCAAAGATTTCAGGTTTTCATGGCTGGTAACATCACTAGGGTTTGTAGAATCTTTCGGGCTCAAGTGCCGTGTTCTACTGGAGAAAGTTTTTCTTCCAGACATTTCGTTCTCGGCTGCGGAGAACATCCTCAGTGGCGTTGCAGCCGGAGCAGGCGCTCTGACCTTCTTGGCTGCTGTGCATTGAGTGAGGCCAGGGCTGCTGGAGAGCTGCTATTTCTAGGCTGGAGAGGGTGTGGTGAAAGGGCAATAGGTTTGTGGCACATCCAAACCTATTGCCCTTTCACCACACCCCCTCCAGCCTAAAAATAGCAGCTCTCCAGCAGCCCTGGCCTCACTCAATGCACAGCAGCCAAGAAGGTCAGAGCGCCTGCTCCGGCTGCAACGCCACTGAGGATGTTCTCCACAGCTGGCAACAAAACGTCTGGAAGAAAAACTTTCTCCAGTGGAACACGGCACTTGAGCCCGAAAGATTCTACAAACCCTAATAGTGTAGTAACTGCTACCACCAGCAATTCTGAGAGTGTCTCTTGCTGGATGGGGGTTCTATATCTAGCATTCCGGATGGATGTCACTGCTTAGAGGCTTTGCCTGCTTGTCTCACCTCCCGCTTCAGTCCTGCCAGCCAGCACAAGGATGGTCTGTCTTTGAACTTTCACAGAAACCAGGCTCAGAGCATTCAGAATGTAAGGACGTTTAAAAATAAAAATTAAGAGTATACACGTTCTGTTTTAGCACTCAGCTTGAGCAAGGGTACAAAGAAAAGGTGAAACATTCAGTCCTTTCACTTTACACATGGTACTTGTTCTAAACGATGGCTAATAGGGGCAGGCTAGTATTTCTTGAAGTTATTCCTGGCGTTATCCAGTTAAAGGATCAGGTGGTAGGTGAAAAAAAACTCTATCAGAGTCTCTGGAGATCCCCTGCCAATCACAGTGGACAGTACTGACCTTGACGGCTTGATTCAGTATAAAGCAGCTTCACGGGTTTTCAACTTGAGAAGAAGGTGGAAACTATCAAACTGCAGGCCCAGTTGTGACGCTGGGCAACCTTACCTGGAATCCTTTGCAACCTGCAGTACTCACTGACAGATGTGCAGGCCTTTCTCTGCTGACCAGTGAATATGGCGAGGATCGCCTGAAGGCAGGAAGTTTGATAACCGTTGATCTAAAGTAGGGTTGCCAATCCCCAGGTGGGACGGGAAATCGAAGGCACAAAGCCCACCGGGAAAACCAGCTTCTATTATTAAATTATACAAAGTCAACATAAATTAACACACTCGTATCTAAATTTCACCATCATAAATTACACCAAAGCAACCCTAACATTCAGTCCTTAGTGCAAGAAGGAAGCATTGACACCAAGAGTCCTTTTTTTCATTTTGCGGTAACATTTTCAATTCATTCCATGGAATCCTGGTGTACTACTCCAGATGATTAATGTCTGTCAAAAGATGCAGCCAATAATCCAAATTTCCAAGGACAAGGTCGCACTGAACCCTTGTTTCGCGTAACCTTCTTCAAGCTGCAATAATCCTGAATGACATAATCAAAATCCTGAATGACATAATAAAAACATAATAAAAAGTATACAGTGACACAAAAAGTATACAATGATACACCTTTTTTGTATCATTGTATACTTTTTATTATGTCATTCAGGATTATTGCAGCTTGAAGAAGCTTACGGGAAACAAGGGTTCAGTGGAACTTTGTCCTTGGAAAGCGGAGGGAGGAATTTTTGCTGGATGCATCATTATTCCCTATGGACACTGATTCCCATAGATAATAGCGGATAATTGATCCATGGGTATCTGGGGCACCGGGGGCTGTTTTTTGAGGTGGAGGCACTAAATTTTCAGCATAACATCTGATGCCTCTCCTCGAAACACGCCCCCCCCCCAAGTTTCATAAAGACTGGACCAGGGAGTCCAATTCTATGAGCTCCCAAAGAAGATGCCCCTATCCTTTATTATTTCCAATGAAGGGAAGGCATTTAAAAGGCATGCAGTCCCTTTAAATGTGATGGCCAGAACTCCCTTTGGAGTTCAATTATGCCTGTCCCAACCTGGCTCCACCCCCAATGTCTCCTGGCTCCACCCCCAAAGTCCCCAGACTTGGACTTGGCAACCCTAAAAAGCAGCAGGAGCTCTCCTGGCCCAAACCCAGATCCTTTCATTTACAATCCCCTTTAAAAGCCTTGGGGAGTCACCTCCAGGGAAGATGCCCCTGCTGGAGGGAGCAACTCAGCATACCTGGACATTGAGGGGCATCTCCTTGAATGGTGTTATCTCCTCTCTTTATCTTAAACCTAGGACCTGCCCTCTGACCCCTTCTCTCTCTTCTCATGGCCTTCCATGGAGATACATGTCTCTGCAGCTCTTCCCTGCAGAGAGAATGCCCTCCTGCTCCCACTCACAGGGTATTGGACAAGCTGGTCATTTGTGATGGGAAAAGCACTCTTTAGATTAAGCTTCTTTCTCTCCTTCCAAGTGCAATACAAATGTGAACTGGATCTAGTTGAATAAATGTAAGTTTACCTTTTTCGCAATATATTTCTTGGGAGATTTATTTATCACGCTTGCCCTTCTATGAATGGGGAAAACTCTGCTATATTAACCAAATGTCCCAATAAAAAAGGTAAAAAAGGTTTAAAAAGGTAAAGGTAGTCCCCTGTGCAAGCACCAGTCGTTTCCAACTCTGGGGTGACATTGCTTTCACAACGTTTTCACAACAGACTTTTTACGGGGTGGTTTGCCATTGCCTTCCCCAGTCATCTACACTCCCCCCCCCCCAGCAAGCTGGGTCCTCATTTTACCGACCTCGGAAGGATGGAAGGCTGAGCCAACCTGGAGCTGGCTACCTGAACCAGCTTCCGCTGGGATCGAGCTCAGGTCGTGAGCAGAGGATTCCGACTGCTGTACTGCAGCTTTACCACTCTGCGCCCCGGGGCTCTAAATGTCCCAATAGTTTCTACCAAACTACAGGCTTGCGAGCAAGAACATAAGAACATAAGAGAAGCCATGTTGGATCAGGCCAACGGCCCATCAAGTCCAACACTCTGTGTCACACAGTGGCAAAAAATTTTATATACACACATACACTGTGGCTAATAGCCACTGATGGACCTGTGCTCCATATTTTTATCTAAACCCTTCTTGAAGGTGGCTATACTTGTGGCCGCCACCACCTCCTGTGGCAGTGAATTCCACATGTTAATCACCCTTTGGGTGAAGAAGTACTTCCTTTTATCCGTAAAGTAGCGGCCTAGAGGTCCCTGAAAGACCTGCTGGGGAATGGGGCTCCCCTTCTTGCGTGCACAGGACCCATGGCTCAGGTTTTCATCTTTCGAAGGAAGCAAAGCAACAGTACTGTTTGTCAGAAGAGAGGCTCCGTAGCTGGGGGGATTAGGCAGCGGTTACAAAGAGGGCCACTGTGCCACCAGCCTAAAGCACTCAAATGCCATGGAAACGAACTCCCTGAGAGATTGATCCTGGGATATTGGGCTAGGGGATAACTCGATTTGCCTTCTGGTGATGGATAGGCTTTGAAATGAAAGCTAAAATTCAGGGCACCGAGAAGCGGAGGCTTTTCCCAGAAAGCAGCCGGGATGTTGTTCCAACAACAGGCTGAAAAATGGCACCCCCTACCCCCATTCCCAGCCCTGTATCGATCTCCCTTAGGGAGCAATCTTCTGCTGTTTTAGTGAACAAACTCAGGAGAAAGTCGTTTCCCCCGTAATGCAGAAGCTGTTGAGGCTGAAACATTTGTATAATCCAGGCTAATTATGCAAATATATTCAAATCACTCCAGGGTGTCATGTAACTTGCCAAGCATCATATGATTGTATGGCTATTTGCCGGGGGGCAATCATTTTGCGAGAACAAGCCGCATGGGCACCAGGAGACCATGCGGCTGCCTGTCAACTTCCCGCGCGTGAGCAGAGGATACAGCGAGGTTGGCCGTTTCCAATCTCTGGCCCCAGCAGTCTGAGCTGGGAGGGGGAAGCGTGGGTCACCTGCGGGCATCCCACCCTTGCAGCCTGGAGCCAACTCGAGTTCATGAACACTAGACGAAATGGACCTCGATCTGACCCAGCAAGGCGCTTCTTGTGGGGTTCGGAGGGCAGGAAAAAGTACCTCAAATCCTGCAGCGGCTGCCTCCGATCCTTTGTTTCGTGCCAGCTCTTCTTCGTCCAGCAACACTTTCTGTCTGGATTAATTTTAACCAGGAGTGAGCTCCAGGGAAGGCCTGCCCTCTGACATCTCCCAGACTCTCTTTTCTCACACCAAGATTGCTGTCTGAATGTCTCTCCCCCCCCCCTTGCTGCCCCCACCCCAGCATTTCCTATTTCTGGAACTCGAGGTTGAGGATTTTTTCTTTCTTCCAAAGAACTAAATAAACAGACACACCAAATTGCACTCCACTGGTGTGTGGCATGCTAGTAAACTAGCAATAACAGCTTTTTTTCTTAAAAAAAAACAAACCCAACCACAGCCCTTTAAAATGCTTCAGCTCGATGCTGCTGTTATTACAGAGTAGCTGCAAGAGGGACGTGTTTGGAAACTGTATTGGGGGTTTTGCTCATTTTGCTCATTAAAAATGTGGTAAGGAGTCTTTGGTACCGCTATGGCAGAAGCTCCAAACTCATTCGTTACAAGGGCCTGATCAGGCATAAATGTCACTTTGTCGGGAAGGCCGTGTGTGTGTGCCATAAAATGTAATGCCTGGAACCGGAGAAAGAATACGCAGGGCTTTTTTTGAGCAGGAATGCACAGGAACACAGTTCCGACTGGCTTGGTGTCAGGGGGCATGGCCTAATATGCAAATTAGGTCCTGCTGGACTTTTTCTACAAAAAAACCCGAGCAAAACAATAGCGACATCAGTGGGTGTGGCCTAATATGCAAATGAGGTCCTGCTGGGCTTTTTCTACAGAAGAAGCCCTAAGAATATGTATAAACTTAGCAGTCCCCAACCTTTTTGGCACCAAGAACCGGTTTTGTGGAAGACTTTTTCCACGGACCGTGGGGGGTGGGGGGGAGGGGACGAGGCGATGGTTTTGGGATGATACAATTGTGCACTTTATTTCTAAAGTGTTTGGTGTGGTGGTTAAGACTCTTATCTGGGAGAACCGGGTTTGATTCCCCACTCCTCCACTTGCCGCTGCTGGAATGGCCTTGGGCCAGCCGTAGCTCTCACAGAGGTTGTCCTTGAAAGGGCAGCTGCTGTGAGAGTCCTCTCAGCCCCACCTTCCTCACAGGTTGTCTGTTGTAAGGGAGGAAGGTAAAGGAGATTGTGAGCTGCTCTCTGAAATTCAGAGTGGAGGGCAGGATATAAACCCAATGTCTTATTATTATTATTATTATTAATTACTACTACTACATTGTAACATATAATGAAATGAAGTAATTATACAACTCACGGCCCAATTGCTAACAGGCCACGGACCGGTACTGGTTCATGGTCAGGGAGTTGGTGACCCCTGGTATAAAGGACAGCAGCCGGTAAGCTCCAAGTTGGAATATCCTCACTGCAAGGCCCCATGGGCAGGGAAGAAGAAGAAGGAGATATTGGATTTATATCCCGCCCTCCACTCCGAAGAGTCTCAGAGCGGCTCACAATCTCCTTTCCCTTCCTCCCCCACAACAGACACCCTGTGAGGTGGGTGGGGCTGAGAGGGCTCTCACAGCAGCTGCCCTTTCAAGGACAACCTCTGCCAGAGCTACGGCTGACCCAAGGCCATTCCAGCAGGTGCAAGTGGAGGAGTGGGGAATCAAACCCGGTTCTCCCAGATATGAGTCCGTGCACTAAACCACCACACCAAACTGGCTCTCTGGCCCCAGGCTTTATGATTGACACCCCTGCACAACGTCATGTGGTGCATCCAGGTGGTATTTGCATGGGTTGCAAAGGGGAACACATTCTCACCTGCCTGGAAGTTCTCCACCTTGCCCACTTGCAATGAACTCCTCTGGGACTGGACCGCTTGCACAAGGGGAGACTCCCTCCTGGTTTTCACAGAGGAGGATGAAAGATCCTTGTCTTACAGACCAGTGCAACTCTACTTTGCAGAGCTTTTACACAATTAATAGGGATGCCAGCCTCCAGGTAGGACCTGGGGATTGTAAGCTAAAATGCCCTCAAAAGAGGTTGAGGAATTGACAGGTGGGCAACTTTGGCTCAAAAGGACCTAGAATCTATGTATACAGGATTCCACTTCCAGAAATTATTGTTGCATTTACCAAGGACACTCATTAAGTAAAACGATTATGCTTTTATTACAGAAAATTATAGAACACACATACAAGGTAATGGATACATATAACAGATGCCGGGGAGGGACAGTGGCTCAGTGGTAGAGCATCTACTCGGTAAGCAGACGGTCCCAGGTTCAATCCCTAGCATCTCCACTAAAAAAGGGCCCAGGCAAATAGGCGTGAAAAAACGCAGCTGTTGAGACCCTGGAGAGCTTCTGCTAGTCTGAGGGCGTTTTCACACTGACCTTACTCCGGAGCGACGTTCCTCTTCACCGCGCAGCGTCTGCGCGGATTTCACACTAATTGCTCCGCAGAACCCGGAAGAGCCGCAAAGTCCCGCGGCTTTTGCATCGCAAATGTAAACCGCCAAAAACCAGTTTACATTTGCGACGCAAAAGCCGCGGGACTTTGCGGCTCTTCCGGGTTCTGCAGAGCAATTAGTGCGAGACCCGCAGCCTTTGGCATAAACCCAGGAAGTGTAACATACCATGTAAATGGACTTCGACTGGGATAACTGGGTCTAGGACTCCACCGTTAACCTCTCAACACTTGAAGGGAAAAGGTGAAACCTCAAGAAATATGATGTTAATAATTTGTTTTCAAAATGCATCACCCCTGAAAGGGGAAGACGAAGAAGAAGAAGAAGAAGAAGAAGAGGAAGAAGAAGAAGAAGAAGAAGAAGAAGAAGAAGAAGAAGAAGAAGAAGAAGAAGAAGAAGAAGAAGAAGAAGAAACTAGCTGGAATGTTCCTCATGTGCTGATGACTTTAAAGTATGGCTGCCAACTCCAGGTTGAGAAATTTTTAAAGATTTGGGAGTTGGAGCTTTGGGACAGAGGGCTTCATGGAGGGAGATCTCTCTGGGATATAATACCTGACAGTCCACCATCTGAAGCAGCCAGTTTCTCCAGGGCAACTAATCTCTGTAGTCGAGATCAGATGTAATTTGGGGAGATCTCCAGGCCTTACCTGGAGGTTGGCAGCCGTGCTTTAAAGGCATCAGTTCTGGCAGTTCTCCCATTAGAATGCACTCAGATCCATGCTGATCTTTTTGTATTTTCCACTCATAAGCTTTTCCTCCTTCTGTAACTTCAAGCTAGGGTTAAAAAGAATCCACGTTGACTGTTCCACTGCATCCCTGCATTGATGCATCCGTCAACACCTCCCTCTAATAATACAAGGAGGTTGGGGGTGGAAGCAGACCCTCTGCAGGGTGTGGAGAGGCCTGGGCCACTGCCAGCTTTTGACACCCTATTATAAAAATCAACACAAAAATACATTATGCGCATCGTAAGAACTAGTTGTGAAAAACTCATCACATGCCAACAAATTCTCAAGTGTCCAAATGTGAGCTGGGCCAGCCCATCTGCTAAGCACCCCCGGTGATCACTGAGGGTGCCAGAGGTGAAGGGGAAGCAACCCACCCTGGTGCTAGAGTTCCCAACCTCCAGGTGGTAGCTGGAGATTGCCTGAGATTGCAGCTGATCTCCAAGGGACAGAGACCAGTCCCCCTGGAGAAAATGGCCGCTTTGGAAGATGGCCCTCTCTCGGCTTGACTTCGCGAACGAAGATTTAAGAAAGGTGCAGTAGTCCACGTCTGCTGCAGGCTCGCTGGTGGCTGACAAGACCAATGCGGGACAGGCAGGTCCGGCCACAGTGGCTGCAGGGAAAAGTCTGATTTGGGGTTGGTGCTGTAGCAGTGCGATTCTTCCTCAATCTCCTTTTGTCCTCAAGACCAGCTATGCGTGCGTTCTCAAAAGAAGAGACAGCCTGGTGGATGGTGTGCCTCCATGCTTTGCGATCTGAGGCTAGGTCAGACCACTGGTGATGGTTGATGCGACAGGTGCCAAGGGATTTCTTCAAGGAGTCCTTGTACCTCTTCTTTGGTGCCCCTCTATTTCGATGGCCGGTGGAAAGTTCGCCATACAGGGCAATCTTGGGAAGGCGGTGGTTTTCCATCCTGGAGATATGCCCTGCCCAGCGCAGCTGCGTCTTCAACAGCAATGCCTCGATGCTTGTAACCTCTGCCCGCTTGAGGACTTCAGTGTTGGTCACAAAGTCACTCCAGTGGATGTTGAGGATGGTGCAAAGGCAGCGCTGATGAAAGCGCTCAAGGAGTCACAGGTGATGACGGTATAAAACCCATGATTCGGAGCCGTAGATGAGGGTTGTCATCACAACCGCTTTGTAAACATTGATCTTTGTGCCTTTTTTCAGATGCTTGTTGCTCCACACTCTTTTATGCAGTCGGCCAAATGCACGGTTTGCCTTTGCCAGCCTGTTGTCAATCTCCTTGTCGATCTTGGCGTCTGAGGAGATGATGCACCCCAGGTAGCTGAACTGTTGGACTGTCTTCAAAACTGATTCACCCACAGTGATGCAGGAAGGGTGATAATCTTCCTGGGGTGCAGGCTGGTGGAGAACTTCTGTCTTCTTCAGACTAACTTCTAGGCCGAATAGCTTGGCAGCCTCTGCAAAGCAGGACGTCATATGCTGCAGAGCTGATACCGAGAGAGCTGATACCGAGTGGGAAGATGGCCTCTATGGCATTAAACCCCCACTGAAGTCCCTCCCCTCCCAAAACTCTGCCCTCCTCAGGTTCCACCCCCAAATCTCCAAGTATTTCCCAACCCAAAGCTGACACCCCTACCTGCTACTCCCACCCCACCCGCCTACACTCCCAGGGTCCACCCTAGCAAGCAGCAGCTCCAGGAGATGCTCCAAATCCCAGTGGGTGTCAGGGCCTTCCCTCCCAGGGCAGCCTAAAGCCTTAGATCAGCTCTGAATTTGAGGCCTCCTTTGAACTTGAGGCCTTCCTGGAGATTTGGGGGACGCAGCTTGGGGAGTGTAGGCTTTGAGGAGGGGAAAGACCTCAGTAGGGTTGCCGGTCTCCACGTGGTGGCTGAAGATCTCCTGGAATTACAGGTGGTCTCCATTGAAAAGTGATCAGCTCCCCTGGAGAAAATGGCTGCTTTAGAAAGTGGACTGTATGACATTATGCCCCACTGAGGTCTCTGCCCTCCCCAAACTCCCCCCAACAAATTTCCAGGAATTTCACAATCCAGAGCTGGCAACCCTCAGTATATTGCCATAGAGCAGGGGTGGGAAACCTCAGGCCCGAGGGCCATTTGCGGCCCTCAAGATCACTTGGTCTGGCCCTCGGTGAGCCTGAGTGGTGGGCATTGTGAAGGACTGCTGCTGGGGTATGCGGGTGCCTTTAAAGGTCTGCTGGGAGCAGCTGCAGTTTCCGCATGAAGGGAGGGAGGGAGGGATGGCAGGGGTGGGAGCCGGCTGCCACCAGCTCAATTTGCACTTGATTATCCCAGATGGTGTGGTCTAATATGCTAATATTAGGGGATGTGGTCTAATATGCTAAGCAGTTCCTGCTGGGCTTTTTCTACAAAAAAAGCCTTGGATTTAGGTATTTGCCTAGGGCGGCTGGCCAGGGGTGTGTGCAAAATTAGGCTCGCCCCAGGAAAGGAAAGGTCCCCTGTGCAAGCACCAGTCGTTTCCGACTCTGGGGTGACGTTGCTTTCACAACGTTTTCACGGCGTGGTTTGCCATTGCCTTCCCCAGTCATCTACACTTTCCCCCCAGCAAGCTGGGTACTCATTTGACCGACCTTGGAAGGATGGAAGGCTGAGTCAACCTCAAGCCAGCTAAAAACCCAGCTTCCACTGGGGATCGAACTCAGGTCATGAGCAGAGCTTAGGACTGCAGTACTGCAGCTTTAACACTCTGACTTCAAACAGAAAAACAATTATTTGCATTAATTTTCCCAGTCTGAATCATTCTCCCTCAGCGGAGCACTGTTTTTTAAATTGATAATTTTGTATGGCCCCCAAATGACGTTATAAATATCCAAATGGCCCTTGGCAGAAAAAAAGTTCCCCACCCCTGCCATTGCCCTCTAAAGCAGGGGTCCCCAACCTTTTTTTGGCACCAGGGACCGGTTTTGTGGGAGACAATTTTTCCAGAAACTGGGGGGGGGGGCGGGGGGGAGTGATGGTTTTGGGATGATACAATTGTGCATTTTATTTCTATTAGTTTGGCATGGTGGTTAAGTGTGCAGACTCTTATCTGAGAGAACTGGGTTTGATTTTCCACTCCTCCACTTGCAGCTGCTGTAACGGTCTTGGGTCCACCATATTTCTCACAGAGTTATCCTTGAAAGGGCAGCTTCTGGGGAGAGCTCTCTCAGCCCCACCCACCTCACAGGGTGTCTGTTGTGGGAGAGGAGGGTAAAGGAGATTGTGAGCTGCTCTGAGACTCTGAAATTTGGAGTGGAGGGTGGGATATAAATCCAATGTCGCCTTCTTATTATTTTTATTATTACTACATTGTAATATATAATGAAATAATTAGCAACTCACGGCCCTGTTGCTAACAGGCCACGGACCGGTACCAGTCCACGACCTGGGGGTTGAGGACCCCTGCTCTAAAGTAGCCATTTCCCCCCAGATCTCTGCTGTCTGGAGCTGTAATTCTGGAGGCTGTCAACCCTTCCCTCTGCTGGAACCTTGACTCAGAACGTCCTCTCCTCCAGACTGTGTGGAACTCTCCCATAACAAGTGTCTGATGAAGGGCGCACGCTAGGGTTGCCAATCCCCAGGTGGGGGCAGGGGATCCCCCGGTTTGGAGGCCCTCCCCCCGCTTCAGGGTCATCAGAAAGCGGGGGGGGGGGGTGGAGGGAAATGTCTGCTGGGTACTCATGATTCCCTATGGAGACTTATTCCCATAGAAAATAATGAAGAATTGATCCATGGGTATCTGGGGCTCTGAGGGCCGTTTTTTGATGTAGAGGCACCACATTTTCAGTATAGCATCCAGTGGCTCTCTCCAAAATACTCCCTAAGTTTCAAAAAGGTTGGACCAGGGGGTCCAATTCTATGAGCCTCCAAAGAAGGTGCCCCATCCTTCATTATATCCTATGGAAGGAAGGCTTTTAAAAAAGTGTGCAGTCCCTTGAAATGTGATGGTCAAAACTCCCTTTGGAGTTCAATTATGCTTGTCACACCCTTGCTCCTGGCTCCACCCCAATATCTTCTGGCTCCACCCCCTAAGTCCCCAGATATTTCTTGAATTGGACTTGGCAACCCTAGCGCATGCACACGGAAGTTGATACCCAGAATTAACCTTTTGTTGGTCTTAAAGGTGGTGCCGCTGGACTCCAACTTCGTTCCCACCTTCGTTCCAGTCTCCCTGCCCCGTATGCTTTCGCAGGTTCCTCAGACAGCTGCTGTGTTTGGCAAGTCCCAGTTCACTGCTGCCCACTAGGCATGTTGTGGCCTCCCTGCAACGAACATCTAGGCATGGGTTGCCAGGTCCCCCTTGCCCGCTGGCAGGGGATGGGGAGCAGGGTTGCCAGATCCAGGTTGGGATGTTCCTGAAGATTTGGGGACAGAGTAGGGTTGCCTGTTCTGGATTGGGAAATACCTGGAGATTTGTGGGGTGGAACCTGCAGAGGGTGGGGTTTGGGGAGGGACCTCAGCGCCATGGAGAAAAAACTTCAAGGCATCCATTTCCTTCAGGGGAGCTGACCTCTGTAATCTGGAGGTGATTTGTAGTTCCCGGGGATCTGCAGGTCCCACATGGAGGCTGGCATCCCTAGCAGTCATGTTATTTTGGGGCAATTTGCACTGGTGACCTGTGATTGGCTGTGGCTCCCTGGGGCCTTTGGAGTGGCTCATTGTGCACTGAGCATAACAAGCACTGCCACAGTTGCGGCAAACAAAACTGCTGTGTAAAATGTGATGGGGCCCTTAGCAGGCACCAGAACCCACAGCTTTTTCACAGCATCTCCAGCAGAAATCAGAGAGTGTCATTGGATCACATCTAATTGCAACTCCATAGATAAGAGTAGGGAAAAAAAGGAAAAGAGCATTTCTGTCCTGAGAGAGTTTATCCCACCATCTGCAGCAGGCCACGGCCCTGTTTTGCCCCCTGCCAAATTAGCTGTTTGACAAGAAGGCTGCGTCTATGTTTAGCTGTCAGTGACTAGACGCCAGTGTCATTTGCGCAAACTGTGCAGTCTTTAATTAACTGGAATAATAAGTGAACTTTACAGGCTTGCAGAAGTTTCAGAGCCTTTTTTTTTTATTAGCAACCATTTTCAGAAAAAAAATTAAATGCAATTATATTTCAAACAAGTGTCATTTCCCAGAACGTTCTCAACAGTCCTTCTCAGCACTCCCAGTTGCCAGAAGTCACTGAAACACAGAGAGAGAGAGATGCTGCAACTTTCGCTGTGAGTTCAATAGTTGAAGCTTTTGGGCTCAGTGGCAGCAAATCAACCCCAAATTTTAATTGTTTGCTCAGCAAAGACCTTGAACACCTTGCCAGACAATCTGCCGCGGTGCAGTACCTGCGCTGCTTGTTAGCAGGTCTAGTGTTCCGTTTTGCACATGTGCAAAACAGCTCTGTTATGCTACCTGCCTACACATGTCAATATTTCACCTGCTTTTGTGCTTGTGCAGTTGTCAATTGTGTATGTGCACTTAACCACCCAATCATATCAAAGGTAAATGAAAAGGATTGCTGGAATGGTTGGCATGGCAACCACCAAACAAGCAGTGGGAATTGGAGCAGAACAATAGGTCAGGCACCTTAACAAAGCAATGCGGGGGCAGGTGGGAATCCAAATAACAAGCAAGGTGAGAAACTACCACTCCCAGAGTCCTTTGCAAAGCTGAACACACACACACATACACCCCTTGCAGTATCACTAATATTGATGGCTGCAAGCGATAGAAATCATGACTGGGGACAGTGAGAACTAAGAGCCACTTTAAAAATAATTCACCGTCCAAGACATTCTCAATACACTTCAGTTGTTGCAAAAAGAAGCCTACATAGCAGTGTCACTGGGTGGTGAGAGATGGTACACATGAGCAAAACCAGACATGGTTTCATGCATGCCACATGTTGTGCTTGGCACGAAGCCACCCAGTGAACTCCAGTGAGCAGTTCAGTGAGATGGCAAGATCATGAATGGTGATCAGGATGCAAACTGAATTCAAAGAAGCTGGAGCAGCCTTACCAGAGAGAAAGGCAGGAATGATTAGTCACTGATTCTTTTACTTGGGGTGCTCAACCCCCACACTTTCAGGGAAACCAGCTTATATTTCCAGCATCCTCTGATAACGCTACTCAGTTTGGAGTCACTCAACAGGCTTTTTTTGGAGTGGAATGGATGGTCTGTACACTGATTTTTTTTCCCCTCCTTTTATTGTTGCCGGTCAAAAAGGGGTTGCAGGGTTTTGTAGTGCTTCGCAAATCAGCTGAACCTTTTTGACCAGAATAAACAAAAAGGGACAAAAGAAATCCATGTGGGCACTGTGAGTAACAATGTCTCTATTACACCACCTTCAGCCCTCTGAAAAAACTATTACCTGGTCATAAGCCAGAGGATCTTTTTGTGTTGGTTTGAGGGAGGCACCACTACTTCTCACACTGTACACACACAAAAACAGACTTCTTTTGTTTCCATGTAGCCTCTGGTCAAACTTATTGAAGAGAGTATATAGTGGGAAGACTCCACAGGCAACAATGCCTCTCCTGTTCCCACTTTAAGGCCCTGAAGAAACAATCATCTCTTTCTCTCTGCGTCTGGCTTTTGAGCATCTTTCAAGAAGTAGCTGTGTGAAATGCACATGGTTGCCTGCAAGATAACGCAGAAGGACCTCCACATCTGGGCCATGAATACACTGCAGGACAGTCCAGATGAAGGAACCACTGACTGAGCTTTCCATCGTTGCATAATTGCTGTGACGCAAATAATCATGTTTCAGCAGATGTGCATTTCTCTCAGACGTCAATGTTCTTGGATATTCCCCCACCCCAACCCGGTAAAGTCTGGGTTGTCACAAAAATGTTGAGAAGTTCCTTCCAACCTCTCTCCACCTACCCCTAGTTCCTTCTTAGACTTATGCTCCTGCCTGGTAGAACAAGCTGCCAGATATGGAAGCCACACCTTTGACGCCCTTCTCACACAGGGCTTGTCAAGGCCCATGTCGGTTATCGGTGTGACTGTACCACATGCGCGCTGAGAGCCAAGTGTGACATGAAGCTCCGCGTCTTGGGCTGTTGACAAACATGTAGGTATCAGCGGTTCTGGCATGACTCTATTCCCCAAGCTGTGGGTGTGAAAAGCAAGTGTCAGCCTCTGGGGAAGGGGGCGGGAGGAAGGGGAGGAGGGGAAATCCTGTCACTGGATCACAAGGACATGACGGCCTGTCAAATCCGCTCCATATTCGTTTGCTTAGTGACCGTAGCCAGCAGTGGCAGCAGAGGCACAGTTATTGCTGCTGTTCAGGGAGAAAACAAAACCTCATTTGGTTCGGAGTTGTCAGGCTCATGAAAAATGCAGCTTCTCTGTGAGGGCGACATGGAATTGGTTTTAGCTCGGAGTTTAATGGGAAGTGCTGGGGAAAGGGTGGATCCCTCACAGAACAATCAGGAGGCTTCTCACGGCTGCATCTGCCGCTTGCCTTACAAAGGTGCCTGCCTGCCTCAGATTCTATCTCTCTCTCTCTCTCTCACACACACACACACACATGTTTGTCTTTTTTACCACTGCCACACACAGAGTTGACATTTTCATCAAGCTTTCCATTATAACCCCAAGATCTCTTTCCTTCTCAGTCTTGGCCAGAAAACTTAAATAGGACCAGTCTCAAGACCAATCCTTGTGGCAACTCATTGCTACCTACCCTCCACTGCAAGAACTGTCCATTTCCTCCTACTCTCTGCTTCCTGCCATTGAACCAACTTTTACTCCATAAGACAATTCAACCTCTTATCCCATGACCTCTAATCTTACTCAGGAGTCTTGGGTAAAGTACCTTGACAAAAGTGTTTTGGGAGCACAAGTTCATACCTTCTTTCACCCTGTGGATTGCATTTCAGAGTCAGCATGTGTTTTTTTTTTCTTGTTCAGCTCCTGTCTCACTGAAAGGTACCAGAAGATTGTGCTGGTGGGGTGGGGATCAGTACTTGTAGCCACTGTACTTATGCTATGGCCTCCTCAAGGATCTTATTCTATCCCCTGTGTTATTCAGCACCCCCCATGAGACTATTTAGCAAAGGTGTCTGTGCTCTCCTTTTCAACATCATCAGGTGAGGTGGCAGACATTCCATACAGGAAGTTGGACCCTGGAGGTCCTTTCCAGTGCTACAATTCTAGGAAATGCCTCATAGTGGTAACAGGACAATTCCCTGAAACTCAGCCAGACCAGATAGGAGAGCAGTTGGCCAAAGTGTATGGAGAATTCATCTCATTCTTAATTGGGTCTTACTCTACTTGTAAGAACGGGTTCACAGTGAGAGTGCTATTATATCCATGTTTGTGCAGTATTATTGATCTTCTCTGTGGTATGTCAGTGTAGGATAATGGGTAAGAGCAATAGACTCTAACCTGGAGAGCCAGGTTCGATTCCCCTACCACTAGGCAAACATAGGTGATTGCCTAGGGCGCCAGATTTCTGGGGGCACAGAATTGGGCAGCCCCCCCCCCATGTGACTCGGTGATGTTATCAGTGCAGGGGAGGTGCCAGAAGTTAGCCTTGCCTAGGGTGCCAGACAGTCTAGGACCGGTCCTGTGATTCCTCACTCCTCCACATAAAGTCTGCTGGGTGACCTTGGGCCAGTCACAGTTCTCTCAGAATTCCCTCAGCCCCACCTGCCTCACAAGGCACCTGCTCTGGGGGGGGGGAAGGAAAGGTACTTGTAAGCGCTTTGAAACTCCTTAAGGTGGAGGGAAGCGGGGTATAGAAACCTACTCTTCTTCCATGTGTTGCATTTGGCCAACTTTGTTCGCTTCACGATCCGCCTCCCTTGAAAAACATGACTTGGTCACAGTGAGGCCATCTCCTACAAGCTAGATCCTTGCAATGTGCTGCTATATATGGGGCTGCCATTGAAAACAGCTTTAGCTTGTTCAAAACACAGCTGTAAGATTATTATCTGGTGTAAATGTTAGAGTGTGTACTTTGCCCGTGTTAAAAGGATTTATATGGAGTGCCAAATTGCTTCCAGTCTCAGTTCCAACCACCGGTTATGACCCTGAAAGCTCTACGCAGTCGAGCCGGGGCCCAGTGTGTTTGAAGGACTGCCTGTCCTTGTGAGGATCCGCTGGTCGTCGCTTGAAGCCCTGCTCTGATCTGGAATGGCTGTGTGAGACTCGTGTGCCTGCGCGGGGACCCCTTCATTGCGGGACACCTTCCCCACCGATAATTTTCAGGATCAGTATGTGCTGAGTTTCCAGTACTGGCTAAAAAGACAGTTCTTTGCACAAGCTTTCTGTATGTTATTTTTCTCATGACTCTTTCAATGTGATCTTAATACCGGCTTATTATTTATCCTGTTTTAACGGCACGCAAGCAACCTAGTGCCTGTGGTGGGGAGAGTGGGATACAAATCATGAAAACAAACAACCCCCTTCCCAGTGGCTTAGCCAACCAGACCACGCTATTCCATCCTTTGCTGTCTCTGTTTCCTTTTAAATCGTCCGGATAGCACGATTTCTTCTTTGCGCATAGTGCTGATCGCTGCTCTGGGCCCCTTTTGCTTGAGTTCTTGGTTAGAGCACCTTTTGTAAGTCACCGGGTGCAAGCGGTTTATATTCATGCTGCAGTGCTGGGCTCATTAACTGAGCAGATATGCTGGCCAGGGAGGGGGTGAGATCAGTCACAGCACTGATGCCCCAGGAAAACTTTACTGCCGATTAAGCACCACCATGACAGCACTTCAGAGGACCCTGGAGTAGCCATTAAGGAAGTAAGTGCTGAGCACACCTGGCAGGGAAGTACATGGAGGTACAGGTGGGGACAAAGGGGTCAGAAGCAGAGGGCTCCAGCAGGCATACCGGCTGCCCTGGTATTTGAGCAGTACAGCTTCAGCTAAATCATAGGCTGATCTATGTAGACCAGGGTGGCCAAACTTGCTTAATGTAAGAGCCGCATAGAATAACCATCAGATGTTTGAGAGCCTTAAGAAATGAGAGCCTCAAGAGCCGCAAGGAAGGAAGGAAGGAAGGAAGGAAGGAAGGAAGGAAGGAAGGAAGGAAGGAAGGAAGGAAGGAAGGAAGGAAGGAAGGAAAATACATGGGGGAGGGAGAGGTGGAAAGAAAGCAACTATCTTTAAATGCATTCTCCAAGCTGCTAGCTGGCTGGCTGGGCTTGGAGAAGTGATTTAAAGAGACAAATGCCTTCTCCAAGCCAGCCAAAGGGGCACTGAGGGCTTCAAGAGCCACACAATATGTGTGAAAGAGCCACATGTGGCTCCCGAGCCACAGTTTGGCCACCCCGATGTAGACCAACACTATCTGCTCTGACGCACAGCCACTTGCCAAGGTCTTGGGTGGAGGCCTTTGCCAACTTGAGAGGCTTTAACATGTAGCGTTGCCTGCACTGTTCCCTCTGAGTTAGTGTGAGCTAGCTCACAGATTTTCATCCTCCGGCTTACACATTTTTGTCTTAGCTCAGGGAAAATAAACCCAGAGCAAACTAATTCATGCAGTAGCTCACAACGTCGATGCCAGTAGATCATGAATTTTTACTCACAAGACTCCATAGCTTTGAGAGAGTATTGATTGCCAGCCTCAAGATGGGGTCTGGAGATCTCCCGCTTTTACAACTGATCTCCAGCTGCAGAAATCAGCTGCCCTGGAGAAAATGGCTACTTTGAAGGGTGGACTCTATGGAATTGTACCATGCTGAGGTCCCTCCACTCCCAAAACCTGGCCCTTTCCCAGCTTCATCCCCAAAGTCTCCAGATATTTTCCAACACAAAGCTGGCAACCCTATTAACAGGAGGATGAATCTGGAGGCTTGGGTATGAACCTGAAGCATATACTCTTCCCCAGAGCACATGGAAGTAGACCCTACCTTCAGGTGACAGAGAAAACTACTGCATGAAATTTGACAGAGAAAACTACTGCATGAAATTTGACAGAGAAAACTACTGCATGAAATTTGAAGGAGGAAAAAAAAACCCAGGGATGACAGGGAATCAAATTCCCTCAATTCAGAAATGTATGAACCAAGCTTGAGTGAAAAGTCTTCAACATTTGGCTCGGTTATAATGAGAAATTGGGTGCGGCCACACGTACCATTAAAAGCGTGTGTGTAGCGCTCAAATCTGAACTGCTGAATATTGATTCGATGCAGGGCAGTTCAAACGAGCATCCAAGAATGCGATTCATTCTGTTGTGCGCGATCAGACATCCAATACTATCACGCTCCTTTCTTGGAGCATGCGTAATCAGATGGTGATTTCTGGGAGGGGAGGGGGCCCATTGAACATGCGCCCAACTGTTTGGAGCTGGGAAATCAAAACTTTCTTCAGAGGCAGGGGGGAAGGGCGCAAGTTTCCAGAATTAACATTGCCGATCCAAACCACGGAACTGCCAGGAATTATTTTCCTAGAAATTGGCAGTGACAATGATATCTTGAAATCCTCCACATTGAAAAATAAGAATTTTTTCCTGTTCTGAATAGTGGGATAACGTTTTCATCCCCCCCTCCGCTCCTGTGTTGATTGGAGAAGCAGAAGCGTCACCTCAGATTCCCGGATGATCTGGCAATGCGCATGTCTGCTGGGGCTTTTTTTTTTTAAAGGTGAGAGGCAGTATCGCGCGTGAGCTGTCCAAACAACAAAAAGCCGATCTTGTGCCGCTGTTTTGAAAAAGGGCCGGACTTTATGTGCTGTCAAATTAACGCGGCACTGATCCGCAGCAAGTCGGAATGACCCCGGATGACGCTCGATTGCCAGATGTGCAAGTCTGAACGAACACATTTAATCCGTCAGCCAGACAGAGCTGTGTCGTCACTAATGGTACGTGTGACCACACCCATTAAGAAGATTCTTCCAGGTTCCACAAAGTACTGATTTCAGCCACTTGTCAAGGAACTGAAAGGGCTTTATTTACATTATGTACAAGCTGGGGCTAGAGGCCTCCTGACAACACCAGCAGCCGCCACCGCCGCCATCTTGATCACCACAATGCCGCTGCTTTTTCCTATATGCCACCAGGAGGCAGAGAGTTTCTTCCCCAAACAGCCGTTCTTTGTGATTCTTTCCCACAGGCTCAACTCATCATAGTTAAATGACAACCTTTCTCTCCCTATTATTTTCTAAACTTGTTCTTAGTGGGCAGAAAGAGAAGGATGACAATAAGCGAAGCAAGCAAAAAAAAACCTAGAACTCCTTTTCAGCATCTATGGCTTTTAACTCTCTGCAGTGAAGAAGAGGAAGAAGAAGAAGAAGAAGAAGAAGAAGAAGAAGAAGAAGAAGAAGAAGAAGAAGAAGATATTGGATTTATATCCCGCCCTCCACTCCGAAGAGTCTCAGAGCGGCTCACAATCTCCTGTACCTTCCTCCCCCACAGCAGACACCCTGTGAGGTGGGTGGGGCTGAGAGGGCTCTCACAGCAGCTGCCCTTTCAAGGACAGAGGCTCAGAGCGGCTACAATCTCCTTTACCTTCCTCCCCCACAACAGACACCCTGTGAGGTAGATGAAGATATTGCATTTATATCCCACCCTCCACTCCGAAGAGTCTCAGAGCAGCTCACAATCTCCTTTACCTTCCTCCCCCACAACAGACACCCTGTGAGGTGGGTGGGGCTGAGAGGGCTCTCACAGCAGCTGCCCTTTCAAGGACAGAGGCTCAGAGCGGCTACAATCTCCTTTACCTTCCTCCCCCACAACAGACACCCTGTGAGGTGGGTGGGGCTGGAGAGGGCTCTCACAGCAGCTGCCCTTTCAAGGACAACCTCTGCCAGAGCTATGGCTGACCCAAGGCCATGCTAGCAGGTGCACGTGGAGGAGTGGGGAATCAAACCCGGTTCTCCCAGATAAGAGTCCGCACACTTAACCACTACACCAAACTGGCTCTCCAGGCTCTGGAACATGGTCAGAGCCAACAATGCCAGCAAGAACTTTGGGTTAGAGTTGCAGGTAGTCTGGTGTAGTGCAGGGGTGGCCAATGGTAGCTCTCCAGATGTTTTTGCCTACAACTCCCATCGGCCCCAGCCATAGGCCATGCTGGGGCAAAAACATCTGGAGAGCTACCGTTGGCCACCCCTGGTGTAGTGGTTAAGTGCATGGACTCTTATCTGGGAGAACTGAGTTTGATTCCCCACTCCTCCATTTGCAGCTGCTGGAATGGACTTGGGTCCGCCATAGCTATTGCAGGACTTGTCCTTGAAAGGGCAGCTGCTGTGAGAGCTCTCTCAGCCCCACCCATCTCACAGGGGAAAGAAGATAAAGGAGATTGTAAGCCGCTCTGAGACTCTGATTCGGAGAGAAGGGCGGGGTATAAATTTATGGTCCTCTTCGTCTTCTTGTGTGTGGAGTTTTATGCTGCTATGAACAAATGACTATATTTTTGTACCTGGTAATAGATGTGCAACACTGGGACTAATCCTGAAGTGTTTCATGCGAAGGTGAAAACTGCATGGCTACAAAGCGCTGAATTTCTTGCACTAGATTTTGTGAGTTGATCATATCTGTTCAAATAAATATTTGTGAATTAAAAAAAAATTGAGAGCCAGTTTGGTGTAGTGGTTAAGTGTGCGGACTCTTATCTGGGAGAACCGGGTTTGATTCCCCACTCCTCCACTTGCACCTGCTGGCGTGGCCTTGGGTCAGCCATAGCTCTGGCAGAGGTTGTCCTTGAAAGGGCAGCTGCTGTGAGAGCCCTCTCCAGCCCCACCCACCTCACAGGGTGTCTGTTGTGGAGGGGAAGGTAAAGGAGATTGTGAGCCGCTCTGAGACTCTTTGGAGTGGAGGGCGGGATATAAATCCAATATCTTCTTCTTCTTCGTCTTCTTCCTCCAGCTCCAGGTTGGGAAATACCTGGAGATTTGGGGGTGGAGCCTGAGGAAGGCAGAGCTTGAGCAAGGCAGTAAGCTTGCCAGTCCTCGGGTGGAGGTGGGGGATCCCCTGCTTTTGTGCGCTCCAGCCTACCGCCGGTGGGGGAAACCCCATCCCCAAACAGATGCCCCTGTGTGACTTCCAGAAGTGATGTCATCATGTCTGTGACAACAGGAGCGATGCTCTACTTTTTGGGCAAAACTCTATGGTTTGTAGCCATTTCCAGAAGTGACATCAGTGCATCACTGATTTCTCACCCATGCCTGGAATGCCCCCAAATCCTGCCTCTAGCAGGAGGAAGGCACCCGGCAGCCCTACAAAGGAGGGACTTCCATTGGGGGGAATGTCACAGAGTCCACTTTCCCAAATGGCCAGGGGAACTGATCTCTGTCACCTGGAGATCAGTCACAATTCCAGCTCTCCAGCCACCACTTGGAGGAGGGCACTTGCAACCCTAGAGGCGGGTTGAGGAATTCTAGGCGATTTGTGGAGGGTGCCTCGCAAAGGCTGAGCTTGGGGGAGCAGCTCAGTAGGAATGTGATGTTTATTTATTTTATGATTTATATCCCGCCCTTCCCGCCAAGTGGCTCAGGGCGGCTCACAACATAAAATCCAACATAAAAATTGAGTTTAGGCATTTAACACAGTTAAAACATTAGGAGTAAACATTAAAACATTAGGAGTAACAGAAATCTAATAGAACCACACTTAGTTTCTTGTGCCGGTTAGTTATAGGCCAGCCGGAAGAGGGTTGTCTTACAGGCCCTGCGGAACTGAGCAAGGTCCCGCAGGGCCCTCACCTCTTCCGGCAGCTGGTTCTACCAGGAAGGGGCCATAACAGAGAAGGCCCTGTCCCTGGTAGATTTTAAGCGGGCTTCCTTTGGCCCAGGGATAGCGAGAAGGTTTTGGGTTCCCGATCTCAGTACTCTCTGGGGAACATGTGGGGAGAGACGGTCCTTCAGGTAGGCAGGTCCTAGGCCATATAGGGTTATCTAGCCCACCCTCTAAAGCAGCCATTTTATCCAGGAAAATGGATCTCTGTAGTCTGGGGATCAGTTGTACTTCCAAGAGATCTCCAGGCTCCATCTTGATGTTGGTAACACCCCAATACTGTAAGTAACTACGGTTGCCAGTCACAGCCTGGCATTCAACAGCAATCAGGGGAAGGGACATGGGGGGAGGGGTGCTGGCAGGCAATGGGAATACCAGGATCATGACTTCCCAGAATAGCCTGGAAGTGAAATCAGTCCACTCATGGACTTGCCAGAAACTCTATGGTAAAGCCCTGCCCTGGATAGTCCAGGCTAGCCCAATCTTGTCAGGTTTTGGAAGTCAAGAAGGTTCCTCTGGCTAGTATTTGGATGGGAGACCTTCAAGGAATACCAGGGTCGTAACATAGAAGAAGGCCATGGCAAATCACCTCTGAATGTCTCTTGTCTTGAAAACCTGATGGCACTTTCCATCACAGAGTTCCTAGCGATTCCTAGAGTAGACACGTTACCTAACAGCATTTCTTCCTCTTTTTGATTGCCAGGGAAATGGCAGGAAACAGGAACTGAGGATTCCATACTCTGGATGCTATTACACCGGGAAATTGATACAATATTATCTCTTCGCCAAAAAAAAAACCTGCTTGAGTTTGGTCTGTTTCAGAGGGACCAGACACTGGTTGTTGAAGCGGCAGGATTTCGGCAGCAGTCCATGGTTGCCCATTCAGAGAGCTAGCACCCTTAACCATGGACCAGCTGTGGAAAGGCTTGTTTTTGTAATAAAGTCCCTGGTGTGTGCGCTCAAACAGAGAAGCACACAAGCACTCCCCAGAGAGGGGTTAGGGGGGGCGGGAACTGAACATTCTGGAAACGGCTAGGCGTGATCACACTGCTTTTCTGCTTATGAGTCAGACCTGGCCGTTCAGACAGACAGCAAATATGCGACCTATATGTGATTCAGGGGCTTTTTGTGTTTTAACAATTTATTGATAGCATATGGTTACAAAACTTAATTATTTCTTAATTATTTCAGAATTAACCCATATGACATTTCAATCCCCCCTCCCTCCAATGTTGACTTCCCCGAGGTTATAAATTCAAATTCAATACTAAAGGTACTACTAACTGATCAAAATTCAATATATATGTTCTTACTACTAAAAAATGGTCCAATGTCTTTTTATTTTCCACTCTTTCTCCATATATCCTTTAAATTTCCTCCACTCCCTTTTAAATATCTCTAAATCATAGTCTCTTAGTGTTCTAGTTAATTTGTCCATTTCACACCACGATAAAACTTTCATGGTCCAGTCCCATTTCTCCGGTATTTTTTCTTGCTTCCAAAGCTGCGCATACTATGTCCTAGCAGCTGACAGCAAGTACCAAATTAGAGTCCTGTCTTCCTTTGGAAATTTTTCTAATTGTAATCCAAGCAAAAACGTCTCTGCAGTTTTCTTGAAGTCATAGCCCATTGATTCAGGGGCTTTTTAATCTGGATGGGAGAAGCCTGGAGATGGGGCGAAAACAGGTGCAAGTCGGAGGGCAGATGTGCTTGTGTGATTGTGCACATTTAATCCAAATGGGAGGCAGGGCTAGGCTGGGCTAAATCTCTTGTGTGAAAGCATCCTCTCAGTGAACACCTGGTGTGGACCCATTCTGGCTTGGCCCAGTAGCTCCCAAAAGTGTTCTAAATGAAAGCCCAAACAGAAAGGGGCCTGGAGCGTTGACCAGCTTTATGCGCAAAGAAAATATTATGCTGTGCAGGAAGAACTTAAAAAATTGTCCCTAGACTTCTCATTAGCAATGGAGGTGCTAAGAACACTAAATAATGCATTTTGCATAGGGTTGCCAAGTCCAATTCAAGAAATATCTGGGGACTTTGGGGGTGGAGCCAGGAGACTTTGGGGGTGGAGCCAGGAGACATCAGGGCGGAGCCCAGAACAAGGGTGTGACAAGCATAATTGAACTCCAAGGGAGTTCTGGCCATCACATTTAAAGGGACAGCACACCTTTTTAAATGTCTTCCTTCCATAGGAAATAATGAAGGATGGGGGCACCTTCTTTTGGGGCTCATAGAATTGGACCCCATGGTCCAATCGTTTTGAAACCTGGCGGGTATTTTGTGGAGAGAGTCACTAGATACTATACTGAAAATTTGGTGCCTCTACCTCAAAAAACAGCCCCCCCAGAGCCCCCAAAACCTCCAGATCAGTTCCCCATTATACCCTATGAGAATCGATCTCCACATAGAGAATAATGAAGTACTCAGCAGACCTTCCCCCCCCCCCCATTTCTGGAAACACTGAAGGGAGATCGGCCTCTCTACTCACGCGTTGCTGCCAACTTCTTCAAAGTAACACAGACACCCCATCCCAAGAGGAAGCCTTTCAATCAGCGACTGAAGCCTCCAGAGGTAGAAACGCACATGGTCCTCTGGGGGCGGAGCTCCCTCCCCTCCGCCGGCCAGACTCCCCGAGGAGACGCCTGTAGCAGCCGGAGAGGATGCAAGGACTACGAGTCCCAGCATGCACCTCGCGAAGGGAGGCCGCGCCGTTTCCCCACCCTCCCGCTTCCACGTTTTTGGAGATCGGGGGAAAAGGCTGCTAATCCAGGGGTCCCCCGGCAGGGCGGGTGGGTTGGAAGCCCAATTTTGCAACTGGATTTTTATTGTATAAGAATAGCAAAACTCCCCTTGCAAAACATTATTTAATGTAGCGTGAATGCACCCGCCGTGTAAAACAGCATTTCCTTTTGTCCATCCTGAGCCTACTGCCCATCAGCTTCATTGGATGCCCTCAAGTTCTAGTATTTGGGAGAGAGACAGAGAAAGCTTTCTGTCAACCCTCTCCACCCTGTGCATAATTTTTAAACCTCTATCTTGTTCCCCCCCTTAGTCATCTGTTTCTTAAACTGAAAAGTCCCAGACTCATAGGGAAGGTGCTCCAGCCACCTAACACACACACAAAAAAAAACCGTAGGAAGAGCCTTGCACACAACCAGATGTAGTGAGCCTTTACAGAACCAAAAATAAAAAGAACATGCGTGGAGCACCAAATGCGCAAGAAGATAGACCCACCAATACCTCGACTTGTAGCAAGAGCAATTAACAGGCAACTTTTATTACCTTTTATTGGTTTCCCATGCAAATGGTATCCAGACCAAATGGTCTTTCAGTTTGTTTATTAAACTATTTTGACATTGGATCCTAACTTTGTATCAATTTTCATTCTTAACCATTACCCACCAGCTATACCTAAGTTCTGCTCACTGTACCCTATTGTCTGAAGAAGTATGCATACATACAAAAGCTTACATTCTGAATAAACCTTTGTTGGTCTTAAACAGGGGTCCTCAAACTACGGCCTGCGGGCCAGATGCGGCCCGCTGAGGACGTTTATGCGGCCCGCCGGGTTATGGAAAAATCAGACTGGAAGTGACGTTCGACCTAAACTCGCGTTAGCAGCGCATGCTTCCAGCACTGGGCTGAGGCGGCGGAGACAGAGTGTGAGGTGATACCGAGGTGAGGTGAGTTCCCAGGCCGGGGTGTGTGGTGTAGGGAAGGGAGAGAGATGCAGAAGACGGAGAACTGACGGCCCGTGGCCTTGTACAGTAACAGCAGTCCGGCCCTCCAACAGTCTGAGGGACAGTGAACTGGCCCCCTATTTAAAAAGTTTGAGGACCCCTGGTCTTAAAGGTACTACTTGACTCCTACTTTGTTCTACACCGATACACTCAACACTGAGACCAGTTTCGCACTAGGGTTTGTTCCGGTTGGGGAGCCCTTTTGCCCCTGGCGCTTCTCTCGGTTTTTGCAGAAGCTGCCCCAGAGCTGCGAGTTGGTGCGCCGCTTTTCTGTGGCAAGCAGAAACCACTTGTAAGAGGATCTTGCTTGCTGCAGAAAAGCAGCAGGCCAATTCACAGCTCCGGGGCAGCTTGTGCGAAAATGGAGAGAAGTGCCAGGAGCAAAAGGGCTCTCCACCCGGAACAAGCCTAGTGTGAAATCAGTCTGAGAAATGCACATGGAGAGTGCCACAGGCACAAATGGACTGAAAAGTTCATTATGATAAATAGTTATGCACATTTGTCATGATTCCGGGCCTAGCGAGGCCTGCAGGTCCCAGGGAAGCCTGCTTACGAGTTTCTGGGGAAAGCCTACATCTCCCAGGATCCCCTCTGTCCCTCTGATTGGGTAGCAAGGGGTTTGGAGGTAAACAGGCCCAGAGAGGGGTGGGGCCTGGGAAGAGAATATAAAGGCCCAGCCCAGGAAGTGGGTGTTCTTTCTCTGGAAGGCTTAGCTGGAGGTTTGCTGTGGCTGAAGAACTGGAAGCATGGGAAAAGCCCCTACTCAAGGGGGGCGGGGCGGGGCGGTAAGTGTAGTATTAGAGTAGGGACTGTAGAGACAGACCACTTTGGGCAACTATTTATTTTCCCTTCACCCTTTTACTGGTTTATTGCACCTTGTTAATTTATATTGCACTGGAATAAACCTTTTTGTTGTTGTTCACTCTGCCTAGTCCTCACGCCCATTATTTGGCCTAAGCTAAGGAAGGCCTGGAAGGGTACTCTGGGCCTTCTCAAGGGAGTCCCTTAACCCAGAGTGGTGGCAGCAATTGGTAAGACCCCCCTGAGTCGTGCCAACACTGTTCATCTTCCACCTCCCTTTCATCCCCTTTTCTATAGAACTAGTTCAGGAGTGGCCAACGGTAGCTCTCCAGATGGTTTTTTTTTGCCTACAACTCCCATCAGCCCCAGCCATTGGCCATGCTGGTTGGGGCTGATGAGAGTTGTAGGCAAAAAACATGTGGAGAGCTACCATTGGCCACCCCTGAACTAGTTTATAAAATCATCAGTAGCATTCTTCTTACTGGACTATCCTGTTTTAGGTCTCAGGTGAAGGCTATGTGATAAGTTCTCCCCCCCCCCTCCCCATTAAGGTTAAAAGTGTTGGACTAGGATCTGGAAGACTGCCTTGGACCATGGAAGCTCACCGGGTGACCGTGGGTCAGTCACACTCTCTCAGCCTCACCTACCTCACAGGGTCGTTGTGAGGATAACATGGAGGAGAAGAGAATGAGGAAAGCTGCTTTGGGTACCCACTGGGGAGAAAGGCGGGGTGTAAGTAAGTAAGTTCATAAATCAGTAACACCATGTCTCTGGCATTACCATGTCAAAGAAGAAGAAGAATTGCAGATTTATACCCCACCCATCTCTCTGAATCAGAGATTCAGAGCAGCTTACAATCTCTCCTATGTCTTCTCCCCCCACAACAGACACACTGTATGGTGGGTGGGAATGAGAGAGCTCTCCCAGCAGCTGCCCTTTCAAGGACAACCTCTGCCAGAGCTATGGCTGACCCAAGGCCATTCCAGAAGGTGCAAGTGGAGGAGTTGGGAATCAATCCTGATTCTCCCAGATAAGAGTCCACACAATCACTACAACAAAGAGATGGGCTAAGCTATTTTTCATGAGGGGGGGGGAAACATTCAAGCATTCAACTCCCCCCATTGCTGCAGGCAGGGCCGGCCTGAGACTATCTGGTGCCCTAGACAAGGCTGACTTCTGGCGCCCCACCCCACCCCCGCAATAACCAATTTTCAAAACAAGATGAATTGTGAGAAAAATGAAAAGCACAAAACTTGAAGTTTCTCCCTGATAGCCTAGGCAAGCCTGATCTTGTCACATCTTGGAAGCTGTGCAGGGCCAACTCTGGCAAGTATTTGGATGGGAGACCACCTTCACTGAGTCACGTGGGGGGCACCCAATTTGCCGCCCCAGAAGGCCAGCGCCCTAGGCGGTTGCCTGGTGGTAGAGCTGGCCCTGACTGCTGGTGGAATTGGTGCAATCCGGGCACAGCTTTTCCCGTTCATTCCATCCCATTCCATTGGAAGGCACACACATGAGGATGACACGAGGCTCTCTCTCCCATGTCACACACTCCTACACAGAGGCACAGGCAGGGACCCGCCCAGCCAATAGCGTTCTTAGCTACCTCTTGGGAAAAACTTGGAGGTGGAGTTTGCGGGAAGGGGCCTCAACAGACTAGACTGCCGTAGAGTTTGCTTTCCAAAGCACCAGCTGTTTTCTCCAGGAGAACGTTTGGCACTTACACACGAAAGAACACATTTCCAGTCAGTTTTCAGTGCACTTTGCAGCTGGATTCTTCTGTGAGAAATGGCAACATCCACTTGCTGAAGTGGATTGAAACTGCATTATTTAGCATGTGTGAAAGCACCTGGCCTCCACTGCCTGGAGAGCAGTTGTAATTCCAGGAGATCTCCAGCCCCCACCTGGAAGCTGGCAACCCAACCAACCCAGGTATGGCACAAGGCTGTGGGGGGAGGGGCTACCCCGGGGCCAGGCTCTGCCCCTCCTTTTGCTGCTGGGAAGGCAGGCCTGGCCTCGGGAATGACTTTGATCTCTTTTTGCTTTTTTCCCTGTCGGAGATACACAAGTGTGCCAATGTAAATTGCTCCATTTGGAGGGACTAATTGCACTAAAAGGGAGCCGGATCTGTGTTTTCTCTCTCTTTTACATTAGCAGCTGAGCTGTCAGATCTGAAATGGAAACTCATTTTTAAGGCTTTGCATTTACAGTGGCTTCAACAATGAAAAATGTTCTCTGACAGTAATAGAAGGCAAACCTCATTAGAGAAACTTAAACCAGAGCGGCACAGTGCTAAAGCCCTCCGGCTGCTTCCAAGCATCTTCGGCGAGAATGAGAGCATTTTTCACATGACTCCCTCTCAGCCTGTGGAGTGCGCCGGCTCCAGGAGACAATTGCTGCCCCCTCCGGAGCTGCGCATCTGACACGCACAGCCTTTCAAGAGAGATGGCAAGGAACTGGGGGGGGGGGGGGGGGACTGCAGCGCTCCCCCCCCCCCCCCGCTTTGGAGGCTGCTGGGAGTGATTGCCAGGATATCGATTGGGGAAAGGGGCAGGAAGTCTGACATGCCAGGCGTGGGTAAGACATGGAAGCGGGAGAGAAAGCACAAGCACGCCTCCTTCCCAGCACACAAAGCTCACGTTGTGGCCGGATCACAACCGGCAGAAGCCTGCAGTTGGAGGCGGAAGTTGACTGTTTTGGGGTGCAGGCAGTGCCGGAGGAAACCCTGTGCACGCCCCGAGGCAGTCAAACTCTTGGGGGGACCCTGGCAAATTATCTCAGAGCCCTCCCGCCACCCCCCACAGCTCCCAGGGCAGCCTGCAGGCCCCTTCTCAAAAGCCCCTTGGACAAAGCTGTGGGGGAGGCGGGACTGGATCGACATGGTTTTGGAGGGTGGGCAAAATTAAACTATGACGCCCCCGTATAGGCCATTCTATCTTATGGTCCCACAGAATACAATGGACTCCATACCCAAATTGGAGCCCCCCCCCTCCGTCAGCGCCCGGGGCAAGCACCCCCCTCTGCCTCCCCCCCCCCCCCCCCCCGATCCAGCCCTGAGGAAGAGGCAGGGAGAGGCAGCCGCACCTGGCAATTGGGGCAAAGAGCGGCTCAGTTGTTGGCTGTGTGTGCAGGCTGGGAGGGCTGCAAGCAGGGGGGAAATTGGGGGGGGGGGGACCAGCCTAGGGCTGCCAACCCCCCCCCCCCCCCCAGGTCCAGGGTGACCTAATATGCTAATATTAGGGGATGTGGTCTAATATGCTACTGAGTTCCTGCTGGACTTTTTCTACAAAAAAGCCCTGGACCTATGCATTTGCCTAGGGTGGGGGGGGCGTGTGTGTGTGCGTGTCAGATTAGACTCTCCCCACATGACTTCAAATAGAAAAAACAATTATTTGCATTAATTTTGCTGGCCTGAATCATTCTCCCTTGACGGAGCACTGTTTTTTAAGTTGATAATTTTGTATGGCCCGCAAATGCTGTTATAAATATCCATATGGCCCTTGGCAGGAAACAGGTTCCCCACCCCTGCCCTAATGTTAGCATATTAGGCCACACCATCTGGGATAATCAAGTGCAAACTGAACCCAGGGAGGCTGCCGCACCGTACATCTGGGCCCTGTGATCCCTGCCTGGCCCTGGGGAGGCTGCTGTACAGTGCAGCTGGGCCCCATGATCCTCGCTGGCCAGCCAGGCCCCAGGGAGGCTGCTACATGGCTCGGTTCAGTCCAGCAATCCCCGAGGGCCACACCAAGTGACCTTGAAAGCTGTATACGGCCCTTGGGACAGATATTCCCCACCCCTGCCATAGAGCTCACCCTCCAAAGTACCCCTTTTCTCCAGGGGAACTGATCTCCATAGTCTAGAGATGAGGTGTAATTCCAGGGGATCCCCAGGTCCCACCTGGAGGCTGGCATCCCTAGAAGGGCGTAGGGCTGCCAACCTCCAGGGATCCAGTGATAAATAAGCCTCCAAACTGAAGAAAGACGGATGAAACGTCTTGATATCTAGAACAGACGCCTTTGGAAGGGCTTCTTTTAGTTCCATGAACTAAATATTGGAATATTGTCCCTTCTTTGTGATTGGAAAGACTGCTTTTGAACTGTCTCCTGTTAATGTTTTTTTGCGACATGCTCTTTTCTATTTGAAGTTCTATAAGCAAGCTTGGTCAGAACACCACTGACCTTTACATTACACTGTCTTGTTGTTTAAAATTTATGGTGTCTCTTAGCGTTTTTTTTATTTACACAACCTCCAGGCGGCAGCTGGAATTACAACTGATTTCTAGGCAACAGAGATAAATGGGAAGTCCCTCCCCTCCCCAAACCCTGCCCTCCTCAGTTTCTCCCTCCACAAAAAAATCTCCAGGTATTTTCCATCCTGGAGCTGGCAGCCCTAGAAGGGGAACAGTTCTGAGAGGAGCCGTATATGTGCTTTGATATAGAGATGGGAAGAGATGCAAGCAGCCGTATTTGGGAGGCAAGAAAGAACTCTGCTGAGGAACACCAGAGACCTTTCTCTCTAGCAGAACAGGCTGCTTTTGATGCTGGAAGCCGAGAACATTTCTAGCAGCAAGTGCAGCTGTGGATTCATCAATAAATGAACAATTTAAACTCAAATATATACTCTGTTCCTTTCTGTGGCTCAAAGTAACTGCGAAGTGGCAAGTTCTGTGCAAAAGAGAGAACGAGGCACCACTTCCAATGCAACGCGTCTCCCTGACGGCAACTGTAGGCTAGCTCTGCCCAGGAAACCTCACCACACTGTGTGTGTTTGTGTCTGGGTGTCAAGGGCCATCAATTTGCTTCCAACTCATGGCAACCCTGTGGATCTGTGGCCTCAGAAACATCCTCTCCTTAACAAGCTCGCTCAGGTCATGCAAACGGAGGGTCTTCATCTCCCTTGACTGAGTCCATCCGCCTCAGGTTGGGTCTTCCTCTTTTCCTGCTCCCTTCATCTCCTCCTAGCGTGATTGACTTCTCCAGTGACTCTTGTCTTCTCAGAATGTGACCAAAGTATGAGCCTCACTTTGGTCATTTTAGCTTCCAGGAAGAGTTCTGGCTTGGCTTGGTCTAGACCCCATTTATTTGGTTGTGTGTGCGTGCAGGGGTGGTTGTGTAGAAAAATAGGTGGCAGAGCTTATTAGCATAACTGATTAGCATATGCCGCCCCCCCCCCCCCCAGCCAAAAGCAATCCGATGCAAGAAAGGAGAGTCCTGGGTGAGTGAGGCCTGCTTGGGCTGGCTAGAGATCCAGCCAGCCCAAGCAGACGTCACTCTCCTGGCCCACCCACCCACCGGTCAAAGGCCAGCAAGCCATCCACCACCAAAATCACATAAGAAATGGAGAAAGGGCTTCTCCAGGGGTTAATGAGAGCTGCTGGGGGCGTGGCAAAGCGCCTGGTGGCTGGTTGGCTGGCTGCCTGCTCTCTTAATCCAGGGATTGTTATGCAACTGCACCTACTATTCAATGGACAAGGTAGGTGGGGAGGAAGAGGGGGGGAACCCTCAGAAAGGTTCAGGACCTGCGCTCCTGTGAGCTCCTGCTGAATCTGAGGCCTGTGCGTGTGTGTTTTGCAGTCTACAACACTTGTAAAACTTTTCTCTTAACACCACATTTCAGGACTGGATACTGGATACCGGAAGAGATGCAAGCAGCCGTATTTGGGAGGCAAGAAAGAACTCTGCTGAGGAACACCAGAGACCTTCCTCTCTAGCAGAACAGGCTGCTTTTGATGCTGGGAGCGGAGAACATTTCTAGCAGAACCCTCAGAAAGGTTCAGGACCTGCGCTCCTGTGAGCTCCTGCTGAATCCGAGGCCTGTGCGTGTGTGTTTTGCAGTCTGCAACACTTGTAAAACTTTTCTCTTAACACCACGTTTCAGGACTGGATACCGGATGGCCCAAGACATTTTGGCACCAATGCTTCCCTCTAGCTTACGGGAGGCATTACCTACTGCTTCAGTGGGGTTTGTGTAGGAGGTTCTCCTGCCCAGGCCTCATTTTGGGCAGGAGCTCACAGGAGCAGAGCTCCAGAACCTCTAAATTTTATTGTGCTCTTTCTTTCTTAAAACGCCGCCCCCCCCCCCCAATAATTGCTTCTGGGCTCCTTTGTTCAAACCCTCTGTGAGAATTTTGCTGAACTCTTAAGATCTGAGAAACATTCTAATCTTCCCCCCCCACAAAAACTGGGAAAATAAGCAAAACATAAAAAGCAGACATGGGAATCTTCATCATGCCACTGTGGCCGCATAGGAGAAAGTAATTATAAATGTATGATGGGAGTAAGGTTTTATTATAACAACTATAATTCAAAAAGCATTTCAAGGCAGATGCTGAGCTGATACAATTTAGTACACCTTCGGGTGATGTCGGGGGTGTGGCATATGCAAATGAGTTCTGCTAATGAGCTCTGGTGCCTCTTTTTCTACAAATGACCCCTGCTTCTTCCCACCTGACTGAGCCCCGTTACGGCCAACCCTTTCTTCTCCCAGACTGACTTCCCACTAGGCTTACGCTGCTCTCATGCTCCTCTTCTCTGTGGGGCTTCTGTTGGATTCCACACTACCTGTCCTGGGGATAGAAACTGGGATATCTGCCCCAGGGATAGAAAACAGAAACTGGTTTTTAGAGGATCTTTTTTGCTGCTTGAAAGAGATGGTGCAAGCTGCAGCCCCGGGGCAGATAGTGTGAAATCCAACGGAAGCCCCGCTGAGGAGAGGAGAGTGAGAGCGGCGTAAGGCTAGGGGGAAGCTGGTCCCACTGGGCTGTCCTTCAGGGCATTCCAGTTCTACCAGCTTCAAACACCTGGCTCTCCGTGACCTGGCCTCATGACACAGCAGCATCAGGACCATGACGAGGACATCTTGACATATACTAAGTGAGCCTGGCTGCTGGTCAAGAGATGCAAGAAGGGTGTCCAGGAGAGCAAAACCTTCTGTTGCCCCCTATGGAATTGCTTGCACCTTGCACTAGACACTACCTGAGTCAGGAGGACAGGGGAGCAGATTTTCTCTGTTAATTCTGGAACTGCTAGCAAGAACATTTCCCAGGGGAACTACCATAGCTGGTTGTGCCTGGAAAAGAGAGGTGGGATCCACCCAGAATCTCAGGGCCCTTCCCATTGGTGTTAAACACACATAGGTTTCAGTTTCCTCCTCAAGCTGTAGATGTCAAGGACTGCAGGAGTGGGGGAGCCCTGCAGAGATAGAGTTTAGAGACAGCGAAAGTACAAGGAGCAACGGAGGGTGCCAGCCAACTTTATATATCCCTGCTTTATTCATATCCTGCCTTTCATCCCAATGGAGACCCAAAGCAGCTTACATTGTTCTCCTCTTCTCTGTTTCATCTCCGAAATCTCTAGGTATTTCCAAGTCCGCATTATGACTTCTATGGGCCCTCAGCATTTTTCCTTCATGGGCCCCTCCCACTATAAGAATACCAATATTAAAAAGTTATTTTTGATATAACTTTAAATACTTCAAAAACAATCTTGCTTTAGGCAAACGTTAATAATTTTTCATGGGCCCTAAAACTACTTTTTTTTCCCCTGATGTAAGGGAAAAAATTAAAACATTTTCTGCAACCCTAAAAGTTTATTTTGTTCCTTTTGATTTTAAAAGAAGTTAAAACATTTCTGTGGGCCCTTAAAACTATCGGGGGGGGGGGGGGCTCTAGGCACTGGATAGGTTGGCCCTGAGTAGCTCCCAACCCAGAGTTGGTAATCCTCGTTGCAGAACAAAGAAAAATAATTCAGATGTGAAGAGAGAACATATATGAACATATGAAGCTGCCTTATACCGAATCAGAACCTCGGTCCATCAAAGTCAGTATTGTCTACTCAGACTGGCAGCGGCTCTCCAGGGTCTCAAGCTGAGGTTTTTCACACCTATTTGCCTGGACCCTTTTTTGGAGATGCCGGGGATTGAACCTGGGACCTTCTGCTTCCCAAGCAGATGCTCTACCACTGAGCCACCGTCCCTCCCCTCCTTTCCCCAACTGTTAGGGTTGCCAAGTCCCTCTGCCATTGTGGCGGCAGACGTTCTTTGCACAAGCTTTGTGCATGCAGCGTGATGATGTCACCCGGAAGTGACGTCATCATGCTGGGGACATCACACGGGATGCTCTAGGACTCAAACTAAAACCTCTATGGTACCATAGAGGTTTTAATCTGGATCCTAGAGCGTCCCCGCTCAATGTCCCTGGCGTGATGATGTCACTTCCAGGTGACAGCATCACACCAACGACGGTGCGCACTGAGGAGGTTCTTCAGGATCTCCTCGGCGGCCTGCTCCCTGCTGGTGGATTGGGGCCCTCCCGGGCAGAAGCTTGGCAGCCCTACCCACTGTCAAACTGAAGTCCACTTATGGTAACCCCGAAAGGTTTTCAAGGCAAGGGACGTTTAGAGGAGATTTGCCATTGCCTGCCTCTGTGCAGCAACCCTGGACTTCCTTGAAGGTCTCCCATCCAAGTACTAGCCGAAGCTGACCCTGCTTAGCTCCTGAGATCTGATCCCTTCAAAAGGTAAAGGAAAGGTCTCCTGTGCAAGCACCAGTCGTTTCTGACTCTGGGGTGACGTTGCTTTCACAACGTTTTCATGGCAGACTTTTTACGGGGTGGTTTGCCATTGCCTTCCCTAGTCATCTACACTTTCCCCCAGCAAGCTGGGGACTCATTTGACCGACCTCGGAAGGATGGAAGGCTGAGTCAATCTGAGCCGGCTACCTGAACCAGCTTCTGCTGGGATCGAACTCAGGTTGTGAGCAGAGCTTGGACTGCAGTACTGCAGCTTTAACACTCTGCGCCACAAGGGCATATCAACAAAGGTGATGAGTGGCCCCATGTGTCAGTGACGCCTCTGGCCTTAGCACAGACATTGGGGGGGGGGGGGCTCGTGCAGCACAATCTCAGTAGCAGTAGAAGTGCTCATGTGGAGATAGAGAGATCCCATGCCTGTTTCCTCAGAAGTAAGCCCCACGAAACTCAGTGGGGCTTGCCCTCAAGCAGATGTGCATAGAAGCATATTCCCCACCAATAAAGGAACTACATCTCTGTGTTCCTAATGCTGAAAAATGAGAAAAGAATCAGTACACATGAAGAATCAGGACACATCCTTTAACTCAAACGCTCACATCCAGAGCTGTTTAAAAGAATTAACTTTCTGCCTTAGGCAATTTAAATTCTGTGCTAAGAAAAAAAGCTAGATTCTGAGGCTCATATAAATTAGGCAAATTAACCCAATGTGCATATTTTCTCTTAATGTGCATTGTTCATTTTGCATCCTCTCTTCCCCCCCCCCCCACACACACACTTTGCATTTTTTTTATTTGTCATCCATTAATTGTGAGGAGAGGCCCGAGCAGTACTTAGAAATGCCTCCTCCAGCCGCTGGAAATCTTATTGTGCAATTTGACTAAGCTTTCAACAAGGGTTGCCTATGGTTTCAAGGTAACTTTGTAGCCATGAGGGCAAGAAACTTGATTTTATAAGAAGAAACCAGAGATTCTCCACAGATCTGTGCTGAATGCCAATTCCGTGCTTTTCTCTTCGCTCCTTCGGTTTGGGCATCCTTGAATGAAAACAATCATGCTCTCTCTCGCTTCTTGCTTCTCATTTTGCAGACAAATACAATTCCTCAAACTCCTCAACAGCGGTTGGCACAATTGCAAGGTTACCGTGTTTTGAAAAGCAAAAAACAGGACATATTTCCTGACTCACTACTTCAAACAAATACCAAATCTCATTTTAAATACCCCTACTATTGAAGCGGAGATCGATGCTACTAACTAGGAATATGGCGCAGAGTGCTAAAGCTGCAGTACGGTAGTCGGAGCCCTCTGCTCACGACCTGAGTTCAATCCCAGTGGAAGGTGGTTCAGGTAGCCGGCTCCAGGTTACCTTTTCTTTTTAATCTTATGGAATCAGGTTATAAACAAGCATAAATACTTACATACATACAATAAAATATCTAGTAAGATCAAAGATTTCAGGTTTTCACGGCTGGTAACATCATTAGGGTTTGTAGAATCTTTCGGGCTCAAGTGCCGTGTTCTACTGGAGAAAGTTTTTCTTCCAGACGTTTCGTTCTCGGCTGCGGAGAACATCCTCAGCCAGCTGAGGATGTTCTCCGCAGCCGAGAACGAAACGTCTGGAAGAAAAACTTTCTCCAGTAGAACACGGCACTTGAGCCCGAAAGATTCTACAAACCCTAATATCTAGTAAGAACTTTAAGTTATATAGATGTGTCTAGAGAGATCAAGATGAAAACAGGATTAAAGTTAAGGCAATAATTCCTGCATTAAAATACAATCAATCTAATTGAACCCATATTATCATTAAACTATTAAGTAAGCATTTCTATGACTTCTTAACTGCCTAAATGATTTTTATGCAAACTATTACAGATTATTCCAAAAATTACTATCAAGTAATTACTATTAGGTGTGATCCACGATTAACACAGTAAAAGAAAAGGAAGGTAAAAAAGAAATAAAAAGTACTAGTAAAAGGAAAAGAAACAAAGAACAAAACTGAAGAAAAATATTAAAAATTTATAAGTAGAGAAGATCAAGATATTCTGGTTTGTGTGGTTGAATATCATTTGCTGTAATCAACTCAATAAAAGGAAACCATTTCTTTGTGATATCTCCAGGTTGATTCAGCCTTCCATCCTTCTGAAGTCGGTCAAATGAGTCGCCAGCTTGCTGGGGGGAAAGTGTAGATGACTGGGGAAGGCAATGGCAAACCACCCCGTAAAAAGTTTGCTGTGAAAACGTTGTGAAAGCAACATCACCCTAGAGTCGAAAACAACTGGTGCTTGCACAGGGGACTACCTTTACCTTTTTTTAAAAGGAATATTCCCAACTTTCCAACCCAGAAAAGGGAACATTTTAATCAGCTTTTTAAAAGAGCCAAAAAGAGGCTGGATACCCATAAAACAGGACATGTCCTCTAACAGGAGGACATCTGGTAACCCTACACAACTGGCTTAGGGATTTCCAACACGCACTGGCAAGAGACCTGGCTGGCATGCATGGGAAGGGGTGTGGCCCCAATATCCTTTGCATCCCCCAAAGGATATTGGGGCCGCCCAAGGCTGCAAAGGTGAGGCAACAGGGTGGAAAGTTTGTTTGCGCTTGATGGAGCTGCTCAGAGAATATTGGGGGGAGGGGGTGTGAAGGAGCTGTGCCATACCCGACTCTTCCCTGAGACACGCAAATGGTATGTACTGCTTTGGAAGCCAGAACTGCCCCCCTGAGGGTTTTCCTGAGTGGTTCCCTCTTCCACAAATCATCTCGAGGCTTGGCATCGCCTGCTGGCTGGAAGAGCCTCAGTCGAGCTCTCTGGTCTAATGCTGATTCAGTGAGAGCCTCTTTCTCCCCTCCTCGGCCGAGCTCCACATCGGCCTCCTCCTCCTCCTCCTTTTCATCAGGTGCATTTCCCCTGCTGATTCTGCCCCAAAGTCCTGTTGGTGCGCAGAGTGTCTGAGGGTAATTGGAGGAAGCCTTGGTGAGTTAGAGCCTTCAGATGAAGTGATGGGTTTTCGCTTTAAAAATTGTTCCAATGCTCTCCTTCATAATTCAAAAATGACTTGGAGTAAAAACGACACCTTTGTTTTATTGCAGCTTTCTCCCAGAGTGGAAGTAATATTGCCTCCATTCCCCCCCATTTAGGGGAGCCAATCTTTCTCTATGAGAGGCAGCAATCGGCGGGTTGCCAGGGCTTGCTCTTTCCCAGGTGAGTGCGCTTTTTGAGCTTTGAGAAATTTCCATGGAAATTCAGCTGCTAAAGCCATGAAGCAGTCCCCCTGCTCAGGGTCTGCTGTATTAGAAAGTCACAAGGGGCAGGTCCAAGGGGAGGGGCTGTGGTAGAGCTCCTGAGTCCTGCACAGGAGGTCCCAGGTTCAGTCCCTGGTATCTCCAGTTCAAAGCAGGAGGTGATGTGAAAGCCCTGTGCCTGAGACCAGTGCCGGATTAAACCCTGTGGAGGCCACTAGGAAGTTGGAATTCTGGGGCCCCCTCACAAATTATCTCAGAGTCTGAGCACCCACCCCATCGCCTGCAGCCCCTGCTGCAGCCTGCAGGCACAAGCCCTTTTTATTAAGCTGCGGGGAAGAGGCAGAGAGAGGCAAACTTGGCAACAACGCCAGCGGCAGCCGCACCAGGCAAGTTGGGCAAAGAGCAGCTCAGTTGCTGGCTGCTCATGCATATTGGAGGGCTGCAAGCAGGGGGAAAACTGGGGGGGGGGGAGAGAAGCCAGCCCAGGGCCCCTAAAGGCATGGGGGCCCATAGGCCAGTGCCTACTTGGCCTAATTGTTAATCCAGCTCTGTCTGAGTCCCTGGAGAGCTGCTGCCAGTCTGAGGAGACAACACTGGCCTTGATGGACTCAAGGTCTGATAAGAACATATGAGAAGCCATGTTGGATCAGGCCAATGGCCCATCCAGTCCAACACTCTGTGTCACACAGTGGCCAATATATGTGTATGTATATATATATTCATCAGCGCTGCCTTCGCACCATCCTCAACATCCACTGGAGTGACTTTGTGACCAACACTGAAGTCCTCAAGAGGGCGGAGGTTACAAGCATCGAGGCACTGCTGTTGAAGACGCAGCTGCGCTGGGCAGGGCATATTTCTAGGATGGAAAACCACCGCCTTCCCAAGATTGCCCTGTATGGCGAACTCTCCACTGGCCATCGAAATAGAGGGGCACCAAAGAAGAGGTACAAGGACTCCTTGAAGAAATCCCTTGGCACCTGTCGCATCAACCATCACCAGTGGTCTGACCTAGCCTCAGATCGCAAAGCATGGAGACACACCATCCACCAGGCTGTCTCTTCCTTTGAGAACGCACGCATAGCTGGTCTTGAGGACAAAAGGAGATTGAGGAAGAATCGCACTGCTACAGCACCAACCCTAAATCAGACTTTTCCCTGCAGCCACTGTGACTGGACCTGCCTGTCCCGCATTGGTCTTGTCAGCCACCAGTGAGCCTGCAGCAGACGTGGACTATTGCACCCTTCTTAAATCTTCGTTCGCGAAGCCAAGCCGAGAGAGATATATATACACACATGCACACACACACACACACACACACACACACACACACACACACATATATATATATATATATATATATATATATATATACACACACACACTGTGGCTAATAGTCACTGATGGACCTCTGCTCCATATTTTTATCCAATCCCCTTTTGAAGCTGGCTATGCTTGTAGCTGCCACCACCTCCTGTGGCAGTGAATTCCACATGTTAATCACCCTTTGGGTGAAGAAGTACTTCCTTTTACCCGTTTTAACCTGACTGCTCAGCAATTTCATTGAATGCCCACGAGTTCTTGTATTGTGAGACAGGAGAAAAGGACTTCTTTCTCTGCTTTCTCCATCTCATGCATAATCTTATAAACCTCTATCATGTCGCCCCACAATCGACGTTTCTCCAAGCTAAAGAGCCCCAAGCGTTTTAACCTTTCTTCATAGGGAAAGTGTTCCCACCCTTTAATCATTCTTGTTGCCCTTTTCTGCACTTTCTCCAATGCTATAATATCCTTTTTGAGGTGCGGTGACCAGAATTGACCAGACACAGTATTCCAAATGAGACCGCACCATCGATTTATACAGGAGCATTATGATACTGGCTGATAAGGCAGCTGCATGTGTTCACGTATGCAACAGATGCTGGGAGTTTGCTTTCCTCAATTTTGATGAGGAAGGGGCTTGTGTGAACTCATGGCAGCTTCCTTCACTAGTCTCCAAGAAGGCAGCATGGCTCCTTGCTCACCAAGAGCAGCCAAAGATTCCCAGGTGCAGCTTTCCAGTCTTCACGTTGCTCCCAGCCAATGGGGAGGGACTACTGGTGTGGCAAAGCTTGGTCATCACCAACGTTCCCTCTAAGCTGCAGAGTCTTGTGAGCAAAAATTCTGCTTGTATGAGCTACTGGCATTAAAGTTGTGAGCTCCTGCATCGATGAGCTTGCTCTGGGACCATTTTTCTTGAGCTAAGACAAAAATGTGTGAGCTGGAGACTAAAAAACTGTGCACTAGCTCACATGAACTCAGCTTAGAGGGAACATTGGTCATCACCTGAGCACGGCAAAGCAAGCTGGAATACCAACCAGCTCTCTGGTGAGGCAGAGGAAAGAACAAATGTGCAGAAACTGGGATTTGCTGAGACAAGCCAGGATCCGGTGATCGGCTGTGAGCCTCATTCTGGTTTCCCAACGGAACGATGGTTAAAACAAAGCATGGTTTGGGTTATCTGAACTAGCCCCCATGCCTCCTGCTTTGCCCCAGGTCTTCCCTCTCTTCTCAAGCCACTGCCGTTAATCTTCCCACCCAACACCCAGTGCTCTCTTTGTTGCCCGCTTTGGCTTCTGCCCTGGCACCAGCATGGCTCTTCTCACCTGCTTGTGTCTGGGCCGTCTGGGCAATCTAGCTGACATCTGGAGCTGGAGATGGGCTCCAAACATTTAGCTTCAAAGGGTCTTGAAAGAAAAGGAGGCAGCATGGAGACTCTTTGGATTCTGTGATAGTGCAGGGCTTTTTGTGTAGCAGGAACTCCTTTACATATTAGGCCACACACCACTGATGTAGCCAATCCTCCTGGAGCTTACAGAGGGCCCTGTACTAGGAGCCATGCAAACTCTTGGAGGATTGGCTACATCAGAGCGGTGTGGCTTAATATGCAAAGGAGTTCCTGCTACAAATAAGCCCCAGAGAGCTGTACCTTCTGACTAGGGTGGCTAGCCTCCAGGTAGGCGCTGGAAATCTCCTGGGATTACAATTGATTTCCAGATTACACACACTGCTTATTGGTTTATTACTTTTTCATTTAAAACATTTATTCCACTTCTCTTGGAAATATAGGCTGCTTTGGAAGGTGGCTGTCAGGGCATTAAAAGCTACCAAGATCCCTCTCCTCCCCTTTTCTTAACTCTACTTCTCCAGGCTCCACTCTCAAATCTCCAAGCATTTCCAAACCCAGAATGGACAATCCTACTTCTGACCCCAATTTATAACGCTGGATTTCACCTAAAAAGTAACTGAGAACCAAGAAATAGAAGAAATGTCCTCAGCACTTTGTGAAGGTATATAGGAGACAATGGCCATAGGTAAGAGGAGCTATCGGTGGTCATCACGATCCCTGAAACCCTTTCTTGTCCCTGGCACTGTTGAACACGATGAGCTTCATTTGTCTCCTGGCCTCAGGAGAGTTAATTTTGTCTGTCAAGTTCAACATTTACATATCCACTGGGGATGGATCCTGCTTTTGTCAAACTTGGTTCTCACCCAGTACATGCTGTGATTACAGCAGGAACAAGTCTGGCTTCACACCCACACAGTCGCCTCAAGAGGAGTTGATCCAGATGGGTCCCCGTTTGTTTGCAGCAAAAACAGATGATGATGATGATGATGGTGGTGGTGATGATGATATTGTATTTATATCCCGCCCTCCACTCCGAAGAGTCTCAGAGCGGCTCACAATCTCCTTTACCTTCCTCCCCACTATAGACACCCTGTGAGGTGGATGAAGATATTGGATTTATATCCTGCCCTCCACTCCGAAGAGTCTCAGAGCAGCTCACAATCTCCTTTACCTTCCCCTCCCCCACAACAAACACCTTGTGGGGTGGGTGGGGCTGGAGGGGGCTCTCACAGCAGCTGCCCTTTCAAGGACAACCTCTGCCAGAGCTATGGCTGACCCAAGGCCATGCTAGCAGGTGCAAGTGGAGGAGTGGGGAATCAAACCCGGTTCTCCCAGATAAGAGTCCACACGCTTAACCAACTACACCAAACTGGCTCTCCTCGGGCTCCACTTTGGAAAGCAGAAGACATTTAGCGTTGACCCAGTAGAGCAATGGAACATTTCTACCACAGCAGCCTTTAAGATTAGATGTTGGAGACTGTGTTGAGCGAGTCCTACTACATACGTTCTTCAGGACTACCAGTGGCCTTTGGCCAAAATAGCTAAATGTAGCCTCCTGAACAGCAATTGCTGGGGAACAAACAATAGTGAGAGTAATTTGCCTTCACACCTGGCTTGAAGGCTTCTCAGAAGCATCACAGGTGGCCACTACTGCAAACAGGATGCTGAACTAGAAGTAGAGTTGTCAGTCTCCAGGAGGTGGCAGGAGATCTCTTGAGATCAGCTCCCCTGGAGAAAATGGCTGATTGGGAAGGTGGGCTCTATGACATTATACCCCACTGAAAACCCTCCCTTCCCCAAACTCTGCCCTCCTTAGTCTCCACCCAAAAATCTCCAGGTATTTCCCAACCCAAAGCTGGCAACCCTAACTAGAAGGCTCTAGGGTCTGATCCACAGATCTCTTCTTCTGTCCTGTGCCTCTCAGGTGCACAAATTTCCCCTTCAGCTTTGGTCGCCACATTCTTATAAAGAATTTGGCAAAGTAAAGTATAGTGGGTATCGTCCAGCCGTATTGCTTTCTGTATTCAAGCTGTGACCTTATATGTGATCCCTTCCTCTGAATTCAAAACAATTCAATCCTCCTGCACTTGGTGCCTCTTCTTGTGAGTCTGTTCTCTTTTGCATCGTTTTTTCTCCACACCACCTTGTTTCTTGTGTTTATTTGGCCCTAGGAGTATCTGGAAAGTGTTCCTTTCCCTCAGAAACTGTAAATTCATATAGATTCAGGTGGGCAGCCTTGTTGGTCTGAAGCAACAGAACAAAGTCTTGAGTCCAGTCAGGCACCTTTCAGACCAACAAAGTTGAATTCTGGGTATAAGCAGCTTATACTTTGTTAGTCTTAAAGGTGCCGCTGTAAATTCATATGTTCCAGTTACAGATTATGTTCCTAAAAAAAAAACAAAAAAAAACTAGGAGCCCCAATCAACTTGTTTTTGCTCATACAAAAACCCTGGCAACAGGAAATGCGATGTGAAATCCAGTATATCCAGTGCAAACATCTGGAGTCATTTGTTGCAAGTGTTGGTGGCATAGAGACAGGGGGGCTGTCTCTGGACCATATTCCTCTGCAGCAGGTTCCCAGCCCATATCACTGCTGATTCTCTAAGAAAAAAACTCAAATATTTAGTGCCAGTTCTTTCTATTGCACACCCACCCACACCCTGTTACTTCTCTGGCACCTGGGGCCTGCTTTTGCTCAGCATTGCCTGGGAGACTGTGAAGGATACCATGAATGCTGTGTGCTCAAAGGAATCATTGCTCCACTTATGTTATCTGTCTGGGAAAAAAAACTGGCAGTATCTGTAGTTTGTTTTAAGGGAGTGGATGTACAGTTGCATGGAGACCCAGTTTGTTGTAGTGGTGAAGTGTGCGGACTCTTATCTGGGAGAACCGGGTTTGATTCCCTACTCCTCCACTTGCACCTGCTAGCATGGCCTTGGGTCAGCCATAACTCTGGCAGAGGCTGTCCTTGAAAGGGCAGCTGCTGTGAGAGCCCTCTCCAGCCCCACCCACCTCACAGGGTGTCTGTTGTGAGGGAGGAAAGTAAAGGAGATTGTGAGGCGCTCTGAGACTCTTTGGAGTGGAGGGCGGAATATAAACCCAATATCATCTTCTTCTTCTATACACAAAAGTGAATTCAAGTTATTGCCCCATAGTTATGTCCTCTTTGGAAGAAGACTGAAGTCTGCAGATTTATACCCTGCCTTTCTCTCTATATCTCTTCTCCCCCCCCCCCCCCCCACAACAGACACCCTGCAAGGTGGGTGGGAGAGCTTTTACAGCAGCTGCCCTTTCAAGGACAATTCCTGCGAGAGCTATGGCTAACCCAAGGCCATTCCAGCAGCTGTAAGTGGAGGAGTGGGGAATCAAACCCGGTTCCCCCAGATAAAGTCTGCGCACTTAACCACTACACCAAACTGGGACCGATTTTGCACTCAGCTTACCCCACGGTCATGTTCCTCTTCTCTGCACAGTGTTCGTCGGATTTCCCACTATCTGCGCCAGAATTACAGGAAGCGTCACGGCTTTTGCGCAGCAAACAGAAACTGCTAAAAACCAGTTTCTGTTTGCTGCATGAAAGCCACGACACTTCCTGTCATGGCGCAGATAGTGGGAAATCCAACAGACGCTGCACAGAGAAGAGTAACGTGACCGCGGGGTAATCGGTCTGGCTCTCTGGATGGGATCTGGAGAGGGGCCAGGAGCGAAGCACTGTACCAGGTCCCCTAAGCTCAGAGGCCTGTCCTTAGATGACACAGGCAGATGCTGAAACAGGGTGAGGAACAAGATGCAATTTGTGCACCGCGCATGGATCCCTGCAGCATCATCTTCATGATCTCCAGCCAACTGCGGCTCTTTTAACTTCATGAGTCTCTCTAGTGCAGGCGTGGCCAAAGTGTGGATTAAGAGTCCAGTAGCACCTTAAAGACTAACAAAATTGATGGCAAGACAAAATTCTGCCACCAACTGTGTTAGTCTTGAAGGCGCTACTTGGGTGAGGTCAGACGTTCAGAAAATCCTGCTACAGGCATGAATGGAGTCCGGAAGCATGTCGGATTTTAAGCAGTTGTCCAAACGTCAGCATCTGCGAATGGTGGTTAGCTCATTCGAGTCCCGCGTTGAGACGACTAGGGCGCGGACTAATTTGTTACTGCTTTAAATCCGGAACAAAATTCTTCTGACAGTTCCTGAGCGGAATTTCTCTGTTTGAACGCTCCATCATTGGCAACTCATTGGAAGCGCACCACTGCTTCCCGCCCAAAGCCCCCTGCAAGTGATATCACTGCGCCATTGAATGAGTCAGCGAATGTTGGCTTGATAAATCGTTTACCCACCCCTATGTCCGGAAACAAAACTCACTTTTGAAACTAGATGTGAACTGATTTGAATTCCTGGGTTTTTTTCTGCACGCATAGTCCTCGTGCTGGAAAAGTAGTGCCAACGGATTAGTAAAACTGTTAGTGATCCGACCCATTTAAAAGCAACACGCATCCCCACCCTCAAGAACGAGGTCATGGCGGGTGTGCGAGGTCTCTCGTGGAGAAGGGAGGAGACGCTGGATCTGCTCGATAGTGCAGACAGCGGGCATCACTGCGCCTGCGCTAATGCAGATTGACGTCTCATGAAACGAGATCCGGTAGAGCATTCTGATCGACTAGCGACGGGACCCACACGGGATAGAATGGGAGCCTGGCTGTTGTCTGATCGGCAAATTGGTTGTGCGGATTATAATAGCGGCGCATTGCAGATGGATTTAATGGTGAGTGTGACCGCACCCTATGACTCTTATTTTTTTTTTCTGCCACTACAGACAGAATGACACGACAGCCCATCTCGATCTATATCTTTGGATGGGAGATGCTGAAAATATGCTCCAGCACCTGCATTGATGTCAGAGTGGCTTTGAGCCAAAAATCCAGCCGTCTCCGGCAATAATTTCGCTTCGGGTGAAGACGGATGAAACATTAGCGGCAGAGATAGTTGCAGAGCACCACCCCAGCTCTGTGCTTAGAGGCACAGGTGTTGCTCTACTGCAAGAAGCTCAAGGGTAAATAAAAGCCCAACTGGCTCGGTGGGTATTTGGGAGTAGTTCGGCTTGAATGGTGAAAAGCCTACTGTGAAGGGCGCCTGCTGCCTAGTACTCATGAGATCACTAACATCTCTCCCCCCCTCCAAATCTCAGAAGCTGTTTTGCAGCTGTTTTAAAATGCTTATGATCTGGTTTGCAGAAGATAAATATTACTCTCTAAATTCACAGACATGTGGGTTGCTTTTCATGAGGGAAGGAGATGGATGGGCAGAGCTGCCAGGTTCCGTTCTGCTGCATTTCAGCAGAGAGCAGGATGGTGTCTGGATTTCTGGACCATGTAACGTATCAGGTGAATGCTTGTGCTGTCCTTCAGTTCTTCCTGATGGTTCTGGACTTCTAAAGTCCTAATGCATTGATTACTGAATGTCCCATTTAGTTGGTGGAACTGATTCACTATGTGTAATCTGCCTGGAGTCCCTGGGAGAAAGACGGACTACAAATATCACAAACAAAGAAACACTTCCCTCCCAAGATGCTGAGGGATCCAATGGAACTTCTAGGCATTTGACCTTCCCAAAGGGCTGTGATCCAGTAGCGGTAGGTTTGCCAACTCTGGGATGGGAAATCTGTGGAGATCTGGAGGCTGGAAAGGGAGTGAGCTCAGCAGGGACATGATACCATGGAGTTCACCCTCCAAGGCAGCCATTTGCTCTGGGGAACTGATCTCTGTACTGTAAAGATCAGCTGTAGTTCCCAGAGTTCACCAGGTTCCACCTGAGACTGGCAGCCCTCAGTGCAGGTTATTACCTTCTCTTGGCTGCGAAGAAGGCCTTCTGTCTTGGGAAACAGATATGAGTCAGGGTTGAACCCAGACATCCAGAGGAAGCCCCAAGGCTTCTCCAAAGAAGCAGGGGTAGGGTTGCCAATTCTGGATTGGGAAGTATCTAGAGACTTTGTGGGTGGAACCTGAGGAGGGTGGGGTTTGGGGAGGGAAGGGAAGGGAAGGGACTTCAGTGAGATATAATACCCTAGTGTCCACCTTCAAAAGTGGCCATTTTCTCCAAGTGAACTGATCTCTCTCACGTGGAGATAAGTTGTAATAGTGGGAGGTGTCCAGCCACCTCCTGGAGGCTGCAAGCAATAAACAACCCAAAGGGTACTAGCGACCAAAATTACTAAGGTGTAATGTACTGCAATATACAAACTTTCTAGGTAAAATATAGTTCCTAAATTACACATTTATTTTGCATCCATATATGGAACAATCTCAATACAAATACAGATCCACAAGAAATTCACACAATAAAGTAGAGTTTGTAAAGGGAGTATTGAGACCTTGTGTCTACTTGTGAATGTATTGTATGAGATGTTGTTATAAATAATTGAAGGAGGAAGAATTTGGAGTTGCCTTCCGTTTGGAGTGTTCTTAAAATTACTGGAGTTGTCCGTAGTGAAGAGGAGATTGTCGAGTATACCTTTGCTGGAAGAAACTTTGAAGCAAGTTGACCTCCTGTACATTGGAACTCTACTTTATAGTGTGAATTTCTTGTGGATCTATATTTGTATTGAGATTGTTCCATATATGGATGGATATGCGTAATTTAGGAACTATATTTTACCTAGAAAGTTTTTATATTGTAGTACATTACACCTTAGTCATTTTGGTCACTATAACCCTTTGGGTTGTTTATTGTCAAGACAGTGTGAGATTGCAATAAAAAAGGCCAACGCCATGCTGGGAATTATTAGGAAGGGAATTGAAAACAAATCAGCCAGTATCATAATGCCCCTGTATAAATGGATGGTGCGGTCTCTTTTGGAATACTGTGTGCAGTTCTGGTCGCCGCACCTCAAAAAGGATATTATAGCATTGGAGAAAGTCCAGAAAAGGGCAACTAGAATGTTGAAAGGGCTGGAACACTTTCCCTATGAAGAAAGGTTGAAACGCTTAGGGGTCTTTAGCTTGGAGAAACGTCGACTGCAGGGTGACATGATAGAGGTTTACAAGATAATGCATGGGATGGAGAAAGTAGAGAAAGAAGTACTTTTCTCCCTTTCTCACAATACAAGAACTCGTGGGCATTCGATGAAATTGCTGAGCAGACAGGTTAAAACGGATAAAAGGAAGTACTTCTTCACCCAAAGGGTGATTAACATTTGGAATTCACTGCCCCAGGAGGTGGTGGTGGCCACAAGTATAGCCACCTTCAAGAGGGGTTTAGATAAAAATATGGAGCACAGGTCCATCAGTGGCTATTAGCCACAGTGTGTGTGTATATATAAATTTTTTTGCCACTGTGTGACACAGAGTGTTGGACTGGATGGGCCGTTGGCCTGATCCAACATGGCTTCTCTTATGTTCTTATGTTTGCAGTCCAGAGTGACTTCTCTCTAGTTCTTACACCTCCTGGAGGCTGGCAACCCTAGTGCCGCAGGGATAGGCAGAAACATTAGCCCTACTGAAACTAGAGTTTGGCTTTCCATTAGCCATGCTTCCTCTGTGGATTCCAGTGGAGGCAGAACTCCAACCCTGTGCTTAAACAGGCAATAATCCAGACACGAAAAGCTGATCCCATTTTTACCTTAATGGCACATACAAGTTGCGAAGCCAGATTCACCCTACATCAGAAGAACTTGCCGTGACGACTGCTCTTAAAATCCTACATCCTTCTTCACCTTTTTTGTAAATCGTGGCTTTCTGCTTTAAAGCCAAGGCTCCCTGAGCCATTTCCCCAGTTTTACATCCTCACAAGAGAGATTATTTGACTCTTTCTCTAAAGCAACATCCTAAGAGGCTCCTGCACTTCTACCCACCAGTCTGCAGGCTTATGATCTACATTTAATCTTCAGGGGGCTCAGCTCTTTGAGCTGTCCTTTGTGTCACTGAAGGCAGCCTTCTTAATTGCCGTTACGTCAGGAGCCGAGAGAGCTGACATTTAGGCCCTCCTGACAGGCCTCGCTTGTTCTCTAACAGAAGGCTGCATAATGCCACCGAGCACTTAGCAGATTCTGGCCGGGCCTTTCACAAATGCAAACTCACCGGTCCTTGTAAGAAGATATCAGGGTTGTACTCATTACCACTAAGGAAGGGCAGAGCAAGAAGAGAAGAGCTCTCTTTGCCACACAGACGCTACATGCTGCTTTCAATGTCGCTTTCACCTGCACAGGAAGGAGGATCCATTTCACGAAAAACGGGGAACAAACCTGGCTGTGGCAACTCAAGTGTGTTGGCTTGGGCACACTCATGTTTCTTCACTGAAAATATGTAGGGATGCCAACTTTGGCTTGGAAAATTCCTAGAGATATAGGGGTGGTGGTTGGGGAAATTTGGGTTTGGGGAGGGAAGGGACCTCAGCATGATATCCTACCGTGTCCACTTTCGAAAGCAGCCATTTTCTCCAATGAAACTGACTTTTGAAGATCAGTCACAATTCCAGGAGGTTTCCGGGACTCACCTGGAGATGGGCAAACCTGTGCAATAGATGACCATCAGACCCTCCCCCCCCCCACCCCAAGAATAGGATGGATGCTCAGGAACTGGGAGAGGTGCGGAGAGCCTCCTCTTTTTTTGCAAACAATGCCAAGTAATTCTGTTCGGGGCATGAAACATTTGCTTGATTAGCACTTATCTGGACATTTATTCATTTAGACAAGCAGATGGTACTGTGTTCTATTTGTCTGATACTGGTGCTGTTTTTAGGGTTGTATTTTTAGCTTGGTTTGCCACTGAGGGTACCAAGGCACTTCACAAAGAGAAAATGAATACAAAGATTAAAAAACCCCAGAAGACCTCCAAGTGCCAATCATACCAATAAGAAGAGTTAAGAAGAGTGGGTGTGTTGGAACAGCCAATAAGAAGAGTTAAGAAGAGTGGGTGTGTTGGACCTGCAGGTCTTGTTCCATCTTGCCCTCCGAGGTATCTGGACACCAGCAGCTGTCCAAGGCCTCCACCTGTCATGTGACACCCGCCCAGCTTTCCTAACCCTAAGAGAGGCTTTTCTCTCCCTCTTTCACTTCAGTCACTGCCACCCCTTGGCCTTTGTAGGAACTAGCTGCTAAGAGGACCAGAGCTCCCAAATTCCCTTCCCTGAATTGCCATTCTAAGGCATGCTTATGTCTCCTGCTACCCAGTGACTGATTACCAGAGACACTTACACACCGCTGAAGAAGTAATAATAATAATAATACTTTTTATTTATATCCCGCCCTCCCCGCAGGGGCAGGCTCAGGGCAGCTCACAACATATGAATATAATACAATAAAATCATACATAGTACTTACACTTATAATTATAAAATCAATATAAATCCATTTACAAATTGTATTAAAATTAATTATGGTGCTATAACTTAGATCTTTGATACATTCTGTGGCTAAAAACATATCCAGCGACATTTTCTTAGCTCGGCATTAGGTGAAGGCTATTTTGAAGAGGTAGGTCTTACAGGCCCTGCAGAATTGATCTAAGCATCGCAGGGCCCGCACCTCCTCCGGGAGTTGATTCCATAGCAGTGGAGCTGCAATGGAGAAGGCCCGATCCCGGGTGGTCTTCAATCTGGCCTCCCTTGGCCCAGGGATATTCAGCTGGTTCTTCCCTGCTGACCTCAGCGCTCTCCGGGGCTCATATGCGGAGAGACGGTCCCTCAGGTAGGCAGGTCCTACTTGCCATTTGATTGCCCCACCCCTTCTCCTGATGCTCATTTAAAACAGTGTGTCTGCAACTGTGTTGGTCTATGCGGTGCTGAAAACAGCTTCCAGCATTAAAAAGTCATGCAACATTTATTAAGAAGAAAATATCCACATGCATAATCACAGCACAACAACAAATAGAGCAAGGAATCAAAAAGAAAAGTGTGAACGCACAGTTCCTCTTTTCTTCCCTCTGTACATGCCCTAACTGATGTTAATCTAAGGTGACTTCTTAACTTAAACATTACAGTGTTTCTAAAAGATTCCCATTACCTTGGAGCCTCTGCTCAGGCCTGCAGTTTTTCACATGGCAATGATCATCTCTAGCAGGAGCCTCAGTGCAAGACGCTAAGAACATAAGAAAAATCTTACTGGATCAGCCCAGTGGTCCATCTCGTCCAGCATCCCTTCTCACAGAGTGGCCAACCAGTTCCTCTGGATGGCCAACAACAGGGCACAGTGGCCAAGACCTTCCCCTGAGGTTGCCTCCTGGCTCTGGAATTCAGAAGTTTAGTGCCTCTGAATGTGAAAGTTCCCCTCAGTCACCATGGCTAGTAGCCATTGATTGACTTATTCTCCATCAGTCTAGTGATTCTATCCTGGATAGAGTCGGCACCCAGGAGATCCTCCTCGTGCCATCTTTCTTTGCCCGCTCCTTCTTTTCAGGGCTGGAGTAGGTGTCAAAGAACCTTTCCTGAAATCTCTAGAAAGAAACATTTCTAGCATTTGAAAGCACAAAACTTTCTCTTTCCTGCTGGTTGTCCTTGACTTCCAGTTAGAGGTGCAACTCGACCATTTCATCGTCTCCAGTCACCTAGGCATTAGCATTTCCGAAGCATTGTGCTGGGTGAAATTTGACTTCCTCCTCTTGCCTGTTCTGGGTTAAGAGAAAGAAAAAGTTTTACAATGCAAGGTGAAGGTTTTTCTCAGTCTACGCTTCCAGAGAAAAATGTGTTCCTCCACACTGGGCAAAACATATCAATAAAAAGTGTAAAAAAATGCCGCCGTTTAGCGGGAATAAGCAGCAAGGCCACACCACCGTAGCAGTAAAAACAACGATCAAATGAAAAATACGGAAACTAATCATAAAACGTGATTCCTAAAAAAGCTCTTCTTTGCAGAGCAGTCCTAAGCAGAGCTATGCCTTTCTTAAATCCATGGAAATCCATGGGCTCCAAAGGGTGTAACTCTGTTTAGGGTGGCATTCTCCTGCGGAAGGTCTCATTAGATGGTGCAGGTGTCACCTCTTTGGATAGTCCTGGGGATGATTTGCTGGCCACAAAATGAGAATCCGACTCATCTTGCTCGTAATGCCTGCTCCCTTTTGAGTCAACAACCTCAGCCATCTGCTTGCTTTTAAAACAAATAGCATTTGGAGTAGTTTTGTACCTGCACAATAGCAGCATTCAGCTGCCCTTTGAGAGTGGGCCCGTCTGTTTCCGTGCCCCCTGTGAGGTTGTTGTATAGCCAGATCTAACTGGCTGCATATCGTGTGACATCACTGTCAGGATCCCCAGGCAGCTGAGGTGTCCCATGTGAGTGTTCCCAATGAGAAGACCCAGTCATCACAAGGGAAACCATGTTGCTGAAGCAGCAGGAGTTGAGGGGAACAGTGGCAGTGAAAAGGTTCTCCTCATTAGAGCATGAGAGGGGATATTTCACCACCTGTAAACATGGCTTTCACACAGCCAATTGTCAAATGTTGGGCACAGTTCTGTCTGGAAGAGAGGGGAGAGGGAAAGGTAGCAGCCATCCCCCAATCTGCTGCCATCACTTTCTCCAGCAGAGGGACAGAACATTTCAACGTCTTCAGCCTTTAGGATGAGATGAAAAGAGTCAAAAAAAGGGCTGCTAATCTTTACTGACAGCAAGCCATCCCATTGGCTTGCATTATCTTCTTGAGAGAATGGAGAAAGGGGACATTTTGTAAGCTGGTCCCTCCTGGATGGTGGAAACGAACTGACTAAATAAATATGGAATGGCTCAAAGAGGCAGTGTTTTCTTCTGACAGAGCAATATTATAGCATCGTATTTGTCTTGAATAAAGAAGCATCAGAAACAAATTTATTACAAAAGGAATAATTGTATTTATAAACTATCTTCTGGAGATTTGGAATAAATACCGATCCATATCTGCATATCACCCATTGCATCAAAGATGGACATTTGAGGAATGTTGAGGTACGGGGGAAACTAGAATGGGCAGAATCACAGTTAGGAATATACTATAGATGCAGGTGGGTAGCCCATTGCTCTGAAGCAACAGAACAAATTGGTAGTTGTAGGATTTTCCAGGGTTTGTGGCCATGGTCTTGGCATTGTGAGATGATGTTTTGCCAGCAACTGTGACTGGCATCCTCAAAAGTATAACCCAGAAAAACTGGAGTGCTCCAGAGAGAACTCCAGTTTTTCTGGGTGACACCTCTGAGGATGTCAGTCACAGTTGCTGGTGAAACGTCAAGGCCACACAGCCCGGAAAATCTGCAACAACCAGAGGACTCCAGCCGTGAAAGCCTTCAACAAAATACAATAGACACAAAGTTTGAGTCCAGTGGCACCTTTGAGACCAACCAGGTTTAATTTGGGTATAAGCTTTCTTAGCTGAAGAAGTGTGCATTCACACAAAAGCTTATACGCAGAATTAAACTTGGTTGGTCTCAAAGGTGCCACTGGGCGTTTTCACACAGGGCTTACCCCGGAGCGACGTCCCTCTTCACCGCGCAGCATCTGCGCGGATTTCGCACCAACTGCTCCACAGAACCCGGAAGAGCCGCGTAGTGCCGCGGCTTTTGCGTCGCAAATGTAAACCGCCAAAAACCAACTTTACATTTGCAACGCAAAAGCCGCGGCTCTTCCGGATTCTGCGGAGCAGTTAGTGCGAAATCCGCGCAGACGCTGCGCGGTGAAGAGCGACGTCGCTCCGGGGTAAGCCCTGTGTGAAAACGCCCATTATTAAATTCAATCAACTTGCTCCTTTTTCACTGGACTCAAACTTTGGTCAAAGGATATATTGAAAAAATTACCCACAATCCACCATTAATGGGCGTGTGCAATGTAAGCAGAGGCACAGAGTGCAGTGGCTGATTCTGGACCAGGTCCGTGCCAGCACAGGAGAGCTCCTGGGGAACCCGTGTAGGAGGCCTTGACTCCAGCAAGGGAATGAACGCCACTGACTTGTTCATTCTTGTTCCCATTTGTTTTCATTAGCCGTCGTTAGCTCAGTTTCCCCCACTCATTTGGGAATGTGCATCCCTCAGCATTACCTGTCAACTTTCTCATGGATATTTGTTTCCTGGCCTATTTCCATACTTTGGGTCAAGAGTGCCTTTTGCCGTGGTTTTTATTCCAACACTGTGGATGACTTCATGTAACCTTTCAGGGTCCTGCTTGGCTTGTTATCAGTATGTTCTTGCCTGCTTCGCCTCTTGTGTCTGTACCTTATTAAGTAATCGTTTCAACCCTGGGAAAGGGAATGCAATGGCGCCAAGGCCAGTTCATGTTCTCTGACTCCCAGAGAATGTATACTTTCGTTTCTTACAAACTGAGGGGCTTAGAACTCTAAGGAGGGATGGAAGGGACTGTAATTGGTGGGTTTTGGTGCTTTGCATTTTGAATGTATAACGGATGGACTCAAAACCTATATTTAACAGAAGCCTCAGTTTCAGCAGTTAGTATCATGCATGCTGGACCTGTCTACATCACTTCATAAACTACCTTTTCTCATCAATGAAGGAGTAATTATTGGTGAGGACTGTGCAAGACTTGACACTTCGTAGTAACATCAACCAAAAGAAGGGGCATAGTCAAAAAGGCACAGCTTTTGAGCTGTGGTGCTGGAGAAGAATCTTGAGAGTCCCTTGGACTGCAAGAAGATCAAATCAGTCACTCCTAAGGGAAATCAACCCAGACTGTTCCCTGGAAGGTCAGATGCTGAAGCTGAAGCTCAAATACTTTGGCCACCAAATGAAAAGGGTGCACTCACTGGAGAAGTTCCTGATGCTGGGAAAGACAGAAGGCAAAAGAAGAAGGGGACGGCAAAAGATGAGATGGCTGGACAGGATTACTGATGTAACAAACACGAATTTGAGCAGACTTTGGAGGATGGTGGAAGACAGGAGGGCCTGGCGTGACTTTGTCCATGGGGTCACAAAGAGTCAGACTCAACTGTGCGACTGAACAACAACAAGTCAAAGAAAGAAAGGCTGGTGCTAAAAGGGTTTGTGTTGCCCATGTTTACTCCTAGATCCAAACATCCTGGCATTGACCAGATATTAAAAGTTAACTTCCCAATTAATTTAAAAAAACGCTACCAAATATATTACCATCTAATGTGTCAAAAAATTCATAATGAACTATTTAATACGTAGTGACAGTGGCAAGCGTGGTATATTCATCTAAATGGAAAGCTGAAATACGCCCAGAATTGATTGACTGGAAAAATAAATTAACTGATTATATGACAATGGCAAAGCTAACATCTTACTTCCACAACAGTCTAAAACCTGAATTTCAACGAAAATGGAATGCACTTTTTGCATATATTGATCAAAATTAGGTTGGAAAGTTTTAAAGATTAAAATAAGAATAAAATAAGAATAAAAGTCCAGAAGGATTAAGAGACAGAATCAAGTAATGTGTTTCAAATGGTTATGCTTGCAATGACCCAAGGTCAGAAATGTTAGAATTGTTAGGAATGAAAATGTAATTGTAGACTAGACCAAAACAAAAGTTAATAAGTAATTTGTGCGTAACAAAGTGAGAGCTTTTCAACAACTTTATTTATAGACAAATGTTATTAGTTACCATTTATATCGATGATTATAAAGGATGACTTTTCTCTGATTTAATGCTTTTGTCAACCAAAATATGACTGCTTATATATAGATGAAAAACTGTGGTATTTCTATCTTATCTTACCTTTCTCAGCGTTTGTATTGTTTATATAATTTTTTTTAAAGAAAAACTTATCTCAAAAAGAAAGAAAAGGCTGGTGCTCAAAGGGCAGCAGGTATTGCCCGTGTTTACACCTAGAACCGTCTGAACACTGAGCAGATCAAACAGTAAACCAGTGATTAAAAATAATTTACTGCATTTCTTACCATGTGGTACTGCTGTACGGTTGCCAAGTCCAGCTCGAGAAATATCTGGGGACTTTGGGGGTGGAGCCAGGAGACTTTGGGGGTGGAACAAGGGTGTGACAAACACAACTGAACCCCAAAGGGAGTTCTGACCATCACATTTAAAAGGACCGTGCACCTTTTAAACACCTTTCCTCCATTTGGAATAATGAAGGATAGGGGCACCTTCTTTCGAGGCTGATAGAATTGAACCCCCTGTCCAATCTTTTTGAAACTGGGGGGAAGGGGGGGTGGTTGGAGGAGAAGCACCAGATGCTTTGCTGAAAATCTGATGCCTCTACCTCAAAAAAAAAAAAAACCCACAAAAAACAGCTCCTCCCGAGCCCCAGATACCCACAGATCAATTCTCCATTAAAGCCTACGGGAATCCACTCAGCAGACATTTCCCTCCTCCCCCCTCATGCACACATTTTCTGATGACTCTCCAAACCGGAGGATCCCCTGACCCCAACTGGGGATTGGCAACCCCACTTACTGTTGCGGTTATTTTGTGCCCTGGCATGGCCATCCTTGGTCCTGGCCTGGAATCCATTTCCCTTATTGCCTGCATGCAAAATTATGACCTGGAAAGGCAGAAGGAAACGAAACTCTACCATGACAACTACTTGTACATCTGCAAAGCTGCTCAACAGTTCTTGAGATGGCAGGAAGAGGAAGATCTGTAGGTCGGCCTCTGCATGATCACAGCTGTGGAGCATGGAGGGCTTGTTTTGTAGCAGGAACTCCTTTGTATATTAGGCCACACCCCCTTGATGCAGCCAATCCTCCAAGAGCTTACAGGGCTCTTCATAAGGGCCTACTGTAAGGTCCAGGAGGATTGGCTACATCAGGTGCATGTGGCCTAATATGCAAAGGACTTCCTGCTACAAAAAAAATAGCCCTGGGAGCATGGAATGTGTTTGCCATGAAGTTCACCGCAGCCCTAAACTGTGTGATGGAGAAGGGGACCACACACTTCAGAGTATGCCACAAGGAGACCGACAGGCTCCGTGATCCTGTTGCACACATGACACCCTGTTGCACAGCCAGTAAACAATCCAGAAGGGGTGTGGTCTGGCTGCGAGTTGTTTCTCCGAGCCCTATGAACAGCAAGCCCCAGAGACAAGAGGAATGGACGGCACCAGGCACAAAGAGGGAAATGGAGAAGGGACAGTGTTGAGATAGGAACAGTAAATCCATTAATCTTAAGAAATACAATTCACCGTGCAAAACAGCCAAAGGCAGAGAGACACCTCATTTGTTATCAGGTGCACTGTGAAAGTCAGGTTCTTTAATTATCTCACCAAATTCTACAGCCCATTCATCAAGGTGCCTGGGCCAGGCTGCTGTGATTACCACCCACATACCATCTGGGGAGCGATGTGGTGGAAGCTCCAGCAAGAGCAGGGCCCAAGAACTGAGAGGATGCTCCCGGCCCTCCTCTGGCACTCCCTGCCAACCAGCCAAGGGTCAGCGGCTTCATGACCTGTGCCTGTTGCAGATGATGAAGGAGAAGAAGAAGATGATGATGATATTGGATTTATATCCTGCCCTATACTCTGAATCTCAGAGTCTCAGAGCAGTCACAGTCTCCTTTACCTTCCCTCCCCCCCCTCCCCACAATAAGACACCCTGTGAGGTAGGTGGGGCTGAGAGAGCTCTTCCAACAGCAGCCCTTTCAAGGACAACTCCTACGAGAGCTACGGCTAACTCAAGGCCATTCCAGCAGCTGCTGTGAGAGCCCTCTCAGCCCCACCCACCTCACGGGATGTCTGTTGTGTGGGGGGGAGATATAGGAGATTGTAAGCTGTTCTGAGAGAAGCGCAGGGTATAAATCTGCAGTCTTCTTCTTTCAGAGTCTCTTTAGAAATTTTTTCGTATAGTTTGGAATCAAAAGAATTCTTCAACTTCATCTGATGACAAAAAGGCAATAAACTGGAAATCACATCTCTCCCTGCCTCCTAGGGGCTTAGCTCCACAAGCCCCTTCGCTCCAATCCCAACCCCCCAAAAAATCACAGGTGGAAGCAGCCGAACCAGCTCCGCCAGAAAGGGCAAGAGGGACCGGGCGCCAAGATCTGAGAGTTTCATGTGTATTCATAAAGAACAGGATCTTGGAGTTACATTTCTTAGCAGCCAGGCAGAAAATAATGTATGTTAAGCACAACGAGGTAAAAATCGGATTGCTTTCTTGCGCTGCCAAGTTTAATAATCAGCGGAGATTGAGTTGTTTTACATTGATGTACATGTTGTCACAGCTGTCACTGCCAATGTTTATATGTTCAAAATTTTAAAAACTATTTTTTAGAAATATCACTGGCTTTCCTCCCTGCCGGTAAACAGTTGCCTGAGCTGCCACACCCCAGCGTGTCCCAGCTTCTGCTTTCTTGTTGTGATTTATGCATCGGTCTGGATGGCAACAGGATAGGCCTAACGCTTGGGGTCGCCAAACTTGCTTAATGTAAGAGCCACATAGAATAAATATCAGATGTTTGAGAGCCACAAGACAGGAAGGCAGGCAGAGAAATAGATGGGAGGAGGGAGGGAGGGAGAGGTGGAAAGAAAGCAACTTTAACTTTAAACGCATTCTCCAAGCTGCCAGCTGGCTTGGCTCGGAGAAGTGATTTAAAGAGAGAAACGCCTTTTCCAAGTCAGCCAACTGGGTGGTGGGAGCTTCAAGAGCCAGTTTGGTGTAGTGGTTAAGTGTGCGGACTCTTATCTGGGAGAACCGGGTTTGATTCCCCACTCTTCCACTTGCACCTGCTGGAATGGCCTTGGGTCAGCCATAGTTCTGGCAGAGGTTGTTCTTAAAAGGGCAGCTGCTGTGAGAGCCCTCTCAGCCCCACCCACCTCACAGGGTGTCTGTTGTGGGGGAGGAAGATAAAGGAGATTGTGAGCCGCTCTGAGACTCTTCGGAGTGGAGGGCGGGATATAAATCCAATATCTTCATCTACCTCACAGGGTGTCTGTTGTGGAGGGGAGGAAGGTAAAGGAGATTGTGAGCCGCTCTGAGATTCTTTGGAGTGGAGGGCGGGATATAAATCCAATATCTTCATCTACCTCACAGGGTGTCTGTTGTGGGGGAGGAAGGTAAAGGAGATTGTGAGCCGCTCTGAGACTCTTCGGAGTGGAGGGCGGGATATAAATCCAATATCTTCATCTACCTCACAGGGTGTCTGTTGGGGAGGGGAGGAAGGTAAAGGAGATTGTGAGCCGCTCTGAGACTCTTCGGAGTGGAGGGCGGGATATAAATCCAATATCTTCATCTACCTCACAGGGTGTCTGTTGTGGGGGAGGAAGGTAAAGGAGATTGTGAGCCGCTCTGAGACTCTTCGGAGTGGAGGGCGGGATATAAATCCAATATCTTCATCTACCTCACAGGGTGTCTGTTGGGGAGGGGAGGAAGGTAAAGGAGATTGTGAGCCACTCTGAGATTCTTTGGAGTGGAGGGCGGGATATAAATCCAATATCTTCATCTACCTCACAGGGTGTCTGTTGTGGGGGAGGAAGGTAAAGGAGATTGTGAGCTGCTCTGAGACTCTTCGGAGTGGAGGGTGGGATATAAATCCAATATCTTCATCTACCTCACAGGGTGTCTGTTGTGGGGGAGGAAGGTAAAGGAGATTGTGAGCCGCTCTGAGACTCTTCAGAGCGGAGGGCAGGATATAAATCCAATATCATCACAATAAGTGTGAAAGAGCCACATGTGGATCCATAGTCACAGTTTAGTCACCCCTGCCTAATGCCAAGGTCTGGGTTTTGTCACGCTGGCTAGAGAGAGCCACCACGTTCAAGGGCAACAGACCACTAAATAGGAGCTGCTGTGGGTCCAACGCTGCAGGAGGGCTGCTGCTTGCTCTCGGGTTTTGCAGAAGCAACCAGTTGGCCATCAAAACCAACAAGACAGTGGAGGGAACGTTGGCCTGATCCAACAGGGCTCGTCTGTCCCGGATCACTTCCAGTCCTAGGTTGGGATTCTGGGGCAGGTCTGGAATGCTGATCAGGAGGCAGATATGATCAGGCTGCGGCATCCTGTTCGTGGCCCATTCACATGGTGAAATCGCTTCACTGATGTTTCGTCCCTCATTGGACACGGCCTTTGGAAGATGTCACCAGGTATCGTGTGGATTTGCAACAATTCCAGTGAATAACATGAGCATAACTGCATTAAAAGTGCCCTGCCGGATTATCCATCTAGTACAGCAACCTGCCAGCATGGTGTAGTAGTTAAAGAATCTCAGACTTGAATCTGGAGAACTGGGTTGGATCCCCTACGCCTCCGCATGAAGCCTGCTGGGCGACCTGGGGCCAGTCACTGTTCACTCGGAGTTCTCTCAGCCCCACCTACCTCATGAGATGTCTATTGTGGGAAAGGAAGGGAAAGGCGTCTGTAAACTGCTCTCAGGTGGAGAAAAGTGGAGTATAAACACCTCCTCTTCTTCTTATAACACAGTGGCCAACCAGTTACTCTGGAGAGCATAGAGGCCAAAGGAAAAGGAAAGGTCCCCTGTGCAAGCACCAGTCGTTTCCGACTCTGGGGTGATGTTGCTTTCACACTGTTTTCACGGCAGACTTTTTACAGGGTGGTTTGCCATTGCCTTCCCCAGTCATCTACACTTTCCCCCCAGCAAGCTGGGGCACTCATTTTACCGACCTCAGAAGGATGGAAGGCTGAGTCAACCTCGAGCCGGCTACCTGAAAACCCAGCTTCCACCAGGGATCGAACTCAGGTCATGAGCAGAGCTTAGGGCTGCAGGACTGCATCTTCAACACTCTGCGCCACAGGGCTCCTTATAGAGGCCAAGGCCTTCCCCTAATGTTGCCTCCTGACACTAGTATTCAGAGGTTTAATCGCTCTCCTCCGCGAATCTGTTTGATCCCCTTGCAAAGCTGGCTATGCTCAGGGCCCTCACATCTTCTGGCACTGAATTCCACATTTTAATCACTCATCTAGTAAGGAAGTATTTACATCTGACAATGAGCTCTGATTTGATATTCCTCTTTCTTGATTGGCGATCTGTATGGAGAAAGGCTCTTGCTATGGCTTCCTTTTGGGGTTGCCAGGTTTCTCCAGGCCACCAGCGGGGGATGAGAAGGGAGGGTTCCCAGATCCAGATTAGGGAACTCCCGGAGACTTGGTGTGGAGCCTGGGAACCTCAATGGGTACAATCAGGGGTCGTTTTGTAGAAAAATAGGTGGTAGAGCTCATCCAGGGATTGTTATGCAGCTGCGCCTACTAGTCAATGGATAAGGTGAGAAGCAGGAGATGGAACTCTCAGAAAGGTTCAGGAGCTGTGCTCCTGTGAGCTCCCGCTGAATCCAAGGCCTGGGTACAATGCCATAGAGCTCACTTTCCAAAGCATCTATTTTCTCCAGGGAGACTGATCTCTGGAGTCTGGAGGTGAGCTGTCACTCGGGAATCCACTGGTCCCACCTGGAGGCTGGCATGTCTAGTTTCCTTACCCCCCTACCAATGTTCCCTCTAAGCTGCAGAGTCTTGTGAGCAAAAATTCTACTTTGTGAGCTATTGGTATTAAAGTTGTGAGCTACTGGCATTAAATTTGTGAGCTCCTGCACAAATTATTGTGCTCTGGGGTCATTCTTTCCTGAGCTGAGACAAAAATGTGTGAGCTGGAGACTCCAAATCTGTGAGCTAGCTCACGCTAACGCAGTTTAGAGGGAACACTGCTCCCGACTCCACCCTCTGCTGCCCCTCCGCGGCCAGGGCTTTTGCTTGCTCGAACTAAGCTTTTAATTCCTTCTCTTGCAACCACTAGAGGATTACAGCGAAGGAAGGCAACACAGGAGGCATTCAAAAGGAATTGTGCCCAGGGAATGTTTGCAGCCTCCTGCTCCCTCCACAGATCCTTCATTTGCAGCCGCCATCGTCGTTCACGACTGACGTGGCAAGTCATCTTGGCTTGTCAGGAAGTTCCAAGTGTTCGCTCAGAACTCTCATGATTTGCTTGGATTCACCTGGGCAAGTGTATGTCATAAGCAGATCTGCATTTCAGCTGTTCAGACTGACATCGGCATGCATTTGGTTTCCCAAGAAACATTGCCAGGTCCTTTCTGCACAATCTGTTTAGCGTCTGATAAATATGCATTGGTTTCTCATTTGTTGTATGCCATCCACACTCCATCCCTCAAGGCTATGCTCATGTTATGGAGCGACTGCATTTTCTCAGCATTCAAAATGCGATATGTTGTGGGGAATAGATGACTTCTGGGGTTGGAAAATGCCAAGCTGAACTGCTTCTCAGAAGGGGAGCAGGCTGGAACTTCTGTTCGGGGTAGTAGAAGGCAATTTAATGCCTACTGCCTACTTTCCTCAGTCAGAGATCAGTCCAAGATATGCACAGGAGACTTTGAGGAGATTTACCTTGGCTAAAAGGGAGTCCCGGGGGGGGGGGGGCTCCTTTGAGGGGTCTCCGGAGACAAGTTGCATTTTCATCCTCTGCAGAAGTTTCCAGAGTCATTTATTTAACATAAGCTCGACAGGATCCTAATCTTCTTTGATACTGCTAAACATCTAAAGCTACACAAGACTGGTGTTGATCTGGATAACTACAGAAAAGGTACAGATCACTATCTTTCATTCCGAGACTAATTAAAGTTAAACAAAATAAAATCAGAAGGTGGGAAATTGAAATCTAAAAAGCTTGGAAGAAGAAGGGGAGAAGGGGCGAAATTTGGACTTTGTAAATTTAAAGGACAGTGCTAAAAAGTGGAAAGGAATTTATTGTTTGGTCTACTTGCAGTTTTTGAGAAAAAGCCCCATCGTCATAGAATTGCAGCTACCACAGTCAACACAGGAAATACGTCAAGCATCGTGAGATCTCTCTACCAGTGAAAACGGGATTTGGTGGCAAGTAAAGCAGGAAGCATTGGATGGAAAAGGGAAATTATCAAAGCAGCCAGCCTACTCTAGGACTATAATATCATAGAAAAACATCGGCGGCCATTGCAAGGAGGCTAAAGTTTAAATAATTTTTTTAAAGTGTTCGGGACATTAAAAATTGGGGAGCCGCCAGAAGTGATGTTTATAAGGTAAATTCTATTGGACATTATTGTTAATAACTATTTTAGAAACCTCTAAAGAAAAAAGGAAAAAAAACGTGTTTTAAAATGAGGCAGAAAGTTGCGACCACCATTTTGGAGAAAATAAAAAATATAAATTAATATCTGAGCCCAGGAGGCTCTGAGGACAGCGAAATTAGGCTTATTGAAGAGAGCAAGCTTCACTCTTTTAAACCTGATAGTTGAAATTTAATTTGGTGAGCTCAAAATTTTCAGTGTTTTTACATGTCAGACCACAAGCAAACCCAAGCAACGACTACTTCATTGGAGAAAATGCAGGACCAATTAGATGCAATAGAAGCTAGGATAATGAAAGAGATGAAGGAGATGATAACTGCTTCCAAAAAAGAAATTAGAAAAGATATTGAAGAGCTAAAAAAAGATATAGAAGATCTCAGAAATGAGACTGTGGTAACATCAAAAAAAGTGCAAGAGGTGGAAGGGAGAGTGAAAGTACATGATCTCACCTTGTTAAAAATACAAGAAAAAGTGGCAATTCATGACTGCACATTGATGGAGACCCAGATACGTCTGAGAGGAGTACCTGAGGATGAAGAAACTGATTTGAAAGAATATATAATAAAAATAATTGCGGGATTTTTGGAGAAAGATCCTGAAGGGACTAGAAATATGTATAGAGTGCACTCACTTTATGCCAAAAAAAAAAAAATAATCTACCAAGAGATATGGTTATAAGATATATGACAAAAGAAATGGTGGGAAAGATCATGAATAAAAACTTTGAAAAGACATTGATAGTGGGAGGCAGCAGAGTAAGAATTATGAAGGAGTTGCCAAGACAAGTGATAAGTGACAGAAGAGCATATAAGAAATTGACAGAAAAATTACAGGACAATAAAATGAGGTACAGATGGATAATACCTGAAGGTCTGAGCTTTGAACTTCAAGGAAAAAGAATTACAATTACAAATACACAGGAACTGCGTAGATTTTGTGAAGAACATAAAGAATTTGCACCATGATGGATTACAAATTATTATCTTGGAATGTAAATGGACTAAATTCACCACAAAAAAGAAAGGCAACATTTCATTGGATTAAAAAGCAAAATTGTAATATAATTTGTTTACAAGAAGTACATATCAAACAAAAGGATTATAAATTTTTATGGAATAAGCAATTGGGACTAGAATTTCATTCATTGGCTGAACAGAAGAAAAGGGGAGTGATTTTTATATTAAACAAGAATTGGAGCCGAAATTAGTGTTTAAAGATAAAAATGGAAGATTTGTAGCAGTAGAAATAATATTAAATGGAAAAAAAACATTGTTTTGGGGACTGTATGCACCAAATGGAGCAAAGGATGCTTTTTTAAAAGACATTATACAACAATTTGATGAAGCGACATATGATCAAGTTTTGATAATGGGGGATTTTAATGGAACAATCCAGAATACACTGGATAGGTCTGGGGAAAAAAATAATAAGGAAGGAAAATTGCCAAAGTCTTTTTTTGAATTGGTCAAACAAGAAAACCTGGAAGATATATGGAGAAAATTTAACCCTGAAGTACAGGACTATACCTTTTTTTCAGCAAGACATAATACTTTTTCCAGAATTGACATGTTGTGGGGCAATAAGGATTTAGGCCTTATAACAAAGAAAATAGAAATTTTACCTAAAATAGGGGCTGATCATAACCCAATAATGTGGTTTACAAAATTGTCCAAAAAGTCAAGAAGATGGAGATTAAATGAAGATTTACTACAGAATAAAGAAATAGTGACATCTCTAGAAAATGAAACTAAAGTTTTCTTCCAAATAAACGACAAAGAAGATACAGAATTTCAGATGGTGTGGAATACTTATAAAGCAGTAATGAGAGGAACACTGATTACATTGAATAATAAAGACAAGAGGGCAAAAGAAAAACAGATGTTGGACATTCAAAATGAAATAAGGAAAAAAGAAGGGGAACTGAGAAAAAGACCAGGGAAAAAGAAAATTATGAGGGAGATTACAATATTACAAACACAAATGAGACATTTGTTAAATAAAAAACTGGAATGGAATCTGAAAAGATTACAGCAGAAATCTTTTGAAGGTGCAAATAAACCTGGAAAGTATTTGGCTTGGCAACTGAAAAAAAACTGAGAAAGTAAAATTATTAATATAATTGTGGTTGATGGAAGAGAGTTGTGGATCAGGAAGGAATAAAAAGAGAATTCTTTAAGTACTATGCCAAATTATTTAAGGGTGTTAAAATAAAGAAAGAAAAAATGGAAACGTATTTACAAAATATTAAAATAGCACCCTTAACAGAAAATATGAAAAAAGTTTTGAATGATCCAATTGAAAAAATAAAAATTGAAGCAGTGATTAATGCAATGAAAAATGGAAAGGCACTTGGGCCAGATGGATATACAGCTAAATTTTATAAAATCTTCAAAGAGGAATTAATACCGAAACTTCAGAAATTGATGAACATTATAAGAATAAAAGGGAAAATACCAAATACATGGAAGAAAGCTATTATTTCGTTGATTCCAAAAGAATATAGAGATGTCACAAATGTAAAAAATTATAGACCAATCTCACTATTAAACGATTATAAAATATATACAAGAATATTGGCAGAACAGCTTAAACATCATTTGATAAATTTTATAATGGAGGATCAAGCGGGGTTTCTTCCCAAAAGGCAAATAAGAGACAATATTAGAACTGTTGTAAATATCGTGGAATATTATGAAAGGCATCCAGAAAAGGAAGTTGCATTATTCTTTGCTGATGCACAGAAAGCATTTGATAATTTAAACTGGGACTTTGTGTTTGCAGTAATGGAGAAAATGGAGTTGGGGGAAAACATTATAAGGATGATAAAAGCAATATATACTGAACAATATGCAAGGCTATGTATAAATGCAGATCTTACTGAAGATATGACAATTAGCAAAGGTACAAGACAAGGCTGTCCGCTTTCCCCACTGTTGTTTATAATGACTCTTAAGATCTTACTGATGCAAATCCAAGAAGACAAAGAAATAGAAGGATTAAAAGTAAAAGGATTTACTTACAAATATAGGGCATTTGCAGATGATATAATGTTTATAAATGAAATCCCATACAAGTAACACCTTTGTTGTTAGTTAAAATACAACAATATGGAGAACTGGCGGGACTTTATATTAATAAAGAAAAATCAAAACTTCTATGTAAAAATATGCAAGTAAGCAAACAAAAGGAACTGCAGAAGATAACAGGGTGTGAAGTTACCTCTAAGGTAAAATATTTGGGTGTGGAAATAACAATGAAGAATATTAATTTGTTTAAAAACAATTATGAGAAACTATGGCGTAAAATGGTTGAAGATATGATAAAATGGAATAAACTTAATTTGTCATTGCTTGGCAGTGTCAAGCATGCGGGTTCAATGATGAGTCGAAGTTGATACAAAGACTACCTTTATTGATAGACTGATACTTTCTGTGTAACAGGTTCTTGAGAGTAATACTACAAATACATTGATACAATACTTTTAAGGCTTACTTCAAAAGGATTCCAAAGGGTGGGTTGCAGGGTAGCTCTCACACATAAACTATCATAAATGTCTACATTCTCAGAGTGTTATCAGGACTCTGTCCTTGCTTTCCCCAGATGTGTCGCACTCCCTACCAGGAATGTATGGGAAGGTGCTGATTAAGTCTTCTCAAGTTAGTTTCATTTCTCACTACTTCTACTTTTCAGGCAATAAAGCAAGAAGGGGGGAGGGAAAGAATAACAGAGCTAGCAAAGCTTGGTCCTCCATGATACTTCACAGACCAGTGTTAGGCAGGACCCTATAACAATCAATTATCAATGAAATCTCACCATGCTTGACAGGCAGAATAGCTGCCATTAAGATGAATATTCTGCCAAGAATAATGTATTTGTTTCAAAGTATTCCGATTGTGAAAGACATTAAACAATTTAATAAATGGCAAAGGAAAATTTCAGAGTTTGTGTGGGTTGGGAAGAAACCAAGGATCAAGATGAAAATTTTAACAGATGCAAAAGAGAGAGGAGGATTCCAATTACTAGATTTAAAACTATATCATGAAGCAGTTTGTTTAGTGTGGATAAAAGAATGGGTGACGCTGTTAAACAAAAAACTTTTAGCGTTGGAAGGTCATGGAAATAAATTTGGCTGGCACGCTTATATGTATTATGGGGGGAAAAGATGGATGGTTTTTTCTCTCACCATTATATAAGAAACAATTTGTTAAATGCATGGATGAAATATAAGAAATATGGGGATGAGAGAAAAACGTTATGGATAGTGCCAGCAGAAGTAATAAAAATAACAGCTGAGATGGGTGAAGAAAAGTAGTTGTCATATAATCAACTATTAAAAATACAAAGTTGCAAACTAGAATTGAAAACTGCTGAAGAGCTGAATAATAAATATGATTGGTTCCAAATGCAACAAATAAAGAGCTTGGTGGAAAATATTAAAACTGAAGGAATAAGAAAAGAGCAAACAGAAATGGAAAAAGTTCTGCTTGGAGACAATGAAAAATTAATTTCAAAATTATATAAATTACTCTTAAAATGGTCTACGGAAGATGAAGTAGTGAAACGATTAAGTGGGCAATTAATGTAAATAAAAAATACAGATGGAAACTTGGGAAGAATTCTATAAAGCTTTCGACGTGTCATAGTATTAAAGAGAACTGTTTTAAAATGATGTACAGATGGTATATGACTCCTAAAAAGTTGGCAAAGATGAACTATAAGATGCCAGATAGATGTTGGAAATGTAAAAAACATGAAGGTTCTTTCTACCATATGTGGTGTGGACTTGTGAAAGAGCAAAAAAGTATTGGCAGATGATTCAACAAGAAATTTCTAGGATCTTGGGATATGAATTTAAGAAAGTTGCAGAAACTTTTCTGTTGGGATTACAAATTTCCAAAAGAAGATAGAACTATAATTTGGTACTTGCTTTCAGCTGCTAGGACATTGTTTGCACAGTTGTGGAAGCAAGAAAAAAATACCAGAAAAATGGGATTGGATTGTAAAAGTTATGACATGGAGTGAAATGGACAAATTAACAAGAATTTTAAGAGACTATGACTTAGAAGTTTTTAAGATGGAGTGGAAAAGGTTTAGAAGATATGTAGAAAAAGAGTGGGAAATAAAAGGACATTGGACAATTTTTGATAATGATTAAGTCTTAGAAGGAAGAAGAATATTAATCTTTGTTTTTATTAGTTAAGGGTACCTTTAAATATTTGTATTTTAAGTAAATAACACCAGCGGAGGTCAAGTAACGGGGGGAGGGGTGGTTAGAAAGTAATATATGGGATAGATAAAAATAAGTTATTAATGATGCAAGAAATAGATATTGTTACCATATGTCACTAAATAAAATTGTTTTAAACCAAATTTTGTGGGGGAAAGGTGGTGCCTCCCCAGATAGCTTGTGCACTGAAACTGTCAAAATCATGCCCTCCGTGACTGTGTGGAGCTGAGAAGGTTGCCAGCTCTGGGCTGGGAAATGTGTGGAGATTTTGGAGGTGGAAACTGGGGAGGGTGGCATTTGGAAAGGGCCCTCAGCAGGGTGTAATGCCAGAGAGTCCATCTTCCAAAGCAGCCATTTCCTCCAGGGGCACTGATCTCTGTCAGCTGGAGATCAATTGGTACAGTGGGAGACCTTCAGGTACTACCTGGAAGTTGGCATCCCTTGGCTCAAGCTGCAAGTTACAGACTTCCATTTTGCTTCTGCATTGAAAACACCCCTACCCAGGATCTGTTGGGGAATAGGCTGTAGGCATGAGTGGGCAACAGACTGGGAAACTGCTTAATCTCTTTCCTGCTGGTAGAAGTCCTGGAGATTTGTGGGCAATGCCTGGGGAGAGTGCAGGTGGGGGGGAGCTCAGCAGGGATGTGATGCCATAGACTCCAGCATTTTCTCCGGAGTGACTGTTCTCTGTAGTGTTGCCAGGTCCGCTTGCTGTAGGGTTGCCAAGTCAAATTAGAGAAAAATCTGGGGACTTTGGGGGCGGAGCCAGGAGACTTTGGGGGTGGAGCCAAGAACAAGGATGTGACAAGCATAATTGAACTCCAATGGAGTTCTGGCCATCACATTTAAAGGGACAGCACACCTTTTAAAATGCCTTTCTTCCATAGGAAATAATGAAGGATAGGGGCACCATCTTTTGGGGCTCATAGAATTGGACCCTCTGGTCCAATCGTTTTGAAACTTGGGGGGTATTTTGGGGAGAGGCACTAGATGCTATACTAAAAATTTGGTGCCTCTACCTCAAAAAATAGACCCCCCCCAGAGCCCCCAATACCCACAGATGAATTCGTTCTCTATAGGGAATAATAGAGTGCCCAGTAGACATTTCCCTCCCCCCCCACGCTTTCTAAAGGGGGGAGGGCCTCCAAACCAGGGAATCCCCTGCCCCCTCCCTCTCTCACACACACAAATACTTACCAGATCTTCTTCCGGAGAACTCTTGCTGTGAAAATGAAAGCAAAAGAAAGGGAGGGGCCGTTCTCCCAAGCCCTTCCTGCTTCCTGCCCAGCCTTAAAGGGGCATACATTTTACAAACGGCTCAGGAGCTCTATAATAACATAAATCCTACAGTTATGTTCTCCCCCCCTCCATCCCCCACCCCCCGCTTCCCAATTTTTGAAGGGCGGAAGATGAGGCTGCGAACCCAAGGGTCTCCCGCCAGAGCGGGAGGTTTGGGAAGCCTAGCTTGCTGTCATGGTGGGGGAATGTGGGGGGACATTCTGGGGGTGGGCAGGATGTTGCAAGCAATGCTCAGGTTTTTGGGCAAAACGTTTTGGGTCTTTGCCTTCAAAACTGTGTAGAGTTTGCCTAAGAATCAGAGCATCACCACATGACATCCCTGGCATGATGACTTTACCTGGAAGTTTGGTGGTGAAGTTTCCAAAAGTGGGACCTGGGGGCTGGCAACCCTAGCTGTAATCTGGAAACCAGAGGTCATTCCAGGAGAATGCCTGACCCTACCTTGCCATTGGTAACTCAGTTCAAACTGACTGTCAAGTGTTTGGCGCAAGCTGAAAGTTCTGAGAAGTCTTCAAGGGGAGCTCCACATACAACTTGTCACAGTAGTCTAGCCTTGACATTACTGTGGCATGAATTCAGTTCAATTAATTCGATTATAATATGGTCAATCAGCACAAAACTCACACAAAATCTCAATTTACAAAAATTAGGATAACATAGATAATATTCCAGTAAGTACACAGATGATCAATATGAAGTCAATGTAAACTATTAGGGATAAAAGAAAATTAAAATTGCAATACTGTGCCATGAATGAGTGTTGCCAACGTGGCTGGGTCCAAAGTACGGCTTTAATTTTTGCATCAAGAGCAAATGAAAACAAATGCCTTCTTGGTGACTTGACTAACTGGTTTCCTGGCAACAGAGAAGGAACCAACCTGACTCCCAGGCTCATCACCAAATCCAACAAAGTTAATCCAACTTTGTCAGAAGCTGGGAGGATCAGCCCCTTCAAAGCTCTGCTTGGCCAATCAGCATCACTTTCCTCTTGACAGAGTTAATGGGTCAAAAATAATTCTAATTTTTTAAAAATGAAATAACTTCTTTTAAGAAATGCCATGAGTCTACAGACGAAGTCTTGAATTAGCTCTTATAAATATCTTTGGTAACTGGATCTGGAAGTCTCATCATATAATATCACAAGTGCAATCTTCACTTAGATGTTTCTGCCACACAGCTGCGTAAATACCTTTTCCACCCTCCTAATTACATGTCAGGACAGAGTATACGCAATGGATGGGACTGACGGGCTGGATCAGTTCCTATTTCTACCGGGCTGCCAACAACAGGCCTGCCTAATGCAACCTGGCCTTTTGGGACATAATACCTCAAAGGCAAATGGCCAATTCACTTCAAGACTCAGTTCCTCCCAAGTATCCTTTCCTCACCCAGGCTGTTCAACCTATCAATCAGAAATATACCCAGTTGGGTTGCCAGCTCTGGGTTGGGAAATACCTGGAGGGTTTGGGCAGGGGAAGAACTTCAGTGAGGTATAATGCCAAAGAGTCCACCTTCCAAAGTCACCATTTTCTCTAGGTAAATCAATCTCTCTCTCTCTCTCTCTCTCTTTTTTTAGATATTGGATTTATATCCCGCCCTCCACTCCAAATCTCGAGTCTCAGAGCGGCTCACAATCTCCTTTACCTTCCTCCCCCACAACAAACACCCTGTGAGGTGGATGGGGCTGGAGAGGGCTCTCACAGCAGCTGCCCTTTCCAGGACAACTCGTATGAGAGCTATGGCTGACCCAGGGCCATTCTAGCAGGAGCAAGTGTAGGAGTGGAGAATCGAACCCGATTCTCCCAGATAAGAGTCCACACACTTCACCGCTACACCAAACTTTCACCTGCAGATCACTTGTAATCCCTGGAGATCTCCAGCCAGCCACCAGCTGGCAACCCTAAAACCCATTCTAGGTTCTTTGGGCTGAACCTAAATTAGCCCTAAAGCTGGTTTCCATGTCAAGGCTCAGCTGCCAGACCGATGTGCCCAACCTGAGATTTGTTGGCAAACATAAGCCCTGAAGGTGTACAGGCCAGATGGTGAACCGCAGCAACAATATACTAGGAAACAAATTCAATGTCTGTTCTTCTGACTTCTTTTTTAAACAGTTTTTTTTTAAAAAAAAGGTATAACTAAAAGTACTGTTCAACAAATGCCAGGCCATATGTTGTGGTAATGCCCAGGATTTTCAGCAATGATCTTATGAGCTTGTTTCAATGAGATAGTTTGGTATAGTGGTTAAGTGTGTGGATTCTTATCTGGGAGAACTGGGTTTGATTCCCCACTCCTCCACTTGCAGCTGCTGGAATGGCCTTGGGTCAGCCATAGCTCTGGCAGAGGTTGTCCTTGAAAGGGCAGCTGCTGGGAGAGCCCTCTCAGCCCCACCCACCTCACAGGGTGTCTGTTGTGGGGGGAGAAGTTATAGGAGATTGTAAAGTGCTCTGAATCTCTGATTCAGAGAGATGGGCGGGGTATAAATCTGCAATTCTTCTTATTTGTAGGATTTGTCAGCAGCACGAAGGGTTAGGTCCAACCAGCTTTTCCAAGGGTTCCCAGATTTCCCCTGGCCACAGGTGTGAGATGAGGGTAGTGCTGGGAAATTCCTGGAGATTTGGGGGTGGAGCCTGGGAAGGACAAGGGACTCAGTGGGCTACAACGCCAGAGAGTCCACCCCCTAAAGCATCCATTTGCTCTAGCGGAACTGATGTCTTTAGTCTGGAGATGAGCTGTAATTCCAGGGGACCTCCAGGTCCCATATGAAGGAAGGGCTCAACCAAAAAGGCTATCTTTGAGATCACAGGACTTGCATGGACAGAAGCCACACGGAACAGGGACTGTGGTTACAGAGGAGAATTGGATCTCTCACTACCACATAGTCAGTGAATGTGCCCCAGGTTTCAAAATGTTCCCTCAAACGGTCATCAGTAGTCTAAAAGTTCAGGCCACCAACAGTTTCCTCAGCAGTTCTGGTTCCTTAGAACCCTGGCCCTGTGAAGTTCTAGATCTTCTCCTCTTGTAGTCTGAAGCTTTTCTCTCCTCTTTACAGTCCACTTTGGAAGAGTGTTCTAACTCAGTTGCTCCTTTCTGGTATTGAAGAACATGTTCAACCAAATCCTCCCCTATAAACAACCACAGGGGTGTTGTCATACACAGAGGTCATTTTGTAGAAAAATAGGTGGTGGAGCTCATCCAGGGATTGTTATGCAGCTGCACATACTATTCAATGGACAAGGAGGTGGACCTCTCAGAAGGAGAAGGTAGAACTCTCAGAAAGGTTCAGGAGCTGTGCTCCTGTGAGCTCCCACTGAATCTGAGGCCTGGTCATACACAACAACCTTCAACTTTCTGCTCCAACCATCAAACTGGATAGGTATCCTCAGGGGTCATTTTGTAGGGAAAAAAGGTGGTGGAGCTCATCCAGGGATGGTTATGCAGTTGCAACTACTATTCAATGAACAAGGTGGGAAGGAGGAGGTAGAACTCTCAGAAAGGTTCAGGAGCTGTGCTCCTGTGAGCTCCCACTGAATCCGAGGCCTGGGTATCCTGGCCACCAGGTGGGTAACTCCTTAAGTTTCATGGAGTCGCAGCACCTGCCTTCCTTCACTTGGAAAGAAACACTTAGGGTCAAGAAGAGAATGATGAACGGAAGTCAAAAGGGAAGCATTGTCTCACCAGGCTGTAATGGTATGCCCATCCACAGTTACTTCCTTACGGTGGCACTGAGGAATGCAGACAGAGTCTGGATCAAAGTGAGTTCAGGGCCCACTGGCATCATGTGGTATGTCATGCTAGTGCTAGACCTCGGGCACTGACTTCGAATATACCCCAATTCATCGCAAGCGTAACAACGATGTACCTTCCGGTCACCCGTCGGCAGCTTCACACCAGCACCTGTAGAACTAGGAGGCTGTTGCTGGGACATTTCTTCTTTTACTTCAGGCTTCTCCTCAGCAACGTGGCCAGGAGGGAGCTTTGGGCTTTCCCTCGGGTGCCCATCACAATTGGTGCTGGTTCTCTGCCTTCCGTATGTCTCAGCCAGATGTTCTGCCCATTGCCCAGCCTCATTGAGGATGGAAGGGCTCTTGTCAATCAGTGGGTGTCTAATGGGCTCAGGAACAAGAGACAAGAACCGATCAATGCACATTAGAGCCTTTGCATCATCTAAGGCCTTTGCATCAGCTGCTTTTATCCATAGATCATAGGCCTTCCCCAGTCCATACATCAGCTGTGGGTAGGACTCCTTGGGTTCAGGTTTCACTTCCTGGAACCCCTTGCAGGTTCAAGGTCTTTGGGATGTCTTTGGAAAACCCGATCCTCTCATACACTCTCTGCTTAAACAGCTTGTAGTCTGACCTCTCTTCACCTTCTGTCTGCCCAGACACTGAAGCCAGAACTCCACTTATAGTAACCGTGCGATTATAGTATAAAAATACAAGAGTTAACAGAGTTACCCTTTGTTCTCACATCTGTTTGTTACCTCTTGTATGCTTTATGCTGTTTGTGTGCTATTCACAGACCTTGCCTTAATCCAATCTTTCCCCCTTCTTTAAATCTCTCTCCCACTCCTCCTGGTGGTAGTAGCACTCCTCCCACTCCTAGGGCAGAGTTGCCACTCAGCCAGAGGCTTGGCTCCCTTTTGCTTTCTCTCCTCTCATTTCACTCGCCTTATGCACATCCCCCTGAACACAACAGTTTCATGGTTCTTATCCCTGAGTGCCTTTTCCGTTCCTGTACCCCTATAATTGCCTCAATAAAATCTAAACTTTTTTTTAACAAATAATGGTTGTTTCATGGTTATTGGTAGCCTATTAGACACACTAAGAGCTTCCTCGCCACGATCCAGGTAAAGATCCCTCAACTATATGTTCCACTTACCCTAATTGGCAAGTGCATCAGTTTTCCAAGCTAGCCAGGCTGTAGAAGGGAGAATAGATATCCCTCAGACACCAAGCTTAAATTCCCAAAATTGGTCAAGGTTCAGGCTGAGTGTCCCAGATCCAAATTACAGAGTCCCCGTGGTGCAGAGTGTTAAAGCTGCAATACTGCAGTCCTAAGATGCAGAGTGTTAAAGCTGCAGTACTGCAGTCCTAAGCTCTGTTCACGACCTGAGTTTGATCCCCGGTGGAAGCTGGGTTTTCAGGTAGCCAGCTCGAGGTTGACTCAGCCTTCCATCCTTCCAAGGTCGGTAAAATGAGTATCCAGCTTGCTGGGGGGAAAGTGTAGGTGACTGGGGAAGGCAATGGCAAACCACCCCGTAAAAAGTCTGCCGTGAAAACGTTGTGATAGCAACGTCACCCCAGAGTCGGAAATGACTGGTGCTTGCACAGGGGACCTTGCCTTTCCGCATCGACTCCACAGGTACACACGAAAGACAGCATAAGCAGTAATGACAATTTGGACTGTATCTGGCTTCTATCTAACTCGCTACTTTATCCTTGTTTGGGTAGGAGTTGGAGAGAAAGGGTTTGGCTAAAATTTGGAGGAGGAAGGTCAGTTTTATCATGAGGCTAGAAACGACATTGAGGAAGCCAAGGCTGCAAGAACATGCCAGTGGTGTGGGTGTGTGGGTGTGTGACAGAAATGGCTTAATTTACTGAACATATTCCTCTGTCGCATTGCAGGGGCCTGCTCTCGAGCCAGTTTGCACCTTAATTAGAATCACCATTAAAGCTACCAAGACTTCAAAGGCGACCATGGCTTTGCCTGCTCATCCGCACTCCAGTTACAGATTGATAAATAGAGGGCTATTATAGTAATACCATGATAGCAATAATAAGCAGCAAATTTTTCTAGTACGCTCTCGTCCCAAAGAAGTCAGTCCTGTAAAAGGCTGTCCCTAGAAATCCCCTGAAGAAGTGGGGGATGCAGACCAAGGTGAGGCATTCAGACTTACATGACATCAGACTTATTCTTGTCAGGCATTAAGCTTGCCAATCCCCAGGTCCCAGCAGGGGTTCTTCCGCTTTCCCAAGCTCCTTCCCACCCCCAGTCAGCTGGCCGGCGGGGGGAAGCCCTGCCCCCAGAGGACCATGTACCTTTCCATCTCCGGAGGCTTCAGTCTCCAGTTGAAAGGCTTCCTCTTAGTATGGGGTGTCTGTGTTACTTGGAAGAATTTGGCAGCAACTCATGAGTAGAGAGGCCAATCCCTCGCTTCAGAGTAGCCAGAAACGGGGTTTGTGGGGGGGGGGGGGGAATGTCTGCTGAGCACTTCATTATTCCGTATCTGGAGATCGATTCTCATAGAGTATAATGGGGAATTGATCTGGAGGTTTCGGGGGCTCTGGGGGAGCTGTTTTTTGAGGTAGAGGCACCAAATTCAGGGTCATCAGAAAGCGGGGGGGGGGGGGGATGTCTGCTGGGCACTTCATTATTCCCTATGGAGATCGATTCTCATAGGGTATAATGGAGAATTGATCTGGGGGATATCTGGGGCTCTGGAGGGGCTGTTATTTGAGGTAGTGGCACCAAACATTCAGCATAGCATCCAGTACCTCTCTGCAAAATGCCCTCCAAGTTTCAAAATGATTGGACCAGGGGGTTCTATGAGCCCCAAAAGAAGATGCCCCTATCCTTCATTATTTCCAATAGAGGGAAAGCATTTAAAAGGCATGTGGTCCCTTTAAACATGATTACCAGAACTCCCTTTGGAATTCAATTATGCTTGTCACAAGCTTGCTTCTGGCTGCACCCCCAAAGTCTCCTGCTCCACCCCCAAAGTCCCCAGATATTTCTTGAATTGAATTTGGCAACGCTGATTCCCTAGGCCAGTTTGGTGTAGTGGTTAAGTGTGCGGACTCTTATCTGGGAGAACCAGGTTTGATTCCCCACTCCTCCACTTGCACCTGCTGGCATGGTCTTGGGTCAGCCATAGCTCTGGCAGAGGTTGTCCTTGAAAGGGCAGCTGCTGGGAGAGCCCTCTCAGCCCCACCCACCTCACAGGGTGTCTGTTGTGGGGGAGGAAGGGAAAGGAAATTGTGAGCCGCTCTGAGACTCTTCGGAGTGGAGGGCGGGATATAAATCCAATATCTTCATCTACCTCACAGGGCGTCTGTTGTGGGGGAGGAAGGTAAAGGAGATTGTGAGCTGCTCTGAGACTCTTCGGAGTGGAGGGCAGCATATAAATCCAATATCTTCTTCTTCTTCTTCTAATTGGAGCTCAATTTCCCCAGAGGAAATGACAGTTACGAAAGGTAGTCTCTATGGCAGGGCTCTCCAACATGACGGTGTCCACCTTTACTTCCCCTGGTGCCAGAAAGAATGCTTAAGAATGACTTTTTATTATGGAAGAGAGATCTGCTTGCTTTGGAATATGTGGGCTAAAAGGCCCTGGCACCATCATGCACATGCGAAGCTACCAAGCTTTCTCATCAAAGATTTCATCTATCAAAAGCAACAGCTGGAAGTCCATCAAGGGCTGTCTTTCCCAATAATCTCCTAAGCGCAGCCAAGCAAAAACCGCTCTTGCTACCTTCAAGCTGCCAATATTGGCAGTAATGCTCAAGTTCAAGGCATTAAGTGGTTTTCTTTAGACACTGGTAGTCGAAATTGCAGCATTCCTAATGACCCAGCAAAATGTCAAACCGCTTAACCCTAAGTGGACTGAAACTCAGACTGCACCTGATCGATTTTAAACTAGTTAGTTCCACTAGCAGCGAGCGGATTCCCTGTTTCCTCCATCTGAATGTGTAATCGGGCAGAACCCTGCCTACGTCAATCGTTCTCCTAAATTTTCCCAAAAAGAAAACTGGGGATGGTTCAAGTCAAGGAATGGTAGCATCCTCCAGGCTTGTCAGGCAATTATAAGATGGCTCGAAGAAAAGTATCTCCAGCAGCAGGTTTTTCCATGGCAACATAATACATATACACTTTAAATGTAACAACTTTACAACTGCCAGACTGAGACAAGTGCTATGAAGATAGCAACCTTGCAAATAGGGTTACCATATTTTGAAAAGCAAAAAGAGGATCTATTTTCCGACTGACTACTTCAAACAAGCGATCACTATGACAAATCGCATTTCAAATACTGCTGCTATTTAAGATGTGATAATTGCTGCTACCTAGGAATGTTCCTAATCTTCCAACCCCAAAAGAGGACATTTTCATCCACTCTTTAAAAAAAAGCCCAAAAGAGAACGGACACACAAAAAAGAGGACATGTCCTTGACATCTGGTAACCCTAAAATATAGGAAATGCAGTATCCTTCAGAAAGAGAACACTACGCTCTGCTCTGGATAGCCCAGGCAAGCCCAATATTGTCAGATCTCAGAAGCAGGGTCGACTGGCAAGTACCTGAATGGGAGACCTGGCCAAGTCGGGAAGACAGCGGCTGGCTTTATTCAGCCACCTCTCTGAATATCCTCCAGGACCCCAGTAGGGTCAGTCACCAGAAGTCATCATGACTTCCAGGCGCAAACAAACACACATACACATACACACACTCAAGTACACATAAAATACAGGAAGGAAGGAAGGGAGGAAGGAAGGGAGGAAGGAAGGAAGGAAGGAAGGAAGGAAGGAAGGAAGGAAGGAAGGAAGGAAGGAAGGAAGGAAGGAAGGAAGGAAGGAAGGAAGGAAGGAAGGAAGGAAGGAAGGAAGGAACAGCAGCATACCCTATGAGGTTATGCCCAGTGAAAAAACAGTCATCATGACTTCCAGGTGCAGACAAACACACACACAAGTACATATAAAATTCAGACAGGAAGGAAGGAAGGAACAGCAGCATACCCTACAAGCTGATGCCCAATGAAAAAAAAAAAACAGAAATTGCTAAGTACACCCTTAAGGGCATGCAGGGTCTCTTCCTCTTCAGCACACTCCGCAGGGGCTCCTCTGGTTGCTGCTGCATTTGTTGCTTTGGCTAGAGTCTGCAAAGAAATTTGCACTCCCTTCCAAAATGAGCTGCCAGCTCCAGGTTGGAAAATGCCTGAAAATCTAGGAGTGGAGCCTGGGGAGGGCATGGTTTGGGAAACGAGAGGAGCTCGGTGGGAATGTGGTGCCATCAAGTCCATCCTCTGGCAGCCATTTTCTCCAGGGGAACCAGCCTCTGTGGACTGGAGATCCATTCAATGTAGTGTGATCTCTTAGACATTTTGTCGTGTACAATGTCCCACCTACCTCCCATCCAGCTCCTCCCGTCACCCTCTCTTAATGATTGAGGGAACAGGCCTTTGCAGTTGATAGTGTAGGAGCAAGTGTTCTAACTTGCTCATACACTGTGACCTTTTTGCTCCCCGGTTGCAGACTGATTGGAGCCATTTTCCTGATTTCTAACTTTAAAAAATAGAAATAACACTTTAATAACATAGATTACAAATGCAATAGACCTATTTCCTGTATGTTTATGGATGTACAAATGAACTAGGCTTCCCAATCCCAAGGCCCCAGCGGGGATCCTCTGGTTTTGCAGACTCCTTCCCACCCTCAGTCAGCTGGCCAGCAGGGGGAAGCCCCACCCCAAAAGCCACCATGTGCCTTTCAACTTTGGAAGGCTAGAAGAAACTTGAAAACTGCTTGTTTTTTAGAAGGTATGTGTGCCTTTAAATCTGTAGGAATCAGGCTGAATGGGGGCGAGGCGAGCTGGCAGGACAACATGGCTGCTCCCAGTGAACTGCTAGAAAGGAAGGGAAACCAGCACAACAAACAGAGGATTTGTTTTACATTCCTTTCAGAAGTTGTTTGCACAGTAAAATAGAAAGTAAAGAGCAAACTAGAACCTTTGGTTTCTTTGTGTTAGTCTGAAGAACTTGGTTGAGTATTACATTCAACAACTCTGTGAGTAAATTGCCCCAGTAAGATCACAAAGGTGTGGGATTGAAAACTGTTTATTTTGGCTTCGTGTGTGTGTGTTTGTGTGTGTGTGTGTGAGAGAGAGAGAGAAAGAAAGAAAGAAAGAAAGAAAGAAAGAAAGAAAGAAAGAAAGAAAGAAAGAAAGAAAGAAAGAAAGAAAGAAAGAAAGAAAGAAAGAAAGAAAGAAGACATACAGCTGCTGAGGACAAGGAAATGAAGACTTTATTCAGGGGAACTGCACTACTGTATTTTTTATTTATTTATTTTAAGGAATGTGAAAGTCTCCTAGCTCCACTCCCAAGTCCTCAGATATTTTCTGAGTTAGATTTGGCAACCCTAAAATGAACACAGAAGACTGAGATTTGCAAGGTGGAGGGCTGTCATGAGTCAGTCAGGACTCAGCGATAATAAGGACTCTTCAGGAGAAGAGGAGCCCCATGTAGCCAGCCCTGAGTTAACAGAAGCTGACCACAGGAAAATGAGCTGCAGGCTTGTCAGGATTCACAGCCAACAGTTGGTGTAGAGCCACCAACACCTTCTGGCCCTGATTCAGCAGGTGAATCTCTTTTCACCATTCCTAGCCCACCAGTATCACCTACACCCTTAGAACACCACATACAAAGGTTGAGAGCAAAGCTACAGACAAGATGGCAAAGTGCATGCCTCCTGGACTGACACCAGCTGTTTGCTGATAATGAAGATAAGTAGTTGCAGGATTGCTTCTGAGTAACTGGGTGCAAGTATGACCCTTAGGCATGAGGCTATAAAACTAGCCAAGAGAGGCTATTAGGCATGGACGCAATGTGTACAATAGATGCTAAGCCACTGACTCTGCCTTGCCTGACTTCTGGACCTCAGACCTTGGACTGAACAATTCTGCTTTGCTTGACTTCTGGCACCTGATGCTCAGATCCTCGAAACCAGTGCAGGGGCCTTGTCAGCTACACACTGATGTCACTTTTGGTGTACATTAGAAGTGACATCAGCATGTTACCAACAAAGCTGGTTAAACCAGAGTTTTGCCCAAATGCCAGAGCATCCCCGACATTACCAAGTAATGCACTGACACCACTTCTGGGGCCCTGTGGACTGACCTCAACATATTGGGATGCTGCTGTGCCCCCTCAGCATTTCTTTCAAGTCCGTCAAGTGGTGTTCACACACCACCCTTGCCTCTCTCTTTCAGTTGGAGGGTATAGCCAGGTACTCCCAGCTCTGAGGGACGTGATGGGTACAACCTTCCAAACTACACAAGAGAGATTGTTAGCTATCAAGAGATTATCTGCAAACTAGCTCATTTTTTTAAGCCAACCATTCCAGGCTATTAGCCTCATGAAGATCCAGTCAGCCACAACTAAAACTATACATTCGAAGCAATTGAAATCTGAGAGGAATCTAATGGTGGACATCTCCTTACATTTGGGTGGAATTGCTAAATAATAATGTGTTCTCATGTGCTATTATCAGGGCTTTTAAAAGCCAGAGTGCACAGAAGTGCAGCTCCGCCTGGGATGGCCAGGGGTCCTGCCTTCCTCCCAAAAAGTTGGATCATCAGCCGATCTCCTGCACAGTCCATGCATCTCCTTCTCCTCCGCACTGGCTGGGCTCATGGGACTGAGCCACACTGTGACACAGTTTCCTGGAGCCCAGCTTGCCAGCTCGGTTCACAGGGCCAAGCCGTGCTGCTTCCCAGGTCCCGCCTGGATGCTGCCATCCCTGATTTATCCTACTTCCAGCCAGGACTGCCTTCCTCTGTCCCTGGGATCAATGTTCCTGATTATGAAGGTGCAGTGTCCCTCCACACTAGCTGTGTCTCTCTTCCTATTCGCAAAGAACACTAGGACTGGTAGTCCTTGAGAGAGAGCTTGTTTCATACAGGAAAGTATACATTGGTCTCTGTATCTCAGATGACAAGACCTAATTTAACTGCATAAGCCCACTCTCTCTGCTGTAGGGAAGAGGCTGTGGTGGGCCAGCATCTAAGCCATTCATAGTTGCTTGTTCCACTCTAAGAATGGTTCTCATCAGTTCTAGTAAATAAGAGTGGTCAACCCATACAAGTATGTGTCAGTTTACAGCAGGGGTGGGGAATCTTTTTTCTGCCAAGGGCCATATGGATATTTATAACATCATTTGCGGGCCATAAAAAATTATCAACTTAAAAAACAGTGCTCCACTGAGGGAGAATGATTCAGGCCAGCAAAATTAATGCAAATAATTGTTTTCCTATTTGAAGTCATGTGGGGAGAGCCTAATCTGTCACACACACACACCCCCGGCACGCCACCCTAAGCAAATGCATAGGTCCAGGGCTTTTTTGTAGAAAAAGCCCAGCAGGAACTCAGTAGCATATTAGACCACATCCCCTAATATTAGCATATTAGGCCACACCATCTGGGATAATCAAACTGAACTATGACAGTAACTTCCAGGCCCTGCTGCAATTCTGGCCGGCCAGCCAGGCCCCAGGGAGGCTGCCGCACAGTACATCTGGGCCCTGTGATCCCTGCCTGGCCCTGGGGAGGCTGCTGCACAGTGCAGCTGGGCCCCACAATCCTCACTGGCCAGCCAGGCCCCAGGGAGGCTACCGAATGGCTCGGTTCGGTCAAGCAATCCCCGAGGGCCACACCAAGTAACCTCGAGGGCTGTATACGGCCCTCGGGACGGAGGTTCCCTACCCCTGGTTTACAGGGATATGCATTTCCATAACTATCCTCAAGACGATAATTTAGTTTTTTTGAGATGGGTGTGGCAGGATGACCACACTTCTAGTGATGGCAGGGGGTGTGGTCTAATATGCAAATGAGGTCCTGATGGGCTTTTTCTACAAAAATTGCCCTGCCTATTATTCAAGTCCAATGAAATGCTAGTTACTGAGGTGAAACAAGGCACATTACTGGTCTGAGGCTCTCTGGAGAAAACATGCAGTCAGCTCATCCTCCCCATTTTGCCAGTGTCCTTTTAGCTTCCAGTGGACTTGCAAGTCCTTCCCTGTAGTTTTAAAGTTATCAAAAATATTTAATGGACAGCCACTGTGCTTGAGGAGGAGCTGAGGGCTACATTTCTAGCCAGGAGCTGAGGGCTACATTTCTATGCAGCATCAGCCATATTTCTGAGTAAACAGACATAGGCTTGTGCCCGACACACTTTCTCTGAGGTAAACCCATTGGAAACAGTAGGATTTCTTTGGAATAAAAATAGAGAAGATTTGGCTGCACTATGAGCCTTCTGGGCTGAATCCCTGCTATGAATTCCTTACATGGCCTTAGACAGCCTGTCTTTCTCAGCCTCCCCACCGGCAATAATAGAGTAGCTTTAATAAAGCTGCCAAGTTGCCAACCCCCAGGTGAGGCCTGAAGATATCCTGGAATTACAGCTGCTCTCCAGATGAGAGAAATGAATTCCCTGAGAGAAAATGGCTGCTTTGGAGGGCAGACTTTGTGGCATTATACCCTGCTGAGTCCTCTCCTTTCCCCTCCCCAGGCTCCAGCCCTCCAAATCTCCAGGAATTTCCCAACCCTGAGCTAAGATGGTGGCTGGGGATCTCCTGAGAATACAAATCTCCTCACAACGGGGATCACTTCCCCAGGAGAAAAGATGGATTCCATGGCATTATCCCCCACTGAATTCCCTCCTTCCCTTTCTCCTCACCTCCTCAAACCGCACTGTTTCACAGGCTCTACCCAAAAAATCTTCAGGTATTTCCCAACTCAGAGCTGGCAACCCTACGGACCTATTATACAGAGAAGTTGGATGGAATGAGTGCGATGTGGTGTGTGAAGCTGCCTGACCACACTGTAGGGGTACCAGCTCTTGGCGGTGAAATTCCTGGAGATTTTGGTGATATAGCCTGGAGAGGGTGAGCTTTGGCGAGGGGAGAGGCCTCAGCAGGATACTATGCCATAGAATGTGCCCTTCAAAGCAGCCATTTTCTCCAGGGGAACCGATCTCTGTTGTCTCCCATCCAAGTACTAACCAAGCCCGACCCTGCTTAGCTGCCAAGATCAGACGAGATGGGGCGTGTTCAGGGTGGTATGGCCGTAGGTGTCTCTGTTGCCTGGAGATCTACTGTAATAGCGGGAGACCTCCAGCCACCATCTATCACACCGAAGTGCTGCACACGTGTTAAGTATTATTATAAAACAACTTTAAACAGACTACATTAGGAGATTTTTACTAGTTTATTTGGACTCAGGCAAATACCCCAATTTAGTGAGTTTCTCTACTCCTGTTCCTTCCCTCCATCCCCTTCCCCTCACAATCACACACTTGAAATTCCAGGCTCCAGGCCTGCTTGCTGCCTTTTACCCAAATGATTCGAAACATGAGAGAAACCTGTCTGCACGGGCTCTGCTGTGATCTTTTTGAACGCTCAGAGTGCCTGCTGTGCCTGTGCCAGAAAGGTTTGAGGCAGGAATGTCCTGTGATTTGCCTCTTTGTGGCTGAGTCACCGTCCCTGCTCTCCCCCCTCCCCCCCCCCCCACCAGTGCTTGGATCTGGCAGCGGCTCGTGCTTCTCCTGCTGCGTGATACTGGGATGTCAGCAGGCCTAGGAGATGCTCATCAACAGCTGTAACGCTTGTGGGGATGGCGGGAGGAGTGGACGGCGCGACGGCTCCGAGGAGACCTGCAGTTCTGCCTTCTCAGTGCTGAGCCAGTGAGATGCTCTGCGCAGGCAGCCCCCGGCTTGCTGGCACCTGCCGGCCTGTAGTCAACATTCCGCCTCCGTCGTCCTGCTGCCTGCCTGGGAGCTCTGGCAGCCACTCCACTGCTTGCAAATGAGGCACGCTGGCCAGTGACCAGCACCGGCTTCTTACCGCAGGAGGACGGCGGGAACTTGCTGCAGTGATCCTTGCAGCCTTTCGGATCAAAGCTTGCTCAGCCTGGGTGGGAACTGCTGCATCTCGTCCTGGACTCCCGGGTGAGGATGAGCAGCTGACGCCTGTCCCAGGAAGTCCCTTGAGACAAGGAATGAAGCTGATGGGGGTGGGGAGAGAGATGGGACCTGGGACTGCCCCACCCTGGCAGGCAGCAGGCCAACCCAACTGGAGTCACTCCTGGAGCTTAGAGTTGCCAGCCTCCAGGTGGGACCTGGGGTTGCCCTGGAATCACAACTCATCTCTAGACTTCAGAGTTTCCCTGAAGAAAATGGGTAGAAGGCCATGTACCCCATTGAAGTCACCTCTTCCCCAGACTCCACCTCAGATGTCCAGGAGTTCCCCAGCCTGGAGTTGGCATCCCTACCCCCCGCCAACATTGCCCAGGGGGAACCTGGCAACCCTGGCCGTGACTAGGAAAGCCCATCAGCTCCTGACAAGTGATAGGGACATTGGGAAGAAGCTGCCAAGAAATGCCAGCAGCGGTCTTGCCAGCTGCTGAGGGTTCCCAAGTAAAGGTCCAGGGATTTGCCCAGAGGGAAGGACCAGCCAGAGCAGCCCGGGGGAGGGGGGGGGGGGTGGAGAAGAATATATTGGATGTATACCCCTCCCTCCACTCTCAATCTGTCTCAGAGTGGTGACAATCTCCTTTACCTCCCTCCCCCTAACAACAGACACCCTGGGGCTAAGAGAGCTCTTACAGCAGCTGCCCTTTCAAGGACAACTCCTGTGAAAGCTGTGGCTGACCCAAGGCCATTCCAGCAGCTGCAGGTGGAGGAGTGGGGAATCAAACCTGGTTCTCCCGAATAAGAATCCACTCGCTTGACCACTACACAGGGCCAGTGCGTGGGAGTAGGCGGAGTAGGCAGCTGCCTAGGGCACTACGCCACCTGGCACCCCCTTCCTCTCGCCGCTTGGCCACCGCACTCTTTGGAGACTTCCTTAGGAGCCTCCCAAGAGCACAGTGTTTTAGCACCGCCCGGCCGCTTTCAAGCCTTGAAAGCGGCCAAGTGGTGCAGGGGGAAAGCGGTGGCACAGCAGCACTCTTGTGTGCCGCCCATCGCGGTCTTCCCCACGTCGCCCTGCACGATGACGTCACTTAGTGATGTCACTGTGCCGTGCGTGTAACGCATACGCGGAAACAAAAATCCAAAAGGGAGCTGGGGGGGGGGCACAGTGCAGGGGTCTGCCGGGAGCAGCGGAACCCCTAGTGCCGGCCCTGCCTCTACACCAATCTAGCTCCCGAAGACGTGGAGGACTCTAGAGGGAGGGGCAGGGAAGAAGGGAGGCTGGAGGAAGCACTCAAGCTGTTCCCCACTTTTAAGGGTTAGAAGTCAGAGGTGGAGGTTTAACCAATGAGACTGGCCAGAGCGAGCAGCCGAGAATGTTGTGGTATATGAGAGAAATGGGCCTCGCTTTTACCTGCCCTGGGCAGAGAATTACCCATCCTTGGCCCCAGTCTTCCTTACTCCTGGAATTAAGGAGGAGGAGAAAAAATGGCCTTCATATCCTGACAGTGTAGGAATTTCCCTCTAGTCTCCATGGCAAAGACCATAGAGAGCTAGGATGCCTGGTGGTCTTCTGCTTTTATAACTGATCTCTAGCTGGCAGAGAACAGCTCCCCTGGAGAAAATGGCTGCTTTGAAGGGTGGACTCTATGGCATTGTACCATGTGGAGGCCCCTCCCCTCGCCAAACCCCGCCCTCGCCTGGATCCACCCCCAAAGGCTCCAAGTATTTTCCAATACAGATCTGGCAACGCTAAGACTAGATGAGGCTGCCTAGAGTATCACCCAAGAGTGATACTCAAACTCTTTTCTTCCCAGGCACTACCACCACCCCTGACCAAAATCTCCCAGCATTTGTCGGGACAATGTTTCTAGGGTTGCCGACAGTGTTTGTAGGGTTGTAGGTGGTGGCTGGAGATCTCCTGGGATTATAACTAATCTCCAGGCAACAGAGATTAATTTTCCTCAAGAAAATGGGAACTTTGGAAAGTGGACTCTATAGCATTAAAGGCTATTGAAGACCTTCCCTTCCCCAAACCCCGCCCTTTCTAGGCTCCACCCCCCAAATCTCCAGGTATTTCCCAACATGGAGCTGGCAACCCTATGTGTCTGGGAACCCTAGAGAGAGAACTGGGGAAGGATTGTGAGGAAATAGGCTGGATTCAAATGATATTTCTTTGGATATAGCTCTTGCACAGGGGGAAAGGGGAGGGGGTTGCCAAAGCACTGACCTATTCCTCAAGGTTTCTACCTCTGGGGCCCCCTTGAGACCCAAACCAAGGCTAACCGGATCCCTTCCCAGAGTCCCCACTAAGACTCCTGCCCATCCACTCTCTACCAGGCAGCTTACAAGAAATGTTCCTCACCACACGGAGACGCCCTGTGGCACCCCTGGGACGGACACATGGTCATAGGCCTTTCAGTAGACAGTGTATGTTAAACCACAGAGTTTTTGGCAAATCCTAGAATGTGTCCTCTGACACCACCATATTCTCCCCCACCCCCCGCCGGAAGTCTCCTGGCTCCCTACTGGTCAGGGCTGAGAAATTCCTGGAGATTTGGGAGAAGAGCCTAAAGAGGGCAGGGTTTGAGGAAGGCAGAGACAACAGCGGGGTGCAACTAGGGTTGCCGGGACCAGTTCAGGAAATATCTGGGGACTTTGGGGGTGGAGCCAGGAGCAAGGTTGTGATGAGCACAACTGAACTCCAAAGGGAGTTCTGGTCATCACATTTAAAGGGACCACATTCCTTTTAAATGCCTTCCCTCAATTGGAAATACTGGCAGATGAGGCACCTTCTTTTGGGCGCTCTTAGAATTGGACCCAGGCAGCCCCATGGTGCAGAGTGGTAAGCTGCAGTACTGCAGTCCTAAGCTCTGCTCACGACCTGAGTTCAATCCCGGCAGAAGCTGGGTTGAGGTAGCCGGCTCAAGGTTGACTCAGCCTTCCATCCTACCGAGGTCGGTAAAATGAGTCCCAAGCTTGCTGGGGGGGAAGTGTAGATGACTGGGGAAGGCAATGGCAAACCACCCCATAAAAAATCTGCCATGAAAACGTTGTTGTGATGAGACATCACCCCAAAGTCGGAAACGACTGATGCTTGCACAGGGAAAAACCTTTACCTTTTCTTTTTTTTAGAATTGGACCCACCAGCCCAATCTTTTTGAAACTTAGGGAGGGTTTTGAGGAGAGACACCATATTCTATGCTGAGGAAAAAAAGCTTCCCCAGAATCCCAGATACCCATGGATCAATTCTCCATTACACCCTGTGGGGACCAGCCTCCAAAGGGTATAACGGAGTGCCCAGCGGCCATTTCTCTCCCCCCCCCCCAATTTTCTTTTTGTGTTTTAACAATTTATTGATAACATATGGTTACAAAACTTAATTATAAATTTTCGGTGCTAACCCATATGATATTTCAATCCCCCCCTCCCTCCAGTGTTGACTTCCCCGAAGTTATAGATTTAAGTTCAATACTAAAGGTACTACTAACCGATTAAAGTTCAATATATTTTTTTCTCATTAATACTAAAAAATTGTCCAATGTCTTTTCACCTTCCACTCTTTCTCCATATATCCTTTAAATTTCTTCCACTCCTTTTTGAATATATCTAAATCATAGTCTCTTAGAGTTCTAGTTATTTTGTCCATCTCACTCCACGATAAAACTTTCATAATCCAGTCCCATTTCTCTGGTATTTTTTCTTGTTTCCACAGCTGCGCATATAATGTCCTAGCAGCTGAGAGCAAGTACCAAATTAAAGTCCCCCCCCCCCCAGTTTTCTGATAACCCTGAAGTAGGGGGAGAGCCTCCAAACCAGGGGATCCCCTGCCCCTGAGTGGGATTTCGCAACCCTAGGTATAATGCCATAGTGTCCACCCACCAAAGCTGCCGCTTTCTGCAGAGGATCCGATCTCTGTCGTCTGGAGATCAGTTGCAAATCTGGGAGGCCTCCAGGCCCCACTTGCCAGATCCAGACTTCAGTAAAGATGACTAGTGTGAAACACTCTCAGGCTCTGATCCTTGGAACCAGAAGTAGGTGAAGGGACTGCCCCTCGTTTGCCACACCCCCTGACACCAAGCCAGTCGGAACTGCGTTTCTGTGCATTCCTGCACACAAAAGAAAAGCCCTGTCTTTCAGGACATGGCTGTTTTGGAGGCCAATCCCGACACAACCGGTAACTGCAGTCCTGATTCCCCATCCTTTTTGGCAAGCTTTTCAGCTGCCTTGACCTGGAGGGACCTCTCGCCCTGGCCCCTCCTCTCCCACCAGAGGCAGCAGAGATCCCAGCAGTCACCGGCAGACAGTCCAGCCACCCCAAGTCCAGTGCTCATCTTGCGCCAAGAGTTCCCAGCGACTGGCGGAGGGGGCCTCGAAGTCGTGCGTTCCGTGCCAAGTTTCTGGGAGCCGGGAGAGCTCAGCTATTGCACATCCAGCAACAGGCAGCCTGATTGGGCTACAGCTAAGAGGGAGCAGGAGGCATTTGTGAAGCACGGCTGGCTCCAGGGGCTGCGGGAGAGAGCCAAAGCAGTCGAAGCATCTCCGAAATGTGCTTATATATTATATAGACATTTAAATTAGGTACCTGTGCAAATCAGCAGGTCATTAATCACCCACTCGTTTAATTGGTTTCTCTGCCAAATTGGTTACAGATAAATAATTAAAGCTAAAAAGTAGGTTTGGATGCATTTCACTGGGAAGCAGGGTCAGCCGCTGAAAGGAAAGTCTTTTAACTCTTCCCTTGGCAGAGCGGAGCCAGCCGGCCTGGAAAGGAGCAGGGAAAGGGGGGAAGCAGCCGGTGGCCGAGGCGTCGGACTGGAGGGAGGAGGAAGAGGAGGAGCAACGAGACGGGTCCAGAGCAGGGAATGGAAGGCCAGAGGGGGCCCTATGAGTGCTGCCGTCCAGCCACATCAGCACCGCCTTCCTCCGCACTCCATGAAAGCCAAGGGAGGTGGGCCTGGGATATCGCCAGAGTGCTTGATTATGGAGCGCACAACACAGAGGGCTGCTCGGCCATTTTTCATCAGCAGGCGAGGCCTGCTAGTGTAGATTTTTCAGTGCGCTTGGCTGCTAATCATGCATAATAATCGCATTTGCAAGAACACAAATGTCACTTGGCTGAGTGCTTTTATTTACTGCCCTGTAAACATGCCCCGGGGAATCTGGGGCCTATAAAATATTGACAGGGCCCTCGTTTCTAATGCCATCTTCAGCGCTTCTGCTCTCAATATATAATGAGACCACTTCATGGCACCTGGGTCCCCACGTGCCCGGGAGTCTGCCTGGCAAAAAGATGGCCAGATTGCAGGGAGAGAAAGCAAGAGGCCATCGGCATGAGGAGCTGGGGATCTCTGGAGCTGGGGCGCTCTGGAAGATGGGACTGTGTGGGATCATGGGAGCCTTTTCTTCTTTCTTCTGCAAGCAATCCTCAGGCAGGATCTTGAACTCAGAGGACTGTGAATCTTTTTTGCACATAACATTTCCGAGGCATGCACTAAAGAAATTTAGGTATAAGTGAATGGGACCAACAGGTACTTCCCAGTCCAGCACTGGCAATGCTAGGCTGAATGCATGCTTGGCAGCTATCCTGGGGCTGCTCTCAGTGAGTGAAATAGCCTTGTATGCGGCTTAGCAGATCTACAGCAGACAGCCCGACAGACATAATTTTGCATTTTCCCCAGGAGTTTTTAAAGTTCTGCTACCAATCACAAGCCGGAATTTAGATTGCCGGGAAAAACATCAACAACCTCAGATATGCAGATGACACCACTCTAATGGCAGAAAGTGAGGAGGACCTAAAGAACCTCTTGTTGAGGGTGAAAGAGGAGAGCACAAAAATAGGCTTGAAACTCAACATCAAAAAAACTAAGATCATGTCATCCGGCCGCATCACACCTTGGCAGATAAAAGGGGAAGACATGGAAGTAGTGACAGACTTCACATTTCTGGGATCCAAGATCACTGCAGATGGCGACTGTAGCCATGACATTAAAAGACATTTGCTCCTTGGGAGGACAGCTATGGCGAACCTGGGCAGTATAATAAAAAGTAGAGACATCACCCTGCCAACAAAAGTCCGTATAGTCAAAGCAATGGTATTCCCAGTAGTAATGTATGGCTATGAGAGCTGGACCATAAGGAAGGCCGAGCGCAGAAGAATAGATGCTTTTGAGATGTGGTGCTGGAGAAGAATCTTGAGAGTCCCTTGGACTGCAAGAAGATCCAATCAGTCAGTCCTAAAGGAAATCAACCCTGACTGTTCCCTGGAAGGTCAGATGCTGAAGATGAAGCTCAAATCCTTTGGCCACCAAATGAAAAGGGAGCCCTCACTGGAGAAGACCCTGATGCTGGGAAAGACAGAAGGCAAAAGAAGAAGGGGACGGCAAAAGATGAGATGGCTGGATGTAACCGATGTAACAAACATGAATTTGAGCAGACTTCAGAGGATGGTGGAAGACAGGAGGGCCTGGCGTGACTTTGTCCTTGGGGTCACAAAGAGTCGGACTCGACTGTGCGACTTAACAACAACAACAAACCAATCCTGCTCCATGCAAGGCTACAGGCAGGGCGAACAGGAAGCCTATTGCTGATAAGTATTCCATCCCAGACAGCTCTCTCTCTTTCTCTCTCTGGACTGCACCACTTCAGATTATAGAGAGGCATGCATACAGCAGAATGTTTTCCCCCTAAACACAGAAAAACTGTCAGATCAGGAAGACTAGGCAATAATTCTTCTTCCTGAATGCTTAGAATTTCTTGTGAGGAGAACTTACATGAAGAAGCATCCAAGCATCAGAGTCCTCACCTGCATTAAGAGCTCCTGACCAGCCATCCAAAATAACACTGCCAGCCTCAGTGCAAACCAGACCAGTTCTGTAGCTTGGGCTAGCATGGCTACCGCTAGATCTCGTTGGGGGTAAGAGCTGAGGTTCCGCAGGTCTGAAACATCACTCGGTTTACTGTCTCAGAACACCCTGACCTCTGCCATCATCAGCAACTCCCCAAAACTGCAGGGGTTGAAGCCCAGATTAAATCCATCCCCAACTAAAAGACACAAGGAGGGTTGCCAGATTTGGGTTTCAGAGCCTGGAGAATGTGGAGTCTAGAGAGGGGAGGGTATGTGATGTCAAGAAGTCCGCTCTCCAAAGCTGCCATTTTCTTCAGGGGGCGGATCTCTGTAGTCATAAGAACATAGGAGAAGCCATGTTGGATCAGGCCAGTGACCCATTCAGTCCAACACTCTGTGTCATACAAAAAGCCCAAGTGCTATCAGGAGGTCCACCAGTGGGGCTAGAAGCTCTCCCACTGTGTCCCCCCCCCCCACCAAGCACCAAGAATACAGAGCATCACTGCCTTAGACTGAGAGTTTCAACAATAGGCTGTGGCTAATAGCCACTGATGGACCTCTGCTCCATGTTCATCCAATCCCCTCTTGAAGCTGTCTATGCTTGTAGCCGCCGCCACCTCCTGTGGCAGTGAATTCCATGTGTTAATCACCCTTTGGGTGAAGAAGTACTTCCTTTTATCAGTTCTAACCCGACTGCTCAGCAATTTCGTTGAATGCCCATGAGTTCTTGTATGGAAATCAGTTGTAATTCTGGAAGATCTCCAGGCCCTACCTGGAGGCTGGCAGCCCTACACACAACACCCTCAGACACACCTTACTTATTTCATTTATACGCTACTTTTCTCCTCAATGGGGACCTAACGTGGCTTATATCATTCGTGTCTTCTCCATTTTAGCCTCAAAAAGCAACCTGTGAGGTACATTAGCCCAAGAGTGCTGACTGGCCTAAGGTCACCCAACAAGCATTCACAGCAGAGGAGCAATTTGAATCGGGGTCGCTCAGATCCAAGTCTAGCACTCTAACCATTGCATCTCTCTGACATCTCCCGCCAGGGCAGGATTTACCTGCTGGCCCCATGGGCACCTGTAGAACAGCTGGCCTTCCATTCAAATCTCTCTAGGTTTATTAGAAGAAGAAGAAGATATTGGATTTATATCCGGCCCTCCTCTCCAAAGAGTCTCAGAGCGGCTCACAATCTCCTTTACCTTCCTCCCCCACAACAGACACCCTGTGACGTGGGTGGGGCTGGAGAGGGCTCTCACAGCAGCTGCCCTTTCAAGGACAACTTCTGCCAGAGCTATGGCTGACCCAAGGCCATGCTAGCAGGTGCAAGTGGAGGAGTGGGGAATCAAACCCGGTTCTCCCAGATAAGAGTCCGCACACTTAACCACTACACCAAACTGGCTCTCATGACAAATGGAAGGCTGACTGCAAAACATGACAAATGGAAGGCTGATTGCAAAACATGACAAATGGAAGGCTGACTGCAAAACAAGTATTCAGGGGGATGGCATTTTTATAAAGGGATTGATTGAAAATGCAGTATGATAGCAGAACAGAACAGAAATAGTATATTAAAAAGTAAAGGTAGTCCCCTGTGCAAGAACCAGTCATCTTCGACTCTGGAGTGATGTTGTTTTCACAACGTTTTCATGGCAGACTTTTTACGGGATGATTTGCCATTGCCTTCCCCAGTCATCTACATTTTCCCCCCAGCAACCTGGGTACTCATTTTACCCACCTCGGAAGGATGGAAGGCTGAGTCAGCCTTGAGCCAGCTACCCGAAACCAGCTTCCACCAGGAACGAATTCAGGTCATGAGCAGAGAGTTCAGACTGCAGTACTGCAGCTTTACCACTCTGAGCCACGGGGCTCTTTTAAAAGGTAAAGGTAGTCCCCTGTACAAGCACCAGTTGTTTCCGACTCTAGGGTGATGTTGCTTTCACAACGTTTTCACGGCAGATTTTTTACGGGGTGGTTTGCCATTGCCTTCCCCAGTCATCTACACTTCCCCCCCAGCAAGCTGGGTACTCATTTTACCGACCTCGGAAGAATGGAAGGCTGAGTCAACCTCGAGCCAGCTACCTGAACCAGCTTCCACTGGGATCGAACTCAGGTTGTGAACAGAGGGCTCTGACTGATGTACTGCAGCTTTACCACTCTGCGCCACGGGGCTCTTACAAATAGCATAATAGAACAGAGTAAAAGGTGTTATATACTATAGGAGACAGTATTGTAGTCCATTGCAATGATTATTGTACGTAGCACCTCTGCTTTTTTCCTACAATGTCCTCTGCAACACCTTCCTTCATTGGGGTATGTCCTGCCTTTGCTTTTGTTGCCTTAGGCAGTTTTTCGTTTGTATTTTTTCCCAGTTCTGGAAACCTAATCCTACAGCATTGTTTATTGGAGATTTTTGCTGTGTGAGTGAATTGCTTTCCATATTTTGCATCCCGCTTTGAGTCACAGTGAGAAAGGCGGTCTATAAATGATGATGATGATGATGTTGATGGTGATTGGTGATAAACGAGTCTGCAGTATTTTCAGATGGTGTTAATATCCTAATTTTTAAGTAGGCATAGTAGATCTCCAGAGGGATGGAGTGTTGTCGTTTGGAAGAAGACAGCGAAAGATGCCAAGAATCTCAGGGTGTTGTTCTAGAACGCATGAAAGCAAACGTTCCATTTTTTCAGCCAAGCCAGCTATTTGGCCAGCTCTCTGATAATAAAGAAGAGCGGGATCTAAAGAGGCACACAGTTGTGCATAAATGCCCTGTCAGAAAAACGGCTTATAATCGGATCCTATGCATATTTACCCAGGAACATTCCCTTCTCAGTTCAGTGTAGTTTATTCCCTGTGTGTGCATAGGATTTCATCCTTAGAGCTGGGACTGACCTTTCCATCAACTTATTAAATCAGTCTGCCCCCTATGCTGCAATTTCATGGGTATTCCAAAACCATACATTCGCCCGCACACATCTATGGCACAGGTGCAGAATTCAGCCTCCTGAGAGCCCAAGCGTTCGTCCTGCAACCCAACCCCCTTCTGGCTAGGAAGATGCGCTTGGAACAGCGTGTGCAAAAGCAGGAGCCATTGCAGTAGACGGATAACTGGTTGGTGTCTTGCATTGCTTCTCGGCCCTTCCCAAAGTGAATTAAATTATGACCGGATGGTTAAAAAAAAAATGTAGAGTAAAGCATGAAAAATGAGAGCAATTATGTAAATGTGCTTAATTTTCATAATTTATACAGGGCACATAATTGTGCTTTTCTTTTTGCTGGATTTGTCCCAAAACTAACAAAATTAACATGCACCAGAATGCAAACAACTCTGCTCCTGAGGACAGGTCAGATCTAAAGTCTGGGCTCCGGGTGTTGCATAGATAACAACTAATTCACACCACAGGGGTAAGCATTGCTTGTGCCGCTGTGCTCCTGACCCAGCAGTCCGAGGCTAACTGTTGCCAAGGCAGGATCTGCCTGCCAGCCTCATGGCCCACTGCAAGACCGGCGGCACAACTGGAACTTTATGGGGTTACCCTCCGCCTCAGGGGCACCCTGGATGCCAACCTGGGGGCTGGCCTGCTATTGGTTGAGCTGGGATGAAGAAGGCCATGAGACCCTGAAGGCAGGTGGGTGTGGATTCTGGGGGAAAGGGACCCCTGGAAATATGTAGAAACAAAGCAGAGGCAGTTAAGTCTGAAAGCCCAAAGCAGAGGAGCAAAGGGAGGGAATCAGAGGAGGAACTGGACACTCGGGTCCACTATTTAAAGCCAGTGCTATGCTAGTTAACTGGAAGGGGGAGGAGGGTCTCTGACCTCCGGTTGGGCCTGGGCATCTCCCACTTTTACAACTGGGCTCCAGACTATGGATATCAGTTCTCTTAGGGATGCCAGCCTCCAGGTGGCACCTGGGGATCCCCCAGAACTACAGCTTATCTCCAGACTACAGAGATCCATCCCCCTGGAGAAAATGGGTGTTTTTGGAGGGTGGGCTCTATGGCATTGTGCTCTACCAAGGTCCCTGTTATCCCCAGGCCTCTTCCCGAAATCCCCAGGAGTTTCCCAGCCTAGAGTTGGCAACCCTCCCCTGCCATCCCCCACCAATGGCCAGGGGGGATCTGGCAACCCTAATTCCCCTGGAGAAAATGGCTGCTTTGCAGGGTGGCCTCTATGGCATTATACCCTGCTGAAGTCCCTCCCCTCCCCAAGCCCCGCCCCCTCCTGGCTCCACCCACAATATGTTCAGGTATTTCCTAATCAGTGTTCCCTCTAAGCTGAGTTAGTGTGAGCTAGCTCACAGGTTTTTAGCCTCTGGCTCACATATTTTGGTCTTGGCTCAGGAAAAATGGTCCCGGAGCAAAGTAATGTATGCAGTAGCTCACAATTTTATTGGCAGTAGCTCACAACTTTATTCTAACAGCTCACAAAGTAGAATTTTTGCTCACAAGACTCCACAGTTTAGAGGGAACACTGTTCCTAATCCAGAGCTGGCAACCCCACAGCTGAAAACTTTATTTTCAGAATAAAGAATCAGCTTAGATACAGCCGTTCCACGTATCTGCGTTATTTCAGAACTGGAGTTGGCTTATTTGTTCCAGATGGGCAGAAATAATCAGGAACAGAAAAAAGCATGCTGTCATCAGCAGCGGTGACATAGCACCACCAAGCCCCCATCCTTTATTTTTATAGGAGAGCCAGTTTAGGAGAGCCAGTTTGGTGTAGTGGTTAAGTGCATGGACTCTTATCTGGGAGAACCGGGTTTGATTCCCCACTCCTCCACTTGCAGCTGCTGGAATGGCCTTGGGTCAGCCATAGCTCTTGCAGAGGTTGTCCTTGAGAGGGCAGCTGCTGTGAGAGCCCTCTTGGCCCCACCCACCTCACAGGGTGTCTGTTGTCGGGGAGGAAGGTAAAGGAGATTGTGAGCCGCTCTGAGACTCTTCGGAATGGAGGGCAGGATATAAATCCAATATCTTCTTCTTCTTCTTTATTTTTTGAGCACATGCTATAATGCTATGACAAGACCTGCTCTCTTTCCCCTTTGTAATTATATGACTGGTCAAAGGATCTTGTGCCCTATAATGACCCATTCCCCATGCTCCTCTTCTCCACGGGGCTTCCTTCTGATTCCATTCAAGCTGCTCCAGGGCTGCAACTCTCTCCGCCTCTTTCACGCAGCAAGCAAGATCCTCCGAAAACTAGTTTCTGCTTGCCATGGGAAAGAGTAACCAAACAAGAGAATCACAGCAAAACAGGCAGAGGAATAGAAAGCAATGCTCCTGTGAACCCCAGCCTCCAAAAAATTACAAAATGAACATCAAAACGAATACAAATATATAATATATTCAAGTAGCATCAATGTAATACATTCTGTTTTGTATATATATAGTCCAAGGAACTCAAGCATCAGAACACCAGTCCCATTATTCTTCAGCAAATTAATGCCCAGACTTCTTCAGGAAAGTTCTGATGATATTGATCAATGTTCAATCAATCCATATTCATGTTCAATCAATCCATATTCATGGATTCAATGTTCAATCAATCCATATTGGAGATCCAGTTTGGTGTAGTGGTTAAGTGTGCAGACTCTTATCTGGGAGAACCGGGTTTGATTCCCCACTCCTCCACTTGCACCTGCTGGCATGGCCTTGGGTCAGCCATTGCTCTAGCAGAGGTTGTCCTTGAAAGGGCAGCTGCTGTGAGAGCCCTCTCAGCCCCACCCACCTCACAGGGTGTCTGTCTCCTGAGAGCCAGTTTGGTGTAGTGGTTAAGCGGTGTGGACTCTTATCTGGGAGAACCGGGTTTGATTCCCCACTCCTCCACTTGCACCTGCTAGCATGGCCTTGGGTCAGCCATAGCTCTGGCAGAGGTTGTCCTAGAAAGGGCAGCTGCTGTGAGAGCCCCCTCCAGCCCCACCCACCTCACAGGGTGTCTGTTGTGGGGGAGGAAGGGAAAGGAGATTGTGAGCCGCTCTGAAACTCTTTGGAGTGGAGAGCGGGATATAAATAAAGTAATAAATAAATAAATAAATAATCCAATATCTTCTTCTTCTTCTTCATGAAAAGTGCAGCAAGCAATCCAAAGGCTACAGGGCTGTACTAGTGCCCCTGTTTCGTAAATAGCTTTTTAAAGCTCTTACTGGAATCATAATACGGCACAGTTAGCTCTGGAAGCAGAGAGTCCTTGAGCATTACGGACACCTTGGCTGAACTGAGAGGGAAGGGTAAAAGCAAGAAGGGTTGATTGAACATTGATCAATTTCATCAGAACTTTCCTGAAGAAGTCTGGGCATTAATTTGCTGAAGAATAATGGGACTGGTGTTCTGATGCTTGAGTTCTTTGGACTATATATATATCTAAAACTGAATGTATTCCATTGATGCTACTTGAATATGTTATATATTTATATTTGTTTGATATTCATTTTGTAATTTTTTGGAGGCTCCCTTACCTTCCTCCCCCACAACAGACACCCTGTGAGGTAGATGAAGATATTGGATTTATATCCCGCCCTCTACTCTGAAGAGTCTCAGAGAGGCTCACAATCTCCTTTACCTTCCTCCTCCACAACAGACACCCTGTGAGGTAGATGAAGATATTGGATTTATATCCCGCCCTCTACTCTGAAGAGTCTCAGAGCGGCTCACAATCTCCCTTACCTTCCTCCCCCACAACAGACACCCTATGAGGTAGATGAAGATACTGGATTTATATCCCGCCCTCTACTCTGAAGAGTCTCAGAGCGGCTCACAATCTCCTTTACCTTCCTCCCCCACAACAGACACCCTATGAGGTAGATGAAGATACTGGATTTATATCCCGCCCTCTACTCTGAAGAGTCTCAGAGCGGCTCACAATCTCCTTTACCTTCCTCCTCCACAACAGACACCCTGTGAGGTAGATGAAGATATTGGATTTATATCCTGCCCTCCACTCCGAAGAGTCTCAGAGCGGCTCACAATCTCCTTTACCTTCCTCCCCCACAACAGACACCCTGTGAGGTGGGTGGGGCTGGAGAGGGCTCTCACAGCAGCTGCCCTTTCAAGGACAACCTCTGCCAGAGCTATGGCTGACCCGAGGCCATTCCCGGGTGAGGTAGATGAATCTCCTTTACCTTCCTCCCCCACAACAGACACCCTGTGAGGTGGGTGGGGCTGGAGAGGGCTCTCACAGCAGCTGCCCTTTCAAGGACAACCTCTGCCAGAGCTATGGCTGACCCGAGGCCATTCCAGCAGCTGCAAGTGGAGGAGTGGGGGAATCAAACCCGGTTCTCCCAGATAAGAGTCCGCACACTTCACCACTACAGGAGTGTGAGTTTGGGACGAGGCTAGTGGGAAATTAGTCTGAGTTTGAATGTATGGTATAGGATTGTCTGGGATGAGTCTTTTAAAAGTTAATCACTAGACGGATTATTCTCTGCTTTGTTGACTTCTTCTGGTAGCCATTTCAAGACCAGGGAATCTGGTATTGAACAAAACCTGGTCCAAAGGCACCTTTAAGACCAACAATGTTTTATTCTGCACATGAAAGCCTATACCCAGAATAAAACTGTGTTGGTCTTAAAGGTACTACTTTGTTCTGCTTCTTCGGTCCAACATGGCTACACACCTGAATCCAGTTGTAAAAGGAAAATGGAGAAATTGAGCTTCTCAGCACCATGGATAGGATTTTTTCCCTGGAGTTACTGCCCAGAACAAGTGTTTGTATTGGATAGTTAAGTTCATGTCTGACTAGCTGAAAGGTTTTCACTTGGTGATCCTCTGATTGGTGGTAAGTTGATCTCCGTGCATGTGCAAGAATTGCCATTTTCCTCCAGGGAAAAACAGAAAATGATAGAAAGCTTCTGAAAACAAAATGGCGCCTGTGCATGTGTAAGAATTGCCATTTGACAACACTAAATTCTAAGTAATATTAATTCATAAAATAAACCCTTGGAGGAAAGCTGCTTGCAAGGGAAACAAAAACACCTTCCTGTAGCTCCATGCATTTATAGTGCTATGGAAACCTGGAGCAGTATCAATATAAAAGAAAAGACCACTGGGTCACGAGATAGTCCTTTTGGCATAAAACATGCCCCCTAAGGAGAAGCCTTTTCTATTTAGTTTAAAGAAGAAAATTCTATTGCTAAGGCAGGAAGGTGGTTTTGGAGGACGTGTCTTCATTCTTATATCGCTATAAAGGTTCTTATATCGATATAACCATTGAATGTTTTAAAAAAACAAAATAGGTGGCATTCATCTCTGGCTGCTAGCATGTATTAATGACATCTTATTAAATAAAAAAGCTCCTTCCTAAGGTGGGAAAGTGGCTCTGGCAAAGTTCAACAGCAATATAAGAGGGGAGACAGTCCCATTTGTATATTGCCCTATCAGTGTTGCTTTAATATATATATTTAAAGAAAGAAAACGACATCAGGGCAGAAGGCAGAGTGGAAAGGATGGGGAAGAAGGGGGAAAGGAGGGAGGGATAGGGGGGAGGCCTGGCTGAACAGCAGGAGGTGGGCACTGATGGGCATTGATAGGCAGAAGAAAAAAAACGATTGAAGCATTATGCACCAGGTGTAAAGGTGGCTCCAAATTGGTTAGTCAATAAGACTGGGGTAAAAATGTTCTCTTGACAAAACCTGAGAAAACTGCATGAAAACTGAAGTGACCTCTTTAGGGAGCAAACCATGGTCATAGTCAGATGGGCAGTTTGGCCTGATATAGTCACTGTTTCCTTATGGAGTCCCTGGGGGAGTTGTTTTTGAGCAACAAATCTCTCCCAAAACCTCTCTCTCTTGTTTATGCATCTGAGTTGCTGTTGGAGTGCATCCCATGATTGACACAAGGGTAAATGCACAGAAGCCAATGGGATTACTCTCATGTAAATCTGCACTTTAACACACACACACCATGTATTCCAAGGAAGAGAGGTGAAGGAAGGAGACCGTGAGGGGTTGGAGTACTTGGCTGAGGGACTGTGGAGCTGTCAAAAAGGAAACAGAGCTTTGGATACAAAAAAAAAAAAGATGTCTCAAAAATCTGAACAATTGGGCAAGGGGCGAGCACATGGTGAAGCTGGTTGAAGGTGGGATGTCTGAGCAAAACTTCTTGCAACTATTTAAACCGCAGCAAATAGAGCCAGATCGCGCCAAGCCTCCAGTGTGACCACAGCCCATGTGTGGAAATCATCAAAAATCCCAAAGCAGTTTGAGACCAGAACCAATGAAAACCACTCATGTGGAAAAATCCATAGTCTAATCCAGGGGTGGCCAATGGTAGCTCTCTAGATGTTTTTTGCTTATAACTCCCATCAGCCCCAGCAACTGGCCATGCTGGCTGAGGCTGATGGCAGTTGTAGGCAAAAAACATCTGGAGAGCTACCGTTGGCCACCCCTAGTCTAATCCATCAGTTTAGAACTCTTCCAGTGTGACATAAGCAGTGAGTAACTTGGTAGAGGCATTTGCTACCTGTTGGAGGGTTATTTTGATGTCCTATACCTCGAAATTGTACCATACGTTATACCTTACTTCCTATTCTGTTTGCCCTTCCATTCAGTCAAAAATAAAGTTTACCATGGCTTGAAACAAGTCAGAGAAGGAGGAGAGGAGAGGACTTTGTTATTACAAGATAAATGCTTAGATGTGAGGAACTTGTGAGATGAAGGTTCAACTTTAATTTAACTCTAATGTAACTCTAATAGAGAAATATTTCCTGCCACTTAAATAATTGATACTGAACAATGCTTAAAACTGGATTTAGGGTGCGCAGAGAGACATCCTCCACTCTAGAGTTCACCTGATTAATTCAGGAATTGGGACTACACTCTGCTCATAAATTTGAACTCGACTATAAGGTTGTTGTTGGCAAAAAGGAGAAGTGCTGGATCATCAAAACCCAAGCAAAGATTATTTCAGGGTTTACAGGCACAAATATACCTGGTCAAAATACAACAAAGCCCAAAGGCTAGATTATATTTTCTTTCTTTGAGGGCAGGAAGATGGACTTCTAAGGGGAAATATAAATTCTCAGGACATAAGAAGAAAACTCAGTTCTCCTTGTTCAACTCCCTTGGATGGTCAGAAAGTGTTGTGTATGTGAATTTAAGTATGGATATCAATGGTATTCCTGCCTGGTTCATTGGAGCCTGAAGGACTGGGCTTGGAGACTCCAAATCCCTGCTGCCCTGCTCCAATCACAGGTCTCCTGCTGGTTTGAACGGTCCAATAACGTGCTTGCGCAGGAATCCTGAGTTGTATATAGTTGGCCCCATTGGCCTAGTTCCCTAGTCTTAGAGTGCAGCCCTATACGATGCCGTACAGAATAAAAGAGCTATGATCACTACCGCCTCGCCTCCTCCTTGAGTTGAACCCACTATATTATGGAAAGCATGAAATCTTCACCTAGAGACTCCATCTTGACCACATGGTGAGGAACAATGAGAAATCCCAGCATTGAAAACAAAGGGAATAAGGATTTTTCAAGCACTGTAGCTTCAAGACTTACTAACCTATCCTATCCTATCAACACCATCATTAGGATTAGTAGCTAGTTTAGGGTTTAGAGAACTGCGGCTTTTCACCATTTCGCTGTATACTTGCTTCGTCAGATGCTTGTGCAAATCATGTGTACTCTCCGAATTGTCTTACCGAACTTCCAGTTGTTTTGAATGCTGGAAGCCTGATCTCTGTAAGCAAACCTTGCCTAATTCAGCCCCGCTTCTAAGGCGAGGTAAAGGGAAGCTGCAGAGGTTGAACAGCCATCTAAAGCAGTGATGTCAAACTCATTTGTTATGAGGGCCGGATCTGACATAAACGAGACCTTGTTGGGCAGGGCCCTATGTGCACCTATTTAAGATTAGGTAGCAGAGGTATAAACATTATAAAGGACGCAGATAAACACGATTAAAGATTTTGTTTCAAAATTAAAATAAAACATGCTTAAAACTTCAGCACTCGTTGGTCTTAAAGGCGCTTTGTATTTCTCCCGTGGGATCCAGGGAACTGGGCAAAGGAAGCTCTGGCTGTTTCCCTCCTTCCCCAGGGGGCCAGGAGGGAGAGGGGCCTCAAGAAGGAAGAGAGGCTTGGCTCAGTAGCTCCGCTGTGCAATTGAGAGAGCCTGGCAAAGCAAGCTCTACCTCCCCCCCCCTTTCTCTCCAAGGGAGGAGCCTCAGCCAATGGAGAAAATAGAGGCTTGGCTCTGTAGCTCTTGTGCGATTGAGCAAGCCTGGCAAAGCAAGCTGTGATGCCAAAGGAAGCAAGAGAGAGGGAGAAGGCTAGCAGCCAGTTGCTCAGGGGCCTGATAGGAGCCCTCCAAGGACCTGATTCAGCCCCCTGGCGGCATGTTTGACATCCCTGATCTAAAGCATGTAAGCACAAGATTGTAACAGATCATCCCCACACTAGCTGTTTCAAGAGAAGCGTGAGACGTGTGGAGCCTTTAAACGGGTAACCCAGATACGCAGTGCAGGAGATACTCTTTCAGATTTCTTGATAGCAGCGGTTTGTAGTACCCCTCGTGTTGGGCGTAAGAGAAATGGGGTCCCACAGGGTTCGGCACAGGGCTTTTCCAACCTTCCAGGATCAAGAGGGAATGAGTCTTGCCACTCCATTCCTTCACAGGGGGTTATTTTAGAATCTCCACATATGCAAACTGTGCGACCATTTTTGATCACAGGTACTACAGGAATTGCCCACTCAATGGGAAAAAAACCAGTATCAGCCCCTCGACATGCTCCACTCAGCTTCTGCAAGAGATCCTGAAGCATCTTGAAGGTACCACTCACATTGTGCAACATTAAATCGGCAGTCAGCTTCCACCAAGAGCATCGCTTACATATTGCTCATTCTCAAAAAAAAAACACCCTTTAATAATTTCTCCAAGGTTTCGAGCAGACCTTGCGCTGCCAAAGACGCTGCCTCATTCTGGTCCCAGTATCCTTGAAACGTTTTAATCTGAGCAGGCAACTGGGAAGACAAGGGTAGCTTTAAAATGGGCTCACCTCCCGTCACATGAAACGGATGCAAACATTTCACTCTTACAAATCTTCAGAACCGTGAAATAGTTCTCTAAGGATATGAACAGACGGGCAGTTTGGGGTGGCGGGGAGGTGTCCTGAATCAGGCCAGCTCAAAAAGAGCCATCCCGAAACCTCCACATGCTCCCCAGCGAAGCGCCTGCAACCCGTCTGCCAGGCAGCCAGGCATCTCCAGACGCAGAGGCATCTCAGAAGCCGGACCGCTCTTTCTTCTCCCAACAAGTGAAGCGCTCAAGTGCTTAAGAGCCAGTTTGGTGTAGTGGTTAAGTGTGCGGACTCCTACCTGGGAGAACCTCAAGAGAGATGGCAAAGTACTATCCATGTGGGTAAATGCCAAGTGATGCCTTGAGACCCCAATTTGTTGCTGGTTGATCTAATTACCAGGCCCAGGGAAATGTGACGTGCTGTCCAAACATTATATTTCACAAAGAATTCCATCAGGTGGAGGAGTGGGGAATCAAACTCAGATCTCCCAGATTAGAGTCCATGCACTTCACCACTACACCAAACTGGCTGGTTTTGCCATCCAGTCACAGCTGCCATGGTGACCCTGGAGGGCTTTCAAGGCAAGAGACCCTCAGAGGTGGTTGGCCATTGCTTGCTTCTGCATCAGCAACCCTGAACTTGATGGTCTCCCATCCAAAGACTAACCAGGGCTGAGATCTGACAAAACTGGGCTATTCTGGGCTGTCCAGGTCAGGGCAATTCTCCTCTAGTCCTTGTCTTCTCTGTAGCCCCTTTGATCCCCAGCATAACTTTTGTGGGGGCGAAAGGGGATCCCTCTCCTTCCTTTTCCACCATCAGATTCCCTGGCCTTCACTACATTCCCTCACGATGCTCAGAAAGGCTGCTGCTTCCCGTTTGGAACTTGGGTGCATTTTCTCTTGCCTGAATTTCTTTATCTCATCTAGGCAAGTACGGCAAATACAGGGCCTTCGGTTCCCAGATTTGTACATGGTCGGTGGAATCCTGTCCAAAATTCCCATTCGTGGAAGTGCCACTCCCCTGTCTCCTGCTGTAAGTAACCCAAATGCACCCCCTGCCACTGCGGCTGAAGGATGGGAGGGCTGCTGTGTGCATGGGGACCTGGCACCTGGCATGCACAAATCTTTTTCAGTGGCAGCCAACCCCATAAACACAAATGACTACCATCTTCCAAAGGAGTTTCAGGATTGAAGCCAGAAACTGCTCCCGCTTCCCCCTGTTCTATCCTGTGCAGAAGGAGGCCGGAGAATTCTATTATTGTGAGTTCCAAAGCATTTACCGGAAGAAGCCTTCCGTAAGCCCAAAAGGAGGCAAACACACCATCCATACACACTTGGGGTTGTCCCACATGAATGAGAGCATGTGAGCACTGGAAATTAAAGTCAGACAGTTTACGGGGGGGGGGGGGCGGCAGGGTTATGGCTTTGGAGAGATGAAAACAGGCTCTAATTTTAGACCTGTAGTCTGGAGATAGCAGTTCCATGGTGCAGAGTGGTAAGCGGCAGTACTGTAGTGCAAGCTCTGCTCATGACCTGAGTTCAATCCCGGCAGAAGCTGGTTCAGGTAGCCGGATCCAGGTTGACTCAGCCTTCCATCCTTCCGAGGTCGGTAAAATGAGTCCCCAGCTTGCTGGGGGGAAAGTGTAGATGACTGGGGAAGGCAATGGCAAACCACCCCGTAAAAAAAGACTGCCGTGAAAATGTTGTGAAAGCAACGTCACCCCAGAGTCGGAAACGACTGGGGCTTGCACAGGGGACTACCTTTACCTTTTTAGACTGGAGCTGGCCCCATCTCATCAGATCTGTGAAACTCCGCAGGGTCAGGGTTAGCACTTGGATGGGAAACCACGAAGGAAGCCCAGGGTCAGTACGCAGAGGCAGGCAACGGCAAACCACCTCTGAACATCTCTTGCCTTAAAAACCCTACAGGGTCGCCATAAGTTGGCAGCAACTTGTCCGCTCTGTGGCTATCCTCAATTCAAGACGTTCTCCAGTTCATCTGGATACGTTCCTTTGTTCATAGACAGAAACAGACACTTCGCAGGGAAGTGCCAGAACTAAGGTTGTCAGAAGGTATCACAGGTTATCGGCCTTATCTGGGAGCGTTACAGTGTCCCGCCTAAATTCAAGCCTCTACAAGCACACCTTGGCAAGTGCATTTAGCTCTCACAGAAAAGTTCGGTACCAACAGCAAGCAATTACTTTGCCTCCGTCATTAGATAGCGATGACCTTGAGAGACAGCCCGCGCTGCCTCAGAGCGTGGGGTGCTACAGCCCTGCTCCTGGTACAGAGTAGACGGTTTGCTACAGCAAGCCAGCATAACAAAATACTAATACATTGCAAAGGTTAGTACACAGCAAGGGCACTTGACACAACTTGACAGACAGCAGTTCCCACCACGACATTCTGGAGATGGAACCGGAGACGAGATGGATATATTTTCATATCCTGAGTGTAAAACAGTGAGGAGCAGTGATGCAGGACTCAAGGTGGTTGGCTGGGGGGTGGGTCTAGGAGTCAAGCCCCCCAGGAAGCATTGGTCCTGCCACCTCTGTCAGGACTGGAGGAGAGAGGGTTTAAAGCAGCCTGATTGGTTTTCCATGACCGTTTTCTCACACAGCTCACCTCGCAGTCACAATCCTGTTCCCTCCGCAGTGTCCGGTCGGATTTCGCACCATCTGCGCCGGAGTTACAGGAAGTGCCGCGGCTTTTGCGTAGCAAACATAAACCGCTAAAACCCAGTTTACGTTTGCTACGCAGAAGCTGCAGCACCTCCTGTAACTCCGGCGCAGATGGTGGGAAATCCGACCGGACGCTGCGGAGGGAACAGGATTGTGACTGCGAGGTGAGCTGTGTGCGAAAACGGTACATATGTATGCATGTGTACACAGAACAGAGGGAGAGCATCTTCAGTACACCAGTCCATTCCACAAAGGGGAGGTGGATAGAATCTCTTTCTGACTTCACCTTCTTTTGCTAGGTGTGTGTGTGTGTAAAGGGCTGTCAAGGGATTGGATAAAAATATGGAGCAGAGGTCCATCAGTGCCTATTAGCCACAGCGTATCGTTGGAACTCTCTGTCTGGGGCAGTGATGTTCTGTATTCTTGGTGCTTGGGAGGGGCAACAATGGGAAGGCTTCTAGTGTCCTCGGTCCACTGGTGGATCTCCAGATGGCACCTGAGGTTTGGCCACTGTGTGACACAGAGTGTTGCACTGGATGGGCCATTGGCCTGATCCAACATGGCTTCTCTTATGTTCAAGCTGCAGCTGTCTGGTTGCAACCCCAGCAAGGAGCTTTCAAGGCAGAGGAGTTTCGCCATTGCCTTCTGCTGCAGAGTCTTCCTTGGTAGTCTCTCATCCAAATACAGTTGCCAACCTCCAGGTGGTGCCTAGGGATCTCCCAGAATTGCCACTGATCTCCAGGTGACAGTTCCCCTGGAGGAAATGGCATCAGAGATCCTCCCTCATTGCCAAGCCCTGTCCTCCTAGGCTCCATCCCCAAAATCTCCAAGCATTTCCCAACCCAGAGCTGGCAACTCTGTGGTCTTTTGGAGGACAGTAGTTGGGGGCGGGGGGGTGGTAGCCATTCACCTGGGGCTCCCCCATACTCTTGGTGAGGTTTTGAGGAGCAGAGAAGGAATCTTTTTGTCATGTATGTGACTGCAGGGTTTAAGTTGTTCCTACCTGGCTTGTTGGAGCCTGTAGGACTGAGCTCGGGGACTCAGAACAATGGGAAGCAGGATCCAAATCCCTGCTTTTTTGGACCAATCACCGCCTCCCTGCTGGTTCAAACGACCCAATGGTGTCTAAGTGCAGGAACTTGGTAGTGTATATATTTGGCTCCATTGGCCAGTTCTACAGTCTTAGGTTAACTTTTGCAAAGCTGTTATCACAATAAAGTGCTGTTGATCACGGCTATCTTGCCTCTCCATGCATTGAACCCACGCATGGGTTCACGGCTATCTTGTCTCTCCATGCATTAAGGGACAAGCTGGGATTGTTTGGGGCAACGTCAGCCCTCTGGACAAAGCTGGCTCTCTTCTAGCTTACCAGCTCATTGCAAGTGATATGGGGAGGGAAGGGGCCGGGCCTCCATGGGACTGGGGTTGCTGCAGTTCCAACTCCCCCCTTTGTGTCGGTGCCCCACAGCTGCCTCTTTCCCTTCCTTTGCTGCCCACTGAAGAAACCTCCATGGTGGCCTAATTGCCTGACTCCTTTTTCCGTTTGTTTTTCTTGTTAAAGGCAGATTTCAATAAGTAGTTCAGTAACTCAGCCATTTGAGGATCATCATTAATTTAATATCCCTCCTCATTTATTAATGGCCCTACTTTGTCTGATATTTCCTTTTCCCCTGGTATATTTGTAAAAGCCCTTCCTCTCCCCCTTAGCCCCCTTTGGCTTCTCCCTTTCTTCTTGCCTGCCTCCTTTCTCCGCAACCTGAAATGACTTTGTGTGTTTATCTCTTGCACTCTGTTCCCTTCCAGCCATGATTGCAGAGCCTTACCCACAGTTCCTGGCAAACATCGTCTTGGAGTCTCAGGAGACACAGAGCAGAGAGAGCGCACAGAACTCTCCTGCCACCTCTGCAGTGCTTGGACACACACGGGATGCTGAATTTGGAGGGAGAGCAGAGGCTTGGCCTACACCAATGGAGAATCGGAGTGTTCCCCAGGCAGGATGCCGCTGACCTCCCTCTGGACAAGTAGGGTTGCCAGCTCTGGGTTGGGAAATACCTGGTAGGCTTGCCAGTCCCCAGGTGGGGGCGGGGGATCCCCCGCTGTCGTGGGCTCCAGCTGGCTGGCAGAGGAAACCCCCAAACGAACGTCCCTGTGTGATATCGATGATGTGCTGATGTCTCTTCTGGAAGCGACATCATTGCGACATTGAGGACAACACTCGACTTTTTGGGCAAAAGCCTATGTCCTGTAGCTGTTTCAACCATAGAGCTTTTCCCGAAGTGATGTCAGTGCATTGCTGACATTCCCATCTGCCCCTGGGACACCCCCAAATCCCCCTGCCAGGAGGAGGAAGGCACCTGGCAAACAGAAGAGCAGAGACTGTGGAGGAGAGGGACCTCAGCAGGGTATAATACCATACAGTCCACCCTCCAAAGCTGTCATTTCCTCAAGGGGAACTGATCTTGGTCATCTGGAGATTAGCGGGAAATCTCTACGGCCATCTGGAGGTTGGCAACCAGAAGAAGAAGAAGACCGCAGATTTATACCCCGCCCTTCTCTCCGAATCAGAGTCTCAGAGCGGCTTGCAAACTCCTTTATCTTCTTCTCCCACAACAGACACCCTGTGAGGTGGGTGGGGTTGAGAGAGCTCTCACAGCAGCTGCCCTTTAAAGGACAACTCCTACAAGACCTATGGCTGACCCGAGGCCATGCTAGCAGGTGCAAGTGGAGGAGTGGGGAATCAAACCCGGTTCTCCCAGATAAGAGTCCGCACACTTAACCGCTACACCAAACTGGCTCTCAGGACAAGAAGCCTCTTCTACTACCCAATTATTGTCCCAAATGCCTGAGGAAGAGCAATCTTTGGACATGCTGAAGAGGTAGGGATGCCAACCTTCAGGTGGGAACTGGGGATCCCCCCCCCAAATTACAGTTCATCTCTAGACTACAGAGATCAGTTCCCCTGTAGAAAATAGATGCTGTGGGGGGTGGACTCTGTGGCATTGTACCCCACTGAGGTCCTTGTCCTCTTCAAGCTACACCTCAAATCTCCAGGAGTTCCCCATTCTGGATCGGGCAACCCTATGAGGAGAAGAACCTGAACATTGTGCTTGGCCACATGTTTATGTATTGATTAAGCATGAAACCTGTTGGGTGATGCTCCTGCCAAAAGGCACCAACAGTGGCCCACTTAATCATTATGTTTCATTGTCTTGCTTGCACACCTTACTGTTCCTTTCTCATAGTGTTGCAATTTCCACAGAGCTGCAGATTGGCCAGCGTCCCCTCGTGTGGTCACAACTGTTTGGGGCCAGTGCTGACCCAAAGCAGGAGCCAAATGGCATCCTCAGGTAACAGGCACAGCAAAACATAAGCCTTGCTCAACCGTTATGTTGAATGCACACACAATCCGCGTATTGTGTACGCCTAATTTTTCTTTGCATGCGGTTTGAGTAATTCTTATGCTGCATTCAACAGACGCACAGTTTAATGTGTGTTTGAAATCGTGCGTTTATCCAGGGACTGATCCAAAGGATCCAAGATGATGAGGTCAGAGGCTCAACTCTCATCCTTATCTGAACATGCATTGGCTCTTTCTTATAAGCAGGCAGAATGTACCTGCATTCACTGTAACCAGGCCTCAGATTCAGTGGGAGCTCACAAGAGCTCAGCTCCTGAACCTTGCAGAGAGTTCTACCTCCTCCTTCCCACTTTGTCCATTGAACAGTAGGTGCAGCTGCATAAAAATCCCTGAATGAGCTCCACCACCTTTTTTTCCTACAAAACGACCCTTGGGGATACCTATCCAGTATGATGGCTGGAGCAGAAATTTGAAGGTTGTTGTGTATGACCAGGCCTCAGATTCAGTGGGAGCTCACAGGAGCACAGCTCCTGAACCTTTCTGAGAGTTCCTTCTCCTCCTCCTGAGAGTTCTACCTCTTTGTCCATTGAAAGGTATGTGCAGCTGCATAACCATCCCTGGATGAGCTCCACCATCTTTTTTTCCTACAAAATGGCCCCTGAGGATACATATCCAGTATGATGGTTGGAGCAGAAAGTTGAAGGTTGTTGTGTATGACCAGGCCTCAGATTCAGCGGGAGCTCAAAGGAGCACAGCTCCTGAACCTTTCTGAGAGTTCCACCTCCTCCTTCCTACCTTGTCCATTGAATAGTAGGTGCAGCTGCATAACAATCCCTGGATGAGCTCCACCACCTATTTTCCTACAAAATGACCCCTGACTGTAACATGTGAATGGAGCTATAGAGTCATTAGATCAGTCGAATGTGAAACACACGGGTATCTCTCGCCACACAATTATGGAAACAAATCAACCAAATCAGAGAACTGTGAAATGATTTTTACAAGTTCACACATTCTGAAAATGCTCCAAATCTACCTCTTTTTGCAGATCATGAGAGAGGACGGTCAGGTGGCTATTTTGTCCCAGCGATCTGCAATACCTGAGCCTGCCTCTAAGCTCAGAGGACGGATGACTTTTCCAGCCAGGATCCAAAGTTCTGTCCTCTCTCTGGCTGACAAGACTTCTTGCACTCCTGTCACCTCTAGACAGCAGGCTCACCTGGATCATCCAGGGGTGCCAAAGAGAGCCAGTTTGGTGTAGCGGTTAAGTGTGCGGACTCTTATCTGGGAGAACCGGGTTTGATTCCCCACTCCTCCACTTGCACTTGCTGGAATGGCCTTGGATCAGCCATAGCTCTTGCAGGAGTTGTCCTTGAAAGGGCAGCTGCTGTGAGAGCCTTCTCAGCCCCATCCACCTCACAGGGTGTCTGTTGTGGGGGAGGGAGATAAAGGAGATTGTGAGCCACTCTGAGTCTCTGAGTGGAGAGCAAGATATAAATCCAATGTCTTCTTCTTCTTCAAAGTCTCAACATTTCAAAGTAGAGCTGTGACCCTTCTATGTGACTGTCAGCTCTCAGCTGAAGAGCGCAATCTGGGCACAGTCAGGAAGCTCTCCGTGCACGACTGAGGCACGAGTCTGGTTCTTGTCATAAGCACCCTCTGTTGTCTTGGGGAGCTCTTCCAGGGTCTGTAGCCCAGCCTTGCCCTGATGGGGAGAACTGTTTGCTGCCCAACTCCCTGTATTGGCCAGCCCCACCACCACCACCACCCTGAAGCCTCATTCAGTGCTGACGGACTCTTTGCTTTGAGAAAGGTGAGCCATTAAAAAGCAGGGGGGAGTCTCCAGCAGAGATGCTGTCTCCCAGGCAACCCAGACCTGCCGGGCTTACATGTATTCCACTGCAGAGGAGGCAGTCTGCGGCTATGTGCCAACCGGCCTGGGGCTTATGCCTATACAGAATGGGGGTATTCTACCTTTTCCTCACCTAGCCTGCTTCCTAGAATTTTCAGGGGTGCAAGATTGTCACAGAACATGGGAACTGACAGACTTCCATAGTTTCCTAGGGGCCCCATAGTCTTAGACATGTGGGACACAACCTACAGCTGCGCTGGAGTTCTACAAAAACAAAGGGGCTAAGGGCTTAAATGTGGACTCAGGTGCGCTTAAGCTTCATTCAGGCGTGCTTCGCTTTTTTCTTGAATGTGTGCTCTCTCAAGGGGTGCCAGCTCTGGCCGGGGACATTCCTAGAGATTTGGGGTGGGGCCTGGGGTTTGGGGAGGCGGGGTTTGGGGTGGGGAGGGACCTCAGTGATGTATGCCATAGAGTCCACCCTTCGAGGCAGCCATTTTCTTCAGGAAATCAGTTGTCATCTCAGGAGGTCTCCCAAAGTGGGACTGCATCCTTCGGAAGTCAGTGGAATGGAAGCTGTTGCTGTACCAGCATGGCATTAGTGAGGAGTAATATTTCCAGCCCATTGGACAGTTCATCTGCCTATCTCAATCGGGGCGTCCAAATGACCCAAGATGATGGAGTCAGAGGCCGGTTCTTATTCCCATCTGAATTACAGTAGGATGAGGCTTCCTTGGCCTCTGGAACCCCTGGCCCCTGGAAGTCTCTTTGCTGTCCTTCAGATGACTCATGGAGACATTACTGTTGCTCTGTCATGCTCAGCAACCCCACCTGTTTTTGCCATGAAAACCCAGGGGGGAATGATAATTAGAACTCCTTCCAAATTGAAACCAAACTGAAACAGAGTGGGGGTATTCTACCTTTTCCCCACCTAGAGTTTTCAGGGGTGCAAGACTGTTACAGAACACGGGAAGTGACAGACTTCCATAGTTTCCAAGGGCCCTGTAGTCGTAGACACGTGGGACACAACCCACGGGTGCACTGGAGTTCTACAAAAATAAAGGGGCTAAGGGCTTAAATGCAGACTCAGGTGTGAGATTGAAACCAAAAATTGAAACCAAAACAGGCCTTCACCTGGGGCTGCCATTCTCCAGGTGGAAGCTGGATATCTGCTGAGATTACAACTGATCTGCAGGCAACAGACATCCCTTCGCCTGGAGAAAATGGCTGCTTTGGAAGGTGGGCGCTCCGGCATTATACCCCATTGAAATCCCTTTCCTCCCCAAACCCTGCCCTCCTCAGGCTCCACCTCCCAAATCTCCAGGTGTTTCCCAACCCAGAGGCGGCAACCTGTCTTCAGCTGGCTTTGGCAGAGCTGTAGACTGGATGGGAAATACTGGGAGAAGCACCTTGGCTGGCGGTAGCATCTTGCTTTGCCCTTTCTGTTGCAGGTATCGGGTAGGATCCAGATTAAATCTTGCCGTGCAGAATGGAGCTTTCCTTGCCTCCCTCTCCCACTGCAGCCCACCGGCCTCTGGCTGCTCCTGGAGAATCGGGAACCCTGAGGAACGGCACGGGAGGGAGAGGTTTCCCGCAAGAAGGGGGAACCAACAGAAACTGCCAGCCCAAAGTAAAGCCCGGGCATGGCTTTAGTCCGAGGCTCACTGCCTTTGTCCTGAGAGGAGCCAGCCATTGGATCCAGGACCAGCCCAGCACTCTGTTGCATGCTCTCTTGCTCGGTTCACTGATGTGCTATTTACAAGCCGCTTCGGGTCAGTTTGGAGAGAAAGGCGCAGCACAACGATTTAAAGATAGAAATAAATAAATCCCCAGAGGGCCAAAATTTGAGAGCAGCCTTCTCTAGGAACAACCATCGCTGGAAAACCAGCCCAGAACAGTCCAAAGCGCTCCTAGCCAGCTCTGCTGACTGGACATCAAGGGTCCAAGCCAAAATCCAAAGCTGTCAGCCTGCTTTTCCAAGGCAGCACAGCCCTATCCAAAGCTAGCTGGCCACCTCATTCGGAAGATACTCCATCTAAAGCATTTCTAGGGGTTGCATTATGGGTTCCTTCCCATTTGCTCACTCTCACCCAGTCTCCAGATGCCAGTTAAGCACTTCCACTGCCTTTCTGGAATCAGATGGAATAGCTAAAGAGAATTGAGTGTCAGCTACATAGTGATCACCCTCCATATGTCTGAATGAGCTCTTCCAGCATTTTCATGTGCATGTTAAAGAGCATGAGGAGCAAGTTGAAACCATGTTGTCCAATGGCCGAGTAGTGGAACAGAAGCTCCCCAGCATCGCGTTCTTGATCCTGCCCTCCAGGAAGGACTGAAGACATCCCAAGAAAACACCACCATTCCCTCCACAATACTATTATCAATAGCTGAGGGCGGGGGGGGGGGGGTGAACAGAAACGCACAGGAACACAATTCCGGCTGGCTTGGCATCGGGGTGTGTGGCCTAATATGCAAATGAGTTCCTGCTGGGCTTTTTCTACAAAAAAAGCCCTGGTCAATAGCGTTCAGGAGAACCAACAGTGTGATCGATCCAGGCAACCCATGTGGTCTCTGTGGCCTGCCCAGGATGGAAGCCTGATTGAAAGGGACATAGATAATCAGCTTCGCCTAGTAATAGCTGAACTTGCGAATGTATTGACACTTGTTTTCTTCTGATCCTGGTAAAGGAGGGAGGTTCTGAGACTACGTGTGATGGTTGCCGGTATTAGCGCTGTAATTCATCCTTGATGAAAACGTTGCATGATGAATCTGGTTCCTACTTGACTCCTCTGGTCAAAATGCTCCCAGTTCTCCACCGGAGAGGGCCTTTTTCACCTTCTGCTTGCAGTTTGCCTCCTGTTGCTCATTGGCTCTGGGCCAGGTGTCATTTCTTCAGCTGCTGCTGCCACCACTGTCCTGTAAATGGCACCGGTGCTGCCCTCACCCACGTTCAGTCTTGGGGGAAGGAGGCACTCTTTCAGTGCTCTAGCCTACAAATATCCTACTCTTGTTATGAACTTAGTCGCGCTCTGCTGTTTTAAGGGAATATATAGTAGCCCTATACTGACTTCACAGTGAAAGCACATAATCTGTTACTAAGGAACAACCTACCTTTATTCACCTTAAAAATAAAACCCAGACCAGTGTGTGGGGGAGTTTAAATTGTGCACTCATCTGCACAAATGCTAAATGTCATGTAATAACTTAATGCACATACAAAGGGGGGAAAAAACCATGCAAACACTGTATGCAAACAGTACACAGGTTCATTGTAATTTGTGCACCAGGCCACAGTCTGGGCCGCCGTTGAGATTATTTCTGTATGATTATGTGGCATATTTTATTTGGATGCTGGAGGAGAAATTCAAGCTCAGCCTCAAGTTAGGCTCCCATGATGACCTATAAGGGGAAACCAGATTTGCCAGGCAAAATTGATACTGGAGATGCACAATAGAGACAAAAGGAGAGTCCCTGGCATATCGTTAAAAGAGAGACCCGCACCTCAATGCAGGTGAGTTTAAGAGAAGGAAGGAAGAAACCCAGGAAAGCAAAAAGGGAAGTTTCCAGCAACGTGATTACCGAGATGGTGCTGTACCAAATTTATTTTATTTATTTATTTATTTGGTGACTTCTATCCCGCCCTTCCCACAAGTGGCTCAGGGCGGCTTACAACAACAATAAAACAATAAAACAGTAAAATCAGAGCAAGTTATTACCTCTAAAATCAGACAATTAAAACCTAAAACCTTAAAATTAAACATTAAACTATACTGTATAAACACAAAAATCTGGTAGCTACATTATCTAATCAGGCATAGGCTAACCGGGTTGTCTTACAGGCCCTGCGGAACTGAGCAAGGTCCCGCAGGGCCCTCACCTCTTCCGGTAGCTGGTTCCACCACATAGGGGCCATTGTGGAAAAGGCCCTGTCTCTAGTTGCCTTGAGACGCACTTCCTTGGGCCCGGGGATGGTGAGCAGATTTTGAGTGCCAGACCTCAGTACTCTCTGGGGAACGTGTGGGGTAGGCAGGTCCCAGGCCATATAGGGCTTTAAAGGTGATGACCAGCACCTTTAAAGAGTGCTCAAGAGAAACAAAGGAAGGATAAGAAAAACCATCTTACAGTCCTATGCAAATGCTTGATAAAAGTTGCTGTTAGAGAGACATGTAATGATTTCACGTTGAGGCTATCATGCCTACACTAGGAGTGGGGGGTGATGGGGAAAGAAGGAAGATAAGTAGGAGAGTGGGAAATGGGGAGGGGTGCAGATAAAGCGCAGGCTCAGTGAAACAAAGGCGGTTTTCATGCGTGTTGGAGAATGCACTCTCAATACACTATGGCAATTATTTGCAACTGGATTTTCCTGTTTCGTGCAGGGAAATCCAGCTGCAGATTATTGCCGCAGTGCATTGAGAGTGCATCCCCCCCACAGTGCTATGAGAAAGAGCTCTAGCAGAGGGGAGGGTGATAAAAAGAATCAGAGAGGCGGCAGAGCGGGGGCAGGAGTCTTCCCATTATGAGCATTTGTGAAAGGCCAAGTTGCGACCCAACTGCCTAGAGCACGGATGTCGAATTCATTTGTGATGAGGGCCGAATCGAACACAAATGAGACCTTGTCGGGCCGGGCCATGTGAGTCATCAAATGTCATGCCAGGTAGCAGAGAGATAAACTTTACAAAGGACACAAACACAATTTTTTCTTTCCAAAAAACAAACTTTTTTGAAACTTAAACCTAAAATAAAACTTACTTAAAACATTAGCGCTTGTTGGTCTTAAAAGTGCTTCCTTTGTATCTCTCCCATGGGATCCAGGGAACTGGGCAAAGGGAGCTCTGGCTCTTTCCTTCTTTCCCCAGGGGACCAGGAGGGAAAGGAGCCTCAGCCAATAGAAGGAAGAGAGGCTTGGCTCAGTAGCTCCTGTGCGATTGAGCAAGCCTTGCAAAGCAAGCTGTGAGACAGAAGGAAGCAGACAACAGCCAGTTGCTCAGGGGCTCCTGGGCTGCATGAACCTATGAAGCTGCCTTATACTGAATCAGACCCCTGGTCCATCAAAGTCAGTATTGTCTTCTCAGACTGGCAGCGGCTCTTCAGGGTCTCAAGCTGAGGTTTTCCACACCTATTTGCCTGGACCCTTTTTTGGAGATGCCAGGGATTGAACCTGGGACCTTCTGCTTCCTAAGCAGATGCTCTACCACTGAGCCACCGTCCCTCACCGTCCCACGTTTGACACCCCTGGCCTAAATACTCTTTCCTAGTGTGCCAGAGGGACAGAATCTGAAGGACAACAATGGAAGAGATTCAGGTGGGTAGCCATGTTGGTCTGAACCAGCAGAACAAAATTTGAGCCCAGCGGTACCTTTGACCAACAAAGTTTGATTCAAGGTGTAAGCTTTTGTGTGCATCTGAAGAAGCACTCATGCTCACAGAAGCTCATACCCTGAATAAAAATTTGTTGGTCTTACAGGTGCCACTGGACTCAAATTTTATTCCAACAATGAGAGAGGTCACTGTGATGCTGGTTCATACAAACCCTCCCTAGATTTGAGATTTTGGTCCACACAAGCCTCCCACCCAACCTCTTATGATTTGAGGAACCAGGTTTGTTTTGAACTATAAACCTTCCCCTCAATTGCAAGATGTTCTTAGGGGAATAAGTGCAAAGGTTCTACAGAGCAGCTCAATGGTTGTGAAAAGCATCAGGATCAGGCCAACCAAAGTATTGCAGAAGAAACATAGATGGGCACTGAGGCCAGGTTACCTGCTTGACAATGCTGCTGTTGACAATGGACTTCTGCCCGTTACTCAGACCGGGAAACAAACAAGTAGCATTAGAGAGACTGGAGACTTACGTGTGTCAAGCATGATATTTCTGAGCATTAATTTAGTATGCATTTTATGTTCATATTTCCCCCCTCCTCTTTTCTTCCATTCTTCTTCTCTGAATAAAGATTTCTCTTTAAAGTTCCCCCACCTGCAGACTCTCAAGGATGCAGGATATGCAAGTAATCTCCCCATTGTAAAGCAGAAGTGCCTCTCCCCCATGTTCCCATACATATCAGCAAGTCAGGAATGTGTGAGAACTGAGAGGTGTTATAGTAACCAAATGAGTAGTTGATCGTGTGCTTTGAACCTTCTATGCAATTCACATCTGTATGTTATGTTTTGAAGCTATCTGAACTCTGTCTTTGAAGTAGCCTTTAAGATGCCATGCTATGTAACTTTCTGTATCACTTCCAAGGTACCGTTCCTTGGGCAAGTATTGGATTATCAATAAAACAAGTCTTTGATTCAAACATTATTCGAAATACCGATGCTTGACAATATGGCTCTCGTGTCCTGTTGAAGCTGCCACAGAAGAATTTGATCCAGCCAATGACCTTACTTCTGGCTGACAGACACTCTGGAGAATAACAAAATCAACATGGTGTGGTGGTTCAGAATAGCAGACTCTAATCTGTGTCAGCATATGCTTGCTAGTAAGACTTCAGGCTGGAGTCTAATGCAACTGACAGTTCCTGATCTATGACAGATCCTGACAGCTTCCCTTATGCAGGTACAAACCGGTTCTGTCCAGAGGACTTGTGCTTATGCAGAATGACTCAGCACTGTGTGTTGATTGGTGCTTGTAAATAGCTACGTGTATATAACTGAGGAGAGTCTATACCAGGGGTCCTCAAACTTTTTAAATAGGGGGCCAGTTCACTGTCCCTCAGACTGTTGGAGGGCCGGACTGCCGTTACTGTACAAGGCCGCGGGCTGTCAGTTCTCCGTCTTCTGCATCTCTCTCCCTTCCCCACACCACACACCCCGGCCTGGGAACTCACCTCACCTCGGTATCACCACACACTCTGTCTCCGCCGCCTCAGCCCAGTGCCAGAAGTGTGCGTTGCTAACGCGAGTTTAGGTCGAACGTCACTTCCGGTCTGATTTTGCCATAACCCGGCGGGCCGCATAAATATCTTCAGTGGGCCGCATCTGGCCCGCGGGCCGTAGTTTGAGGACCCCTGCTCTATACAGTGTATCCTCTGCTATCCTATATGTTGTCTGGCGAAGCGCTTTGACCGGCGTACACCAGGAAAGCTATAACTTGTAAATCTGTAACTAAATGTATATAGTTAGCACAAGTCAGTGTGCTGTATATTCTTAAGCCTCTTGAACCCAGAGCATACCAGCGAACACACCAACAATCTGGAGATCCAGGTTTGATTCCTCTTTCACGCAAAGCCCACTGGGTGACCACTTGGGCCAATCATGTTTCTCACAGAATTTTCTCAGCTTGTTGTTGGAGAGAGGGAGGGATTGTGCTTGTAAGCTGCTTTGAGATCCCTCAAGATGGAGAAAAGCAGGACGTGAAAACCTTTTATTAGGAGCAGCCCAATGACACAGAACAGTATGTGAGTTTTCAGGTTCATTCAAACTTTTCTTGAGGCTGGACATTTCCCCAGTAATTGTATAAAAAAGAGTTTGGGAAAGGAAGACTGCCTCGGGACATGGTGTTATGTCCTGGCAAAGCCTGGCTTTGTGTGTTAGACGCAGATCAGATTCAAACAGAACTGGTTGCAAGTTACTCCAGGCAAGAGGTAATAAATCAAATTATACTCCACAGCAAAAACAAGTCCAACCAACATCCTTGGTATCTCTCTAAACCAGTGAGACTCAAAATCCCCCTCCAGAAAAGAGACTATAAATCACTTGGAAGTCATTGTATGAACTCTGGAGATAAATGTAAGGTGTTACATGAGCCAGAGGGTCAACTAAAGCCAAGTTAGGTAGTTTCACCTCATTCTCCCAGCCACGTTAAGTCTCCAGATGTCACAGAGGACGGTCCTCAAGAGGAGGAAGCACTCCTGTCACTCACCAAACAGGGAGGAATTTCCACAAGCACTTCTTGGGATGACAGAAGCGGCTGCTGAGTCTCAAAGGCAAACCAGGATGCCTTCAGGCATCAACAAAGATTATCTCTGGCTTTGTTGGAACTACCCCTCAGGAACAGCAGCAGCAATAGAGACAGGTACTATGATCAAAGGAGTGTCCTGTTTTCCCCTGCAGAAGTTAATGCAATGATGCTACCCGTGGAATCTCACGGAATCCGTAGTGGCATTCATGGTCACAGAGCTGGCAAATTATCAGTTCTGTTTTGTTCCTTGCTGTACTGGCACCTCTTCCTTCCAGAATTATCTTGGAATTAGAAGGGGGGGAGGGAGTGATGCTTGCATTTATCAATGCAGAATTCGTGCTACTATGGAATGACTAATTGTTAGAGGTATGAGGGGTGTTGTTTAAGGAGGGAGTAGAGTAAAAAACCATAGAGTCCACCCTCCAAAACAGCCATTTTCTTCAGGGAAACTGTTGTCTGTAATCTGGAGATTAGTTGTAATTCCAGAAGATCTCCAGGCCCCACCTGCAGCATGCACCCCCAAGTACACCCTGATGAATATCTCTAATACACTCAGGATTTTTTTTCTGCGTAAAGCCCAGCAGGAACTCATCTGCATATTAAGCCACACACACCTGACACCACCATTGACACCACCAGGGACTTATCTGCATATTAACCCCTGACACCATCATCGTTTCACACAGGTCTTTTTTGTAGAAAAAGCCCAGCAGGGACTCATTTGCATATTAAGCCACACACCCCTGGCACCACCATTGTTTCACACAGGTCTTTTTTGTAGAAAAAGCCCAGCAGGGACTCATTTGCATATTAAGCCACACACACCTGACACCACCATTGTTTCACACAGGTCTTTTTTGTAGAAAAAAAGCCCAGCAGGGACTCATTTGCATATTAAGCCACGCACCCCTGACACCACCATTGTTTCACACAGGTCTTTTTTGTAGCAAAAGCCCAGCAGGGACTCATTTGCATATTAAGCCACGCACCCCTAACATCACTATTGGTTCACACAGGTCTTTTTGGTGGAAAAAAACTCAGCAGGGACTTATTTGCACATTAGGCCATACACACCTGACACCACCATAGTTTCACATAGGTCTTTTTTGTGAAAAAGCTCAGCAGGGACTCATTTGCATATTAGGCCATACACCCCTGACACCACCATTGTATCACACAGGTCTTTTTTGTAGAAAAAGCCCAGCAGGGACTCATTTGCATATTAAGCCACACACCCCTGGCACCACCATTGTTTCACACAGGTCTTTTTTTGTAGAAAAAGCCCAGCAGGGACTCATTTGCATATTAAGCCACACACCCCTGACACCACCATTGTTTCACACAGGTCTTTTTTGTAGAAAAAGCCCAGGAGGGACTCATTTGCATATTAAGCCATGCACCCCTAACATCACTATTGGTTCACACAGGTCTTTTTGGTGGAAAAAAACTCAGCAGGGGACTTTATTTGCACATTAGACCATACACACCCTGACACCACCATAGTTTCACATAGGTCTTTTTTGTGGAAAAAGCTCAGCAGGGACTTATTTGCATATTAGGCCATACGCCCCCTGATACCACCATCATTTCACACAGGTCTTTTTTGTGGAAAAAGCTCAGCAGGGGACTCATTTGCATATTAGGCCATACACCCCTGACACCACCATCATTTCACACAGGTCTTTTTTTGTAGAAAAAGCCCAGCAGGGACTCATTTGCATATTAAGCCACGCACCCCTGACAACCACCATTGTTTCACACAGGTCTTTTTTTGTAGAAAAAGACCAGCAGGGACTGCATTTGCATATTAAGCCACACACCCCCTGGCACCACCATTGTTTCACACAGGTCTTTTTGTAGAAAAAGATCAGCAGGGACTCATTTGCATATTAAGCCACACACTCCTGGCACCACCATTGTTTCACACAGGTCTTTTTTGTAGCAAAAGCCCAGCAGGGACTCATTGTGCATATTAAGCCATGCACCCCTGACATCACCATTGTTTCACACAGGTCTTTTTGGTAGAAAAAAACTCAGCAGGGACTTATTTGCATATTAGGCCATACACCCCTGACACCACCATCGTTTCACACAGGTCTTTTTTGTGGAAAAAGCTCAGCAGGGACTCATTTGCATATTAGGCCAAACACCCCTGACATCACCATCGTTTCACATAGGTCTTTTTTGTAGAAAAAGCTCAGCAGGGACTCATTTGCTTATTTGGCCACACCCCCGATACAAAGCCAGACGGAACTGCTCAAAAAAAGTCCTGTATATACTTGATGCAGTGTACTGGGGGGGATGGGGGGGAATAGAAGTTTCTGATACTGCGATGCAGACAGATTTGTTGCCTTTCCTAGCAGATAAAATTGTTTAACTTTTGTGTTCAGAATGGAACTGCTTCCTTTTAAATCACAAAGGCTTTATTTATTGTTGTGTGTTCCATATTTCCCCAAGTGGTTGGAAGTTTCAAGGCCGCCTTTTAGAGGGTCAGTTCGCTCGGAAAGGGAGGGCCAGGAAACTCAAGAGGGTTTTGTAATATCTGTTTATTGACAAATATATGAGTTTTGAGAGGCAGCAAGCGGGCTCTCCAGAAGTTCATGCTCGCTTTTGAAGCAGCCTCATTCTTTGCAGCTCCCCAAGGGGCTTCTGGACAGCAACTTGCAAGCAAATTCAGGCTGCTCGTTGTTTCCCCAGAACTAAGCTTGAGTCCCACAGCACCTTTAAGACCTACAAAGTTTAATTCTGGGAATAAGCTTTCATGATCATGCACACTTCATGCATGCACATGAAAGCTTGTACCCAGAATTAAACTTTGCAGGTCTTAAAGGTGCCGCAGGATTCGAACGTTGGCTCTGTTGCTTCAGACCAACACAGCTACACACCTGAATCTGTTTCCCCAGATACATTCCATTTGCCCAAGTGCATGCCAAGGCTAGCCAAAAAGTAGCCATTGGTGCCCAGCAGATATGAATACCATTTAATGAGCCCCAGGGCTTTTTTGTAGCAGGAACTCCTTTGCATATTAGGCCACACACCCCTGCTGTAGCCATTCCTCCAAGAGCTTACAAGGCTGTTAATAAAGGGCCTACTGTAAGCTCCACCTGGCATGATTATATCACTTCTGGGTGACATCATTGTGCCAGGCACCTCAGGCTCCAATGGAGTGCTTTGGGGGCAGGGATCCCCTTTCCAGCCATCTCTGTGCTGGTGGATTGGGGGCCTGCAAACTGGGGGGAAACCCGCCCCCAACGGGAGGCTGAGAACCCTAGCCTCAAGAAAACTTTACTAGAAAAACATAAGGAAGGGTTACATTGGAAGGTAAAACAATAAACAGCCTAGCTGTCTAAGCTGCATCTCGTTTGGTGGTTCTACCTCACGCGTGAATTGAACTGTGAGATGAGAACAACAGAGATAAAGTTTACCCCCAGTGCCGCCCCATCCCATGTACATGACAAAGAACATGAAGCTGGCTTGGTGTCAGGGAATGTGGCCTAATGTGCACATTTCCTTCTACCAAAAAAAAAAAAAGCCCTAAACATGAAGTATATTGCAAACCATTGATCCACCAGTAGCAGTTCCCAAACTCAACTAATTCGGAATAATACCTTGTCTTCCTTTGTGGGAAGAACATGCATGGTATCTAATTGGCCTTAAGCTAACTAGCTAAGATTAGCATGCATAAACAAACAAGTTAACTCTTTCATGACTGAAGGACTGGCATTTGCAATGTCCCAACAGGAAGACACAGTGTACAAACACATCTTTGACAAGCATTGACTCAGGAAAGCAAAGAGGTACCTGGAAAGCTGTAGATACGATCATGGAAAACCTAACACACAACGGGAAGTCTTTTAAACCAGCCTAAATCTGTAGGGTAGATGACGCCCCCAGACAACTCTGCCAGTTTTAGGCAGCACTGTTGAATAACCAGCAGTGAGTGGATTTCTGCATCACCTGCCTTAAGGTACACAGCAGCCCAAAGCTTGGAACACGGTGAGCTAGAGCACAGGAATTCTCACCCATGAGACTTAAGGCATCTTTTCTTTCATATTAACAATGTCACAATGTTATCATAAATTGTTCAAGGGAAATGTATAAGCAATCAAAGTCTCATGCATGAAAATATTCTATAATGTCAGCGAGCGTACTAGGGAATAGTTTAACTGGAAAGGGAAAAAAAGATCAGCTGCAGAGATCAGATCCAACGTTGAGACAGAACAAGGGCCTACTTTGGGGTGTGGACAGGATTAGACTTCAAAAGGATCTCAATAAGGTGATGGCTGCAATATCATGTGCAAACATTAAAGGGAGAGAGAAGAGTGATGGGAGAAAAATCTGATCAAGGCAAAGAGCAGGCAGGAACATCCAGGAACTTTAAAATGTGATTCAATTTCCGATACGGAGGAAAGGGGGATCTGATGACCAATTAGAGCAGCATGAACAAAACCACATCCTTCAAACCAGGGCACTTCTTTGTGGAAAAAGCCCAGCAGGGACTCATTTGCATATTAGGCCACACATCCTGACACCAAGCCAGTGCGTTCCTGCTCAAAGAAAGCCCTGTTTTCAACGTTATACAAAATATTTTCTGATCTGTCCATGTGTCATTCTGTCTATGTTTTATACCACTTGAACTTTCATGTCTTCCCCTAAACAATCCTGGGAACTGTAGTTTTTTTTTTTATGAAGGTGTTATAAGTATTCATGGAGCCCTGTGGTGCAGAGTGTTAAAGCTGCAGTACTGCAGTCCTAAGCTCTGCTCACGACCTGAGTTCGATCCCCAGTGGAAGCTGAATTTTCAGGTAGCCGGCTCAAGGTTGACTCAGCCTTCCATCCTTCTGAAGTTGGTAAAATGAGTACCCAGCTTGCTGGGGGTAAAGTGTAGATGACTGGGGAAGGCAATGGCAAACCACCCCGTAAAAAGTCTGCCGTGAAAACATTGTGAAAGCAACGTCACCCCAAAGTCGGAAATAACTGGTGCTTGCAGAGGGGACCTTTTCTTTCCTATAAGTATTCTCAGTTAGGGTCCATACAACCACTACCTGAGAGCTGCCAGCTTCCAGATGGGGCCTTGCAATTTTCCGGTATTACACCTGATCTCCAGATGACAGAGTTTAGTTCCCCTGGAGAAAATGGCTGCTTGGGAGGGTAGACTCTGTGGCCTATTACACACGGACATCTTGCTGCAGATTTTCAGAGCAATAAGCCTTTAATCTTGACTTCAGGTTCTGTGCTTGCCTTACGCACCATTCTTTTTCCTCTGGTGTATTTATTCTGCAGCTTTTCTATATTAGGGTTTCTAAAACACACTTTTCTAAATCAGGCTACAATGTCACTTGTGATGTGTGGGATGGTGGTGTCCAAAGGTGTTTTTTTTAAGTATATATATATGCAATTGCCCTATCACAGCTGCATAGTATTGTTCAGCAAGAACCTTCCATTTAAATTCTCACGCTTCAGGGTTTGCACGTTTGTTGAATGAAAGGGAACAGAAAGGAATGCAGGCAAAGGAGGAAAATCCACTGTTGAAACTGAGCAGACTTTTTCTGATAAGCAGCTGTGAAGCCTCATTTTCCATTTTGTGGAGCACTAGGGACTTCTCTGCTGTGTTATCAGGCACTGTGAAAAATGGGAAAGAGTCACATGATCTCATGGTCATGTGCAAACATTAAAGGGGGAGAGAAGAGTGAGGGGAGAAAAATCTGATCAAGACAAAGAGCAGGCAGGAACATCCAGGAACTTCCCAGCGCACAAATTTGAATTTAAAATATGATTCTGATATGAAGGAAAGGGGGATCTGATGACCAATTAGAGTAGCATGAACAAAACCATATCCTTCAAACCAGGGCACTTTTTTGTAGAAAAAGCTGCAGAATAATTGTTGGGTGTACAGAATGAATGGCAGAACTCACTGACAATAGCATTGCAAGTTGTGATCATCGGCAATGTGTGTGTGTGTGTGTGCACACTCTCCTGTGCAAAGTCTGCTGCAACTCCACCATGCTTTGCACTTGGCTGCAATTTATATGGGGGAGGAGACCTCTGGCAGAAACTCTGGAAAGCTTTTTTAGTCTTGTGCCACGGGATTGAAAAAATGGGGGGGGGGGGTATTTTCATTAACGCCGTAGTGTAGCTCCATAGTTCCTGCACTTCCTTGCAAATTTGCATGGTTTGTGATCATGGCATTTTTTTAAACCCTGTTCCTGTGTGGATTGCACTCCAAGTGGGTTAATCCCAAATGATTCTTAAATTTAGTGGTTCACAGAATGTCCATGTGGCTCAGCTGCCATTTTAATGCTGGGCTTCCAGAGATAGCCAAAATGTCCCCCAATTTTTTTTTTTGTTCACTAAAGAATAAAAGAGGGAAATGTTTCCAAAGCTTTAGGCTTCTCATCCCAGTGTCTCTCTTGCTTTACATCTCATGCCAATTTAAATCCATGCTGACAATCCTTACTTCCTTGTTTTATTTGCATGCAGCACTGAAATCCTTTCTTTTTCCCCACTGGCAATGCTGTTTGCCTCCTCTCTGATCTAGGCTTCCCAACCCTCCCGCCCTGGCGGGGGACCCCAGAATTTCCAGCCTCTTCCCCGCTCCCCCAAAAAAACGGAAGCGGGGGGAGGGGGGGAAACGGTGCCAAGGAGCGTGGTGAGCCGCCCCATCTCGGAGCAGGCAACGCCGCTGCGCGGCTGCCGCCTCTTCTCCGCTTCACCGTGGCTGCTCCTCCGAGATGGGCTCAGGCTGGGCCCATCTCGGAGGAGCAGCTGGGATGGGGCGGGGAGGGGCCGGCGGCATCGCCCGCTCCGCTCTGCCTCTGAGGTGGAGTCAGAGAGGGAGGGTGGGGGCGGGCCAGGAGCACGGCGGGCCACAAGTTTGGGTCCTTCTAGGACCCGGACTCTCAGCTCGCCGCACTCCTGGCCTGCCTCTACCCTCCCCTTCTCTGGTTTCGCCACGGAGGTGGAGCAGGGCGGGCGACGCCGCTGCGCTGCCGCCTTTTCTCTGCTTCACCGTGGCTGCTCCTCCGAGATGGGCTCAGGCTGGGCCCATCTCGGAGGAGCAGCTGCAGTGGGGCAGGGAAGAGGTGGCAGCAGCGCGGCGGCATCGCCCACTCCGCTCCGTCTCTGGGGTGGAATCGGAGAAGGGGAGGGTGGAGGGAAGGAAGGCATTTAAAAAGTTGTGAGGTCCCTTTAATTGTGATGGACAGAACTCCCTTTGGATTTCAATTGTGCTTGTCACACCCTTGCTCCTAGCTCCAGCCCAGTGTCTCCTGGCTCCACCCCAAAGTCTCCTGGCTCCACCCCCAAAGTCCCCAGATATTTCTGGAATTGGACTTGGCAACCCTACTCAGATCCCTCTTTCAAGTCAATGCCAGCAGGGAACTCAACCTTGAGCACCTCCTTTTATAGTTTCTCCCTGTAGTTTTTTTTTTTTTAATTCAGTGATCCAAGACTAGTAATAGTCTCCTATTGCAAGACTCATGCCGCTTGTTAAAATAAATAAATAAAAACAAGGGGGAAATGAAGCTTGTACATCGATGAGGGGAGGAGGATGGCAAAAGGTGCAGAGTTGGCAGAATGAATTCAATGTGGTCAGGGAGTGACCTTCAAGGGGTGGCAAAATGGTAGCGGCAGCTGGGGAATCCAAGAGAATCTGTACAATTTTGAATTACGTTAAGCTTGAAGCTAAACAAGGGGGATATCGACATAAAAACACTCTTGAAAAACCCAAGAAAACAGCAACCAAGAAGTGAACTAAGTACTGAAGAGAGGAAAATAAATGCAGAATGATAAAGAAGAAAACCTGACAGACATGCACAGTGAAAGTGAGGTGAAACACCTTTGCATAATAGGCCTATGGCATTGTAAAAAAAAAAAAAAAAAGTAGTCCCCTGTGCAAGCACTAGTCATTTTTTCGACTCAGGGGTGATGTTATTTTCACAACGTTTTCACGGCAGACTTTTTTTACAGGGTGGTTTGCCATTGCATTCCACAGTCATCTACACTTTCCCCCCAGCAAGCTGGGGACTCATTTTCTCGACCATGGAAGGATGGAAGGCTGAGTCAACCTGGAGCCGGCTACCTGAACCAGCTTCCGCTGGAATTGAACTCAGGTTGTGAGCAGAAGGCTCTGACTGCAGTACTGTAGCTTTACCACCCTGCTGATTTTTCTCCCTTCCCCAAACTCTACCCTTCCCAGGCTCCACCCACAAAAATCTCCAGGTATTTTCCAACCCACAGCTGGCAACCCTAATCACCGTGTCTACTCCAGAATGTGACTTTCCCAGCACTCCCTGGGGAGATGGAAATACTGTTAAACCAGCCTAAATCTGTAGGGTAGATAATACTCCAGACAACTCTCCCAGTTTTCTGGCAGCACTCTTGAGCGATCAGGGGTGAATGGGTTTCTGCATTGCCTGCCTTCATTCTCCCAGAAATTTGCTCTACTCTGTATTCCGCTCTTCTTTGATTCCCATTTAACGAGGAGATTTTCTAAAATTAGAGTATGTCAGTCTCCTCTTTCTGTTCCTTCTGTTCATTAGCAGCTTTCTTCCTTCCACATTACTGATGTGCATGTGTGCATTGGTAAACACTGTAGAAAAGCAGCCTTAAAATGATGGTGCATGTGATGCATGAAGATTCGCCTTATGCAGAGTTCTGCTGATGCCCACACATGGCTCCTGCTGATCGGTCATGCATCGTGCAAAATTCTATTTAGGTGTAATATTTATTCAGACATTCATGCCCTGACTTTTGATTGAAGCAGTCCATGAGACAGCTGACAAATCATCTATAAAACAGTTAAACCTCACGGTCCTAACCAACAGAAATATAAATGCCAGCTGAAATTCTGCATAAATAATCAAAACCAAGATAAATATCCAGCCAGATGAACTAAACAAAACTTGAAATATTAATAATGGTTCAAAGCTGTCTTATGTAGAGCACCTTTGAGCAAAATATCATTAAGCATGGGGGCAGGAGAATTTCCCCTAGGAGATGGGCTGTCTTGGCACCCCCACTGAGAAAGTCCAGCTCTCCTGCCTGCCCACCAAACCTCAGACAAGGCCTCCAGGGACCATCCTTTACAGTGAACAAGTTTCATTCAGTATTAAAAGAAATGTCGCCTATCCTGAAGCACCAAAAAAGGATTAAAGGAGCCAAGAGCTCCTAACGATTTCCAGCCTTATGCTTTTCTGTGTTCAATAACACCAGTACTGAGAGTGGAGCAGAGCTGATCCAAAGATATAGGAACTGGAGTGATAAAAGAATTTGCAGCCCTTTCAATACAGGGCAGAATTTTATAAATGTGATGGTAGCGGCCATCTTGTTCAACACTTGCTGACCCACTCCATTGTAGGATACGCTTTAGTCCAAAGATTCGAACACAATTTAATTTCCAATGTACCTTGTCAAAACTGACTTACGTCATCTTCAGCGCACGACCACATCATGCTTAGGATACAAATGCCAGGAGGCAGGATTGCCCCAGCAGATGGAGAGACATAAGACAGGCAGCTTCTCTGAGGCTCCAGCATCGTTTCCCCTTCAGGAGTTTCACAGTGATAATCAAGACAGTTGAATTTAGACCCAAGCATTTCATCAGGCAGTCCAGAGGAAGGAGAAGACCAAGGGGGTTCCACGGGTATTGGGACTAAGTATTAGGAGGTTTAAGAGCCCCGTGGCACAGAGTGCTAAAGCTGCAGTACTGCAGTCCTAAGCTGTGCTCACGACCTGAGTTCGATCCCAGCGGGAGCTGGTTCAGATAGCCGGCTCCAGGTTGACTCAGCCTTCCATCTTTCCGAGGTCAGTAAAATGAGTTCCCAGCTTGCTGGGGGGAAAGTGTAGATGACTGGGGAAGGCAATGGCAAACCACCCCGTAAAAAGTCTGCCGTGAAAACGTTGTGAAAGCAACGTCACCCCAGAGTCGGAAATGACTGGTGCTTGCACAGGGGGCTACCTTTACTTTTACCTTTATTGGGAGGTTTGGCTAATATAACAGAGTTTGCCCAGTCATAGAAGTGTGATACTTATATAAACAGTATATTGAAGAAAGAAAGAAAGAAAGAAAGAAAGAAAGAAAGAAAGAAAGAAAGAAAGAAAGAAAGAAAGAAAGAAAGGAAGGAAGGAAGGAAGGAAGGAAGGAAGGAAGGAAGGAAGGAAAAGAAAGAAAGAAAGAAAGAAAGAAAGAAAGAAAGAAAGAAAGAAAGAAAGAAAGAAAGAAAGAAAGAAAGAAAGAAAGAAAGAAAGAAAGAAAGAAAGAAAGAAAGAAAGAAAGAAAGAAAGAAAGAAAGAAAGAACTTCTCCGGTTGTGTTACTGCACTGGAGGCCTTGCGGCACCTGTCTCCACCACTCCAGATTTGGGGATCTGAACATGACTCCCTTTTGAACGACTGAGGGCAATGGAAGCCATCACCAGTTCACATTCAGGTCGCAGTCAAAAGAAGAGAAAGAAGCCTAATCTAAAGAGTACTTTTCCTATTACAAATGGTCAACTTGTCCAGCAACACGTATGGGTGGGTGAAGGCCTTGTATCTCCAGGAGAGACTTACAGAGACATGTGTTGCCAGGAAGGCCATGTAAAGTGAGTGAGAGGACAAAGCTTTTTTTTGAGCAGGAAGGCACAGGAATGCAGTTCAGGCTGGCTTGGTGTCAGGGGGTGTGGCCTACTATGCAAATGAGTTCCTGCTGGGCTTTTTCTACAAAAAGCCCTGCCCCCTCCTAAATTCAAGGAGAATTGTGAATGGAAAAAAAAATCCCTATGATTAGGGGTGTCAACCCCCAGGTGGGGCCTGGGGGATTTCCTTCTTTTATACCCGATCTCCAAAATCTAAAGATCAGTTCCCCCAGAGAAAATGGCTGCTATGTAGAATGGACTCTATGGCATTGAACCCCACTGAATTCCCCCTTTCCCAGGCTCCACTCCCCAAATTTCCAAGTATTTCCAGCCCAGGGTTGACAAACTTACCTGTAACAAATGACTGAGGAAATTAAAAAGCAGGAAAGTACAAAAGATAAAGAAAGGCTGGAACGCCTGAGAAAGCTGGTGCCCAAGACCAAGCGAAGGTGCGTGTGTGCTGGGAATGGGGGGAGGGAGATAAGAGTTTTCAATATTTAAGAAGCTCCTGTAAAGAAGATTGAGAACTGTTGTTTTTTTCTTGCCACTGCTAGTATGTAAAGAGGCGATGCAGCGCAGAAAAATTTATATTTTGAAGAAAGCGGGCAGAGCCTCATAGCATGGGGGTAATGGGAAGCATTGCCAGAGGGATACACCACTTCTTTGTGGGAAACCTGGAAGAAAAGGCTGGACCGAAGAGACTTTGGATACTGCAGCAATGCTGCCTTTGGAAAGAATGTACAGCAGAATCTTTGCAGTTCTTCCCAAGCCCCAAAGCAGGGCAGATTCGGGAATGTTCAGTGTTCTGAATTGACAGAGCCAGGATCACAGCTGACCACTGAACCAGCTGGAAACTGGACATGTGTTTTGGATTCATTCTGATCTTCCAGAGATACTGTAGCAATTGCAGAGCTGCCAACCTCCAGGTGGTAGCTGGAGTTCTCCAGGGATTACAACTGATCTCCAAATGACAGAGACTTACTGCAAATCTCTGGACTACAGAGATCAGTTCCCCTGCTTTGGAAGGTGGGCTCTATGGCATTATGCCCCATTGGAGTCCCTCCCTTCCCCAAAACCCCACCTTCCTCAGGTTCCACCTCCAAAATTTCTAGGTATTTCCCAACCTGGAGCTGGTAACTGTAGCAATAGCACTGCCAGCCTCCAAGTAATAGCATTGCCAGCCTCCTAGGGACAGGGCCTTTTCCACAACGGCCCCTATGTGGTGGAACCAGCTACCGGAAGAGGTGAGGGCCCTGCGGGATCTTACTCAGTTCCGCAGGGCCTGTAAGACGACCCTCTTCCGGTTAGCCTACGCCTGACTAGACAAATGTAGCTTTCTAGATCTTAGATTTTTGTGATTATACTGCACAGTTTTAATGTAAAATGTAAAATTTTAAGGTTTTTAGGTTTTAAATGTTTGAATTTAAATGTATTAATTTGTTCCGATTTTATTGTTTTATTATTTGTTGTAAGCCGCCCTGAGCCACTTGTGGGAAGGGCGGGATATAAGTTACGGAATAAATAAATAAATAAATAAGTGATACAGAAAGCAAGGCGAAGCCTCCATGTAAACCGTGTTCTAACTTGGTCTATGACAAATTCATAAACACTCAATGTTCTTATACAGAAACATTCTTAATAGTAAATACAGACAAGAATATGTAACAAAAAAACACGGAACGTATGCAGTGCCAAACAGATAGAACTATGCCAAGAAAATTCCACAGATAAAGTTCAAATGGTAATCTTAGGGAGGGACAGTGGCTCAGTGGTAGAGCATCTGCTTGGTATGCAGAAAGTCCCAGGTTCAATCCCCGGCATCTCCAAAAAAGGGTCCAGGCAAAGAGGTGTGAAAAACCTCAGCTTGAGACCCTGGAGAGCCGCTGCCAGTCTGAGTAGACAATACTGGACCAAGGGTCTGATTCAGTATAAGGCAGCTTCATATGTTCATATGTTCATTTATTTCTTTTCAAGAGGGGACGTCTTCTGTTCGGATCACTGCACAGTGGAAACCTATTAAGGACCGTAGTCCAGCAGAAGATTGAAATCCACTAAACGAGCATCTCTGGACACTAGGACCTTGTTTTCACAAAAAGCTTCAAAATATCACAAAAAAATCTTAAGGATTCAACTGCTTCCATCTCTGTCCTTCTCTCAATATGGTTGCAAGTGGAATTACAAGCAACAGAGATCAATTTCCCTGGAGAAAATGGTCACTTCAGGAGATGGACAGTATGGCATTGTTCCTGGTTGATGTCCCTCCCCTCTGCTCCCCAGCACTGATTGTGGCAGGAACACTTGGGGCGCTGAGGCAAGGCCTCCCCCCCAGGAGCTCCATTTTCCATCTCCACCGAAGGAAGCAGAGCCAGGAGCAGATGAATAGCACATGAAATTGCCTTATTATACTGAACCAGACTTGCCACTGCCTCTAGCAGCCTCCACCGCTAAGAGATGTTGACACCATCTGCTCAGGCAGCAGCAACTATGGTGGTGGCTAGGCTTGCCAATCCCCAAGTCCCAGCAGGGGTTCTGCTTTCCCAGGCTCCTTCCCGCCCCCAGTCAGCTGGCTGGCGAGGGGAAGCCCTGCCCCCAAAGCCACCATGTGACTTTCCCCCCTCCAGAGGCTTCAGTCTCCGATCAGAAAGGCTTCCTCTTGGGATGGGGTGTCTGTGTTACTTTGAAGAAGTTGGCTGCAATTCGCGAGTAGAGAGGCCAGTCCCTCGCTTCAGAGTCGCCGGAAACGGGGGAGGAGAGGGAAGGAAATGTCTGCTGGGCACTTCATTATTCCCTATGTGGAGATCGATTCTCATAGGGTATAATGGGGAATTGATCTGGAGGTATTGGGGGCTCTGAGGAGGCTGTTTTTTGAGGTAGAGGCACCAAATTTTCAGCATAGCCTTTCCCCAAAATACCCCCCAAGTTTCAAAGCGAATGAACCAGGGGGTCCAATTCTATGAGCCCCAAAAGAAGGTGCCCCTATCCTTCATTATTTCCTATGGAAGGAAGGCATTTTAAAAGGTGTGCTATCCGTTTAAATGTGATGGCCAGAACTGCCTTGGAGTTCAATTATGCTTGTCACACCCTTGTTCCTGGCTCTGCCGCCAATGTCTCCTGGCTCCACCCCCAAAGTCTCCTGGCTCCACCCCCAAAGTCCCCAGATATTTCTTGAATTGGACTTGGCAACCTTAGTGGCGGCAGGACCACTGGAAGGACAGGGCAGAGAACAATGGACAACATCTGTGCCCTGCCTCCTGCACACCCCTGTGGCTGCCCCTGCAGAGGAGGCGGAGCAGCACCTGGTATTGAAGACACAAATGCATGAAACTGCCTCATCCTGAATCAGACCATCAATCCTTCAAGGTCACTGATGTCTACTCAGACTGGCAGCAACTCTCTAGGATTTTCCCATAGAAGTCTTTCACATCACCTTAAAACTGGAAATGCTGGGGATTGAACCTGGGGCCTTTTGCATGCCAAGCAGATAACGCTACCCGGGGCTTTTTTTGTAGCAGGAACTCCTTTGCATATTAGGCCACACACTCCGGATGTAGCCAATCCTCCTGGAGCTTACAGTAGGCCCTGTACTAAGAGCCCTGCAAGCTCTTGGAGGATTGGCTACATCAGGGGTGTGTGACCTAATATGCAAAGGAGTTCTTGCTACAAAAAAGGCCCTGCTGCTACGTGTAAGTCATGGCTCCTTCCCAATCTTTGGTTGATGCTACTTGCACTTCACAGGACGGTGTCCTTCGCCCCATAAGCCTTATTTTCAAGACTGTACAAACTATCACCTAAACCCCATCCCCAACATTCATTTTTGCTCTGTCATGCTCCTGAAAGCATGAGATTTTGATATACTGTAATGCTCCCAAAGGGAGGGAAGACAGCAGGGTATAGCCCTTTCTTGTAAGATCTCAGATGCTGAGCTAGGCTTGCCAATCCCCACATCCCAGCGGGGGTTCTTCCGCTTTCCCAGTCTCCTTCCTGCTTCCAGTCAGCTGGCCAGCGAGGGAAAGCCCTGCCCCCAAAGCCACCATGTGATTTTTTCCCCTCTGGAGGGTCCAGTCTCCAATTAGAAAGGCTTCCTCTTGAGATGGGGTGTCTATGTTACTTGGAAGAATTTGGCTGCAACTCGTGAGTAGAGAGGCCAGTCCCTAACTTCAGAGTTGCCAGAAATGGGGTGGTGGGGGGAGGGAAACGTCTGCTGAGCCCTTCATTATTCCCTATGTGGAGATCAATTTCCATAGGGTATAATGGGGAATTGATCTGGAGGTTTCGGGGGCTCTTGGGGGGGGCTGTTGTTTGAGGTAGAGGCACCAAATTTTCAGTATAGTATCTAGTGCCTCTCCCCAAAGTACCCCCCAAGTTTCAAAACGATTGAACCAGCGGGTCCAATTCTATGAGCCCCAAAAGAAGGTTCCCCATCCTTCATTATTTCCTATGGAAGGAAGACATTTTAAAAGGTGTGTTGTCCCTTTAAATGTGATGGCCAGAACTCCCTTGGAGTTTAATTATGCTTGTCACACCCTTGTTCCTGGCTCCACCCCCAATGTCTCCTGGCTCCACCCCCAAAGTCCCCAGATATTTCTTGAATTGGACTTGGCAACCCTATGCTGAGCAGGGTCAGTATTTGGATGGAAGACCCACCAAGGAACACTCTGTGGAGGAAGGTGATGGCAAACCATCTCTGCTTCTCACTTGCCTTGAAAGCCCTTTGCCGAGGTCGCCATCACTTGCTTGTGACATGATGGCCCTTGAGGGTCACATCCAAAATCAGGATTCAAGATGTGGCACAGTCTTCTACGGAATCAGACTCTTGGTCCATCACAGTCAGTATTGTCCACACAGACTGGCAGTGCCTCTCCAGGGTCTCAGGCAGGGGCCATTCCCATCACCTTCTGCCTCATCCTTGTTAACTGGAGATGCCTAGGATTGAACCTGGGACCTTCTGCACATCAAGGACCGAGCCACAGCCCCTTCCAATTATTTCAAGGCAGAGTGCTAGAAGGGCAAGACGCATTTCTCTTACCAGACAGGAATAACAGATCTGATCCTCAGAAACACTTCAAAAGTTGTCTGAGAAAAGCAGCCACCTTTCCACTGATTTATGGCCGAGTTATTGTGAATAATCGCAGCAATAAGACAGTCTCCTTCAAAAGTTAGTTTTGATAGAAAGCTACTAGACCCCGGTCTCCAATCCAAATTCTGCCTGAGCCTGATCTCTCTATGTTAACTTTAAAAAATGTAGATAATTAAAAACAAAAGCTGCATGTGTTGTCAATTGGTAATTGATTAAAAAAAACCCCTTTTGATCCTTGAAATCTGCATATTTAAAAACTGATTGTTTCTTATTTGCAGCGTGACATCACGGCTCAATAAATTGCAGGCAGGGAGGTTGGCTCATTAGAAAAAAATGAGAATAGAACAGCAATACCTTTATTAGAACTAATTAAAACATCAGAAAGTAATTAAGAAACTTCTGAGTTCATCAGCATTCTTCTTCAGGCTGCTGTGAAGTTAGGGGGGAAAAAAAATCTCAAAAACAAAAACATGGAGAGGGGAAAGAGATGTTGTGCCTAGTGAGAATCCCAGCTGTGAAAATACGGGAGGGAAGGCGGCATGGTAGAGCCTGATCTTGTCCAGACTTCCCAATCTCCCACTGGGGGTAGGTTTCCCCCCAATCTCAGGGCCTCCAACCCACTGGCACAGGATTGGCTGGTGGGGGAGCCCCGCCCCCAAAGAGCTCTGACGGCACCCAACATGCCCGGTGCAATGGCATCACCTGGAAATGCCATAATCATGCCAGGCACATTGTGCTGGGATGCTCTAGCATTTTGGTATAAAACTCTATGGCACCACAGAGTTTTATACCAAAATGCTAGAGTGTCCCCCGTGATGTGCTTGGTGCAATTATGTCACTTCTGGGCGATGTCACTGCAAAGCACGTGCAAAGCACGCACGAGGGAAGTCCCCCTGCCAGAAGCAGGGGCGGACCTGGCAACCAGTGTTCCCTCGAAGCTGAGTTAGCGTGAGCTAGGTCACAGATTTTTAGCCTCCAGCTCACACATTTTGGTCTTAGCTCAGGAAGGAGGACCCCCGAGCACAATAACTTATGCAGGAGCTCAGAACTTTAATCCCAGTAGCCCACAACTTTAACACCAGTAGCTCACAAAGCAGAATTTTTGCTCACAAGACTCTGCAGCTTAGAGGGAACATTGCTGGCAACCCTAATCTCATCAGATCTCAGAAGCGAAGCAGAGTCAGTACCTAAAAGGGAGAAGGCAACAGCAAACCACCTCACTTGCCTTAAAAGCCCTTTGTTGTGTTTGCCCTTGGTCACCTGTGACTTGATGGCACTTTACACACACACACAAGGATAAAATCTATCAATTCACACCCCCTGACCTGGGTAGCCTAAACTAGCCCAACATCACCAGATCTCCCAAGCTAAGCTGAGTCAGTCCTGGTTACTACTGAGATGGGAGACCATCAAAGAAGTCCAGGGATGCTCTGCTGAGGCAGGCAATGACAAGCCGCCTCCCAACGACTCTTGCCTTGAACACCCTGCAGGGTCACCGCAAGTCAGCTGTGACTTGGCAGCAAAAGCAAAATCCTATCGGCACATTTTTATTTATTCCGTTCATTTATCGATGAGACTCCAAACAGATCGCTCCGTTGAAAACAGCGCCATAGGAACAGTCTAAAACATATACCCAGCGGTGAAGAAAGCTCAATGACAAAACTAGGGAACAATCTGCCAGAAACAGTCTGAGACACACATAATAAGAGTACCTACACATAATGCAGCAGAGCTGAACTGCAAAACTGGAGAACAATACAGTAAGGCAGTGTGTAACAGGAACAAAGGAACAAAGCAAAGCAAAATGCCTACATTCCACAGATGCTACCGACAAGCTTATTCCACATTATAAACATGCCCTCTTGAACAATGCCATTTCATGTATTTTGGGGGATGATAAACAGTGTGGGAGCATTTCTAATCTCCTCAGACAGGCCGTTCTGCCAGGTAGGAGCCACAGTAGTAAATGCTCAGGTAGGGACAGCTGTTGTTCTTATCCACAGGCAGGGTGACACCTTCAGAAGGTATTGCTGGGATGAGGAAAGCAGCCAGAGTGTACTGTATCTAGAGATGCAGTCCTACAGATAGCTCAATCTTAGGCTATGAAGGGCTTTGTAGATGTTAACCAGTATCTTGAATTGAACCCAGAAATTAATAGGTAATCAGTTTGATATAGTGGTTACGTGCATGGACACTTATCTGGAAGAACCGGGTTTGATTCCCCACTCCTCCACTTGCAGCTGCTGGAATGGCCTTGGGTCCGCCATCGGTCTCCTAGGAGTTGTCCTTGAAAGGGCAGCTGCTGTAAGAGCTCTTTCAGCCCCACCTACCTCACAGGTCGTCTGTTGTGGGGTGAGGGAAGGTAAAGGAGATTGTGACCGCTCTGAGATTCAGAGTCTAGGGCAGGATATAAATCCAATATCTTCTTCTAGCCAATCGAATACCTGCAGAATGGCTGTAATACTGCATATTCCACCTAGATCCCTAGAGTAGTCAAGGTACGGCATTCTATACCAGTTGGAGATTCCAAACTGTCTTCAAGGGCAGACCCATGTAGAGTGCATTACGGTAGTCTAGCTTTCAGTTAGCACAGCCACATCATCCAAGTCAAGGCGGAGGGTCATCTTTCAAGCTTAACAAAAAATAGAATACATAATTTCTTGTAACTGAATTTGCTTGGGTTGTTGTGGGGTGAGGGAAGGTAAAGGAGATTGTGACCGCTCTGAGATTCAGAGTCTAGGGCAGGATATAAATCCAATATCTTCTTCTTCTAGCCAATCGAATACCTGCAGAATGGCTGTAATACTGCATATTCCACCTAGATCCCTAGAGTAGTCAAGGTATGGCATTCTATGCCAGTCGGAGATTCCAAACTGTCTTCAAGGGCAGACCCATGTAGTCTAGCTTTCAGTTAGCACAGCCACATCATCCAAGTCAAGGCGGAGGGTCATCTTTCAAGCTTAACAAAAAAATAGAATACATCATTTCTTGTAACTGAATTCGCTTGGGTTTTTTTCCAGTTTTTGGGACCAAGATAACCCCCAGACAGATGGAGCCTGTCAAATGGGGGAAGCACAGCACCCTTCCAGACCTTGGCCTTTCCAGCTAGCACCATCTCCATCCTGTCTGGATTCAGGTTAAACTTCTTCACCCTTAGCCACAGCAGCCAAGCGTTGGCTTAGGACAGCTAGAGCAGCGCCAATTGCTGTGGACGTGTCACGATAAGTGTATTGACTTTACAGATTGTTACAAGGATTACTCGATGTAAGGCATCTAAAATATGTTATCATTCTAAGAGTTATTCCTATAAGCAAGGGGGAAAGGATCCATAGCTGCTACCTCTGCAAACTATTCTATATTCAGGATAGGCATGCAGAATATTTTTTCCCTTGATCTAATCTGCATGTTTCCTCATACCCTTTTATTTACCGTGCAAACATATTCGCAGCCCCTGTTTATTCAGCTCCCTGTCACTTCTCATTTAAAATCTATTTGGATTAATAAAAGTGAGCCATTTATGGTCTCCTCATGCCTAATTTAGCTTAAGCAACCTGCAATTCAATGAATTTGCAAGGAGTCTGATATGGTTAATTGGTTAATTAGACTGGCTTCATCAGAGTGTCTGTCTGAGATCCAGCTTCACTGCCCTTCCTCTCCCCTCCCCTCCCCTCCTGTCTCCCTGTGGTACTTCTCCCCCCCACACACACACACACACCCCAGGATGGCTGCACATCCGGTCCAGCTGCCCCAGGGGATGCAGAGAGAAGCCACACAGCCAGGGCAGTCCCCAGCAGAGTTACATCATTCTCCATCCATTGACTTTAACAGACTAAACAAAAGTATAGCTCTATGTAGGCCTGTGTTGTGGATTTGGAAAAAGGCATACAGAGAAATCAGATTGAGGGAGGAAAGACCAGAGCTCCATTTGCTGCTTTTGTCGAGTGGAGAAGAGGCAAAGGAGAGTTATAAAACTATGAAAGGTGTGAAGAGAGTCATCTTGCCTGGAGATTTCCTGGAATTCCAACTGAGCTCCAGATTACAGAGATCGGTTCCCCTGGAGAAAAGGGCTGCTTTGGTGGATACAGAGTTGCCAGCTCCCTCCTGGCAACTGATGGGGAATGGAGGGGATTTACAAGGAGAAAGAGAAAGGCCTAGGCCTTGTTTCCACCATCACACGGGAAATGATGTCATCATGCCAGTTACATCCAGGTGACTGGCATCTGAGTAAAAACTCTATGGTAAAATCAGCTTCTGCCATAGAGTTTTTGCGCACGTACCAGGATGTCACTTCCTTGTGATGCCAGTGTCTAGGCTTTTTTCTTTCTCTTGTTAAGTCCCGCTGCTGGCCAGCTGATTGGCAGCTGGGTCGTCTGACACCACCAAGGGGTCTATCCTGGGTGGATAGACTCTATTTCATTATATCCCACTAAAGTCCTTCATCTCCCCAAACCCTGCCTTCTCCAAGCTTTACCTTCAACTCTCCAGGGATTTCCCAACCCGAAGCTGGCAACTCTACTTGTTACCCTGGGCACTGAGGATTTACTCCCCCCCCCCTTTTCTTTTCTTTTTTGCTCTTGACCCCCACCCGCCAAAGCTTTCCAGTGGGACACGGGGGCTTTCCCACCCCAGCAGACATTACCTTCTGGCATGCCTGGGGCCAACAACAGAAATCTTCTTAAAGAAACGCTGTTGGTGGTTGTGTGATGTCACTTCTGGGAAAAACAGAAATTGTGTCATGCCTCTCTGGGGATCCCTGGAAACTCTATGATTAAGTCACAGTTTTCAGCAACTCCCAGAGAGGACTGACAACACTCTCAGGGAAAAAGTGATAGCACTCTTGAGGAAATGTTGAAAATTCTGATGATTCCTGGAACAGCCTGGCATCATGCAGTCACTAACAGTTAATCCCCCATGTCCCTCCCTGGTCAACATGCCAGACCTGGCCACCCAAGGCAACGTCTCTAAACACAGAAGTTTATACTCTGGCTTTGGGATTCCCTCACACCTTGAGTTCATTTTCATCTTCTTGCTTCAAGAGAATACGATTTGGCTATTTTCCTCTCTGTACCTTTGGTTAGAAAAGAGTAAGAGTCCGGAAGCACCTTAAAGACTAACAAAAATTGTGGCAGGGGTCAAGCTTTTGTGAGTTACTGCTCACTTCTTCCGATACAGCGACTCACGAAAGCTCATCCCGTCACAAATGTTGTTAGTCTTTAAGGAGCTCCTGGACTCTCGCTGTTTTCTGCCACTACAGACAGATTGACACAGCTACCCATCTCAATCTGTCCCTTTGGGTGTCATCTTCCAGCAGGGGAAGGTAGATCCAGGTGGGCAGCCGTGTTGGTCTGAAGCAGTTGAATGAAGCAGGAGTCCAGCTGCACCTTTAAGACCAACCAAGTTTTATTTAGAACGTAGAAGAAGATGAAGATATTGGATTTATATTCCACTCTCCACTCCGAAGAGTCTCAGAGCGGCTCACAATCTCCTTTACCTTCCTCCCCCACAACAGACACCCTGTGAGGTAGATGAAGATATTGGATTTATATCCCGCCCTCCACTCCGAAGAGTCTCAGAGCGGCTCACAATCTCCTTTACCTTCCTCCCCCACAACAGACACCCTGTGAGGTAGATGAAGATATTGGATTTATATCCCGCCCTCCGCTCCAAAGAGTTTCAGAGCGGCTCACAATCTCCTTTACCTTCCTCCCCCACAACAGACACCCTGTGAGGTAGATTTATATCTCGCCCTCCACTCCGAAGAGTCTCAGAGCGGCTCACAATCTCCTTTATCTTCCTCCCCCACAACAGACACCCTGTGAGGTGGGTGGGGCTGAGAGGGCTCTCACAGCAGCTGCCCTTTCAAGGACAACCTCTGCCAGAGCTATGGCTGACCCAAGGCCATGCCAGCAGGTGCAAGTGGAGGAGTGCGGAATCAAACCGGGTTCTCCCACATAAGAGTCCGCACACTTCACCACTACACCAAACTGGCTCTCCTTTCATGTGCTCTAGTGTGCTTTCATGTGCTCTAGTGTGCTTAGAGAGCACACGAAAGCTTACGTTCTAAATAAAACTTGGTTGATCTTAAAGGTGTGACTTGACTCCCGCTTTGTTGAGCAGGGTATGGGTAAAGCATCATCCTACTTTGTCCAGCGTCGTTAGCATAACCAGGATCTTGAGTGTTCTGAGCTTGGCACTTGATGGCTCTTTCCCCCAAACACCTTCTTCCTACCAGCTATGAGTTTGCAGCACACAAGGACTTCTGGAAGGGTCTCAAGTATTGGGATGGAGAGCATTTTTTCATACATTAGCCTAACACATGGGGGGGCGGGGTTTGCATTTCTAATAGAAAGCACCTTTCCTAAATTTACATAGTACCTCAGAGGAGGGAAAGTAGCACAGTAATGGCAGCAGAATGTGTGTATTTTTATCCCACCTTTCGCCCCAGTGGGGAGCCAAAGCAACTTCCATCAGTTTCCTCTCCTCCATTCTGTCCTCGCCATAACCCTGTGAGGTAGGTGAGGCTGAGAGGGCCTGACTGGCCAGCTTCCATGGCAGAGTGGAGCTCTGGGCCTAGGTTTGCCCAGACCCCAGTCTGACACTTCAACCACCACGCCATGCACATGCACAGGGCTCTCTTCCAAATTTGGATTCTTAAAAAAATTGAACTGTGGAGGATTCCAAATATACGAGTTCTACTAGATGCCAGGAAGAAGCTTGGATGAGGAGACTTCTGGAAGGGTCTCCAGTGCAGGTCTGCAGCAAGCGAGGAACTCTTTGCAGGTCGTTGGGGGTGCCAGGACGGAGCGCGACAGCCTCTGTTGTTTATGGCGTGGTTCCCTTGGCTCTTGAGGGCTGCCTCTAAATGGGCAGCGGGGCCTGCAAGGCCTGAGGGGGAATGAGTTTCTTGTTAACCCTTGGCACTGTGTTACAAAGCTGCTTGCAAAGGCCGTTAATCTGAAAACCTGGAGTATAAAACAGCCAAGAACATCACTGTGGTAAAAACTTGCCAAAGATACACCTGAAACGTCTTGGTGTTACGCAGAATTGACAGGCAAGCTTCCTGAAACTTGATTTAGAATGGCATCCTATTTAAAAAAAAAAACTGGATTGAAGCTTGATTTTACACTGGGCTTAGACTCAGGGCCAGCGCCAGGTAGGGTTGCCAAGTCCAATTCAAGAAATATCTGGGGACTTTGGGGGTGGAGCCAGGAGACATTGGGGGTGGAGCCAAGAGCAAGGCTGTGACAAGCATAATTGAACTCCAAAGGGAGTTCTGGCCCTCACATTTAAAGGGACGGCACACCTTTTCAATTCCTTCCTTCCATAGGAAATAATGAAGGATAGGGGCACCTTCTTTTGGAGCTCATAGAATTGGACCCCCTGGTCCAATCATTTTGAAACTTGGGGGGTATTTTGGGGAGAGGCACTAGATGCTATACTGAAAATTTGGTGCCTCTACCCCAAAAAACTACCCCCCCCGAGCCCCAGATATCCGCGGATCAATTCTCCATGATTTTCTATGGGAATAAATCTCCATAGGGAACAATAGAGTTCCCAGCAGACATTTCCTTCCCCTCCCCCCGCTTTCTGACGACCCTGAAGTGGGGGGAGGGTCTCCAAACCGGGGGATCCCCTGCCCCCACCTGGGGATTGGCAACCCTAGCGCCAGGGGTTTTGGTGCCCTAGCCCTCCTGCCCTGCTGCCCCCACTCAGACCTTTCCCCACTGTCACATGCGTGCAGGCAGCACTCCTAGCCAGGCTGGGCAGCAGAGAGACAGGCAGTGGCGAGCACAGCAGCTGCAGGGCCACACGGCAAGGGAGGGCGGCTCCAAGCGCCTCAGAGTGCATGCACTGCCCCACCACCCTCTCTCAGCCTTCCCAGGTCTATGCTTCTGCTGAGAAGCACCATTTCCTTTTCTGAAACTTATTTTGTGGTGATACCAGTGAGATATGAGGGCTAGAGTGTCCAAGACCCAGGTTCAAATCCCCACTTGAGCCACAGGAATTTGATGGGTGACCTTCTCACTCAGTTTGGAGAAGGGAAAAACTGATGAAGAAGGACAAGGTATAAATGAGGAAAATACTTAAATGAATAATAGGGATAAGAAGGGAAGCTGATGGGCTCTCTTTCATTAAGCCCTAAAACTAGGAATGGGAAAACTCTTCCTCACACGTGGGATGAACGCGCGCACACACACACACCTCAAAGCACAGTTCAGCTACCAATTATGAAAACTCTCACGGAGCGGTAAAATCAGTCAGCCATTCCCCTAGAATTCTAAATTGGATCACAATGTCATGATTCTGCACTTGGTAACAAAATGCTGCTAGATCAAGATTATTCTTATTATTATTTGTATATCAAAGAAAATATTGTATATCAGGTTGCAGAGAATCTAGACATTTTGTGTTCTAATATTCACTTAACAGAATCCAATTGTTTCCATGGCTACTTGACTGAGATCATCTTATTCCTCTTGGATAAGAAGTCGGTTTAGTGAAAAGGGCCCTGCTATCCATATCTTTTGATGCTGATCTGTTTTTTGAGGGAGTTCGTGGTGCCAACGTGAGGGAGGCCGCCTTGACGTGGAGGGTCTGTATGCTCAAGCTCTTCACTGCTGAGTCAGAGCTCACAAGCTTAGACTTGGGTGGACCTCTGGGGAGGAAGTGCCACAAGGAAAGAGGTCTGCCTCTGCCCTTAAGAACAAGAGAAGCCATGTTGGATCAGGCCAATGGCCCATCTAATCCAACATTCTGCATCACACAGTGGTAAAAAAAAAAAACCTCAGGTGCCATCAGGAGGTCCATCAGTGGGGCCAGGACACTAGAAGCCCTCCCACTGTTACCCTCCGCCAAGCACGAAGAATACAGAGCATCACTGCCCCAGACAGAGAGTTCCATCTATACCTTGTGGCTAATAGCCACTGATGGACCTCTGCTCCATGTTTATCCAATCCCCTCTTGAAGCTGTCTATGCTTGTAGCCACCACCACCT